>NC_134688.1:64406972-65006972 GCF_050947455.1 Rhinoderma darwinii
GCTGTATGGTGCTATATACAGGGCACCGTGTGGTGCTATATACAGGGGTGCTGTATGGTGCTATATACAGGGGGCTATATGGTGCTATATACAGGGGGGCTGTATGATGCTATATACAGGGGGCTGTATAGTGCTATCTACAGGGAGGGGGCTGTATGGCGCGATCTACAGGGGGCTGTATGGCGCTATACACAGGTAGGGGGATGTATGGCGCTATCTACAGGGAGGGGGCTGTATGACGCTATCTACAGGGAGGTGCTGTATTGTGCTACCTATAGGGGGGCTGTATGGTGCTTTATACAGGGAGGGGGCTGTATGGCGCTATCTACAGGAGGGCTGTATGGTGCTATATACAGGGGTCACTGTATGGCGCTACCTATAGGGGGGCTGTATGGCGCTTTATACAGGGAGGGGCTGTATGGTGCTATATATAGGGGGCTATGTATGGTGCTATATACAGGGGGCACTGTATGGTGCTATCTATAGGGGGCGCTTTGTGGCGGAATCTACAGGGAGGCACTACCTACAAGTGGGGGTTGTGTGGCACCTAGGAGAGGGGGGGCCTAGTCAAAACTTTGCTATGGGGCTTAGTCTTTACTAGTTACGCCCCTGGCTGTGTGGCCCTATATAGAAGGGGGACTGTGTGGCAATATGCGGGGGGGATTTCTGTAAAGTACTATATACAAGGGGGGAGCAGTGTGTGGCACTATATACAAGGGGGGCTGTGTGGCAATATACGGGTGGGGGATTTCTGTGTAGCACTATATACAAGGGGGTCTGTGTAGCAATATATACAAGGGGAAGCGCTGCTATGTGGCACTATATACAAGGGAGTGAGCGCTGTGTAGCACTACATACAAGGAGGTCTGTGTAGCACTATGCACAAGGGGCGCTGTGTAGCAGTATATACAAGGGGGGAGCCGTTTGCCACTATTTACAAGGGGGGCTGTGTGGCAATATATGGGGGTGATTTCTGTGTAGCACTATATACAAGGGAGAGGAGCGCTGTGTGGCACTATATACAAGGGAGGCTGTGTGGCACTATATACAAGGGAGGAGCTTTGTGGCACTATATACTAGGGGGCTGTGTGGCACTATATACAAGCATGATTTGTGGCACTATACACAAGGCTCTGTGGCATTATATACATTTGGGTCTGTGTGGCACTATATACTAAGCGGGGCAGTGTGGCACTGTCTACTAGGGGGACTGTATGGCACTATTTACAAGGGGAGGGCTGTATGGTGCTATCTACAGGGGTCTGTGTGTGGCGCTATCTACTATGGGGGTATGTATGGCACTATATACAAGGGGGGCTGTGTGGCACTTTATACAAGGGGGCTGTGTGGCACTATATACAAGGGGGGCTGTGTGGCACTATATACAAGTGGGGGCTGTGTGGCACTATATACAAGAGGTGGGCTTTATGGCACTTTATACAAGAGGGGGGCTGTATGGCACTATATACAAGGGGGACTGTGTGGCACTATATACAAGAGGGGGCTGTGGCATTATTTACAAGAGGGAGGGCTGTATGGTGCTATCTACAGGGGTCTGTGTGTGGCACTATCAACTGTGGGGGGATGTGTGGTACTATATACAAGGGGGGCTGCGTGGCACTGTATACAAGGGGAATGTGTGGCACTATATACAAGGGGGGCTGTGTGGCACTATATCACTATATGCAAGGGGGGCTGTGTGGCACTATATACAAGAGGGTGGCTGTGTAGCACTATATACAAGAGGAGGCTGTGTGGCACTATCCACAAGGTGGACTGTGTGTCACTATTTACAAGAGGGGGCTGTGTAGCCCTATCTCCAAGAGGGGTATGTGTTGCGCTAACTATGAGAGGGGGTCTGTGTGGCACTATCTACTAAGGGGGTGGTGTGGCACTATCTACTAAGGGGGCGGTGTGGCGCTATCTACAGGGGGCTGTGTGGTGCTATCTGCAGGGGCTGTGTGTGGCGCTATCTGCTGAGGGCTATGTGTGGCGCTATCTACAGGAGGAACAAAGGGGGCATTATTACTGTGGGGGCACTCGATTACTAGTTTGTTTAGAGGTGGGGAGGATACTGGAAAAGCGTCAAACCAACATGTCTGTGTGTCAAATTCTGCAGAGACGAGTCATGGCTGGAATAAGTCGTCACAATGGTATGGGCTGGTTGGAGAAAAAAGGGAAAGTGTACGACTAATCAGAGAAGACATCACCTGTGAGTCACTAGATATAAATGTGCGGTAATCACTTATATCGTCTGCAGAGCTCCTGTGTATAACTGGAATCTTCCACTATATGGTCCCTAAATTGTATTATTCAGTAATAGTATGGGGGTATTATTCAGTCACTATGTGGTTATGGTGTGGAGGTATTATTCAGTAACAGTATTGGGTTATTACTCAGTCACTATGTGGTTATGGTGTGGCGATATTATTCAGACACAGTAGGGGGTATTATTCTGTCACTATGTGGTTACCCTGGGTCACACAACTCTCCTTGAAATATGGGTAAGTGCATTTACCGGATCAATAGGGACACTTGCTATTTTTTCTAGGAACACTAGTTTCCTTAGGCAAACGGTCTAACGGTCTGGTCTGCTGTACTTCTTGCATCTGCATCTCACTTTTTATTGATGTACCCTGTGTAGGAGTAAAATTTGATTATCAACATAAACTGTATACTTTTGATGTGATTTAAAATTCTGTTTTATGTTGATACTTGTGACTTAGTCAAGGACTTATTTTTAGATTCTCTGTTTTTTGTAATTGTGTGTATTTATTAATAAAGATGTGAAAAAATTCTTTTACATGTGGATATATATGGACTCTGGTTCTCTGGTTTATTATGTATTGTTAGAGTCTTTATCTCTAATTATGTTTATGGGTGGTTGAGATTCTTCTCCCACCTTTATACTTATGCCCTGCGAGACTTCGTGTCTAATCATAAATATATACATGTCAGTGTAAAACTAAGGGCCAATCACAAGGAGGAAACAGGGAGGGGACAAGGGAAACTCCTAAAGAAAAAACGGAATCCCGCTGAAAAAACGAAATGAATTTATTAATACAATATGTGTTAAATTAGTCAAAAAGACATGTATGATAAATAAGTTTAAAACAATCAAAAACGTATACAAATTTATAAATGACAATGAAAGGATGCTAAAACCGTACTTAAATTAGTATTTAAAACATGAGCCATATTGAAAGGCAGCATGGTTATATCTGCTGAAAACAACCGATACTGATATACTGATTTGGGATAAAATTCTCTGTCAAAGAGTAAATAATGTTTCCAATACTATAAATTTTATCCCAAATCAGTAGCAGCTGTATCTTGCACTAAAACCTGTATCTGTCAGGTCTGCGGGACTGACAGGTTCAGTGACAGCGGGTCCTGCATGTCTCTGACACACAGAATCGAGCTGTTATTGGTCACATCTAAGTTCATATACTACAGTTTTATATTTGAAAAAATATATAAGTAGTAGGATTGTTTGTTTTAATAAAAGTTCAAAAAAGAAAAGCGTTGTTTAGGCATCTCGCAAGGGAAAAGGGGGTTGGGATGGGTTTGCATTGCGTGTAAGGGAGAACGAGGGGGCCCATGTTGGGTCTACAGCCCAGGACCTATGGTACACTTAATGGTACACTTAATCTGCCACTGTATACAGTATATGTGGTAGCAATATTCACGTGTATATTATATTCAGAAGCCTTATTTGTGTGTCCAGTGTATATTGCTGTTATTCATGTATACAGTATAAATATATACAATATTCATGTGTACACTATATATACCTGCATTGTTAGCGTGTACAGTATATTGCGCCAATATAGAGAATACACTGAATTTGGGAAGTTAGTATCACTAAAATACTAATTCCATTCACCTAAAAATTAAACTAATATCTAACTTAGCCTTACTACTCCAAATTATTTTTTTTAAATAAATTATAGACCCATGCCCTGGTACTCTATGATGTATTTTATTTAGTGCACACATATATTTTCAAATATTTCTGCAATATTTTATTACTAGAAATTAAACTATGATTGTCACCATCTCTAGTGGGTCCCATTCCTACTGTCTTCTTTCTCTGCTGCTTAAACATTTTATAATGGATAATCAGACACCGTTCCTGTATATGAGTTATGCTCGGTGTGTACATTCATCCCATCACATGCTGCGCCCAGTGGCGACTCATCATTAAGGCGATTCAGGTGGCCTCCCGGGGCCCAAGGCTCCCAAGGGTCTCATGGCCCCCCAAACCGCACATAACCGCACGGGCCCCCTCATGCCTGGTGGCATCGCTAGCACCGGAGGTGTCCTCGGTGCTAGCGACAGCCATATCAGGGGCGTAGCTAGGGGGCAGGCGGGATATGTGTACCAGGCGCAACTAGGTGGTAGGGAAGGGAGGCACCGCAGAGCAGCTGATTGCTGCTGATATGCATCCTTTATGTCGGACACCTGCAGCAGCGATCAGCGTTAGGAAGAGCCAGAAATTCATGCGGCAGCGTTCTGACTGGGGTCTGTGCAGCCCGGGGGGGACCAGTCCAGTAACCTAATCTCTTGTCAGTGACTGGACTGGTCCCCTCCTATGCTGTCACCCACCCTAGTCAGAAGGAACTGCGCTGCATGACCTCCTCGGCTCGTCCGGTGAGTGACATCAGGCAGGATGGAGAGTGGAAGCAGTAGGCTACCGCTCTCTGCTCTGTTACAGTGAGGCGCTAAGTACAAGGGGGGAGTGTGGCGCTATTTACAAGGAGGGGGTGTGGCACTGTTTACAAGGGGGGAGTGTGGAGCTATCTACAAGGGGGCAGCGGGCTGTGTGTGGCACTATCCACAAGGGGGGCTGTGTGTGGCTATTTACAGGGGGCCTGTATGTGGCGCTATATACAAGGGGGGCTGTGTGGTGCTGTTTACAAGGGGGCTGTGTGGCGCTGTTTACAAGGGGGCTGTGTGGCGCTGTATACAAGGGCAGTGTGGCGCTATTTACAAGGGAGGCAGTGCAGCGCTATTTATAAGGGAGCAGTGTGGCTCTATTTACAAGGGGTGCAGTGTGGCGCTATTTACAAGGGAGGCTGTGTGGCGCAATTTACAAGGCGGGAGCGCTGTGTGACACTATATACAAGGGGAAGCACTGTGTGGTACTATATACAAGGGGGAGGCGCTGTGTGGCACTATATACAAGGGTGGGAAACGCTGTGTGGTACTATATACAAGGGGGAGGCGCTGTGTGGCATTATCTATAGTGGGGATGTGTGGCGCTATCTACAAGGGGTCTGTGTGGTGCTATCTATAGGGGGGCTGTGTGTGATGCTATCTACAGGGGGGTGGTGCTATTTATAGGGGGCTGTGTGTGGTGGCTATCCACAGGGGGTGTGTGATGATATCTATAGGGGGGTGTGATGCTATCTACAGGGGCTGTGTGTGGCACTATCTACTGGGCGGTTTGGCGCTATCTATATGGGGGTGTGTGTGGTGCTATCTACAGGGGCTGTGTGTGGAGGTTCTAAAGGGGCTGTGTGTTGTGCTATCTACAGGGGGCACTGTGTGGTGCTATCTACAGAAATGGGTCATGGCCGGGAGAAGACATCATGAAGTCTGGACCCGATGCAGAAGGAAAGAGGACAAAAACTACTAGAAACTGAGAAGACGTCACCTGTGAGTCACTAGATTTTTAGAGAATCTGTCACCTCTATTGACATGTTTATTATAGGAAATCCTTGTATTTCACATAATGTCTTTGTGCAGTCCAGGAGTGATAAACAAATGTGTGTTACCATAACCCTCAGGAGAATGTGTCCCTAAACAGTGTGACACTGTCAGTGATGGTTGAAGACTGTCAGCATGTAGGGACACAACCCTGTGACAAGTGGAATAGTAACTCCCAATTGTTAAAGCATGCACAATAAAGATAGTGTTAACAATAGTTACGGCGCAGCAGGGCGGCGGTGAGAGAAGTGGGGCCCAATTTGGTTAACAGCCCAGGGCCTATGGTCTACTTAATCCGCCACTGGCTGCTCCCGTTCAGCAGTTTTGTGGGATTTACTGATTTATGAAATATCTCAATAGCAGAAAACGAAGACAGCATTTAAAGTAGCATCATAAACAATGTACAATGTTTTTGTATAGCTGGAGGGTGAATCCACAACTGCGCAAACATTTTGCATGGATAGCTAGTCGGCATGTTTGCTGTAAAATGCCATGGCTGATTTTATGTCCCAGTCCGGCCCTGTCTGAATCCGTCAGGTCAGCGGTACTAACGAGTTCAATGTCATTGGGTCCTGCGTCCACCTGTTATCTATCACATCTAAATTATGAAAATATATGTGATCGGTAACAGCTCGATCCTGCGTGTCAGAGTCACACAGGACCCTCTGTCACTGAGCCCGTCAGTCCCACTGACAGATACAGGTTTCAGTGCTAGATAAGGCTGCTCTTTATACAGGATACAAAGCAGCCGTATCTGAAAAAGTTAAAATAATTTTTAATAAAAAGTACTTAGAAAGTTGCACCAAACACACTGATAGACATTTTTAAATAAAAAAAAATTAAAACATTTCGAAGGTGTACATGGCGTTTAAGTTATTGAACCAGTGAGGGGCACAGAAAAGGGACCCCGGAACTGCATTAATGCCTAATTTACGCTTTCCCTGCTGACATCACATTCTAGTAAATTAGTAATCTAAATACCACTATCCACAGTTAAGCTGCCTCCACAGTGTGTCGTAGTCAGGTACACCTTGAATATTGTCTACATCATGCCGTTTTTTAATATAAGGAGAGTAATAGATCTACACAGGGACAGTCACAGCAGAATAAGGCTAGTGATTGATAACAATGATTATCTCACCATGCTGCCACTCCTTAAGTTAATAATATTCTGGTTTTATGTCAGCTCCAGTCTAGGGAGGGAGATAAGTTTGATGAATGGTTTGGTTTATTACTCGTTCATCTTTGTTAATAAGTAGACCCTGTATGTTTTATTCTAAAAAGATAGAAATAAGTGCATTTGTCATTTACCTATGATTATTGCTTAGTTCCCTCTCCCACATAAAGACCCTTACTGCCCCCTCCTCCACACTAGGTGCTCCCCCTGTGCCCCCTGTGTATTGGCTGAAACTCTGGAGCTGCAGGGATGATTGACAGGAGCTGTGGAAGTGAAGCTGTATGAGGCATGGTGCCCAATCAGGATGCTGTGGGTGGAGGACATAAGAATTGGTTGCCTAGGCTTGTTGAAAGAGGTGGAGCAGACACTGACAGGAGAAACTAGGGGGGGGGCTGGCTGTGCTAAAGAAAAGAACAGCAAGAAGAGGAGCAGTGGGAACACATAGACACAATGCAGCAGCACAACTCTGCCTCTGCCTGCTAAAGGTAACAAACTCTGGAGACATTGTATCACTGTGTGACTTTTGTTTGTGCCCCTCATATTGCAGACTGATATAATTGCATCCTGCCCAGTATCAGTGCCTGAGACAAGGGGCAGGGTTAGGGCTTCTTGTATTACAGCTGCTGCTCATGCATGTGGCACACGCTATTGTCTGTGTTACTGACCAGGGTGGCACAAGTTTGAACCACCTTAAGAAAACAGAGTATCCTCTGCCAATGTCTATACTCTTTTAATCATTGTTGCCACCTACTTTGTGCCCATTACTCCTTCATATCAATAGTATTCAGTAAATCCTCCATTCAGGGAAAGAGTGGGAGGAAACTCTTGAAACTGACCAAAGAATGGGACTGAGGTAATAACAGGAGAGGGAGAATTATACATGTGCCATTCTGACACTATTAGCCCGGCTGTTTCTTCATTTTTGTTGTTGTTTGTTATTATTGCTGTTATTTATCTTTTGCCACAATATATACACATGCTTATCATCTATCATCTATCTATCTATCTATCTATCTATCTATCTATCTATCTATCTATCTATCTATCTATCTATCTATCTATCTATCTATCTATCTATCTATCATCTATCTATCATCTATCTATCTATCTATCTATCTATCTATCTATCTATCTATCTATCTATCTATCTATCTATCTATCTATCTATCTATCTATCTATCTAATATCTATCTATCTATCTATCTATCTATCTATCTATCTATCTATCTATCTATCTATCTATCTATCTATCTATCTATCTATCTATCTATCTTCTCATATTCTACCTATCTATGTATCTATCTATCTCATATTCTTTCTATCTATCCATTTATCTATCTATCTATCTATCTATCTATCTATCTATCTATCTATCTATCTATCTATCTATCTATCTATCTATCTATCTATCCAAAAATAGGCAGCACTCCAAATCAACGTTAAAAAAGTAGCTTTTAACAGCCCTCGTGCAACGTTTCGACCTAATACAAGGAGCCTTTCTCAAGCATCTATCTATCATCTATCTATCTATCTATCTCATATCTATATATCTAACTATTATATATCTATCATATTATATATCTATATATATGTGAATAAATATATATATATATATATATATATATATATATATATATATATATATATATATATATATATATATATATATATATATATCTCATATCTATCTAATCTAACCATTATCTATCTATCTATCTGTCTATCTATCTAGTCTAACTAATATCTATCTATCTATCTATCTATCTATCTATCTATCTATCTATCTATCTATCTATCTATCTATCTATCTATCTATCTATCTATCATCTATCTATCTATCTATCTATCTATCTATCTATCTATCTATCTCATATCTATCTATCTATCTCATATCTATATATCTAACTATTATATATCTATCATATTATATATCTATATATATGTGAATAAATATATATATATATATATATATCTCATATCTATCTAATCTAACCATTATCTATCTATCTGTCTATCTATCTAGTCTAACTAATATCTATCTATCTATCTATCTATCTATCTATCTATCTATCTATCTATCTATCTATCTATCTATCTATCTATCTATCTATCTTCTCATATTCTACCTATCTATGTATCTATCTATCTCATATTCTTTCTATCTATCCATTTATCAATCTATCTATCTATCTATCTATCTATCCAAAAATAGGCAGCACTCCAAATCAACGTTAAAAAAGTAGCTTTTAACAGCCCTCGTGCAACGTTTCGACCTAATACAAGGAGCCTTTCTCAAGCATCTATCTATCATCTATCTATCTATCTATCTATCTATCCATCTATCTATCTATCTATCTATCTATCTATCTATCTATCTATCTCATATCTATCTATCTATCTCATATCTATATATCTAACTATTATATATCTATCATATTATATATCTATATATATGTGAATAAATATATATATATATATATATATATATATATATATAGATATATATATATATATATATATCTCATATCTATCTAATCTAACCATTATCTATCTATCTGTCTATCTATCTAGTCTAACTAATATCTATCTATCTATCTATCTATCTATCTATCTATCTATCTATCTATCTATCTATCTATCTATCTATCTATCTATCTATCTATCTATCTATCTATCTATCTATCTATCTATCTATCTATCTATCTATGAATCACATAAACAACACAAAAGTTTGAACAGCACATTCCAACAAAATGAAACAAAACGTGCATACAGGTGCAAGAACGCCTGTGACTGCAAATTTATACAGCACACAAGAAAATGGCAACAGCACACTGCAAACACTAATGCCATCTAAGCCACTAAATATAAATAAATATGCATTACTGCTAAACCTACTTACAATAGGGAGGTTCTTAGCGCACATTTTGATCAAGTTGTGTGAGCCCACCTACCATGACCTCATAGAGGTTGCCTTGTCGTGGCAGATGGGCTCACACAATTTGATCAAAATGTGCGCTAAGAACCTCCCTATTGTAAGTAGATTTAGCAGTAATGCATATTTATTTATATTTAGTGGCTTAGGTGGCATTAGTGTTTGCAGTGTGCGGTCGCGATTTTCTTGTGTTCTATCTATCTATCTATCTATCTATCCAAAAATAGGCAGCACTCCAAATCAACGTTAAAAAAGTAGCTTTTAACAGCCCTCGTGCAACGTTTCGACCTAATACAAGGAGCCTTTCTCAAGCATCTATCTATCATCTATCCATCTATCTATCTCATATCTATCTATCTCATATCTATATATCTAACTATTATATATCTATCATATTATATATCTATATATATGTGAATAAATATATATATATATATATATATATATATATATCTCATATCTATCTAATCTAACCATTATCTATCTATCTGTCTATCTATCTAGTCTAACTAATATCTATCTATCTATCTATCTATCTATCTATCTATCTATCTATCTATCTATCTATCTATCTATCTATCTATCTATCTATCTATCTATCATCTATCTATCTATCTATCTATCTCATATCTATCTATCTATCTCATATCTATATATCTAACTATTATATATCTATCATATTATATATCTATATATATGTGAATAAATATATATATATATATATATATATATATATATATATATATATATATATATATATATCTCATATCTATCTAATCTAACCATTATCTATCTATCTGTCTATCTATCTAGTCTAACTAATATCTATCTATCTATCTATCTATCTATCTATCTATCTATCTATCTATCTATCTATCTTCTCATATTCTACCTATCTATGTATCTATCTATCTCATATTCTTTCTATCTATCCATTTATCTATCTATCTATCTATCTATCCAAAAATAGGCAGCACTCCAAATCAACGTTAAAAAAGTAGCTTTTAACAGCCCTCGTGCAACGTTTCGACCTAATACAAGGAGCCTTTCTCAAGCATCTATCTATCATCTATCTATCTATCTATCTATCTATCTATCTCATATCTATCTATCTATCTATCTCATATCTATATATCTAACTATTATATATCTATCATATTATATATCTATATATATGTGAATAAATATATATATATATATATATATATATATATATAGATATATATATATCTCATATCTATCTAATCTAACCATTATCTATCTATCTGTCTATCTATCTAGTCTAACTAATATCTATCTATCTATCTATCTATCTATCTATCTATCTATCTATCTATCTATCTATCTATGAATCACATAAACAACACAAAAGTTTGAACAGCACATTCCAACAAAATGAAACAAAACGTGCATACAGGTGCAAGAACGCCTGTGACTGCAAATTTATACAGCACACAAGAAAATGGCAACAGCACACTGCAAACACTAATGCCACCTAAGCCACTAAATATAAATAAATATGCATTACTGCTAAACCTACTTACAATAGGGAGGTTCTTAGCGCACATTTTGATCAAGTTGTGATGTCCTATTTTTTGCAAGTAATTTCTATGGCCCGGAGACTTACCCGTAAATATATCGGAAGGTGTCTGTGGCCCATAGAAATGAATGGATCAGTATTTTTATCCGCAATTACGGATCCGCAATTGTGGATAAAAATTATGGTCGTGTGCATGAGGCCTAAGTCTTCCATCTGAAACTGCTTTTAAAAACAGACGAGCTGCAAAAAAAAAGAAAACTTGGGAGCACACAGGAGAGGAGAATGAGTAGACGAGGTGTGCAGCTCGGTAATGGTAGTTTAGAAGCAGTCACATGGTATTAGAAGCTGGTGGGCCCATTCTATGAAGAAGGTTGCACACATAGGGAAATGCGGAGCTAAATACGTACAAAGGCATGGCAAAGTAAGTTTATTTTAGCATGAGGAAGTTTATTTACATATGTTATAGGGGTACTGGGCTTTGTGGAAAAACGGATTGTGGGAATATTCCTTTAACCCGTTAGTGACCGGCCCATAGTCTTTTTACGTCGGTCACTAACGGGCCTTAATCCGATGCCATAGACTTTTTACGTCTCGGCATCGGAATAAGGAAACAGAGCAGGGAGCTGTCAAATCTCCCTGCTCTCAGCTGCCAGAGGCACAAAACGCAGAGCAGGAGAATAGTGAACGAGCCGAGTCAAACCAGGAGTGGACGAGGTACAAAACGCAGAGCAGGAGAATAGTCAGTCAAGCCAGGGTCAATATGAAGCAGAAGACAAGTAGTAAGTAGCAGCAGCAGAGCCAGGAAACAGACTGAAAGAATCACAGGCAAAGGAGGAGCAGGAAGTGAAGGTACAAATAGACAGAGGGCGGGAGCTAGCTCCGTCTGGCCAGGCTGTGATAGGCCCTGCTCTGCCGGGTGAGATCGATATCAGTATCGATCTCACCCGTTTAAACCCTCAGATGAGTGCTCAATAGCGAGCACCGCATCTGAGTGGTTTTGGAGAGAGGGAGGGAGCTCCCTCTCTCTCCCACCGACACCCGGCGATAAGATCGCCGAGTGTCTGTGTCTCCCATGGCAGCCGGGGGCCTAATAAAGGCCCCCAGGTCTGCCAGTAATGAATGCCTGCTAGATCATGCCGGAGGCATGACCTAGCAGATGCCTGTCCGTTTTAAACGGACAGGCATAATACACTGCAATACAAAAGTATTGCAGTGTATTATAATAGCGATCGGAGGATCGCATAGTGAAGTCCCCTAGTGGGACTAGTAAAAAAGTAAAAAAAAAAGTTTAATAAAGTTAATAAAAAGAAAATGTGAAAAAAAAATGAAAAACCCACTTTTTCCCCTTACAAACTGCTTTACTATTAAAAAACCAAAATACAGTTAAAAAGTTACACATATTTGGTATCGCCGCGTCCGTAACGACCCCGACTATAAATCTATTACATTACTTAACCCGCACGGTAAAAACTTAAATAAAAAACCGACGGAAAAATTGCTGTTTTCTGTGAATCCTGACTTTAAAAAAATGTGATTAAAAAGTGAGCAAAAAGTCGCATCTACTCCAAAATGGTACCAATAAAAACTACAAGTCTTCCCGCAAAAAAAAAGCCCTCATACAACTGCATCGGCGAAAAAATAAAATGTTACGGCTCTTCAAATATGGAGACACAAAAACAAATAATTTTGAAAAAAAAGCGTTTTTACTGTGTAAAAGTAGTAAAACATACAAAAACTATACAAATTTGGTATCGTTGCAATCATAACAACCCGCTGAATAAACTTATTGTGTTATTTATACTACACGGTAAACGGCGTAGATTTAGGACGCAAAAAAAGAGTGGCGAAATGTAAGATTTTTTTCTATTCCCCCCCCAAAAAGTAAATAAAAGTTAATCAATAAATAATATGTCCCCCAAAATGGTGCTATTAAAAAATACAACTTGTCCCGCAAAAAACAAGACCTTATACAGCTATGTCGACGCAAAAATAAAAACGTTATAGCTCTTGGAATGCGACGATTCAAAAACGTAAAAAATAGCTTGCAAAGGATCTGCCTGACACAGCTTCTGTGTCGACGCCCGTGGTTACTCACTCTGCACCTGCTCCTAAGTCTGGTCGAGTGACCCCTTCTTCCACCAATCAGCCTGGGAGGCTGAGGAGTGGGAGAGCCTATCACAGCCTGGCCAGACGGAGCTAGCTCCCGCCCTCTGTCTATTTGTACCTTCACTTCCTGCTCCTCCTTTGCCTGTGATTCTTTCAGTCTGTTTCCTGGCTCTGCTGCTGCTACTTACTACTTGTCTTCTGCTTCATATTGACCCTGGCTTGACTGACTATTCTCCTGCTCTGCGTTTTGTACCTCGTCCACTCCTGGTTTGACTCGGCTCGATCACTATTCTCCTGCTCTGCGTTTTGTACCTCGTCCACTCCTGGTTTGACTCGGCTCGTTCACTATTCTTGTTGCTCACGGGGTTGCCGTGGGCAACAGCCCCTTTTCCCTTGGCTTCTGTGTACCCTTGTCTGTTTGTCTGTCGTGCACTTAGTGAGCGTGGGGACCGTCGCCCAGTTGTACGCCGTCGCTTAGGACGGGTCGTTGCAAGTAGGCAGGGACTGAGTGGAGGGTAGATTAGGGCTCACCTGTCTGTCTCCCTACCCCGCCATTACAGCTTGGTCATTAAGGTCTAAAATAGGCTGGTCATTAAGGGGTTAAAGGGGTTGCCCTAGGATAAATATTTATCAACAATCCACAGGATAGATGACAAACGTATGATCGCTGCAGGTCCAATAGCTGGGAACCCCAACGATCACAAGAATGATGGTCCTGTGTGCCCAATTTAATTGGAATGGCGGTCACTCTACCACTCTATTATTTCTCTATGGGACTGATGGAACTAGCCAAGTACAGCGCTCGGCTCTCTCCACCAGTCCCATAGAGAATGAGTGGTAGTACGCATGACTGCTGCTCCATTCAACAGAACCTTAGTTACTGTGATCACTGATGGTCCCAGAAGTTGGATCCGCAGCGATCATACATTTATCACTTATCCTGTGGATAAGTGATAAATGTTTTTCAATGGTCCAACCTTTAAAATTCCTCCTACAGTGTGGAAATCCTTCAGTGGATAAGACTGGCCTTTGGGATGTGTGACTCAGAAAATGTGTGCCACCAGCCAGCAGTCTCCATAATGCAGCCTTGCACTTCACCCCACTACCCAATAAGGTTAGGTGGTAACCTGGAATGTTAGTAATGCTGCAACTATATTTTGATATTGTGAGTTTCCAATATTTTTACAGCATTAGCATTTTGTCAGCAATAGTTGAAACATGTGAAGGGTGGCCACAGCTTCACCAACTTTGGCGCCTGAATGTGCAGGAGCACTAGGGGAAGGTGGATGTGCTGGACATATAACATGAGCAGTGAATGATAAGGAGAGTGAGGATCTTGAGAAAGTCTCTAGCTGTAATGAGCCAAAAAATATTTTTTATTTCCTTGTCTATAATAATAAAACCTCTGAATACCAGTGGATGGTGTCATATGAATGATTTTCTTTTGCGGAGAGTGAGGAGCACCTGCCAACCAAATAGCACCTAATGGTGGCTGCTAAGCTTATTTCAAAGAGGAAATCTGCAAAATACAAGCATGTCTATTGAATTTAATGAGCATCAACTACTCTGTGGCCTGTTCAGCCAGCATGCTAACAAAACAGTGCAGGCCACCTCTGCCGTATGACTGACCAGGTCGGCTTCTCTACTCCTTATTGTGGCTGGCCACTAAATTCAACGTTTTAGCCATGAAGGATCTTCTGCGTAGCCAAGGAGAACTGCACTACCCTTCACTGTGTTGTGGTGGAAGTAAAAGTGAGTGTTGTTTATCAATGCTTAACCCCTTTAGGACACAGCCTGTTTTGGCCTTGTGGACACAGATGATTTTTTCAAATCTGACATGTGTCACTTTATGTGGTAATAACTCCGGAATGCTTTTACCTATCCAAGCGATTCTGAGATTGTTTTCTCGTGACATATTGTACTTTATGTTAGTGAAAAAATTTGTCGATAAATGTAATATTTATTTGTGAAAAACTTCAAATTTTAGCAAAAATTTGCAAAAATTAGCATTTTTCAAAATTTAAATGTATTTGCTTGTGAAACAGATAGTAATACCACACAAAATAGTTACTAGTTAACATCCCCCATATGTCTACTTTATGTTTGCATCATTTTTTTTTCACGTACTTTTATTTTTCTACGACGTTACGAGGCTTAGAACTTTAGCAGCAATTTCTCATATTTTCAATAAAATTTCAAAAGGCTATTTTTTCAGGGACCAGTTCAGTTCTGAAGTGGCTTTGAGGGCCTTATATATTAGAAAGTCCCCATAAATCACCCCATTTTGAAAACGGTACCCCTCAAGGTATTCAAAACCACATTCAGAAAGTATTTTACCCCTTTAGGCGTTTCACAGGAATTAAGGCAAAGTAGAGGTGAAATTTACAAATTAAATTTTTTTTGCCGAAAATTCATTTGTAATAACAAAAAAATCTGTAACACAAACGGTTTTACCAGAGAAACGCAACTCAATATTTATTGCCCAGATTCTGCAGATTTTAGAAATATCCAACATGTGGCCCTAGTGTCCTAATGGACCGAAACACAGGCCTCAGAAACAAAGGAGCACCTAGTGGATTTTGGGGCCTCCTTCTTTTAGGAATATATTTTAGGCACCATGTCAGGTTTGAGGAGGTCTTGTGGTACCTAAACAGTCGAAACCCCCCGAAAGTGATCCCATTTTGGAAACTACACCCCTCAAGGCATTTTTCTAGGGGTATAGTTAGCATATTGACCCCACAGTTTTTTTGCAGAATTTAGTGGAATTAGTCTGTGAAGATGAAAATCAACTATTTTTCTGTGGAAACATAGAATTTTTTCATTTTTACAAGGAATAAAGGAGAAAAAGCCACCCAACATTTGTAAAGCAATTTCTCACGATTACGGCAATACCCCATATGTGGTCTTAAACTGATGTTTGGACCCACAGCAAGGCTCAGGAGGGAAGGAGCGCCTTTTGGATTTTGGAGCGCAGATTTTGCTGGATTGGTTTTCAGTGCCATGTCGGGTTTGCAACGCCCCGGAGGGACCAAAACAGTGGAAACCCCCCAAAAGTGACCCCATTTGGGAATCTACACCCCTCAAGGAATTTTTCTAGGGATATAGTGAGCATTTTGGCCCCTCAGGATCTTTTTTAGAGCTAAGGTGACCAAAAAACAGCGATTTTGGCGCTTTAAATTCTTTATTTATTACAGCGTTCACCGTGCGCAATAAATTAAGTTTTAATTTATTCTGCCGGTCGGTACGATTACGCCGATACCATATGTATATAGTTTTTTTTAAGTTTTGCAGCGTTTGCACAATAAAATTAAGTTTCTATAAAATAATTTATTTTCTGGGACACGCTATTCTGAGCCGTAACTTTTTAATTTTTTCGTCAAAAAAGCTGTGGGAGGTCTTGTTTTTTGCGGGACGGGTTGTAGTTTTTATTGGTACCATTTTGAGGTAAATGCGACTTTTTGATCACTTTTTATTCTATATCTTGAGAGGGGTGGTGACCAAAAAATAGCGATCCTGACAGTTTTCCATTTATTTTGTTTGCGGCGTTCACCGTGCGGAAAAATTAACATTATAGTTTCATAGATTGGGTCGTTACGAACGCGGCGATACCAAATATGTGTACTTTTTTTTAACGTTTTCATTTTTTCCCTATAATAAATGACTTATTATAGGAAAACAAAACCTTTTATTTTTACACTTTTATAAAACATTTTTATTAACTTTTTTGTACTTTTTACACTTTATATTTTTGTTTATTAACTTTTTTTTTACTTTTTACACTTTATATTTTTGTTTATTAACTTTTTTTTTACTTTTTACACTTTATCTTTTTGACCTGCAGCTTTGATCGCTGCTAGAATACATTACACTACCTAGGTAGTGTAACGTATTCCAACTGTCAATGTGACGTCACAGTCACTCTGACAGTTGGTCTACGAGGATCAGCAGAGGCTGATCCTCATAGGCTGACATACATGGCAAACTTGGGGGCCGTTGTCTGGCCCCCGGGTGCCATCACAAGCATCAGAAGCCCCCACGATTGCATGGGGGCTGCTGATGCGCTACAAACCCGCTACATGCGGAGATCGCAATCGAGCCCCGCATGTAACGGGTTAATTGCCGAAATCAGCGGCGATGAGCCGCTGATCGGCAACACTGGAGAGTGTCAGCTGTCGGGGACAGCTGATCTCCAAGTTCCCGATGAACACTGTCGCCGACAGTGTGCATCGGGAACGACACAGTGACTTTCTGTCACTCTGACAGGAAGCCTATCAGGACCAGCCGAAGGTTGGTCCTGATGGGCTTCCGTCCATGGCAGACCCGGAAGCCATTGCTTGGCTTCCGTTTGCCATACTAACTATCGGCAGACCCGCGATTTCGGACGGGGGTCTGCCGATATGCTAGAAACCCCTAAAATTCGGCGATTGCACCCGATCGCCGAATTTAAGGGGTTAATTCGCCGAAATCAGCGACAAAGGACCGCTGGCCGGCAAGAGGGGAGTGTCAGCTGTCGGCGACAGCTGACCTCCCGGTTCCCGGTGCACACTGTCGCCGACAGTGTGCACCGGGAAAAACTCAGTAATTGTACGTCCTCGTGCGGGAAGTAACCTCCCGCGAGGACGGACAGTTACGTCCTGGTGCGGATAGGGGTTAAAGGAAATTTGACAATAAGCTCTTCAGTGCACATTAAGGGTAAGTTCACACGTAGTGTAAATGCTGCAGATTTCCTTCACTGTATTTCATTGCGGAAAATCCGCAGCATAATGCAGTAGCAGCAAAGTGGATGAGATTTGAACGAATCTCATCCACACGCTACGCAAAAACACAGCTGAAAAAAAAACATTTAAAAATTGAACTTGAGATTTTTAATCTACGGCATGTAAATTTATGTTGCGGAATGGCTGGTTTTCTGTTGCGGGTTTTTCGCATTAAATTCAATGGGGAGGTAAACGCCGCAACAAATCGCAAATGTTGCAATTTTTGCTGCAAAAAAGCTGTGATTCTACTGAAAAAATCACAACTCAGAAAAAAAAGTTATGGCGCTATCTACAGAGGGGGCTGTATGGCGCTATCTACAGAGGGGGCTGTATGGCGTTCTCTACAGAGGGGGCTGTATGGCGCTATCTACAGAGGGGGCTGTATGGCGTTATCTACAGAGGGGGCTGTATGGCGCTATCGACAGGGGGGCTGTATGGCGCTATCTACAGGGGGGCTGTATGGCGCTATCTACAGGGGGGCTGTATGGCGTTATCTACAGGGGGGCTGTATGGCGCTATCCACAGGGGGGCTGTATGGCGTTCTCTACAGAGGGGGCTGTATGGCGTTATCTACAGGGGGGACTGTATGGCATTATCTACAGGGGGGACTGTATGGCATTATCTACAGGGGGTCTGTATGGCGTTCTCTACAGGGGGTCTGTATGGCGTTCCCTACAGGGTGGTCTGTAGGGAACGCCATACAGCCCCCCCCCCTGTAGGGAACGCCATACAGCCTCCCCTGTAGGGAACGTCATACAGCCCCCACCCTGTAGAGAACGCCATACAGCCCCCCCTGTAGGGAACGCCATACAGCCCCCCCTGTAGGAAACGCCATACAGTCCCCCCCTGTAGGGAACATCATACAGTCCCCCCTGTAGGGAACGCCATACAGCCCCCCCTGTAGGGAACGCCATACAGCCCCCCCTGTAGGGAACGCCATACAGCCCCCCCTGTAGGGAACGCCATACAGCCCCCCTGTAGGGAACGCCATACAGCCCCCCTGTAGGGAACGCCATACAGCCCCCCCTGTAGGGAACGCCATACAGCCCCCCCCCCTGTAGGGAACGCCAAACAGCCCCCCCCCTGTAGGGAACAATATACAGCCCCCCCCTGTAGGGAATGCCATACAGCGTCCCCAACCCCCCAAAAAAATGCGACCTACAGTGTGAAAAGACAAAAGACATGTATCCCCTATCCACAGGATAGGGGACACATGTGTGATCGCTGGCAGCGATAGGGAGAACGTATGGACAGCGATGTCAGGGGATTCCACAGAGTCCCAGAGCAGAGCCTATACTAGCACTCTGCCAGGGACTCCGGCTCTGGCCCCAGACATCGCTGTCCATATATGGACAACGATGACAGGGGATTCCACAGAGTCCCGGAGCAGAGCCTATACTAGCGCTCTGCCCGGGACTTCAGCTCTGGGGAAGCCCTAGACATCACTGTCCTTATATGGATAGTGATGTCAGGGGATTCCACAGAGCCCCAGAGCAGAGCCTATACTAGCGGCCCTGTGTCCCGTGGGCCGCAGAAGACAGCCACAGGGGCCGTGTGCTTGAGACCGGAGTTTGTCTGGTATTGCACAACATGAGTTGCTGGTTAGCTTCAGCATTAGACAAACATAGTGGAATAATATAATGGGCAGCAAATCTAGTTGTAAATTAAAAGCTGAAGTAAAAGGACTTCAAACCTGTATAATATTTATTAAACTTTTCGGCTGTGTTCACACTTCGCAGCTAATTTCCTTTTTTTGCAGCAGCAGCAATTTAAACAAGATTGCTTCAAAAACATTTAAGAAATCATGGTAAAAATAGCAATTTGACTGCAACCTGTGAAAACAGCCTCAAAGATGCTTACAAGTCCCAAGACACATGAAGCTTTCAACTGTGGTATGGGTGTGGCGTGTTAGTCTCAGCCGCACGACATGATTCTAAATATCTAAAACAGAATTTTGATCTTTAATCTTATAAAATTGGAGGACATGTATGACCTGGTACAGAGATTTTGCCTGCTGTCTGTAGTATTAGAGATGTGTATCATATGTTGTGCATCATTGTAAATGTATATCATAGACATCACACAAATGATTGACAGTTTTAGGGTATGTTCACATGCAAACTCAAAAACGTCTGAAAATACGGAGCTGTTTTCAAGGGAAAACAGCTCCTGATTTTCAGAAGTTTTTTGAGCAACTCGCGTTTTTCGCTGCGTTTTTTATGGACGTTTTTGGAGCTGTTTTCAATAGAGTCTAGGAAAAACAGCTTCAAAAGCGTCCCAAGAAGTCTCCTGCACTTCTTTTGACGAGCCGTCATTTTACGCGCTGTATTTTGACAGCGACGCATAAAATTAAGGCTCATGGGAACAGAACATTGTAATTCCCATTGAAAGCAATGGGCAGATGTTTGTAGGCGTATTAGGGGCGTTTTTTCAGGCGTAATTCAAGGCGTAAAATGCCCGAATTACGTCTGAAAATAGGCTGTGTGAACAGACCCTTACAAGGTGCCTGAGCCAGACCTGTCCCTTGTTACAGTATTGACAGATCTGATCCATTAATTGGACTTAAAAGCTGAATGTAAATCTACTCAAAGTATTTGTATAGAGAATGGTCATGGGTATAGATTTTTACTTTGGATTTCAATTATAATAATTGCTTTTGAAGTCAATGGCCAAAATCCAAAATTGTAGTATGCACTTCTAAATGACGGTCTGTTACTGTTAAACTGATAGGCGACTTTAGGAGCAAATGCATCCAATAATCAACCTCCGGATTTGCAATAATGAACCGCTACCCTCTGAGCAAGTTAGTGATGCCAAGAGGACTCACATGCCAAGCTTTCGTGTTTTGGGAATATTCTTATTTAAAAGGGCAGAAAAACACTTAAAGTGCTATTTTTAGTCACCTGCTCCCTCTTAGGCCTTATTTACATGAGCGTATTTTACGTCCGTGATACGCGCGTGAAAATCACGCACGTCGCACGGACCTATGTAACTCAATGGGGCCGTTCAGACAGTCCGTGTTTTTCACGCAGCGTAAAACTCACGACATGTCCTATACTTGAGCGTGTTTTGCGCATCACGCACCCATTGAAGTCAATGGGTGCGTGAAAATCACGCATGGCACACGGACGCACTTCCGCGTTCCGCGCGTGATTTGCGCTACAGTTGTTGACGAAATGAAGAAAATAATAAAACTACCTCCTTCATTTATGTTTCTAAACATTAAAACCATGTGTCATAACGAGGCCATACGCGCAAAAAACACGCAGCCACGCACCAAACACTGATGCCACACGGAACTGCAACGCGCGCAAAACGCACACATTCGTGTGAATCTCGCCTTAATGGGATTTAGTAACGTAATTGTGCCCACTTCCTTAGTGTTGATTTTTAGTCTGGAGACAGATACCCTTTTCTAGATATACTAGTAAGGTAGTATATGTTCCAAGTGAACATGCTATAAAGACAGCCCTCGCAGATGCTATGATTCCCAGGCACAAGAAAGGCCCCATCTCATTTCCTCATGAAAAGTTTGTGTGGCTCCACAACTCCTCAGACTCAACATTAAAGAATGTAATTGGGAACTGGCCTTCTTGGGAATTTCTTTAATGCAACAGGACATACAGATGTGTCCTCCCTTACCTTTCCTCTTATCTTATTATATCCTGAGATGTGTAGCGCGAGATGTCCAGCTTAAAAAAACATGACTTTGCGATACTCTGTCACGAGATGTATATTCTATTTGTGTCCATGTGTGGCCACCCAGAACTTGTGATGTGAATTGCAGCCAGTCATGATAAATTGGAGTCCTTAACCAAATTCAAGCAAAGGTAAGGGTGGACACATCTATAAGGAACTATTTTGATTTTTGTTATAAACCTGCCTATCTTGTGTGTGCAACTGCATCTGTGCCAAGTTTTCACAGATTAGCCGGAGGTAATTATATTTTCCTGCACTGTGTAGAATAGACTACAAACGGCTACAGACTGCCATAAAACAGTCAGTAGTCTGTATATGGGCTCCGAGGGCAAGTGTGTAGAACGTGTTTTGCATGCAGCTTCCCAGTTTCCTGCTTTATCTTTGTAGTGTCGTTTTACAATGTAGGAATCATTCTGCTAATGGAAGTATGTTATGGAATTGCACATAAGCCTGTTCCCCAATATATAACTCAATATATAACTCATGTAGCTCCAAACCAGTTGTTAGAACATAACCGGTAGGGAATTTAAAGTGATGGTAAAAGATTGATGCGGACATGACAGCTCCTGTTAATTACACATGTCTGCACTGTTACATATTTCATGAATATTGTGGATGTAGGTCTGCATATGTCTTTTAGATTGCTCCTTTATGTAACAATGGTTTGTATTGTAGTACTGCATTTTTACACAGTGCTTCTACTCCTGAGTCCGGCTGATCACATCGGGGAAATGGCTCACACTGGAAAAATTATAAGCGATCTTATTCAATTTGTATGGCCATTTCCTACTGTCTCCATAGAAATGATCACCCAAGCCTTGTTGATGATGGGATAGTTTGGTGGTGATTAAAAGATATTTTGATGAAAATGTGTATGAACTTCTATATAAAATTGTATACACGTGGGCGGCTTGTAGTTGTAGTTTCGCACCAGGTGGAAAGCCATAGTTTGGAGAGCACTGGTTAATGACATGCAATATACGATTTTTAATATAGTTATGAATGTGGGTTTATAGCGGAGTGCTGCTCATTACTGTACTATACACATCCGCTTATTCACATCTAGTCAATAAAGAAACAGAATCAGAATTATGTCTTGTTTTATCTCATTAACGTGGGGTTTGATGACGCTAATAAGCCTATAGTAGGCAAATAGTATAGAGTTGAGAAACATTTTTGCGCTGTTTTAACAGAAAATTGAATTTCCTTCTACACACAAGGACAATATTAAGTTGTAAGCAGACCAGTGTCTGTAGTGAGGAATATACATTCGATTACATTGTGCATGACCTGTTGACTACATCCTAATGTTGCTCTTGCTACTATTGAGCATGTGTTATGTGTCCGTTGACAAGATTGTTGACTGCTTTCAATGACAACCAGAATTGTGAATACAGATTTTGGCTGTAAAACATGCTGTAATTTCATACATTTTTGTATATCCATATATAACCTGTAATATAATTCTTAAAGGCGGACATGCCCAAAATAATTTTTGCATCATCCCTCACACTTTTGGAAACCGTTGCCCCATTATTTCCAAAACCCGCCCATCCCTCAGACAGTGGTGTGTAGCTAAAGACAGCTGTAGACTGTAGCTGTGGGGAAACTGACATCATCCTGCCACCGTCTCCTGCAGCCACCAACCAAGGAAAACATTGGAAAGCATTATCTCTTAGCTGATTCCTCCTGGCCGTGGGAGAGCTCGGCAGCAATGACTTCAGTGCACTGCAGTTGTAACATATGGCTGCATGGCACTGACAGAAAAAGGCAGATTTTTGGTAATTGCTGCTACTCTACATGACTTAGCTATATGCTGTACAGCTGCCACCTGTACCCTAGTGAACGGGAGGGGACCCATCGACTTCTTTGGGAGAGTGTTCAAGCAAACTCTGTGACATGTGCAGAGGTTAGTGTCACGAAGGGTCTGTGGACCCACTGGGCCGTACCACCTTGGCGGTAAGTCAGCTGGTCAAAGTTCGTCCATGAGGTCCGGTGCGCGTGCACGCTCGTGCCCGCTCTTAAAGGGGCAGCGTGCGCTCCGGACCTCATGGACGAACTTTGACCCGTGAGTACCCTGGACTATAAGAGGGGTCCAGCCCCCTAGTTCTATGCCTGAGTGTTGTTGTGTTCCCTAGAGTTTGTCTATGTGATGGCATCCTAGTGTGTTTCCTGTTCCAGTCCCTGTTCCAGTCCCTATACTTGTTTGCAGTTCCTGTTCCTAGCAATCCATACCTTCCTGGTCTAGCACGGAGCTGTGCCAAAGTCGTGCTGCGCTACATCCACGTCTGACCTGCTTCACCTCGCCTGACGTCCGCCTGCTACCTAAGTCCCAGCCGAGCCTTCCCTGCTGCTGTCTGAGCTGCCACAGGTACCTATAGAACTATAGACAATCACCTGCGCCCTGTTGGCCAGCTGACTTACCGCCAAGGTGGTACGGCCCAGTGGGTCCACAGACCCTTCGTGACACCAACCTCTGCACATGTCTTATAGTCCAGGGTACTCACGGGTCAAAGTTCGTCCATGAGGTCCGGAGCGCGCGCTGCCCCTTTAAGAGCGGGCACGAGCGTGCACGCGCACCCTACGGGATCCAGCAGAGGTGAGTGGACGCGAGCGCAGACGTCTCCTGAGGAGGAGGCTGGGGTCAGCGCTTGCCGACTCGTGGCTGCGGCTGTCAGGGGGAGGTTGGAGCTGACAGCCCGCAGCCACGGACATTACAGTTAGGCTCTGTTCACATCTGCGTTGGGGTCCCATTCTGATGTTCCGTCTGAGCTTTCCGTCAGAACGGGACCCTGAGCAGACACAAACTGCCACAGACGGAAACCAGAGGTTTCCGTTTCCATCACCATTGATTTCAATGGTGATGCATCCATTGCCCATGGTTTTCGTTTGTCTCTGTTGTGCACCGGGCCCGTCATTTTGCCGGAAGCAATAGCATAGTCTACACTATTGCTTCCGGTAAAACTATGGGTCCGGTGCACAACAGAGACAAACGGAAACCAATGCAACGGATCTGTCACAATTGAAATCAATGGTGATGGAAACGGAAACCAGGTGTCAGTTTGTGTCTGTTCAGGGTCCCGTTCTAACAGAAAGCTCAGACGGAACGTCAGAACGGGACCCCAACGCAGATGTGAACAAAGCCTTATTGTGCAGGACGGGATAGGAGGGGAGCTGTGTCCATCACCTATTGACAATGGTGGATCCTGTGTTATCTATATAGAGGTGTTACCTGTCATTGCAATCCTGCCTGTGATGATAATGTAATGACTGCTGAGAAGTGATCTACTAGAACAGTAAGGGTCAGTGTATTATGAATGATAGATCCTGTAATATGCATTTATATTATATATACAGAATGTATAAATATATATATAGCAGACAAAAAGAAAAAGAACTCCAATGTAGTAGATGAAAACGGTGATGTGTTTAATCACCCCACAGGCAAGCAACGTTTCAATCCAGCTTAATGGGATCTTTGTCAAGCCTTGACAAATATCCCATTAAGCTGGATCGAAACGTTGCCTGCCTGTGGGGTGATTAATCACATCACCGTTTTCATCTTCTATTTTGGAGTGCTGCCTCTTTTTTGTCTGCTGTATTTTCAAGGGCTCTTAGCCTAAGCCTACGAGGGTTTACACCCACCGCTGGAGCTATGCTGCATTCCTATTTTTTTCTAAATATAAACATATATATATACACACACACACATATATATATATATATATATATATATATATATATATATATATATATATATATACATACAGGGTGATTAAAAAAGGATGGTGCAAAATTATAGCCTTAGTATCCATAACCAAGTGAGCATAACACAAATTTATTATCATGAGAAGACACACTATCTATCCAAGTTTTATCAATACACTACAAATGTTCAAAGTGATTTCCATTGATGACACGGCAGATGTCTAGGCAGTGTTCCAGTTCTGTCCAGACACGTGCCAGCATGTCCTCGGATATGGACTCCACTTTTTCAGTGATGCGTTGTCTCAGGTCGTTCAGATCTTGTGGCTGGGGGGGCAGATACACTGTCCTTGATGTAGCCCCACAGAAATAAGTTGCAGGGTGTTAGATCTGGTGATCGTGGAGGCCAGTGCAACATTGGCGAATCGTTGTTTCCGGCTTGGCCGATCCAACATTCCAGAAGCGTTTTATTCAGGTATCGACGAACATCCACATGGAAATGTGGAGGTACACCATCCTGTTGATAGAGAAAGGTCTGCCAAACATAGTCTATCTGTGGCATAAGCCATTCCTTTAACATGGCCAGTGACAGTTTCCTCAGCAAAAAAGAAGGGACCGTAGATTAAGAGCACATGGTTTTTCTAAGCCCCAAATTGTAACGTTGTGGCGGTTAACCTTCCCACTGAGGTGAAAAGTTGCCTCATCACTGAACACCAGGTTGTCCGCGAATTTGTCCTCTTCCAATCGCCCCGGCAAGTCAGGCCTTTACTTCTGCACCATCCTTCTTGAATCACTATACAGGTACACGAACGTGGTTACCCAAAATATATATATATCCAAAAATCAGGCAGTACTCCAAAGATGTAGCAAAAATTGATGGAATAAAGCACCTTTTCTATTTTTGCTACATCTTTGGAGTGCTGCCTGATTTTTGGATATATATATATATATATATATATATATATATATATATATATATATATATAGGCATTACTTGTCTGTGCATTCCTGCCTCTGATGATGAGACTGCTGAGAAGTGATCTCTATACAATAGGAAGTGTTAGTCTATTGTACGGCCCAGTGGCCAATGGGAAAACTGCAAAATGTTAGAATTATTTTTAAATATAGATAATGAAATAGAAAATTCTCCAAATCACCAAATATTATTTAAAAATATGTTTAACATAAAAAAACTTGATTTAACCGCTTCCCGACCGCCCACTGTATATTCACGTCGGCACTTGCTGGGCTCTGTGCAGTGCCGACGTGAATTCGCGGTGGGTGTTAAAAGCGCGATCCGGGTGTCTCAGAGTAGCGCTGACACCCGGATCGCGCTGTTATCACCTACCTCTGTTCCCGGAGATATGATCGGGACCTGATTAGTTCAGGTCCTGGTCATGTGATCGCAGGGAAAGTGTGTTGTAGCAACGAACTGGAAAGTTTGTTGCTATAACAAACTGGAAAGTTTGTTGCTACAACAAACTTTCCCGGGGACCGAT
This sequence comes from Rhinoderma darwinii, assembly GCF_050947455.1. Lineage (NCBI taxonomy): Eukaryota > Metazoa > Chordata > Amphibia > Anura > Rhinodermatidae > Rhinoderma > Rhinoderma darwinii. The sequence goes on from NC_134688.1 coordinate 64,434,103, forward strand.
TGCAGGTGCTGCAGTCGGTTATAAGGCAGAACCGGGGGCCATATATCAGCCCCCGGGTCTGTCATGCACGACAGCCTATGAGAACCAGCCGGATGCTGGTCCTCATAAGCTTCCTGTCAGTATGACTCCCAGCGTCACACTGACAGTTTATAATACGTTACACTACCTAGGTAGTGTAATGTATTATAGCAGCGATCAGTGCTGCCAGGCTTCAAATAAAACAAGTAAAAAGTAAAAAATAAAGTAATAAAAAAGTTTTATAAAAGTGTAAAAACAAGTTATAAAAGTTACAAAAAGAAATAATGCTTTTTTTCCTATAATAAGTCTTTTATTATAGGAAAAAAATGAAAATGTTAAAAAAAGTACACATATTTGGTATCACCGCGTTCGTAACGACCCAAACTATAAAACTATAATATTATTTTTCCCGCACGGTGAACAGCGCAAAAAAATAATAATTAAAAAACAATGTCAGAATCACTTTTTTTTGGTCATCAACCCTCCCAAAATATAGAATAAAAAGTGATCAAAAAGTCGCATGTACCCCAAAATAATACCAATAAAAACTACAACCCGTCCCACAAAAAACAAGCCCTTACACCGCTTTTTTGACGGAAAAATATAAAATTATGGCTCTCAGAATATGGTGACACACAAAATAAATAATTTTATCAAAGTGATTTTATTGCGCAAATGCCACAAAACATAAAAAACCTAGATACATATGGTATCGCCGTAATCGTACCGACCAGCAGAATAAAGTAAAATGTCATTTATACCGCACGGTGAATACTGTAAAAAAATAAAAAATACAAAAAACATTGTCAGAATTTATGTTTCTTTGTCACTTTGCTTCCAAAAAAATCTAATAAAAAGTGATAAAAAAAAATCACATGTACCCTAAAATGGTACCAATAAAAAGTACAGATTGTCCCGCAACAAATAAGCCCTCACACAGCTCCGTTGGAGAAAAAATAAAAAAGTTCTGGCTCTCAGAATATGGCGATGCAAAATGTGCAGAGTGTTCCAAAAGCGGATAGGATCGGGCGCCATTTATCAGTGCGACACTGGCCACATATCTGCGGATTATTATTTATGTACCCCATTATTATACCCTCTTATTATACCCCTGATGTACTCTGCCCAATTTACACATACCCCCACATCATAAACTGAAATACCAGCAAAACCCCAAACAGAACAGTTACCAAGCAAAATCTGCGCTCCAAAAGCCAAATGGTTTTCCCTCCCTTCTGAGCCCCACAGCGTGCCCAAACACCAGCTTACGTCCACATATATGACATTTTCTATCCGGGAGAACCCGCTCAACATTGTATGAGGTATTTGTCTTCAGTGGCACAAACTGGGCACAATATATTGTGCATTAAAATGGCATATCAGTGGAAAACTTGAATTTTCACTTTGCACCATCCGCTGCGCATTAACGCCTTGGCGCACCACGACTTAATAGCATGTCGTGGTGCGAGGGGTTATATATGGAGCGGGCTCACGCGCTGCACCCGCACCATATTCTGCAGCTGTCAGCTGTGTATTACAGCTGACACCCGGGACTAACGGACAGGAACAGCGATCGCGCTGTTACAGGAGCCTGTAAATTGACATTATACTGCAATACATTAGTACTGCAGTGTATTGTACCAGCGACCTAATGATCGCTCGTTCCAGTCCCCTAAAGGGGCTTTTGGGAGGTTTCCACTGTTTTGGTACCTCAGGGGCTTTGCATATGCGACATGACACCCGAAAACCATTCCAGCTAAATTTGAGCTCCAAAAGCCAAATATTGTTCCTTCCCTCCTGAGTCCTGCCGTGGGTCCAAACAGCAGTTTATTACCACATATGGCGTATTGCTGTAATCAGGACAAATTGCTTTACAAATTTTGGGGTAATTTTTCTCCTTTATTCATTGTAAAAATTAAACATTTCTATGTTTTTTCAGAAAAAAGTAGATTTTCATTTTCACGGCCTAATTCCACTAAATTCAGCAAAAAAACTGTGGGGTCAAAATGCTAACTATACCCCTAGAACAATTCCTTGAGGGGTGTAGTCTTCAAAATGGGGTCAGTTTTGGGGGGATTCCACTGTTTTGCTTACTCCAGGGCGTTGCAAACGCGACATGGCACTGAAAACCAATCCAGCAAAATCTGCGCTTCAAAATCCAAATGGCGCTCCTTCCCTTCTGAGCTCTGCCGTGGGTCCAAACAGCAGTTTAGTACCACATATGGGGTATTGGCGTAATCGGGAGAAGTAGCTTTACAAGTTTTGGGGTGCTTTTTAATCTTTATTCCTTGCACATATAATTTTTTTTAAATATTTTTTCAGAAAAAAAGTAGATTTTCACTTTCACAGACAAACTCCAATAAATATAGCAGAAGACCTGTGGGGTCAAGATGCTAACTGTACCCCTAGATAAATTCCTTGAGGTATGTAGTTTCCAAAACCGTCTCACTTTTGGGGGATTTCCACTGTTTTGGTACCACAAGACCTCTTCAAACCTGACATGGTGCCTAAAATATATTCTAAAAAAAGGAGGCCCCAAAATCCACTAGGTGCTACTTTGCTTCTGAGGCCTGTGTTTCAGTCCATTATCACACTAGAGCCACGTGTGGGATATTTCTAAAAACTGCAGAATCTGGGCAATAAATATTGAGTTGCATTTCTCGGGTAAAACCTTCTGCGTTACAGAAAAAAATGTATTACAAATGAATTTCAGCAAAAAAAATAAAATTTGTAAATTTCACCTCTACTTTGCTTTAATTCCTGTGAAGCGCCTAATGGGTTAATAAACTTTCTGAATGCTATTTTGAATACTTTGAGGGGTGCAGTTTTTAATATGGGGTGATTTATGGGGTCTATCTAGTACATAAGGCCCTCAAAGCCACTTCATAACTGAACTGGTCCCTGTAAAAATAGCCTTTTGAAATTTTCTTGAAAATGTGAGAAATTGCTGCTAAAGTTCTAAACGTTGTAACGTCCTAGAAAAATAAAATAATGTTCTAAAAACTATGCAAATATAAAGTAGACATATGGAATATATAAAATAGTAACTATTTTGTGTGGTATTACTATCTGTTTTACAAGCAGATACATTTAAAATGAGAAAAATCATAATTTTTGCAAATTTTCTCAAAATTTTGGTGTTTTTCACAAATAAGCAATGAATTTATTGACCAAATTTTTCTACTAACATAAAGTACAATATGTCACGAGAAAACAATCTCAGAATCGCTTGCATAGGCAAAAGCATTCCAGAGTTATTAACACATAAATTGACACATGTCAGATTTGAGAAAATGGGGCTGGTCATGAAGGTCAAAATGAACTCGGTCTTGAAAGGGTTAAACAATAGGTCATTTTCTGATGACAGGTCCACTTTAATATTAATTGTATAGCTGTATTATTTAGACATTGTATAGCACTGGTATTAGATTTCGTTATGTATGGAGCTGTTAATTGGTCACTGTATATGACTATTATTTCAGCACTATACGGTTAGATTTACTTAGGCATTGTATGGCACTGCTACCTAAGTACTATACAGTATATTATCTCAGCAATGTACGGTGGTGGTGGCACTGCATAATATTCTTATTTAGGCAACTATGGAAGTGTTATGAGGCTGACGTATTGCACTATACTGTATGGGGCTTATAATAAGACAGGTGGTAGGATTATTTGTGCACTGTATGACAGTACGCCATCTACTGTAAGGCTGGCCCTGCTTATACACTATATGTTCAAAATCATGTGGACACCCCTCCTATTAGGTTCAGGTCTTTTAACCACACCCATTGAAAAAGGTACATCAAGTCAAGCACGCAGCCACAAAATTTCCATAGATATACATTGGTAGTAGCATGGGTTAAAGTGTTCAGTGACTTTAAAAGTGGCATTGTCATAGGATACCACCTTTGCCACAAGTTAGTTTGTGAAATTTCTGATCTGCGAGATCTGTGCCAGTCAACTGTAAGTGCTAGTATTGGGAAGTGGAAGCAACTCAGCTGAGAAATAATAGACCCCTGTAAAGTCACAGAGCGGTGCCGCCAAGTGCTGAAGCGTTTAAAAATCGCCTATCCTCTGTTGTATCACTCACTACAGATCTCCAAACTGCGTCAGGAAGTGACATCAGCACAAGAACGGTGCGTCCTGGGCTTCATGAAATTGGTTTCCCTGGTCGAGTAGCTGCACACAAATCTAATATCACCATGTTCACTGCTAAGCATCGGATGGATTGGTGTAAAGCCCCTGACACCGGACTCTAGAGCAGTGGAAACGTCTTCTCTGGTGTAATTAATTATATTTCACTATTTGGCAGTCTGATGGATGAATCTAAGTTTGTCAGATTCCAGGACAACGATACCTATAGGAATGCATAGTGCCTACTGTAAACTATTGTTCTAACCTCAACCCCATTCAACACTTTGGGAAAAATCAGAATGCCGATTTCGAGCCAGACCTTCTCATCCAACATCAGTGTCTGACCTCATGAATGCTCTTTTGGCTGAATGGGCATAAATTCCCATAGACACATTGCAAAATCTTGTGGCAGCCTTCCTAGTACAGGCTTTTATACCCGCAATAGGGAGCCCAACTCCATATTAATGCCCATTGTTTTGGAATGGGATGTCCGACGAGCTCATTTAGGTGGGATGGTCAGATGTCCAGGTGTCCAGGGGCCACAAAAGCAGCCATATGGTCTGCCTCTATTTTTACATAGTTTTATGTTATCAGTTGCTCTTCCTGAACATTTGCAACGCTCTAATAATAGAACTGATTTTCTATTTTGTGTTTAGGATGCAAATCATTTGGAACTTGTTTACATTAACAAACAATAGTCATGTATCGTTTCTTAGAAAGTGAAAATTGCTTCATAGTAAAATCTGCAGTAGTTTAAATATGTATATGTTGTTGTTCTGCACATATGCTGAAGATTCTTTGTATTGATAATATTCCATCATTTGCACGCACACATTTATAGATCTCCTTGAGAGTAGAGTTGCCACCTTTCCCATCCAAAAATACTAGCCAGGATCACAGGTTATTTACACATGTCGGTTTTGTGGAGTTTTTGCTACAATTTTGCGTAAATTACGACAAAAAAGATCACAAAACAGGCATGTGTAAATTCACGTTAACATGGGTAAAAATGTAGAGGGGTTATTGAGGGTATGACTTCAAGCAGTATAATTTGCCACTTAGGTCTCATGCACACATCCTTCACCATTTTCACGTCCGTTTAAAATGGATCCGTGTGCCCGTTGTGACATCCGTGTGGATTCCGTTGTCACTCCGCATTCGTTCCGATGTTCCGTTTTAAACGGATGTTGTTCTTCCGCTTGTCTTCAGTTTTAAACGGTCCGTTAAAATCTATCTTGTGTGTTGAATGCAGGGAACTTTGTCACGCCCTGCCGTTGTTTTGATGGACCTATAGGCTTCAATGGGTGAGACGGACACTGAACAACGCCTTCCACTTTATACAGTATTTAACTAAACTTTAAGCAAATTAATATATTTTCTTTATTTTATACTCTCTTACCTTACTATACTGGTATTTTATAGTAACTCACCTGTAAAAAAAAAAAGCAACTCAAGTTTTGTTTTTTTCTTTATCAAAGATTTTATTTTGAAAATATACACAACAAAACAGCATATACATAGTTTCATACATTTGCAAAATTCACATACAGTGCACTATAACACTTCAATATTATATAAAGTATCAAAGACACAGAGCAGCAGTAGGAGGTAGCCTCCTTATCAGTAGGCGAAAACTATATAAGAATGTAATGAGAATAACAGTCCCATAAGTGCAGCAAAGATAGTGCATTATTTAGGGGAGCCAGTCCCCACAGGTGGGTAACAATTATCGCCTATAAGTGCACTTTATACGACAGACTAACACTAACACAAGACAAACAAAGGGAAACACATACGGGTATAGCACGCAAAAAGTAGACTTTATGTAGATATTCAAAAGAGGCCATCCAGCCAGAGAGGTAAATCATCACCACCCCGGAATCCAGCCCACACTGCCCAGGTGCGGACAAAGAGCTCAGCTTTACCCTGATCAGCAGACATCAACTCCTCCATCCTCATAATTCCATTCACCTCCGTCACCCATTCCTTCAGAGAAGGCACAGTGCTGGACTTCCAACGACAAGGAATCACTGTTCTTGCTGCTGTCAAAAAATGCCGAAAGACACTCTTTTTGAGGTGTGAGAGTGATCCCGGAACCATGGAAAGTAAACCAATAGAGGCCGAAGTCTGAACCTCAGTGTGAAAGAGTTTATTACCGAGATCGAAAATATTTTCCCAAAAGGGACGAAGTTTGGGACAATCCCACCAAATGTGCAGCATGGTTCAAGGAGCCTCCCCACACCTCCAGCATTCATCAGGTACTTCAGGGAATATCCTATGAAGTAAAGAAGGACAGCGATACCATCTAGTGAGAATCTTGTAATTTTTTTCCTGGGCAAAGCACGAAGTCGGCAGTTTATGCGCCAGTAAGAAAGATGTGCCCCACTCCTCAGCAGAGTGTCGGATCCCCAATTCCTCATCCCATGCGGCTGTGAATGTCAACTGAGAGTAATCGTATTTAGGGAGAAGGATCCCGTGTAAAAAAGACAACACATGAGAGGGGGCAGTAGTCAACAACAAGTAGTGTTCCAGAGGAGTCTTAACCTGCAGCAAAGCAAAACGGTCGCCCATTGAAAAAAGATAGGAGCGCAATTGAAAATAGGACCACCAAACCGGACGTCCCCCCGGGCAGGCCCCGGAGACCACAGCCTGTGACAAAATTGTACCCTCAGGTGTAAGAGTCTTAGCCAAGAAACTACCGTCCTGTCTCTCCCAACAGAGGAATGTGTCCACACCCACCGCCGGAGGAAAGGAAGGATCATCAAAAAGAGGGGTTAGAGGGCCTGGACGGTGAACAATGTCCATCGTAGCAATGATCCTCTCCCATACTACAAGAAACTGACGTGTGAGGTAAGGCAGAGAAGATGAAGGTCTCTGAGAAGCAGACAACCAAGGCAGAGACAACAATGCTAGGGGAGACATGGCCTTCTCAATGCGCACCCATTGCTTACCCGCACCTGAACGGAACCAGTCTACTAATCGCATCAGTAATGCAGCTTGGTGGTAGCATTTAAAATCTGGCAAACCTGCCCCCCCCCTCCTTTTTCGGCCGACTAAGGACAGCAAAACGAACACGAGGCTTAGAGGAGCCCCAAACAAATTTAGTTATGGCCCTATGCAAAACTTGGAAGAAGCTCGTTGGAATCATGATAGGGACAGTTTGGAATATGTAAAGGAATTTGGGTAAAATGTCAATTTTTACCGCATTAATGCGCCCAAACCACGATATGCGATTCCCACCATCCGCCATTAAATCCTTCAAGGTGCGCTGCAGAATGGGTGTGTAGTTCAAAGCGAACAGATCCGACTGGTGTGTGGGAATTTGCACCCCCAGGTATTTTAGAGATGTAGATTGCCATTTGAACGGGAAAACCCGAGTGAGATGGGTGGCTAAGGTAGAATCGAGAGATATATTCAATGCCTCCGATTTGGAATAGTTGACTTTGAAATTGCTCACATGGCCAAAACGCTCGAATTCCCCAGTCAAAGATGGCAAGGAAACCATGGGAGTTGTAATGTACACGAGGAGATCATCGGCATATAATGCTAGTTTGTGGTGCTTTGTGCCAACACAGACGCCATTAACATTAGGGTTGTTCCGCAGTGCCACGGCCAGGTATTCCATGACCAAAACATAGAGTAAAGGTGAGAGTGGGCACCCCTGTCTCGTGCCATTAGAAATAGACAAAGAGTCAGATAACAACCCATTAACTCGAACCCGGGCCGTAGGCCCTTGATATAATGCCATAATCCTATTCACCATAACGGCGCCAAGGCCAACCTGTGTCAGGACACTGCAGAGAAACACCCAATGTACCCTGTCGAATGCTTTTTCCGCATCGACCGAGAGTAAACACATCGGTATCTTATGGGATTGGCAGTATGATGTTAAAAGGAGGGTCTTGTTAGTGTTGTCCCGTGCTTCTCTGCCGCGCACAAACCCCACCTGGTCATCTGTGACCAAATCTGGTAAGAGAGGCGAGAGTCGAGAGGCCAGTAACTTCGCAAAAATCTTAACATCTACATTTATCAATGATATTGGTCGGAAGTTTGCGCACACCGTCAGATCTTTGCCCGGTTTTGGTAAAAGGGTAATATGAGCCTCAAGCGACTGGGGTGCAAAGGGACACGAGGAAGACACTGAATTAAAAACTTTCGTCAAGAACGGAGCCAATTGATCCTTAAATGTTTTATAGAATTTATTATTGAACCCATCGGGTCCTGGACTTTTGCCCAAGGGGAATTCCCCAATAGCACGCTCCACCTCCGTTTCCAAAAAATCCTCCTCGAGTCCCAAAGCCTCCCCGCCCCCCAAGGACGGCAGCGCAGTGTCATGTACATACCGGTCTATTTTATCACGTAACGCATCCACCTGCATATCCTGAAAATGGCCTTTAAGATTGTATAATGCCGAGTAATACTGTCTGAAGCAGTCGGTGATCCCCACCGGATCATGAACCTCACCACCCGAGGGGGAAGTAATTTTAGGGATATACGACGCCTGGGTGCGAGGATGTAGTATCCGTGCTAGAGACTTGCCACATTTATCTGCAAATTCGTACGAGTGTTTTCGCATACGGTCCCTGAATCGAGCGTGTGACTGGTCGATCAGAGAACGCAAGGATTCTCTCGCTGCAGTGAGTTCCGCAAATAACTGTGAGGAAAGCACTCGTTTATGGCGGGATTCCAGGTCCCGTATCTAAGCAAGGAGCCGCGTAATGGCTACCCCTTTTTCCGCTTCAACCGAGCCCCATGTTGGATCAGAACTCCCCTGACTACACACTTTAACGCCTCCCACTGCAGTGGTAATGGGGTAGTGCCACGTGTGTGTACCTCAAAAGAACTGTTAAGTGAGTCCTTAAGGGCTGACACACACACTGAGTCACCCAGTAAATTATCACTAAGTTTCGAAGATTGGAAATTGGGTACTGAACTAGGAAACGTAAGTGTTAGAAATACAGGGGCATGATCCGACCAAACCATAGGGCCCACCTCCGAAATAGGTTGCCAGGTAAGCAAATGGTGGCTAATAAGAAAGGCATCCAGTCTACTATACATATTGTGTAGCGGGGAGAAGTAAGTGTATTCTCTTACCTGAGGATGAAGAATCCTCCACACGTCAATCAATTGCATGGAATGCATCACAGTTTTCAAGGCTCCCAAATGGGATTTCGGTACCGCAGACCTGCCCGAGGAGGTGTCAAGCCTAGAATCGAACGTCAGGTTAAAATCACCACCCACAATCAAAACTCCCTCCGTGAACTCTTCCAATTTCCGCAAATACCCACAACATACTCGCGCCTGATCCTGATTGGGGAGGTACATATTAGCCAAGGTGAACAGCTTATTCCGAATGGACAGTTTGAGAAACACATACCGACCACCCGGGTCAACCAGAACGTCTACCAGTTTATGAGAGAGTGACTTGTGTATACAAATACTAGCGCCCTTGGACTTGGATTCCGGGTTGGTACTGTGGAACCACACTGGATAATAGTGATTTGTAAACTGTGGAGTGTGGCCCACCTGAAAATGAGTCTCCTGTAAAAACAGGATATTTACCCGTTCTTTGTGCATATTATACAGTATCTGCGACCGTTTTTCCGGGACATTAAGCCCTCTAGCATTAAAGGTACAGACTTTCAGCTGCGCCATTTCCAACGCACGTATGTCTAGCAAATCAAGAAATATGCTATAACAATGAAGAAAAGGACGGGACAGACAAGGAAGGGAGACACGACAACAAGGACAAATAAGCGGGTGAAACAAGCACCCACTCCTTGATCTAATCAAGGAGAAACAATCCAATATACACCGGATATAACCAGTGAAACCCTAAGAGGAGGAGTGTCAGGACAAGGTCTAGCCAGCGCCCCGCACCCCCCAACCCAGCAAATTTTATATAGCAAATAACGATATAACACAAAAGGAAAACCAAGGCACTTATTGCGTTACCCAAAAATAATTAATTAAGGAGTTACATTGTTAATAGGGCCTTAAAGAAACCCCAACCGCGAACACCCCTGAATGCATTCATTATCAGCATAAATGTACAAACAGGTTTAGCAATAAAGAAAATTAATAAGAAAAAATACATTCGCAATTGTGGCAATCGACCGCTATTAGTGACCCCCAGGCCTCCAACAGCAATCACCTGTGAAGCATAATGCAGACCCACTCAGTAATGACCATATGTAACTACGAATATAATTGCTTCAGCTGATAAACGCAATAAACATTGTAATTAAACTCCGACAGCAGGCTGCAATTCAGAGACATTAAAAGGGCATCACATCGGCTCCGCTGGACGCCCATCATGACGCCTCATAGGAGAAGCAGGAGAACGACCTCGCCTGCGTGACCGTGGACGCGGCGGCGGGATGGGAACATAAGGCCAATCCGGGAGAGAGACTCTAGGCAAGCGGAGAGCATCACAGAAATCTGGAACGTCCCCCGGGTCCCGAACACTCAGCAGTGCCCCATTCCTGCGAACCTGCAACTGAAAGGGGTGACCCCAGGAATAGGAAATCTCATGTTCTCTCAAGACGTCCAGTAAAGGACGTAGCACCCGGCGCTTGTCCAGAGTCATTCTGGACAAATCAGACAGCAGCTGGATCTTGACTCCCTGTAATAAGACCTCGCCTTTATCTCGAGCCTTCCTCATGATCTGCTCCTTAAGAGAAAAAAAATTGACACGGCATAGCACATCTCTAGGCCTATCAGGATCCGGGCTGCGCGGACCTAAGGTTCTGTGTGCTCTATCCAGCTCCAAGGGATCGTCAGCAGGGCGCCCAAGTAAAGAATTAAACAGAGACTGTAAAGCAGGAATGAGTTGACCCGGAGAGATATCCTCAGGAATGCCCCTCAGCCGAATATTATTACGGCGATTGCGATTCTCATGATCCTCAGCAAGATTAAATAATGTGTGGATCTGCTGAGAGTGCTGATCTAATCGGTCGGCATGAGAAACTTGTTGCTGTGTAATATTGGATACATCGCTTTCCATCCGCTGTACTTGATCGGACAATTGAGATAAATTGGTAGTAAGAGATTGTATTTCCGATTTATATGTCGTCTCCAGGCGGTTTACATAACGCTCCATGTCCTGTTTAGTGGGCAATGCTGATAGCTGTCGTCTCAGGCCCTGTAAATCATCCCCTAGGACAGCAGTAACACCAAAATGAGAGGAGGGATGGATAACCATATCTCTGGGAGAGGTAGAAGGCAGAATTGCAGGCCCCAGCACATGAGGGGAGGATAAGGGAGAAACCCGGCCGCCATTACAGGCACCACGTGGCAAACAGTCCCGCGTAGGCAGCGCCATCTCAGCCCCAAAAGAGCACGGCTCAATCCCATCCAGCAAGGAGGGAAACTGCCCCTGAGAGCCCGATATCGAGGGGAAGGTACTAGCGGTACCTGATGCAGCTACACCGGCCGCAGATGATAGCCCCTCTGGAAGCGAAGTCCCGGCGCCATCTCGCCTCCCTTCCAGCGGCGCCATCTTGGATGATGTTCCCGATGCAGCGTCGGTCAGAAATCTCTGGATAGAGCCGGCTGAAGACATCTGCCGTGTACAGTAGGGAGTCCCCGTGGAAGCCTTGAATTTCCTGACCATCAGGGTGATAAAATATTGCTTATTAATGTGCTTATGAGCGGGTTAGGGAAGTGCAGGAACGGAGCTCTCAAGCAGCACGTCTTGTCAGCGCCATGTCCAAGCCACGCCCGCAACTCAAGTTTTCACATTTATTTAAAGGGCTTGTCTACATGTAACAGAATTGTTGCAGAAAATTTCTGCAACATTTACGCATCAACTAGCAGACAATCCGCTGCGGAAAATCCACACCATTTCATGCATTTTTACTGCAGCAAATATTGTGGATTTTTGCTGTGTTTTTTTGGTGCATTTTTTTTCAAGGGCAGTGTGATGGTGATATTTCTTCTTCCTGTGATGTAATCCCCCCCCCCCCCCCCCTGTAAGAATTTTTACAGCATTTCCGCAGAAAATTACTCAGTACAAAAATTACTAATTGACATTACTAATTGACATGATGTGGAACTAAAATTACGCACCGCAGGTGAATTTCTGGACAGAATTTTTCCGCAGCGTGTGGATGACATTTGTTAAGTCTCACCCACTTTGCTGCTACTGTGTTTCGCTGCGTATTTTCCATCCGCAATTCGGTACAGAAATTACGCAGCAATTCTGTTACATGTGGACAAGCCCATACAGAAGGACCCAGGACCGCAGTACATACTGTGAATTTAATTTTGGTTACGGGGTGAGATATTTTCCTATATTTTCCTTTCCTATATGGTGAAAATATTTTCTATATAGCCATTATATAAAAATATGAATACAGCGATCTTATTTGCATCCTACATAATAGGAAGAGCTTGTGTATTCATTTCTAGTCGACTAACTGATAGATGACCTTATTCTTCTGTTATTTCAATGTAGAACTCAGTGAAGTAGGTCTGTAGAGAAGTCTTTGTCCCGCTGGCATTCGAAGCACAGATGGTCCAGATTCATTTATTCTCAGTGGGTTTTCTGCTGTATCAAGTAGCGCACTATGAATCCAGGGTGCGTGGAGGATGTGCTGCACTCATGAATCTTGTTGCTCCACAGTCTTTTGCATACTCATTTCAATGCAAATGTCCAGAGAGTATTCTTTTCTCGGTGATCAAATAATAAAGACAGCAACATCCAAAAAATTATTAATTTCATTCTATGGCTTGTGTGAGGGTCTGTTCACACGCAGTGGTTTCAGACTTAATTCGGGCCGTTTACGCCTCGAATTACGCCTGAAAAAAACGGCACTATTACGCCTCCAAACATCTGCCCATTGCTTGCAATGGGATTTATGGTGTTCTGTTCCCACGAGGCTTAATTTTACGCATTGTTGTCAAAAAACGGCGCATAAAAAGACGCCCCCGAAAAAGAAGTGCAGGATACTTTTTGGGACGTTTTTGGAGACGTTTTTCATTGACTCCATTGAGAAACAGCTCCAATAACGGCCATAAAATACGCTGCGAAAAACGCGAGTTGTTACAAAAACGTCTGAAAATCAGGAGATGTTTTCACTTGAAAACAGCACCGTATTTTCAAACGTTTTGGAGTTTGCGTGTAAACATACCCTGATTCTAATGGTGGATTTTCATTCCTGCAGCACACCACAATTGTTTTTATCACTCAACATTTTATTAGATGTTCTGTGGTTCAGTTTAAGGACAGATTGTGGTCTCTGGCCCAAGACGTAGCCGTCACAGCAAGGGCAGATAGAGTTGTGTTACACATGAACATCTCTGCTGGGAATAGCAAGGTTTCAGACAAAGCACTTTCATCATTTAGACCGAGCAGGACTCTAGTGCTTATACTTACCAAGAATGGAAGTCATCTACGCAGTAGAAATGAAGTTTACCGGTCTCCTACATGCAGTAAGGGCAGCCATATAGCAGCTGAGGAACATTATCACTATTAATTTACTATGAGCCCGTGATGACGCTAAGCCCGATGACTCAAGCTCAAGCTTCATTGATGCCTCTAGTTAATAATTAATTCATAATTGTTTCCTTGCGGAGTACAGCTCAAAGCAACCATCTGCTTTGCTTACAAACTTCTGACATATCATAGAGTGATGATCAGTGGGGTTCATGAGCAGGGATCTCCATGGTCACTAGTTTGGCCTGGACTTGAGCACTCTTCTAATATGTTTGCACTTTGGCTTTTGGCTTGGACATTAAAGTAACTGTCCGTACTTTACATATAATGTTAACAATGAATAGTTTTATTCTCCCCTGCCATTCTTTATTCAATAGGATTGCTCTAGTGGCCATGAATTCAGTTTACTGCTTCTATGCATGGGAAATATGAGGGAAGCAGAAGTATGAGACGCTTCCCTTAATTAATTGTGCTGGTATCATACCTATGGAGCAGGGGGCGCAAGCTGTTGATATCACCAGGGTCTGCCCGACCACTTCACTCCAGGCAGGAAAAACCACACCAATGGTTTTATTTTTATATGAGGGGCCCACAATGATTATCCAGCTAGGGGACTGGATAATCTCTTTGAAACCTTAATCAAGTCTATGGCGGGGTCATTAACATCAACACTAGCTTAAAAATCTCTGATGCGTGGTCCTCAGAAAAAGGTACGAAAAAGCCCTCTTCTAAAAGACTCAAGAAGTCAAGTACTGCATTGACATCTTTGAACTAAAGGTATTGACATAGATGCTTCACAACCACAAATCTCAAAAACAAAAAGAAAGACTTGGAACCCTTGACCCTAGGTAGCAGAACTTGGGAACAACCAAACAGGATAACAAGTAAATGTATGTGTGTGGGTTGGATGACTGGAACCTAAAAGCCAGAAAACTGGCATAAATTATAGTGAAAATTATAGTGAATATTTCACACTGTTGGGCCTAGCAAGGTAGAGGCCTGTGCCTAGTCCCGTACTTTGCCCATCCCCAATCGGACCACCAACCCCCTTCAAACAGTTAAATAAATTAAATTAAATTAAAAATGAATGCTCACCTCACCGCTCCTCTTCTCCCCTCAGCGCGCGCCGTGTAGTGTCAGGATGTTGTATGTGACGCAGCACTGATGACGTCAGAGCTCTGCTTTGTATATAAGGCTGGTGCTGCTCGACATCAGGACCTTGTATGAGCCGCCACATGCTGAGGAAGCGGTGAGGTGTGCATACTTTTTTTTAATTTTTTGTCCGATGGGGTAATAGATGGCACACGGTCGCAGTTGTTGTGCCAAATTTCTCGCGCGTGGCCGGGATCGCTTTAAATGATATGATTTTACATCAAAGGGGTTATCCGGGATTTTAAAATTGATGGCCTGTTCTTAGATTGGTGTAGGTCAGACTATTGGCACCCCTGCCGATCAGCTGTTTAAAGGGGCTATGTCGTTCGTGCGTACGAGCGCTGCAGTCTCTTCATTGTTTACATGTTTTTCATTTTTATTCGTAACTTGCACATGCCATTACTTTCGTAGCGGCTGTGCAAGGTATTGCAGAGTTGTCAAATTCAAGTGATGGCCTATCCTAAGCATAGGCCATACATTTTAAAGTCCCAGATAACTCCTTTCAGGCCAGGTTCCCACGGGTTGTATACGCTGCATAAAAATTGTGCATCGTATCCGACCTGGAACCGCAGCACCTTCAGTCTGAAAAACTGAATTTCCGCTGCGAATGGGAGAAAAATAAAACATCCATACTTACCCCTTCCCTCTTTTCTGCGCGTAGTCCGGCCTCCTAAGATGATTGCAGGCCATGTGACGCTGCAGCCTGTGATTGGCTACAGTGGTCACATGGGATGAAATGTCATCCCAGGAGGCCGGACTGCAGGAAGAAGGTGAGAGTTCTGGGTAAGTATGATAGTTACATAGTTCGTACGGTTGAAAAAAGACACATGTCCATCAAGTTCAACCAAGGGACGGGAAAAACGGAAGGGATGAAACAAAAATTCTACACATTGCCATAGGAGCTGATATTTTTTCATGCTACGAAATTATCTAAGCCTTTTTTAAAGCCATCTACTGTCCCTGCTGTGACGGCTCCTGCGGTAGACTATTCCATAGATTCACAGTTCTCACAGTAAGGGCTTACTTAGACGAAAGTGTAATATGTCCGTGCAACGCGCGTGATTTTCACGCGCCTCGCATGGACCTATGTTAGTCAATGGGGTCGTTCAGACAGTCCGTTATTTTCACCGAGCGTATATCTGCTGCGTGAAACGCACGACATGTCCTATATTTGTGCGTTGTTCGCGCATCACGCACCCATTGAAGTCAATGGGTGCGTGAAAATCACGCGCAGCACGCGGAAGCACTTCGCGCAACAGCAGTAAAAAGTATGATTTAAAACAGAAAAGCACCACGTGATTTCCGGATTGGCCCCTTGCTGTCATCATCATGTGATAAGCAGTCATAATAGCAGTAGTTTGGACATTTCATTACATGGCACACTCAGTGCAGACTTCAATAACATGGCAGGACTCACCAATTTCTTTTTGTTCAGATCATAAAAAAAAAAAAGATATGAATACGTAGTGTATATATATATACATATATATATATATATATATATATATATATATATATATATATATATATATATATATATATATATATATGAATAAAACTGAGAATGTAGAAAATGTAACAGCACCAGGACTTCAGAGTGGATGAGAAGGGGTTGGTTTAATCACCACAAAAGTGAGCGATGTTTCAGTTTACATCAGAGCCTTTCTCAAACTTGAACATTTCTCAGGCTTGAGAAAGGTTCTAATGTGAACCGAAACGTCGCTCACTTTTGTAGTGATTAAACTAACACCTTCTTAGGATCTGTTCACATCAGTGTCTGGATTCCCTTGATGGGTACCATCAGACCTTTCCATCAGGGGAACCCAACAACGGAAAGGAAAACGGAAACCATAGCTTCCGTTTGCATTACCATTGATTTGAATGGTAATGCATCTGTAGCAAATGGTTTCCGTTTGTCTCCGTTCCGTAAGGTTTCCGTTTTTTTGGTGAAAACAATAGCGCAGTTGTAAACAGAAGTCGGAAACCAATGGTAATGCACACTGAAGCTATGGTTTCCGTTTGCCTTTCCTTAGATGGGTTCCCCTGACGCTGATGTGAACAGGCCCTTATCTACTCTAAAGTCCTGGTGCTATTACTTTTTCTACGTTCTCTGTTATCCATTTCAAGTCAAGTAATTGTTTCATCCCATGCGGTAACGTGCACATGGCCTTATTTACAGTGTTATGGGAGTGCTGTGTTCGGGCTTTTGGCATTTATATATATATATATATATATATATATATATATATATATATATATATATATATATGTGTGTGTGTTTCACCTTCCAATTGATAGAGGAATTCAGAGATCTGAACTTGGCCACTAATCCTGAATCCGCTTAATAAATTTTCATTAGAAAGATCTTGTTTTATATTCAGAGTTCAATTTGTCATAGGCATCAGGTTAAATGTTCTCTGCCAAACTCCACGCCTACATATTCATGTTCATCTTTTCCAATCTGTATTTTTCATCTCAAGCTGTTTACATAACCAAGAATTTCAACATGCTGTTATAATCGCACAATATATCACTAACTACATATATATACAGTATATACACATACATATAAAACACACACACGCTTACTGTATATAGACTCACACACACATGTATATGTAAGATTGACTATTTCTTATATGATAGGTCAGGAAATATAACCAATATTCCAATTATCTTTCAGTACTGTACTTGTCATATGTTATCTCAGCCTCTATGTAATATGATGAGTGACAGATACTAAGTATTGACAGAACACAGAATCTTATGTGAGCTTTTGCATAGTACAGCACTTAAAGCGACCCTCCAATTCTCCGTAAAAAATTACATAATACGGGGAATGTATAGTGCAATCGCCTCTTAACAAATTAAGCGCATCTTACTCCAGCCTGTCTTGATTTTAGACTGGCGTTGTAAGTAAATCTCCACCCAAGGACATTAAAGTGATAGTCCACTTTGGACAACCCCTGTCCAATGACTGCTTTTCCTCACAACAAGCTGAATGCTGAAGATCCCAATACTGGAGGCCCCAATGGTTTTATATTGTATGATTTTACATGAATTAAACTCAATAAATTAAGCACATTTTACACCAACCTTCTTTAGATTAACTCTGGGATACAAAACGCCAGTCTTATTAAATTCCCCCTATGGTCTCTGCGGGTCCATATTACAGACTTACGTGTACATCTTGAGACCTCATATTCTACCCTAGAAGCAATGCATACCTCCATAAAGCAGCATACACACATTTTTTTGTATATGTATCCATAGGATAAAAACCATAAATTCCTCCATATTGGACTCATAGCAGTCTATAGGTGCCGCATTACTGATTTGTAATAAAGCATTGTACATATAGCCTTGAGGTGGAACTTTCCTCTAGTTCTCTTCCTTCACATATATGAATAAAAAATACAAGGGGTCTATTTATCAATTTCGTTTAGTAGGCAGAGACGAATAACCTTTTTATGGCTCATTGGCCACCAGTACACACAGGACCATTGGTGTAGATCAGACACTCATTCCAGCTCACATGCAGTTATGTCAGGCTTGTTGTCACACCATTCACAGCTTTGGTGGTGTAGGCTATTGAGGAGTAGCATCATAGGTAAACCTGTACAGTTACGGTGATTGTGTACATTACAATGTACCGGTAAGCTCTGGTGATATGTCTGTTTTAGTCAACCTTTTCTCAACCTCTGTTATTCATATTAAATATGTATGAACAAATTGACAACTGGGTGTCACCATTCAGTGCCCTTGGCAATAAGGTGTATCTCTACACAGTCTGATAGTGTCAGTACTGATTGGACAATGTCAGACTGTGAAGGGACATGCCCCATTGGCAATGGTAACGCCCAGTTGTCAATTTATTCATACATTTCCAGGAGGAATAACAAAGGGTTCTAACAAAAGAAGATCCAGTAATGTTATTTTAAGGGGTATACAAGTATTTTCTAAAACAGACATATCAGAATAACTGACAGATCATTTTTTAATATTAAGAACAGTAAACCAGATTGCCGTTTCTTACCATAGCCACACAAGCATATATTATTGGCAATAACATTGGTTATTAGGTATCTGCGCATACCTCTTAACATTTGAATCCCCATGAGTGGGACAGTGTTAAGCTCTTTCCCGATCTGCCCAGGACCAACCATAAAAACCCACTTTTGAGCATATTTGCACAAAATCTTCCCCTTTCAGGCCTATTTCGAAGGGTAATACTGCAAAAGACGGGACGGTTGGGAGATATGGTTTACGTCCAGTTTAAACAATGTGATAGCATAAAGTATGGAATAAATTAGAAAAATGTATTTTCAGAGAATCTTAGTTCTGTTGTAAGGTCTGCATTCCCATTATATTGGGATATTCCATATTAGAATATTGTATACAGTGTTAGGAGCCACATTTGTTGATTGATTGAGTCATTCCTATATCGGAATATATGACTCCACAACTTTCCACCCATGTTCTGGTAGATACAATAAAGTCTCATTAAAAGTGTAGTATAGTGTACATAGTCTGGAGGATAGAGCAGTGTGGATAATGGTTTATAAATGCTTTGTAAGAATAGTGTAAACCTCCATTGGCCATACGATTGCAGTCATTAGAGAACAAAGACTCGCTTGTTAATCATATTTATGACCATTATGGTTCATGGAGCCAGCCTTGACACAGCTGCACATGACATTGAAAGGTGCTGTCAGCATTCCAAGTGCAATTATGCCATTCTGTTCACAGACAAATGAGATTGAAGATCATTTTTTTAAGATATAGAGAACATATGCATCTAGGTTGAATTTTGCAAACGTGTAACCAACCCAGTATCGCAATAGTGAGAATAAAAGGAAAACTACTGCAGTCAAATACATCGTTTCCTGCATTCTCTCTCTTAAACACCATCTTTAAAAATAAATGGAATTAAGTCACATACCAAGAAATGACTGATCCCGTGCTAAATCACAAAGCGAGAGAAATGGCATGATTATATCAGGAAATTGTGTTTGTATTAACAGAAAAGGATTTGGAGTTATTAAGGGAAATCTTTACCTTTAGGAGATTTTCTTTACAGGAACAAATCTATGTAAGAGACGTTCATGCACTACCTGAATCTGTGCTTAACAGAACTCTACCAGATTAATATTCTATAACATGATATGATCCCAAGAATGGGCTGGTTTTGGCCCCTATCCATGTGTGGTCATACTAATTTTAAAGAAATAGGAGTTACCTATTGTTTAAGAAACTTCAGGAACACCGTCTGACACAATATCAAAAAGCTTGGACAGCTTTTTCCTGGGCATCGGATAAAAAGTTGCATCTGGTGGCCTGTCTTTAACTAGCAGGGGCACCACAGAACCAACATGAGGGGAAACCGTGAAGTGATAGGGTTTTAGCAATAAAACAGCAGACTCGGCAGACTTAGGGGGGTAGACTGGTAAATTTCCGTGTTACAGAAAAGAGGGATGTGAAATGAACTTTGGTGAGACATCTGGATAAACAGCTAGGTCCCCACTGGAGAATTTGTCCTAAGTCCCAATCGATAAGTGGGGCGTGCATACAAAGCCAGTGTAACCCTAAGAGCAGAGGATAGACAGAAACAGGCAGGACGTACAGGGTGATCTTCTCCAAATGCAAAGCCCCTACTTGGAGTTGTAGGGGTGCCGTGACAAATTGGAATAGTTTGGGGAGATGTCGTCTATTAACAGAGGCCACCAGCACAGGTCTCTGCAAACACACAGTAGGTATCAACTAAAGCCTGGTGTTTGAAATTGCCATCAGAACCTGAGTCCAGTAAAGCCATTATGGGAACATGGGTTTTACCGGAAGACAGGGTTACAGGAACAGATAGCTTTGGAGAGGGATCTTCTCCGCCTAGAGTTAAGACCTTGACAACTCCCAGCTGCTGTGAACCCAACTTAAAGGGACAATTGGGGGCATAGTGTTCCTTACTCCCACAGCAGAGACACAGGTTGGTGTTGCGTCTACACTCACTTTCCACAGGAGAGAGTTTCAGACGCTCAACCTGCATGGGTTCCTCAGGGACTTCATAAGACAGGGCCAGAAAATAATCTTGAAATGAGGACACCACCCGTGGTACTCTTCTTTTATGGTAGGTATCTTTGAGATGTTCCCTGAAGCACTGGTCAGTACAGGTAGCCAGGACAATTAGGGCATCCAGGGCAGCATGTATTTCTCTGCCTGCAAGTTCCTCTTTGATTTGACCAGGCAGACCTTCCAGGAAAGCAGCTACTCGGGCCTCATTGATCCAGCCCAGTACAGAATCTAACATGCAGAACTGTATTGCATACTGGCCTACAGACATATTTCCCTGGCGTAGACTTGAGTAGGGTTGATGCAGCAGAGGAGACACGTCCTGGTTCTCCAAAAACAGCACGAAAGCGTAGCAAAAAAAAAGGATCATCTCATTCCCACAAGGGATTAACCCAGTCCAAAGCTTCACCAGAAAGCAGAGACACAATGAAAGCCACTAGCTCTGTGAGAAATAGACAGGTGTGCATGCAGGTCAAAGTGCATTATACACTGGTTCAGGAAACCACAGCAGGATTTGGAGTTCCCATCAAATTAAAGAGGCAGAGGCAATTGAATACCTGAACTGCTGCAGTTTGAACCATGTGCAAGTTGTTGTACAGGCTGCGGAGTTGTTGGAGGAGGATCAACCTTTTGTTGCACATCCAAAGTCTTTATAAACTGTAGTATTTGATCTTGACGATCACTGATCTCCTTTCGGTTCGCCAGCGGGGTCCATGGCCTGAGCAAACTGTAATGACCAGCAGGTTGCGTACCCAGTGGGCTACTCCACTGGTGAGAGTAGTAGGTGGCAGCGGATCACAGGACACAGACAGGTAGCGGGTTGCTGGACACAGGCAGGTAGCGGGTAGCTGGACGCCGGAGGACAGCAGGTAACTAGATACTGACTGGTAGTGGATTACTGGATGCAGTCTGGTAGCGTATTACTGGATTTAGACTGGTAGCGGATTACTGGATGCAGGCTGGTAGCGGATTACTGGATGTAGGCAAGTAGCAGATTACTGGATGCAGGCTGATAACTGGAAGCAATAGCAGACAGGATCAGGTGCGTACAGGAACCTTTGCTGGATAACTGTAGGTGATTGACAGGGATAAGCTGGGGATGGATTTGGGTGCGCGCGCTGCTCTTGTAAGATACAAGAAGTGAGCGTGTGCCCGCCCTGAGGGCAGACCCAGAAACATGAGCAGCAGAAGGAAGTGCACAGGCACGGCAGTGTGCAAACCCAGGAACCGTATAGCGTATACCAAACGTAACCTGGGAGCTGTGCTTGCTGGGTGAGGTAGTACACCAACGAGAGCCATCGTTACACTTATGTTTTTATGAGGGGCAAAATTAAGTGCATACATGAATTTAATGGGCATTCAATAAAAAAGCGCTACTACTGAATTGAGCATAGACCACAATAGAACCATAGGCTGTGTTAGGATATGTGCATAAGGGGGGTTGCGGTTCGGAATGAGAATGTCGGTACCATTCAAGTTTAAAGTCCACGCTTGGCTTTATTGTAGTCCAACAGTAAACAAGTTCTTATCCAGCATACAAGACTTGTAGCATACATACAAACAAAACAAACACCTGGCCCATCTGGGCACTAACTAAACAGCATGTTTTGTTACCTATTATAAGTATCAAGCTTTCCACACTATCCTTGTATGGATTCCCAGGCTCTGACCCTCTCTTCTCTTGCTGCAGATTTTATGGCTCATTAACGAGCCCAGTTGCTTCACCAGAGATAACTGGGCAAGGGGTGACACATATACTGGAGTGAGGAAGGGAATGACAGGTCCCACTACCAATACTACCTGCCATTCCATAGAAATTTAGTCAGAGAACACACATTTAACAAAAGCCTCAGCAAACTGGGTATTTTTCCTGCTGCGGGCTTACAGTTGATGGACATAATTGGGAGTTATAGGCCATAACCTTTTTCTTTTATGGGGCCCATATATTTCTGATGCCAGTGATGGCCACATTTATTTGTATCTGGATTCTTCCCTCCAACAGTGCCCCACTTCTCCACAAGTTTCTTCAGAGTTTTACAACACCGCTGGCTACAATCTCCATACTCCTTTCTTTAGCGATGTTCACACTGCTGTTCGGTGCCTCCATCGGCAGCAGATTTGACAAGAAGAATTACGTATGCTACATGCAGCACTATTCTTCCCGTCAAAATAACGGATACCACTACAGAATCCAACGGACCAGATTGTAAGTCAGTGCGTCATGGTTTCTATTATAAATGGAAACTATGACGCAAATTTGAACAGAGCCGAAGACAAATTAAAACTATTAAATAAATATGACTCAAATCATTGAAACACGAGACCCAGTTTTCCCTTTTTATTTACACCAGTGTGACGCTCAGTAATGCTGCTGTACATATTATATCGTGCTCTACTTTTTCATTCTGGAAGATTTAAAAGTGTTTGAAATATTCAAAGACATGAACATGCAGATTTAACAAGCATTTATAATAAAGACTTTGCAAATAGAGCTTTGATCTAATCCATTGTCATAACTGTGGATTAAATTATTCATGATAACATCATTTCCATCAAGGCACTTCTCCCAGATGACATCATACAATACAAAGAAATGTAGCTTAGCCGGTCACATTGATTCTTTGTCTTTAAATCAAAGAGTACTTGGCGCAGAATATTCCATCTGTAGGAGGTGGACGTTATCAGACAATTGCTCGTATTAAATACACAGCTCCGTGAATATATGCTTGATAAGATTATTGCGCCGTGCAACAAAGCAAAATTTAAAAAAACAGTGGACATATGGCCTGCTTAGATTAGAGGCACATGTGCCGTACACATTCGATTAACACTGCCAACAGGCAGGTGTCTCACACACTGACATTTTGGCCAGAAAGGAGGATATGGGCAAGTTAATCCACAGTTCATTAAAATTGTGATTTGGATGACAACAGCCTAAAAAAGGGACTCTGTGTCTTCTATTGTTTGGTAACTGGGGGATAGATGAAGCGTAGGGACAAGATTCGTTTTTGAATCCAGATATCATCTTTTAGACCTCATCCACCAAAACCTAATTTTGGTGGAAGTGTCCATAGCTATAGGTTAGATGATTTGGACAAGGGTTTGAGCTGACCATTTGAAGTTCTTTTTTTGTTTTAGTTTTGCATTTTATAACATTGTGGGTATTTATTATGGCACAATAGAGTTTTCCAATTGCATTATTTAAGGGCATATTTATTTGTATTACTATTATTATTATTATTCTGATCCTTGAATAATGTTTTAGAAACACTAACTCAGAGATACAGAAAACTGGTTTAGTGCTTGACTGTTACGATTAGCAGCAGGACTGCTGCTAATCAGTGATTTCTGTTATCTCAGTGTTTGGGCATAGTTAGGCTAGGTCTGAGTCTGGATTTGGTCATTATTTAGAGTTGCCTGGTTAATTACGGTGGAGAACTTTTCTTGGGCTTATATCTACTTCAGGCCTGGATTACTCAGATGCTGGTTATACTGTTTCTGCCATGTGCTAAACTCCTTCCAAATTCTACTTGGTAACTTTTGTTCTTGTCTTTTTGTTTGTTTGTGCTGTGGAACCTGTTGGTCCTCTGAGAGATCTAGTTTTAGTGAAGTGGGTTTTATGTGTATCTTAGGAGTAGTAATTTAACTGGTTTGTTTGCCTTTCCTGTGCATTTGGTCTGCTGCAAAGCTGTTGTCTTACACTGCTTTGGAATAATATTCATATAGGGTCAGTAAGTGCTGTTAATTCTTGTCCACTGTCTATTCATCTGTTAACTACTTGTATGCTATTCATCTGCCATCCACTCCATTTATGCATCATCTCAATCTTCTACTACCTTCAGTGTTCGGTTCATCCACTGATGAGTTACTTGTGCCTTTTGTTTTCTGTCTGGTGTGATGTAGTAGTTTTAAAGGGAACCTGTCACCAGCATCTCACCTATTAAACCAGCAATACCTTATGGTAGTGGGTGAAAAATCATTTTTATTTAACCTATAATTATCTTCTAAGTCGGCTCTGTAGTGTTAGTATTCAGTTTTTTAGTGTTCCTGCACTGCATGCTAATGAGCATTAAAGAGTCATAGCTTCGCTCGAAGAGTCATATCTTTATTTCTCAAGCCTTTCCGAGTTAACCCCGCCTCCTTACTTTTGATTGACAGCTTACTTTTGATTGACAGCATTCAGGGTGGGACAGTTTTCGGAAGAGGAACGAATGAGACTGCCAGATTATTACCATAAAAGGCGCAAAATGTTTGCAGACCGCTATTTATGGTCAGAGGAGGAGTTTAGGAGAGGGGAGGGATAACGCAAATTAACTTTTGACAGCAGCGGCCAGCGAGGGGTGAGTAGAGTTCAATAGGTGAAATGCTGGTGACAGGCTTTAATGTCTGCTCTGAACCAATCAGGTGTCTGCTCTCTGTTGCTCCTCCTCCCCACAGCTTGCAGTCTTCATTATACACATTGAGGGAGAGAAACTGCAGTCTCTCCCCATCCTTTCCTCCTTGTCTCCTGTTATTGTTTTATACTAGACAGATTTTTTGGGTGACTCAGGAGTTTAAAGAGTCTGCAGACAGGGAAAGAAGAATTAGAGACTGCTGGAAGATGAGGTAGGTGCCACTTTACCCTAATAATATATAAAGCAAAGTTTCATGTATTGACACATGCTACTCATTTTTTCCAAAATAATTATAATGATAGGTCCACTTTAAGCATTACGTGGAGGTCTAAGCTCATGTACTCCCACTATTGCTAACTTCTGACAAATTTCAATCATGTCAAAGGACAAATAAAAATCAAGCTTCACTTGAATACATTAAGGGGGTTATCCCACGATAACAGCTTATTACCTATACAAAAAATAGGTGATAAGTGTTTTATCGGAAGGGATCCCATCGCTGAGACCCCACCGTTGACAGCAAAAGGGGTCCTGTTTGAACGGTGAAGCGCTCACCCATGTGCGCTGCTTCTCTATTCATTTTCTATTTTGGAGATAGCCAACCGCTGTACAAGGCTATTTCCAAAAGCCCAATAGAACATGAATGGAGCGGTAGAGTGTCTATGCGTGACCCCCGCTCTGTTTAAACAGGGGACTCGGGATGCCTGTTCTCGTGATTAATGGGGGTCCCAGTAATAGGACCCCTACCGATCAAACACTTATCACTTATCCTTTGGATAGGTAATCAGTTGTTCTGGTGGGATAACCCATTTAAACCATGCAACCTATTATTATGTATTATCAAAACTTTACTTTGGAACTACACTGCATTTACATCCATTCTCTACCATTTATTAGAAATGTATCTTTATTCCAATTTTCGAATATATTTTCAGTATTGGAAATGTAGTTTTTCCAACATCACATAAAAGTCTTGCTGGCAGTCTGTTTGAGAGCAGCCACACTGTGAGGATCTATGGGGGTATCATTCTCCATTTCTAGAAGTGCCCAAATGTGGCCAACTACAAGCGACAGAGAAGACAATGAAAAGGGTCATCATGTGTCAATGCCTCTTCCTCCGTCACCATTTGTGAATTTCTCAATTATAGACTGTCCTTTCTCCATTTATGTTTACCCCTTAGGAGGATTTCCTAGAAAACCCAATGGTGTATATACTTCTTCTCATACCTGTTAGTGATTGGCTAATTGGTTGATTCATTAATTGTATTTATTATCTTTTTTGCTATATATCTGCAATTTGCACCACTTTTCTGCTGTACCTGAGACTCCACTCTTCCCGCTTTTGATTTAATGTGTCCATGCCAAAAGGAATACAATTATTTTATACTATTTAAGAAAACACAATGGTTCATCTTTTATTTATAGATTAAAGTGGCACGGTAAACTACTATCTTTGGATATTTACACCTTACGGCACTTGCGCACAATGTGGGAATTGAACTGAAAAGAGCCGCACCATTATCACACTGTGAAAGCTGCTGGAAATATCTTTTATGGTCTGGTTCCTATGATACATAGAGGAAAACTAACCACGCAGCACAAATCACCTATGGCACTTACCTTTCCCACGATTTCAGTTACGGTTGTGGTACTCAGCTGGCACCAGGATTTTAGTGTCTCTAACTAGCACGGTGGTTGATACTCTGGATAGAGTCAGTTGACTTTAAATGATAGGGAGTTTGGAGATACGTTGCCAAGGGAAATAGAAAACACTCCAATAACAAGGACCCGTGTAAATAAAGGGATCAGCAATGGTGATATAGCAGAGTTGGGTATGAGGTACAGTTTCGGAGTTCAGGAGTGTAGTCAGACAATTAAGGGTTCGGCAACGGCGATAGAGTCTAGTATGCGGTACAGAACATAAAGATAAGGGATGACAGGGATCACAAGTAGATACTAGTCAAGGTAACAGCTAAAGTAGGTAGAGAGACTAACTACAATAACTGGCACTGAGGCCAGTGTGCTGATGCTTTAAATGGGGCGCCTAGCACTCTCACTGGTCAGACGGCCGTGAACTCTGTGCATGCACCACCCGACATCCCTGCCAGCCCCTGCAGATCAAGATGAGATAAGTTACAAAACTATGTGTGATTGTGGCTTTTGTTGCGGTTTAGCTGTGATCACGTTCAGTGCTTTTTTAAAGGGATAGCTCTAGGAAAATGGTCCTACAAATGCCTTATTCTAACAGAAATATCCAGTATTATGTGTATTTGAAATACTTTTATTACCTAAACATTCTGACTTGGAATTATGAGTTTTATTACTATTACAGATGACACGGGATATCCACATCACAGTTACTTACCGCAGATGAGACACAGTAAACGTTAGCCTTCTGGACAAGGTAAAATTAATTATTTTCGTAATATAATTCACATGCACTTAGCCTAGGGATGACTGAGATGTGTCTTTAATATCAGTACCTGATGTGTTTCATTTCCCCATCTGTTCTTAGGAGAACATAGTCCTCTAAATAATTAAAGGTACCAATTTCAGTCTAGATAACCGAAAGATGAAGCAGAGTAAACTCCATAATAACTGAACTCTATAGAAGGAATGTAAAAGATTACATTTCATAAATTATGAGCAGATGAGGTTTTATTTCTGATAAGGATTGTAATCGTTGACAGCTGGGAGATGGCCATGCACCAGAGGCATAGATAGAGGGGGCCTAATAGCAAATATCAAAATGGTCCCTCCTTTTATGGTGTCCAGGCCTGATCTTTTTTCCTTCTGCCTCCACACATTTTCTAAGATTCTTGGGCTAACTCCCTAAAAGCAATTGTCACGATCTGTGGGTATGTGGACACACTAGGCCGCACCGCTGTAGCGGGGAGGCAGCTGACCAAACAACAGAGTACTCAATCAATACAAAGTCCAGCACAAGGGTACCTGAATAGTCCAGACAGTGGCAGTGGCTAGGCACAGATGGAACTTCAGACGGCAGAGGATGCCATATGTGGCGGAGGATATCAGGTGTGGCAGGTGACACCAGACGTGGTTACGACAGCAGGCGTGACCGATGACAGATCACAACTCCAACACTCGATAGGGCTAGGAACCAACACAGCACAGGATACAGGAACAGGTAGTAGTTCACGGGAACACTTGGGAACAGGAAAACACTGAGGGACCATTTGCTAAGACTAACATGGTAATTAAAAACAACGCTCAGGCAGGGAGTGAAAGGGCAGGGCCCCTTTATAGTCCAGAGTGTTTAGGGCTAAATTGTAGTATAATTCATGTGCGTGCACTGGCCCTTTATGGCCGGGCACGAGCGTGTGTGCACACCCTACGGGACACAGCCGAATGGAGCGGAAGGAGATGCTAGCCAGCACTCACAGATCTATGGCCGCGGCCGCCGAGGGGTCAGTAGGAACGGCGGTCCGCGGCCGTGGACGCTACAGCAATACAGTTCCTTTTGCACAGGTTCTTAACAAGCAATAAAAAATTTAAATGGGACCAATCAGGGCTGGGCCCCGCCTCTCTCCAAGGATCCCATAGCATCATGGGCTGCCTCTTTGCTACGTATGCCCATGCCATGTACACTAGACTGTCAAGATACAGAAGACCAACCAGAGCCATGGTGATGTTTTTTCCTGATATCTAAGCCTATTCCTACCTCTTACCTGTCTAATGCGTGTAGCCTACTGCTGTGCTAAGCTTATAATAAGGGCAAGTAAAGGCATTTTCCATAATAACTTTATAATATATTATAATTTTTGGCCACTTATAAAGACTATGGGGACAATCCACAAGATGATAGAGTAGCAACAAACATGTACACAGAATATTTTGCGATAGCTAAAGGCTCATTGCTACTGCCTCACTGCTGTCTCCTGCTCTTGTTTTAGGGTATGTTTATAGCTGTTATACTTCCGTCCAGTGGCGTAACTACCGCAGTAGCAGCCGTAGCGGCTGCTACTGGGCCCGCAGCATGAGGGGGCCCGCTTTGCCCGCCGGCACGGGCCCCCCCTCCCATGGCCGGAGTCTCCGCTAGCAGCCGCTATGGCTGCTACAGCGTGACGCCACTGAAGGGGTTGTTTCTACAAAAGACATGCATCCCCTATCCACAGGATAGGGGATACATGTGTGATCGCTGGGACGCCCAGCGATAAGGAGAACAGGGGACTGAAAGTCCCCCGAAGTTCTCCATGACAAACCTCGGACTTCCGGGGTCTGTCTGCAGCTCCGTAGAAATGACTTGCGCTTTTGCTTGTGCGCATGCATGACCAGCGCGCCTTTCATTTTTATTGAACTGCGCAGATGCCGGAAGTCCAAGGTTTGTCATGGAGAACTTCGGGGGACTTTCGGTCCCCCGTTTTCCTTATCGCTGCCAGCGATCACACATGTATCCCCTATCCTATGGATAGGGGATGCATGTCTTTTGTAGGACAAACTATAGGCCGTTTTTTGTTGGGGGCTGTATGGCGTTACCTACAGGGGGGGTTTAGGGCTGTCTGGCGTTATCTACAGGGGGGCTGTCTGGCGTTATCTACAGGGGGGCTGTCTGGCGTTATCTACAGGGGGAGGGCTGTATGGCGTTATCTACAGGGGGCTGTATGGCATTATCTACAGGGGGGCTGTATGGCGTTATCTACAGGGGGCTGTCTGGCGTTATCTACAGGGGGCTGTCTGGCGTTATCTACAGGGGGCTGTCTGGCGTTATCTACAGGGGGCTGTCTGGCGTTATCTACAGAGGGGCTATCTGGCATTATCTACAGGGGGCTGTCTGGCGTTATCTACAGGGGGGATGTCTGGCGTTATCTACAGGGGGGCTGTCTGGCGTTATCTAAAGGGGGGCTGTCTGACGTTATCTACAGGGGGCTGTCTGGCATTATCTACAGGGGGCTGTCTGGCGTAATCTACAGGTGAGCTGTCTGGCGTTATCTACAGGGGAGCTGTCTGGCGTTATCTACAGGGGGGCTGTCTGGTGTTATCTACAGGGGGGCTGTATGGGGTTATCTACAGGGGGGCTGTATGGCGTTATCTACAGGGGGCTGTATGGCGTTATCTACAGGGGGGCTGTCTGGTGTTATCTACAGGGGGGCTGTCTGGCGTTATCTACAGGGGGCTGTCTGGCGTTATCTAAAGGGGGCTGTCTGGCGTTATCTACAGGGGAGGGCTGTCTGGCGTTATCTAAAGGGGGCTGTCTGGCATTATCTACAGGAGGGCTGTGTGGCATTATCTACAAGGGGGCTGTCTGGCGTTATCTACAGGGTTGGGCTGTATGGCGTTATCTACAGGGGAGGGCTGTGTGGCGTTATCTACAAGGGGAGGGCTGTATGACGTTATCTACAGGGGGCTGTCTGGCATTATCTACAGGGGGCTGTCTGGCGTTATCTACAGGGGAGCTGTCTGGCGTTATCTACAGGGGAGCTGTCTGGCGTTATCTACAGGGGAGCTGTCTGGCGTTATCTACAGGGGAGCTGTCTGGCGTTATCTAAAGGGGGCTGTCTGGCGTTATCTACAGGGGAGGGCTGTATGGCGTTATCTACAGGGGAGGGCTGTGTGGCATTGTCTACAGGAGGGCTGTGTGGCATTATCTACAGGGGGGCTGTCTGGCGTTATCTACAGGGTTGGGCTATATGGCGTTATCTACAGGGGAGGGCTGTGTGGCGTTATCTACAAGGGGAGGGCTGTATGACGTTATCTACAGGGGGCTGTCTGGCATTATCTACAGGGGGCTGTCTGGCGTTATCTACAGGGGAGCTGTCTGGCGTTATCTACAGGGGAGCTGTCTGGCGTTATCTACAGGGGAGCTGTCTGGCGTTATCTACAGGGGGGCTGTCTGGTGTTATCTACAGGGGGCTGTATGGCATTATCTACAGGGGGGCTGTATGGCGTTATCTATAGGGGGGCTGTCTGGCGTTATCTACAGGGGGGCTGTCTGGCGTTATCTACAGGGGGCTGTCTGGCGTTATCTACAGGGGGGCTGCCTGGCGTTATCTACAGGGGAGGGCTGTATGGCGTTATCTACAGGGGAGGGCTGTGTGGCGTTATCTACAGGGGGAGGGCTGTATGACGTTATCTACAGGGGAGGGCTGTATAGCGTTATCTACAGGGGAGGGCTGTATAGCGTTATCTACAGGGGGAGGGCTGTATAGTGTTATCTACAGGGGGGGCTGTCTGGCATTATCTACAGGGGGCTGTCTGGCGTTATCTACAGGGGAGCTGTCTGGCGTTATCTACAGGGGAGCTGTCTGGCGTTATCTACAAGGGGGCTGTCTGGTGTTATCTACAAGGGGGCTGTATGGCGTTATCTACAGGGGGGCTGTATGGCGTTATCTACAGGGGGCTGTCTGGCGTTATCTAAAGGGGGCTGTCTGGCGTTATCTACAGGGGAGGGCTGTCTGGCGTTATCTAAAGGGGGCTGTCTGGCATTATCTACAGGAGGGCTGTGTGGCATTATCTACAAGGGGGCTGTCTGGCGTTATCTACAGGGTTGGGCTGTATGGCGTTATCTACAGGGGAGGGCTGTGTGGCGTTATCTACAAGGGGAGGGCTGTATGACGTTATCTACAGGGGGCTGTCTGGCATTATCTACAGGGGAGCTGTCTGGCGTTATCTACAGGGGAGCTGTCTGGCGTTATCTACAGGGGAGCTGTCTGGCGTTATCTACAGGGGAGCTGTCTGGCGTTATCTAAAGGGGGCTGTCTGGCGTTATCTACAGGGGAGGGCTGTATGGCGTTATCTACAGGGGAGGGCTGTGTGGCATTGTCTACAGGAGGGCTGTGTGGCATTATCTACAGGGGGGCTGTCTGGCGTTATCTACAGGGTTGGGCTATATGGCGTTATCTACAGGGGAGGGCTGTGTGGCGTTATCTACAAGGGGAGGGCTGTATGACGTTATCTACAGGGGGCTGTCTGGCATTATCTACAGGGGGCTGTCTGGCGTTATCTACAGGGGAGCTGTCTGGCTTATCTACAGGGGAGCTGTCTGGCGTTATCTACAGGGGAGCTGTCTGGCGTTATCTACAGGGGAGCTGTCTGGCGTTATCTACAGGGGGGCTGTCTGGTGTTATCTACAGGGGGCTGTATGGCATTATCTACAGGGGGGCTGTATGGCGTATCTATAGGGGGGCTGTCTGGCATTATCTACAGGGGGGCTGTCTGGCGTTATCTACAGGGGGCTGTCTGGCGTTATCTACAGGGGGGCTGCCTGGCGTTATCTACAGGGGAGGGCTGTATGGCGTTATCTACAGGGGAGGGCTGTGTGGCGTTATCTACAGGGGGAGGGCTGTATGACGTTATCTACAGGGGAGGGCTGTATAGCGTTATCTACAGGGGAGGGCTGTATAGCGTTATCTACAGGGGGAGGGCTGTATAGTGTTATCTACAGGGGGGGCTGTCTGGCATTATCTACAGGGGGCTGTCTGGCGTTATCTACAGGGGAGCTGTCTGGCGTTATCTACAGGGGAGCTGTCTGGCGTTATCTACAAGGGGGCTGTCTGGTGTTATCTACAAGGGGGCTGTATGGCGTTATCTACAGGGGGGCTGTATGGCGTTATCTACAGGGGTCTGTATGGCGTTATCTACAGGGGGGCTGTCTGGCGTTATCTACAGGGGAGCTGTCTGGCGTTATCTACAGGGGAGCTGTCTGGCGTTATCTACAGGGGAGCTGTCTGGCGTTATCTACAAGGGGGCTGTCTGGTGTTATCTACAGGGGGGCTGTATGGCGTTATCTACAGGGGGGCTGTATGGCGTTATCTACAGGGGGCTGTATGGCGTTATCTACAGGGGGGCTGTCTGGCGTTATCTACAGGGGGGCTGTCTGGCGTTATCTACAGGGGGCTGTCTGGCGTTATCTAAAGGGGGCTGTCTGGCGTTATCTACAGGGGAGGGCTGTATGGCGTTATCTACAGGGGAGGGCTGTGTGGCGTTATCTACAGGGGGCTGTCTGGCGTTATCTAAAGGGGGCTGTCTGGCGTTATCTACAGGGGAGGGCTGTATGACGTTATCTACAGGGGGATGGCTGTATGGCGTTATCTACAGGGGAGGGCTGTGTGGCGTTATCTACAGGGGGGCTGTCTGGCGTTATCTAAAGGGGGCTGTCTGACGTTATCTACAGGGGAGGGCTGTATGACATTATCTACAGGGGGATGGCTGTATGGCGTTATCTACAGGGGGAGGGCTGTATAGCGTTATCTACAGGGGGAGGGCTTATAGCGTTATCTACAGGGGAGGGCTGCATGACGATATCTACAGGGGGATGGCTGTATAGCGTTATCTACAGGGGGGCTGTATGGCGTTATCTACAGGGGGCTGTATGGCGTTATCTACAGGGGGCTATCTGGTGTTATCTACAGGGGGGCTGTCTGGCGTTATCTACAGGGGGCTGTCTGGCGTTATCTAAAGGGGGCTGTCTGGCGTTATCTACAGGGGAGGGCTGTATGGCGTTATCTACAGGGGAGGGCTGTGTGGCATTATCTACAGGAGGGCTGTGTGGCATTATCTACAGGGGGGCTGTCTGGCGTTATCTACAGGGTTGGGCTGTATGGCGTTATCTACAGGGGAGGGCTGTGTGGCGTTATCTACAAGGGGAGGGCTGTATGACGTTATCTACAGTGGGCTGTCTGGCATTATCTACAGGGGGCTGTCTGGCGTTATCTACAGGGGAGCTGTCTGGCGTTATCTACAGGGGAGCTGTCTGGCGTTATCTACAGGGGAGCTGTCTGGCGTTATCTACAGGGGGCTGTCTGGTGTTATCTACAGGGGGGCTGTATGGCATTATCTACAGGGGGGCTGTATGGCGTTATCTATAGGGGGACTGTCTGGCGTTATCTACAGGGGGGCTGTCTGGCGTTATCTACAGGGGGACTGTCTGGCGTTATCTACAGGGGGGCTGTCTGGCGTTATCTACAGGGGAGGGCTGTATGGCGTTATCTACAGGGGAGGGCTGTGTGGCGTTATCTACAGGGGGAGGGCTGTATGACGTTATCTACAGGGGAGGGCTGTATAGCGTTATCTACAGGGGAGGGCTGTATAGCGTCATCTACAGGGGGAGGGCTGTATAGTGTTATCTATAGGGGGGGCTGTCTGGCATTATCTACAGGGGGCTGTCTGGCGTTATCTACAGGGGAGCTGTCTGGCGTTATCTACAGGGGAGCTGTCTGGCATTATCTACAAGGGGGCTGTCTGGTGTTATCTACAGGGGGGCTGTATGGCGTTATCTACAGGGGGGCTGTATGGCGTTATCTACAGGGGGATGTATGGCGTTATCTACAGGGGGGCTGTCTGGCGTTATCTACAGGGGGCTGTCTGGCGTTATCTAAAGGGGGCTGTCTGGCGTTATCTACAGGGGAGGGCTGTATGGCGTTATCTACAGTGGAGGGCTGTGTGGCGTTATCTACAGGGGGGCTGTCTTGTGTTATCTACAGGGGGCTGTCTGGCGTTATCTACAGGGGAGGGCTGTATGACGTTATCTACAGGGGGATGGCTGTATGGCGTTATCTACAGGGGAGGGCTGTATGGCGTTATCTACAGGGGAGGGCTGTGTGGCGTTATCTACAGGGGGGCTGTCTGGCGTTATCTAAAGGGGGCTGTCTGGCGTTATCTACAGGGAAGGGCTGTATGACGTTATCTACAGGGGGATGGCTGTATGGCGTTATCTACAGGGGGAGGGCTTATAGCGTTATCTACAGGGGAGGGCTGCATGACGTTATCTACAGGGGGATGGCTGTATAGCGTTATCTACAGGGGGAGGGCTGTATGACGTTATCCACAGGGGGCTGTATGATGTTATCTACAGGGGGCTGTATGCTGCTATCTATAGGGGGCGCTGTGTGGCGGAATCTATAGGGAGGCACTATCTACAAGGGGGGGTTGAGTGATACCCAGGGGAGGGGGGCCCCAGTCAAAAGTTTGCTATGGGGCCCAGTCTTTCCTAGTTACGCCCCTGCTTCCGTCGAGGGTTCTGTGAATGTCTCCATCACTTTTAGCTGCAAGAATAGCGCAGCATGGAACTGAAGCCATGACATCAGTGTGAACGGAGCAAATTGTGCCTTACTTGCTGAGGGATTGTGGTGACCATGGTCTTCAACATTACGGAGGGCAGGAAGAGATGTTGCAGAGCACAATGGGAAAAGATTGGAGAAAAAATGTTTAAAGCAATCTTTAAAGACGCCTGCTCCATATGCTGCTGGTGCCAGCTACATATTACAACTCAAACCTCGGTCTAGCGGCCAGGATTGGTGATAACTCTGATGCCAGCTGTGTAACCCCTTGCAGTCAAAAGTTTCCTAGTACATTATATGGTATATTAACCCCTTCCCGACCACCCCACGTAGAGTAACGGGCTGCAGCACTGGTCCTTGTGCCCGTTAATCTACGTGTGCTCCTAACAGAGCACGCAGGCACTCCCCGCAGCCCGGCATTTCCCAGTACGGGCTACTACTAGCAGCCTTAGTACTGGGGAAAACATCGAGTCGGATCACAGCGGTGATCCGAACCGATTAACCCCTTAAATGCGGCGGTCAATAGCGACTGCCGCATTCAAGTTGTTATAACAATATCGGCACCACGCTATGTGATTGCTGGGGGGGGGCTATTGTTGCTATGGCAACCGAAAGCCTGACAATGGCCTCCTGTCTGCCATCTATGGAAGTTACAAAAAAAAGTACAAAAGTAAAAAAGTTAAATTTCAAAATAATAAAATTAAAAATCTCCCTTTTTCCCTTATAAAGTCCTTTATTATTAGAAAAAAAGAAAATAAAAAAAACATGCATAATTGGTATCGCCGCGTCCGTAACGGCCTGAACTATAAAAATATAATGGCATTTATCCAGTCGCTATTTTTATTCACTTCAGCTCCCAAAAATTAAATAAATAGGGATCAAAAAGTCACATGTACTCAAAAATGGTACCAATAAATGGTACCAATAACAACTAAAATTTGTTCCGCAATAAACAAGCCCTAACACAACTTTCTTGATGGAAAAATAAAAAAGTTGTGGCTATTAGAATATGGCGACACAAAAACGAAATATTTTTTTTCAAACTGTGATTTTATCGTGCAAACACCGTAAAACATAAAAAAAAACTATATACATATGGTATAGCCATAATCGCATCGACACACAGAATAAATTAAATATGTAATTTATAATGCACGGTGAACGCTGTAAAAAAAAAAAAAAAAAGAATAAAAAACAATAGAAGTTTTCACAGTCTAATTACACTAAATTCAGAAAAAACCTATGGGATCAAAATGCTCACTATACGCCTAGATAAATTCTTTTTAGGGCAGCAGTTTCCCAAATGGGGTCACTTCTGGGGGTTTATCCACTGGTTTGGTCCCGCAGGGGCTTTGCAAATGTGATATGACACCCGAAAACCAATCCAGCAAACTTGAGCCAAATAGCGCTCCTTCCCTTCTGAGCTCTGCCGTGTGTCCAAACAGCCGTTTATTACCACATATGGGGTATTGCTGTAATCAAGAGAAATTGCTTTACAAATCTTGGGGTGCTTTTCTTCTTTATTCCTTGTAAGAATTGATGATTTCTACGTTTTATTGGGAAAAATTTGGATTTTAATTTTTACGGACGAATTCCACTAAACTCAGAAAAAAAACCTGTGGGGTTAAAATGCTCACTATACCCCTTGATAAATTCCTTGAGGGGTGTAGTTTGCCAAATGGTGTCTTATTGGGGGTGTTTCCACTGTTTTGGCCCCACAAGACCTCTTCAAACCTGACATGGTGCCTAATATATTCTAATTAAAAGGAGGCCCCAAAATGCTCTAGGTGCTCCTTTACTTCTGAGGCCTTTGTTTCAGTCCATTAGCACACTAGGGCCACATGTGGGATATTTCTAAAAACTGCAGAATCTGGGCAATAAATATTAGGGTATATTCAGACGGCCTATTTTCTGCCGTTTTTCGGGGCGTAACCGCCCGAAAAATTGGAAACAGAACGCCTCCAAACATCTGCCCATTGAGTTCTGTTCCGATTGGCCTTTTTTTACGCGGCTGTTTTCCAAAACGGCCGCTAAAAAGAAGTGCAGGTCACTTCTTGGGACGTTTTTGGAGCTGTTTTTCATAGACTCTATTGAAAAAAAAGAGTGGCTTAAAAAGCTTCTGAAAATCAGGAACTGTTTTCCCTTGAAAACAGCTCCATATTTTCAGACGTTTTGGACTCAGCGTGTGAACATACCCTAAAGGGTTAAGAAGCTTTCCAAATGCTCTTTTGAAAACTTTGAGGGTGCAGTTTTTAAAATTCTGTGACTTATGGGGGTTTTTAATATATAAGGCCCTCAAAACTACTTCACAAGTGAACTGGTACCTATAAAAAAAGGTTTTGGAAATTTTCTTGAAAATGTAAGAAATTGCTGCTAAAGTTCAAAGATTCTAAGCCTTGTAACGTCCTAGAAAAATAAAAGGATGTTCAAAAAAAACAATATCAACATAAAGTAGACATATGGGAAATGTTAATTAGTAACTATTGTGTGTGGTATTACTATCAGTTTTACAAGCAGATACATAAAAACTTAGAAAAATGCTAATTTTTGCAAATTTTCTCTAAAGTTTGGTGTTTTTTACAAACAAATACTGAATTTATAGATCAAATTTTTCCACTAACATAAAGTACAATATGTCACGAGAAAACAATCTCAGAATCGCTTGGATAGGTAAAAGCATTCCCAAGTTATTACCACATTTGAAAAAATCGGCTGCGTCCACAAGGCCAAAACAGGCTCAGTCCTGAAAGGGTTAAATGGTGCCATTAAAAACTAGAACATCTACCACAAAAAAGCCCTCATAAGGCTATATCGACAGAAAAATAATATCTTATGGCTCTTGGACGGCGGAATGGATAATACGAAAAATGGCTGCGGTGGCAAGTGGTTAAAATAGAAATACTGTCAGCTTTACATGGACCATAGGAATGTTAATAGCATGACCTTCCTAAGTAGAGTCGTGTGTTAATGAACCTTCCCTTACCCATCTTATCCCTCCACCCCCACCTTTAGGAAAGACACGTGACACCGAGGTTGGATGTGAAATGGCCACAGCAGCCGTTTATTAATTTCACAGTTTTATCAAAACAATTTAAATCCGAAACATTCGGATAACTAGTTAGGAATCCACCAGAGAATTCCTCCTAATAATTCACATGACCCAACATGGGTCAGAATCGTACATAACAATTTAACGTTAACATTAACCCGAGCAGAGGAAGTCCTTGAAGCCCCTTCAGATGTTCCTTTTTAAGAACACACCGAATTAGCCATCTGCAAACCACCAATTACCTCCAGCCGTAAACCAGCTCGGAAGCACCGTTCACCTCTGCAGATGGCTCCAACCACTAGAAGTCCACTTCAAGGGGATAACACCCGATGAAGCCCTCAAGTGATATACCGACCACTAGAAGTCCACTTCAAGGGGATAACACCCGATGAAGCCCTCAAGTGATATACCGACCACTAGAAGTCCACTTCAAAGGGATAACACCCGATGAAGCCTTCAAGTGATATACCTTCTACCAGAAGACCACTTCAAAGGGATAACACCCGATGAAGTCTTCAACCATGTACCTTTTTTGGGGGACGCATACCCCCGATGCGACCCCCCCACCATTTTGTACTGACTGGCCTCAAGGACTCCCCCCGCCAGCTGCCATGACAACAGAACCTACTCCGGGAAAAAAGGAAAAACATGTTAAATAAGCACACAAAACAAAGACAACACTCATAAACGGACGTACATAAAGCCCCACAGGGGTAACAAACAAAGGGCGGGAGGGTGGGAGCTTGTCTCTCCCTGTGTTACTCCTCCCGCTGCTTCCGGCTCAATGCCGCAAACAGCGGGAAGCTCAGCAACGGCCCCCTGACTCCTCCTTGTCCCTCCTCCACCTCCTCCTAACTCTCCCTCCAACTCTCCCTTACCTATTAACCCTTTCCCTACCAGTGAGGTCATGGAGGCTTCCCCTTAAGCCCTGCAGGCTGCGTCCAGCCTCTTCTTGACCTTCCTAAGTAGAGTCGTGTGTTAATGAACCTTCCCTTACCCATCTTATCCCTCCACCCCCACCTTTAGGAAAGACACGTGACACCGAGGTTGGATGTGAAATGGCCACAGCAGCCGTTTATTAATTTCACAGTTTTATCAAAACAATTTAAATCCGAAACATTCGGATAACTAGTTAGGAATCCACCAGAGAATTCCTCCTAATAATTCACATGACCCAACATGGGTCAGAATCGTACATAACAATTTAACGTTAACATTAACCCGAGCAGAGGAAGTCCTTGAAGCCCCTTCAGATGTTCCTTTTTAAGAACACACCGAATTAGCCATCTGCAAACCACCAATTACCTCCAGCCGTAAACCAGCTCGGAAGCACCGTTCACCTCTGCAGATGGCTCCAACCACTAGAAGTCCACTTCAAGGGGATAACACCCGATGAAGCCCTCAAGTGATATACCGACCACTAGAAGTCCACTTCAAGGGGATAACACCCGATGAAGCCCTCAAGTGATATACCGACCACTAGAAGTCCACTTCAAAGGGATAACACCCGATGAAGCCTTCAAGTGATATACCTTCTACCAGAAGACCACTTCAAAGGGATAACACCCGATGAAGTCTTCAACCATGTACCTTTTTTGGGGGACGCATACCCCCGATGCGACCCCCCCACCATTTTGTACTGACTGGCCTCAAGGACTCCCCCCGCCACAGCGAAACAGGCCTTGACCACCTTAAGCCTGTGAGTTCCGCCACACCACCACCGCCCTTTCTATTCCTTCTGCTATCGCCAAGCTCCAAAGATCAATGCCAACCTCGGTCAGATGAACCCCATCACCCCTCCAGAAGTTCCCCACTCCTGACTCCAAATCCCTGTGCCGCACACAAATGCCCCCGATTTTTGCTACGAAACGGGACACCGCCCGATTAACTTTAATGCGAGCCTTATTGACTCTTTCACTGACCTAGCCAACCGCCAATGTTTCCTCGGGACTATGTCCGACCACACTATCACCAACTTGGGATAAGAAACCCACAAACCCAACATATCGTGTTTGATATCCCGCACCAACTCACGCAAGGGGCAGACTCCCAAGTCATCCCCACCCACGTGCAACACTAAGACCTCCGGAACCCTATCAAGCCGGGCCTATGTCTGGAATTCTGCCAACCCCCTGCTCCATGACATACCTCTAAATCCCAGCCAATGCACAACCGCATCCTGTCGCGGAATGCGCAACTGGCGACCGTCCGGGCACGTACGAATGACCCAGTGCACGTACGAATGACCCAGCAACCACACCAAACACGGAGGCGAATCTGAAATGGAAAACAATTAGACACCGCCATACAAAACATTTTTTAAGCGTTAACCACAACCTCATAACAAATGGAGCGGACATAGGACTTAACTCAGTTGGACTCCCAACGACCAATGCGCCGCACCCCTTCATCATCCAACCCCCAGCGCCCCGCTGCAGTTGCTGCGCCAATCCTGAAGGAATGAGATGAATATGAGCCCGCCGCGACACCAACCGCCGTCAGACATTCCTTAAATACATCTCCAAACTGAAACCTGGACAAAACGACCCGTCCACATGACGTAACAAAGGCAAATCTGGAGACCCCGCTTGCGGCTTAAAAAACCCCGCATGCACTCTACTGGGCACATAACCGACCCCGGGAGGGCGAACAAAACTATCAGCTTACCCTTCCCTACTTGGCTAAGCAAAGCAAACGACACAGGCCTTCTACTATCCGCCTCCCCTCTACCTCGGCCCAACCCCTTCAAAGCCTGTAGCACCAAAAATTCCTTAGATACATCTTGAAAGCCTCGTAACTTAAAACCAAACGCCACCGCAGATATGAACCGGTTCACATTTGCCACTGAAAACCCCGCCTCCCAGGCGTCCCCTAACCAGTACAAAAGTGCCACCAACCTGTCTCTATCCGTATTGACGTCACCCAACTCTCTTACCTACTCCTCCCACTGCCTCCAACAAGCAGAATAAGCACTCCACGTCGTGCGCGCCAAAGACCTTTGTATCAGTTGTTCTACGGGACCGAGACCAGATCCCAAAGATGTTCCGGACAAGCCAAACCGAGACGTTCCGCTCCCAGTGCCAATTGCCGAAACCGGTCCCACTGCGAGCGAGAAAGAGCATCAGCGATGCAATTCCGTACCCCCGGCACATGCACCGCCACCACCCACGCGTTCAACGACAAACATACCAACACTAAATGTCGCAACAATTGAACTACAGGAGGAGAGGACGCCGTGATGTTATCAATGGCCAGCACCACCCCCATGCTGTCGCAGTAAAAAACGAACCTTCTTATCCCTGAGCCTGTCCCCCCAAATGGTTGCCGCCACCACGATGGGGAACAGCTCGAGCAGGGCCAGATTCCGCGTGAGTCCGCTGGACACCCAACTAGCCGGCCATTGACCTGCGCACCACGGACCTCCCCCGTAAGCTCCAAAACCGCCCGCCCCAGCCGCATCCGTAAAATTATTCAAATCACTCGCACTCCCGCCGTTGCCGCTGCCAACCGTCTACCAAACACCCTCCCCATTGGCATAATCCGGCAGGCGAAATTCAACTTCCCCAGCAGCGACTGAAGCTCCCGCAGCGTCATTTTCTTCAGTCTACAAGCCCGCCGTACCTCCAGCCTCAAAGCACCCAGCTTATCCGCAGGGAGACGACACTCCATTGCCACCGAATCTATTTCAATTCCCAAAAAACAAATCGTCGCTACTGGGCCCTCCGTTTTTTCTGGCGCCAAAGGGATCCCAAAATCCCTCGCCACCTTCTGTAGTGCATAAAGCAAATTACCGCAAACCGGCGAACCCCCCGGGCCAACGCACAAGAAATCATCTAAGTAATGGATCAACGAGTCGACCCCGGATACTCCCCTCGCTA
The DNA here is from genome assembly GCF_050947455.1 of Rhinoderma darwinii. Classification (NCBI taxonomy): domain Eukaryota; kingdom Metazoa; phylum Chordata; class Amphibia; order Anura; family Rhinodermatidae; genus Rhinoderma; species Rhinoderma darwinii. The sequence goes on from NC_134688.1 coordinate 64,476,249, forward strand.
CCCACTCCACGAAGCTACTAAACGCCTCGAAGTACGCACAAGAAAGGGAACGCCCCATCGGAAGGCACCGATCCACATAAAAGGCCCCATTCCAAAAACAGCCCAACAGCCGTTGGCTTTCTGGATGAACTGGCAACAACCTGAACGCCGCCTCGATTTCGGTTTTTGCTAGCAGCGCGCCCGGACCCGCAGCCCGCACTAACCCCACCGCCTCATCGAATGAGGTATAGGCTACGGAGCACAACTCGTGATCTATCCCGTCGTTTACCGACGAACCCTTGGGATACGATAAGTGTTGAATTAAACGAAATTTTACGGGCTCGCGCTTAGGAACAATACCCAACGGGGACACAACTAAATCTTTTACTGGCGACTCAACAAAAGGCCCTGACATGCGACCCAACGAAACTTCTTTTAACAATTTGTCCGACACGACCTTGGCATGCGAGTAAGCCGATTTTTAAATTCCTCCGCGTAACCGGAACCTCATAAGGAGGCGGGGGAATAACGAAACCAACACGAAAACCCTCGTAAAGCAACTTAGCCGCCGCCCTGTCCGGATACTCATTTAGATAAGGGGCCATCTTTTCCACCCTCACCGGTGACACCCCCTTGACCAGCCGCGGAGGACTGGTTCCCTGACCTCCTTTTCCGCATACATTTCGCCGCCCCGTGTGATGCACCATTACACTCCGAACACACGTGCTTGAACTTGCACGTGGCCCCGAACTTGCACTGGCCTTCATTAAATTGCCAGCAAAACCCTGCCTTTCCCCCGCCGCCTTGTCCAACCTGACTAGACTGGCCTCCTTGGCCGGCGCTCCCGGGAAAGGACTGCCTAACCGGAGCCGTAACCCGTAACCAGAGAGCAATATCCTTCTGGTCCCACCGAATCGCCGGCCGAACCGCTTTTCGCTGACGGAATTGCTCGTCGTATCGCAGCCACGCCTGGCCCCCATACGCCCTATGAGCCTCCCCAATAGCATCAAAATAACAAAACAACGCCGAACAATTTTCCGGCGCCTTTTCCCCTATCACACTGGCTAATATGGCGAACGCCTGCGACCAATTAACGAACGTCTGCGGGATAAGCCTATACCGCCGCCGTTCCTCCTCGTCCTTTTTACTCTCGTCCCGCTTGCTCTTATCCAAATTAAATTTAGCGAGCGGCAAGAGAGAAAAAATCTCTACATATTCGTCCTTCCAGATCCGCTCACGCACCTCCTGCTTTAAATGCGCCCCCAACGGACCTTCGAAACACACATACACCTCCCCACGAGCGCGATCATCAATACGCACCCGATCGCCATCTTTTTGCGCCTCGGTCTGTACCGACACCGCGACCGCCTCTCTAACCGCCGTTACGGGCCGCGCTTGTAACAATCCCCCTTCCCTGGGACCCTCCCAAACTACCGCCGGGGACACTTCCGTGACTACCGGCGCCACCGCCCTATCTAGGCGCCCGACCAGCTCTCTCAAGCAACCCACTAAGTCTGCCAAACCCGCGCCATCGCGCCCGCCCGCGCCACTACCGGCCACCGATGCGACGCTAGCAGCCCCCCCGCCGATACCCGACATAAAAAACGCTGGATATGACAATGATGGAGTTATACACTCACCGGGCTGCACAGGCGCTGTGTTCCCGTCAGCCGGACCATCCTGACCTCGACGATACACGTCCAGTTCGCCTTCCTCCAGCTCTTCTCTCGCCGACGACTGTCCATCCAAACGACATCTTCGGAACGGGGATGAGGACGCGCTGACCGATGGGCCGGCAACCTGCCGCCCGACCGCCGGGACCCAGACTTCCGACCGGACCTGTTGCCTCGACGTCGCTGCAGATCTAGACGTCCGTCTCGCTGATCCTGAAGAAGCCTGCCCCCTGGCCGGAACATCACCAGGCGGGGCGGCCGTACCTTGTCCTCCGAATCTTCCATCCGATGGGGGAGGGGTGACAGGGAGCCCGGCCTGCGACTCCCTGCTTACCGCCGGACCCCGTCGCGGCTTGGGATTCCTGCCAGGACGCAGGGCCTGGGAAGGGGCGGTCCTCCCAGCTGCCTGGCCTGCAGCGTCCGAGATCGGGCTCCCTCTGCGACGCCGTGTCCGCGGGACTGCCTCAGGACTGAGGCGCTCTGGAGGTCGGGACCGCCGGGAGGGACGGGTCGACCCGGCCTGAGTCGCCGTCACCCCCGGCAACGCTCTCAGCCTGCTCCGAGCAGGAGCGGTTGTTGCCGACTCCCCCCCCGCCGCCATAGTAATGCTAGTAAGGGGGCCGGGGGAGGGGAGCCTGTCCCCTGCAACAGACCCCGAACGCCGGCCTGGCGTGGCGAAACGGCGTCCGGGATCCTAGTTAATGCAGCCACGGTCTCCTCAAGCCATCCGGGACCGTGGTGCACATCAGCGGCACGCAGCCGCTCTAATAATACGGCCTCCGACATTGTTATAAGCGCGGGCAACGGGGAGCTTGTCTCTCCCTGTGTTACTCCTCCCGCTGCTTCCGGCTCAATGCCGCAAACAGCGGGAAGCTCAGCAACGGCCCCCTGACTCCTCCTTGTCCCTCCTCCACCTCCTCCTAACTCTCCCTCCAACTCTCCCTTACCTATTAACCCTTTCCCTACCAGTGAGGTCATGGAGGCTTCCCCTTAAGCCCTGCAGGCTGCGTCCAGCCTCTTCTGGTGTACTCCACTGTGGCCCAGCCAATCTCGACTATTACATTCTCAGTAACAAGTGATGGTGTTATATAAAGAAACTTTATGGGATAACAAAACATACTATTAACATTATAATAAAATAACCATTATCAAAAATTAACAAATTAACTAAATAAGTGCTAAAAATATTCTGCCCACGGCCTTTTATTAAAGTTACCATCAAATATTGAATAATAAAAACCATTAACTTTATCATCCTAAATTATTAACCTGGCTTAGCCATGAACTCAAGCTTACCACAAATAATACATAAATGTCCACTCATACTGCTGAGCGACTTACCCCTTTCAACAAAAGGCCGTGGTAATAAATACAGTACAATCACAAAAATTAGGGAGGGAGGGTGGGGGTAGTAGTGAACATTTATTCCAGGAATATGTCAGAAGGTTTGCCAAGACCACTGCATGTTCCTGGTTTATATCTACCTAACTTGTCACCTGACCACACCTCTTAAACCAATCCCTGACTGTTACTAAGGCCCTAAACTGCCCTCACTGTCACATAGGCCACACCTGTGGCCCAATAGCAGACATCTCCGGGCAGAATTCCCATTCTGCCCAGATACCAGCGGTAAAAATTCCCGCCTAGAAACCTATCTACAACCAGGGATGTCTGTAATCCATTGTAGAACCCTCCTAATGCTCCGGGTTCTTTCATTATAATATAGAATAATTACAATCATAAAGGGAACATGTATCACACACCATATGGGGAAGAATAATATTATTCATTAATGGAATGTATAAACGTACGACCACTTTATAACAACGCTTCAATCAAATCAGAGCGAAGAAAGTATGGGCTTATTATGGTAATTCACGAGATCCGCAGGAAAACTGTAATGACATTTATATCTGAATGTAACACAATATTATTTGACCAGCTGCCGCTCAGTGCTGTAAATTACAGTAGTGATAAAGTATGGAGATGGGAGCTTCAATATCTGGATATTTACTCCTGTCACATAACTCAACCATTAAAAATTACTATTCTTAATAAAAGGATTATATTAATATAAGGGAACTCTACTATATTAAAGAACATTTCCAGCTAGAATTCATCCTGTGTCATGTATGTATGTATATATGTATGTATATATGTATGTATGTATGTATGTATGTATGGAGGCTGTATGGTAGTGAGCTTTAGGCCCTCCACCTGACACCAAATGGTGCCTCGTATTTTCATCTTCCATAGCTACTGCAGCATCGGATGGAACTTGGTTCAATATTTTTCCCTGTCAGACTCATATTAAAAAATCTGAGGCATGTGGATGTACAGTATGGGCCCACCAACTTCTATGAGTGGCAAAATACGGCTCCGTGCAACTCGTAGATTGTAATATGGCCTTGTGTATGGTTACTTCTACCTTTTTTTTAGGACATCTAGGTGGCAGCCAAAATGGCGGTCCTTACAGGTCCTATGGGGGTTTTCACCCAGATTGCCCATACTCCATAGTCATATCAATAAATACCTAGACAGATTTGAAGCACTTTGAGAATTGAGCACTTTGAGAAAGCTGGGTACCAATCCCCATAGGATCTGTAATGGTAGCTATATTAGGCTAGGTTCACATTACATTTGGGGCTAACTTTCAATGTATACGGTGAGAAATTCTCCTGACATACATGTCTAACATGCCTATAGGCTATCATTAGCCAGAAGTATCCCAAGAGTGAACTTGTGGCATAAGTAAAAATGGTATAAGCCGGAAGGCCTGTACTGTACAGAAAAGAGTAGTCAACTACCACGTTTAATCACTTAGAGCCAAAAAAAGTTCTATAAAACGTAGCTTTTAATGCCGATTGTTAAAATGAATATAACTATAAAAACAAAAACCTACATAAGACAGAAAATACCACAATACCATGAGGCAGTAGGGATACAATATTGCATAGGTAAAAGGTGTAGTTACACTCACCACCTTCAATGAATGTCGTACTTGGTTACAGTATCCCACAAGGATTAATCCCCCCAGGAATCCAGGTAAATCAAAGCCATGCCAATGATTCAGAGAACGGTATGGGATCAGATTCCCTAATTCATCTCCCCATTTAACCCCTCTATAGAGCACTAAGGCAACTCTACAAAACTAACCCTAATAGACCCTAAATAAATCCCTATTGTAAAACCCCAAATACATTTTTACCACATATATTGTGGTGTCTTGCGGGGAACAGGGTAAAGAGATAAGAACATTTTAACCAAGAGAATGATTACCACATGTTGTAGTGTCAGGGGCTTCTAGCAGCCTCAAGTACCACCTGCATTTGTGCTTTTTTTAATGGAAGTCCTACGTCTATATAGTTGTATACGTCTAGGGCATACATTTGGCAGACCGTTTCAAACGATCACGTTGAAAGTAATGTCCGAATGTTTTATGACCAGAGCCTTGGTTGTACCTGACCTTTCACAGAAACAGATAAGGACAACTCAAGGCCTTGTATTTATTGGGAACTATTTTTTATTGTATTTGGGGGGGGGGGGGATATCCTATATGGTCACAGAAAATAAAAGCAGAACTGGATTATGTGGATTCACGAGGTAACGCAGTAGAAAGAAAAACTGTCTTTGGTGTTAACACAAAGTTATTCCAGAAGAAACAAAACTTATTCTAAGCCTCAAAGGAGTAACATGAGCTTGTTCATGCTTCTTATTGCTGTGTAAATTATTCAGGCCCCTACAGGATCTAATTATATGTTAAATGGGGTTAGGATACATATTAAGAGACCAAAAGAATAGATCTCCATTGGTGTCACTGTATACACGTTTGTGTAGGATTATCTATCATGTCAGTCAGAGAATAAGTCTCTGTGGACTGTGCAGGTATAGTGTCTGCATAATGGATAGAATGAAAGCATGTATACGCCGGTATACTCAAAGGTGTCACATTTATTTAGACGTGTCCTTAGTACAAAGATGGCCTAAACCTATATCTGAAATGCTTATACTAACAGTGTCGTACACAGACAATAGGACAGACATAGCAAAGATAAAAATAAGCCCCCTTTCAGGAGCTGATTGACATCACCACACTCCTAACCACCACAACATGAGGTCTTGGTGCCCTCATGACACTTTCATAAATTTGAGCAAATTTACCAGAGCACCTGTGAAGAACACAATCCTGTGCAGGTTCTTACTACCCATTAAAGTTAGACCCATCCTGAATGGGCCCTTTTTTTTCAGGGGCGCCATATCAGTCACACTGTCTGTCTCTATGTTACAGATGCCCTTGTGCCCTAGTTATAGGAAAGTGCTGTGTGTTCTGAAGGTTTGATCAACTTTTCGGATGGAAAAATAAGTTCATCGTTTATTTTTTTATTGCCCCCTCCTACTATCATAAGTCCCACTAACATGTTTCCATGATATGTGTATGTGACCTTCCAGTGATCAGTCGCTCTCCGTGACACTTGGGTAGGCATAATTGGTTTGTTTTTTGCACTGCCTACTTGTCCCCAGGCTATTGATTAGATATATACTGTTCTGCAAAAAAAGATAGGTATTATACATATTTTAGGGAAGGGTAGATCTTCAGTGGGACCACATTTATCTATCTAGAACACAGGCAAGTACTCCAGGGTCAGACTAGTCCACAGTAGCCGCGTCTACTCCAGTTTGGCTCAGGGTCTAACATAAGAATTGGCCTATAATATGAAAGTGACCCCAAAGTTACAGCAGAAGACAACCCCATTAGGAGCTGACTTTGGAGACAATAATTTGCCACTAGGGTCTATTTTTTCAGTTGATTTCTAGATAGAGCCCTTATGAGAGCAACAGAGATTTCAATGAAATTAAAAGTGGACATGCATATGTTCTGCATAGATGGAGGGTGGACCCTTAGAATCATTTCCTCTGGTGGACATGATGAACCTCAGTCTGAGGCTGACATTCTCGGTATGCTGTCTGCACAGTTTCTATAATGTCTTTTTTGTGAAAACTAAATACATTGTGAGATGGTATAGGAAGTTCTAAGTTATTTTCTCTCATTACGTATATTCTAAATAAAGTTTTTCATGGCAACATTACACTTAGGCCTCATTTACACGAGCGTGTGCGTTTTGCGCGCGCAAAAAACGCTGCGTTTTGCGCGCGTTGGCATTGCGTTTTGCCTGCGTATACGCAGCGTTGTTGCGTTTTAAACGCGCGCATGACTAGCGTTTGCAACGCGCGTCAAAAACGCAGAGGAGATTCATGCCAGGCCAGCCTACAAATAGGCCAGCTGGCCCAACCCCTGCTTGCTGGGAGAAGCAGGTTTAGCACCTTAATCTCCGCCTCTGCCGAGCTCGTCGATGTGTGGAATGTGGCTTTGCCATTATGTCGCGCAGGTGGCGTGTCTTTGGGACGACAATGCAATTGTCCATGCAGAATGTGACACGTGTTATAGAATTGTGTGTCGGTCTGCATAACTTCTGCTGCATTAATGATGCTACCTTTGATGCAGCAAATATACTTACAGATGCAGGCAGCAGCCTCAGTGTCCCGGTTATTCCTCTCGGCCGATCTCTCTCATCCCGCCCTCGCATGAGGGATACTTTGGCGGCATATTTGGAATGTCGATCTGGAGCCGCACCGTGGGTGCGTGATGACCTTTGAAGGGTTCTCTGTTGTTTGTCGGCTTACCTACACACGTCACATGTGGGCTGGGGTTTTTATTTTTTCGTGGTTGTTGTTGGGTTAGGGACTTGCAAAACAAGAGGAGTCTTGACGCGGGCTGCGACCTTACATCTGTCGGGGTTTGAGCAGGACTTTATAAAGTTGGCAACCTTCTTTCTGGAGTGTAATGGTGGGGGGGGTAGGGAAACGGACAAGTGAGCCCTAATCTACCCGCCACCCTGTCCCTGCCTACTTGCAACGACCCGCCCTAGACGACGGGGTACAACTGGGCGGCGGTCCCTGCGCTCAGCAAGTGCATGACAAACACGACAAACAAACAAGGGAACACAAGCAAGGGAAATGGGCAGTTGCTCGCGGAAACACCGTGAGCAACAGAGTAGTGAACGAGCCGAGTCAAGCCAGGAGAGTGCGAGGTACAAAGCGAAAAGCAGAAGAGTAGTCGGTAAGCCGGGGTCTGCATGGAGCAGGATCAAAAAGTAGCAGGAGCTGTAGCTGGGCCAGGAAACCTCAGGGAAAGAATTCACAAGCACAGATGGACAGGAAGAGCAGGCTTAAACAGACCGAGGGCGGGAGCTAGCTGAGTCTGGCCAGGTTGTGATAGGCTCTCCCACTCCTAAGCCTGCCAGCCTGAGTGGAGGAAGCTGGTGTCTGTCTCAGGGATGTACACTCAGGTGTTGACTGATTAATTCTGGGAGTTAACCCTGAAGCAGTGCCTGGCAGATCCTTTACAGTACCCCCCCTTTTATGAGGGGCCACCGGACCCTTTCTAAGTGGACCTGGCTTACTGGGGAAACGCAGGTGGAACCTCCTGACCAATACCCCAGCGTGAACATCCCGGGCGGGTACCCAAGTCCTCTCCTCGGGCCCGTATCCTCTCCAATGAACCAGGTACTGGAGGGAGCCTTGGACCATCTTGCTGTCCACGATCCTGGCCACCTCAAATTCCACCCCCTCAGGGGTGAGGACGGGAACAGGAGGTTTCCTCGAGGGGGCCAAGGACGGGGAGCAGCGTTTCAGGAGGGAGGCATGAAACACGTTGTGTATACGAAAAGACGGGGGTAACTCCAGCCGGAAAGAGACAGGACTGAGGACCTCAATGACCTTATACGGCCCAATAAACCGGGGAGCAAACTTTTTGGACGGAACCTTGAGACGCAAGTTCCTGGATGACAACCACACCAGATCCCCGACCACAAACAGGGGGTTAGCAGAACGTCTTCTATCGGCCTGAGCCTTCTGTATGCTCTGGGACGCCTCTAGGTTCTTCTGAACCTGGGCCCAGACTGTGCACAGATCCCGATGAACGACCTCCACCTCGGGATTGTTGGAACAACCAGGTGAAACGGAGGAGAACCGTGGATTAAACCCAAAATTACAGAAAAAGGGAGAGACCCCTGACGAGTTACTGACCCGGTTATTAAGGGAAAATTCGGCGAGGGGAATGAAAGAAACCCAATCAAATTGACAGTCAGCGACAAAACATCTTAAGTATTGTTCTAGAGACTGATTAGTCCTCTCCGTTTGGCCATTGGTTTCAGGATGGAAGGCAGAGGAGAAGGACAGATCAATCCCCAACTTATTACAGAAGGCTCTCCAAAACAATGAAACAAATTGTACCCCTCTGTCAGAAACAATATTGACGGGGACCCCATGGAGACGCAGGATGTGTTTGATAAACAAGGTAGCCAACGTCTTGGCGTTGGGTAGTTTCTTGAGGGGCACAAAGTGGCACATTTTACTGAAGCGGTCTACCACCACCCACACCACCGACTTGCCTTGGGATGGAGGCAAATCGGTGATAAAATCCATGGAGATATGTGTCCAAGGTCTCTGGGGAATGGGCAACGAACGCAGTAAGCCCGCTGGTCGGGACCTGGGAGTCTTGGACCTGGCACAAACCTCACAGGCGGCGACGTAGGCCTTAACGTCTTTAGGCAAACCAGGCCACCAATAATTTCTGGTAATGAGGTGTTTGGTACCCAGGATGCCTGGATGGCCAGATAGTGCGGAGTCGTGATTTTCCCTAAGTACCCTTAGCCGGAATTGCAGGGGAACAAACAGCTTGTTCTCAGGAAGGTTCCCAGGAGCTGAACCTTGATCAGCAGCAATTTCAGAGACTAAATCGGACTCGATAGAGGAAATGACTATACCTGGGGGCAAAATACAAACAGGATCTTCCTCCGAAGGAGGGCTGGCCATGAAGCTACGCGACAGTGCATCCGCCTTAATATTTTTAGACCCGGCCCTATAGGTAACCAAAAAATTGAATCTGGTAAAAAACAACGCCCATCGAGCTTGTCTCGGGTTTAGCCTCCGGGCAGATTCTAGGAAAACCAGATTCTTGTGGTCGGTAAGGACCGTTACCTGGTGCCTAGCCCCCTCCAGGAAGTGGCGCCACTCTTCAAATGCCCATTTAATGGCTAAAAGTTCGCGGTTTCCAATATCATAGTTACACTCCGTGGGCGAAAACTTCCTAGAAAAGTAAGCACAGGGGCGGAGATGGGTGAGGGAGCTGGTACCCTGGGACAAGACGGCCCCCACTCCCACCTCGGACGCGTCAACCTCCACAATAAATGGCTCCCTTTGGTTGGGCTGAACCAGCACGGGGGCCGAGATAAAGCACTTCTTGAGGGTCTCAAAAGCCTGGACGGCCTCAGGGGGCCAATGGAGGACATCAGCACCCTTGCGAGTGAGGTCCGTAAGAGGCTTAGCGACGACCGAGAAGTTAGCAATAAATCTCCTGTAATAGTTAGCGAACCCCAAAAAACACTGTAGCGCTTTCAGGGAGGCAGGTTGGACCCATTCAGCCACAGCCTGAACCTTGGCAGGGTCCATGCGGAATTCATGAGGAGTGAGGATTTGACCTAAAAATGGTATCTCCTGTACCCCAAATACACATTTTTCGATTTTGGCAAACAGTTTGTTTTCTCGAAGGACCTGGAGCACTTTCCTGACATGCTCTATGTGGGAGGACCAGTCCCTGGAAAACACCAATATGTCATCAAGGTACACTACAAGAAATATCCCCAGGTAATTTCTCAAAATCTCATTTATGAAGTTCTGGAAGACCGCAGGGGCATTGCACAACCCAAAGGGCATGACGAGGTATTCGAAATGGCCTTCGGGCGTGTTAAACGCAGTCTTCCACTCATCCCCCTCTTTGATGCGAATAAGGTTACACGCCCCCCGTAGATCCAATTTAGAGAACCATTGGGCCCCCTGAACCTGATTAAAGAGATCAGGAATCAAAGGAAGGGGATACTGGTTCCTTACCGTGACCTTATTCAGGCCACGGTAGTCAATGCATGGCCTAAGACCCCCATCCTTCTTCCCTACGAAGAAGAAGCCAGCACCTACCGGAGAAGAAGAGGGACGAATGTAACCCTTGGCCAGGGATTCCTGGATATACTCCCTCATGGCTTCACGTTCGGGACAAGAAAGGTTAAATATCCTACCCTTAGGAAGCTTAGCTCCTGGTACCAATTCGATAGCGCAATCGTATTCTCTATGAGGCGGTAATACTTCGGAGGCCTCTTTAGAGAAAACATCAGCGAAGTCCTGAACAAACTCGGGTAGCGTATTCACCTCCTTAGGGGGAGAAATAGAATTAACAGAAAAACATGACGTACAACATTCATTACCCCATTTGGTTAGCTCCCCAGTATTCCAGTCAAACGTAGGATTATGCAACTGCAACCAGGGAAGACCTAGAACCAAATCGTACGATAATCCCTGCATCAATAGTACAGAGCATTGCTCCAAATGCATGGAGCCAACAAGGAGTTCAAAAACAGGGGTATGCTGTGTAAAATAACCATTAGCAAGAGGAGTGGAGTCGATACCCACTACCGGAACAGGTTTAGGCAAATCAATCAGAGGCATAGCGAGAGACATAGCAAATTCCACAGACATGATATTAGTAGAGGACCCTGAATCCACGAAGGCACTGCCGGTAGCAGACCTACCACCAAACGAGACCTGAAAGGGAAGCAATATCTTAGTACGTTTCATATTTACGGGAAATACCTGTGCGCCCAAGTGACCTCCCCGATGATCACTTAGACGCGGGAGCTCTCTGGCAGCATTCTTACGCTTGGGACAGTTGTTTACTTGATGCTTGACATCCCCACAGTAGAAGCAGAGACCATTCTTCCTGCGGAATTCTCTACGTTGTTGAGGGGACACGGAGGCCCCGAGTTGCATAGGTATTTCTGAGTCTTTAGGGGAGAAACGAAGCAACGGGACTTCGGGAGGCATCATGGGGGAGTCGGAGGAAAAAACACATAAACGTTCACGTTGTCGTTCCCTGAGACGTCGGTCAAGTCGTACCACTAAAGCCATAACCTGGTCTAAGGAGTCAGAAGAGGGATAACTAACTAGCAGGTCTTTCAGGGCGTTCGACAGACCCAACCTAAACTGGCACCTTAAGGCAGGGTCATTCCACCGAGAAGCTACGCACCACTTCCGAAAGTCAGAGCAATACTCCTCAACAGGTCTCTTACCCTGACGTAAGGTCACCAGCTGACTCTCGGCAAAGGCAGTTCTGTCAGTCTCGTCATAAATAAGTCCGAGGGCAGAAAAGAAACAATCAACGGAGGAAAGTTCAGGGGCGCCAGGAGCCAAGGAGAAGGCCCACTCTTGGGGCCCTTCCTGGAGCCGGGACATAATTATACCCACCCGCTGGCTCTCAGAACCTGAGGAGTGAGGCTTTAAGCGAAAGTAAAGCTTACAACTCTCCCGAAAGGAGAGAAAAGCCCTCCGGTCACCTGAGAACCGGTCGGGCAACTTGAGGTGGGGTTCAAGGGGTGCGGTGAGGGGAACTACCAAGGTAGCATCAGGCTGGTTGACCCTCTGAGCCAGGGCCTGGACCTGTAGGGAGAGACCCTGCATTTGCTGAGCCAGGGTTTCACGGGGTTCCATAATGGTGTCAGGGACCAGGGTAGACTAGGTACCGGCTTGTGAATTTGTAATGGTGGGGGGGGGGTAGGGAAACGGACAAGTGAGCCCTAATCTACCCGCCACCCTGTCCCTGCCTACTTGCAACGACCCGCCCTAGACGACGGGGTACAACTGGGCGGCGGTCCCTGCGCTCAGCAAGTGCATGACAAACACGACAAACAAACAAGGGAACACAAGCAAGGGAAATGGGCAGTTGCTCGCGGAAACACCGTGAGCAACAGAGTAGTGAACGAGCCGAGTCAAGCCAGGAGAGTGCGAGGTACAAAGCGAAAAGCAGAAGAGTAGTCGGTAAGCCGGGGTCTGCATGGAGCAGGATCAAAAAGTAGCAGGAGCTGTAGCTGGGCCAGGAAACCTCAGGGAAAGAATTCACAAGCACAGATGGACAGGAAGAGCAGGCTTAAACAGACCGAGGGCGGGAGCTAGCTGAGTCTGGCCAGGTTGTGATAGGCTCTCCCACTCCTAAGCCTGCCAGCCTGAGTGGAGGAAGCTGGTGTCTGTCTCAGGGATGTACACTCAGGTGTTGACTGATTAATTCTGGGAGTTAACCCTGAAGCAGTGCCTGGCAGATCCTTTACATGGAGATAGAATGTTGTGTGGGCGAAAGTTTGGAAAGGCCAATTGCTAGTGTACATAGTTTGCCTCGGGGCCCATGACAGCACCTAAACGTCCGCACCTCTTGCAAACCATATCAAACCCCGAGTGATTAACTAAAACCTCATATCACGTGTGTATGCATTGGACCCAAATCCCAGAGGTGTGCGAGGGTATAGGCCAAGGAAATGTGGGCCAAACATTGTGTGGAGGCCTATCAATGAAAAACAACACGAAATATAACCATTCAACATTAAAGTTTTTAATACAGGGTTTTGCAAAAGCCCAAAAAGGTTTCATCAAACAAAAAACACCAACATGGTGTATAATATCGATCCAACACAAAAACAGGACGGCGAGTTGGCATCCCTGCACCCAAAAATAGTGGGGCGTCAAAAATTCTGGCCTCCAACACACTTAAAGGTGTTGGTACTGGTGGCCCGGGGACGAATAGGCCTGCATTTCAGCACCACTATGCTGGACCTGGAGCTGTGTAGGTTGTTCCTCGGCAGCATAGTGGTGCTGATGTTGTCCGGGGTATGTTGGGCCAGGGAAGTGGGGAGCCATAGGGCGCATATACGGATGCGGGCGTTGCATCTGGGGGCCTGGGTGGAATGGGCCCGGCACCTGGGGCGTGGTGGCCGGCATGGCTGTACTGCGCAACTGTTCAATGGCCGTGAAGCACACGTGCGGATTGTGGGGCGGTCTGGAAGCGTCGATCAACGTCACGATCGACGCTTGCAGACGGCCCATACGGTCCATGGGGACCAGACGGAGGAGGGGAACGATGCTTCGGCCAAAGGCGTCGTTCCCGTCCTCATCAGCGGCTCGCCTTAGATAGTCCAGGACCCTGGCATCTACTTGCCCCGCTGCGGAGGCCTGTTGAGCACGGGCCCGGCGAGTGCGGGCACGCACGGGGCGCTCCTCTGCCGGAGAGGCGACCGCCCGTGCGGACTGGCCAGGGGCGGGCTCCAGGGGTGTCGGCTCTGGACTAGGGGGCAGGACAGGGGCAGCAGGAGGTTCCGGCCGAGACTCGCCCACGTCTGTCTCTTCAGCGGTATCCTCCAAATTGTCTGTGGTTCTAGAAAGAGGAAATTACGTTAGAACAGAATATATAACAATGCCTACAACAACACCATGGCAAACAGGACATGGGCGAACACACATTAGACACATGCAATGGCAGAAACTCTTACGTGCGCATCTCCATGATGTCCTTCAAGAACATCAGCTGTTGGGTATACATATACGGTCGCTTGCGAGATGCGCCATCCCCGCTGCGTCCCCTTTCACCCATTTCACGCCGGAATTGGTCACGGCAGCTCCGCCACCGTGTTTTGATCTCTTGGACTGTTGGAGTTAAAAAACAGATATCATGCCATCAGACCTATGACCTCTCACTTTAAATTAAGGGCCCTGCACTGCCAATTACGTGGTACACGGTGATGCGCCTGCTCCACAAAAGTTTCTCGTGAAAATGCGCAGAAGACACATACAGGGCCCCCAGTTCTTCAAAAGGGATGTCATGCTTTGCCAGAAAATGCCTGGTACTCACCCAACCGACTGCGGTCACGGGTTCGGCCACTCTCCCACTCCTGGCCAAACAGCTCCTTTGCCACCTCCTCCCAGGCGTCCTCCTTGGCCGTCCGGTTGTGGTACGCCTCCGAGCGAGTGTCCCAAATTTCGGGATGTCCCTGGACCAGGACGAGGAGGCGCTCCACGTCCATCCCACGCGGCATGGCAGCAGATGTTGACAGTGGAAGATACCTTCACAGTCTCCTGTCACTAGCCCTGCCCACTCGCAGTGGAAACTCAAGCACTTCCTGGTTTTTGTTTGCTTTGTCCAGCTTTATAGACTGTTTTTCATGGACATAACAAGTGATGCGTGATTTTCGCGCATGCAACGCAGGAGCGTCCGTGTGTCATGCGTTGTTTTCACGCACCCATTGACTTCAATGGGTGCGTGATGCGCGAAAAACGCACGATTTTAGAACATGTCGTGAGTTTTACGCAACGCACGCGCACTGCGCAAAATTCACGCATCGTCTAAACAGCCCCATAGACTATTATAGGTGCGTACGACACGCGTGAAAAGCACGCGCGTCGCACGCGCGTATAATACGCTCGTGTAAATGAGGCCTTAAAGAGGCTCTGTCACCAGATTTTGCAACCCCTATCTGCTATTGCAGCAGATAGGCGCTGCAATGTAGATTACAGTAACGTTTTTATTTTTAAAAAACGAGCATTTTTGGCCAAGTTATGACCATTTTTGTATTTATGCAAATGAGGCTTGCAAAAGTACAACTGGGCGTGTTGAAAAGTAAAAGTACAACTGGGCGTGTATTATGTGCGTACATCGGGGCGTTTTTACTTCTTTTACTAGCTAACGCCGATGCTGCTGCAGAATCATCTGTAGCCTCTGGTGCCGATGTGTCCTCGCTCGTCTGACACGATGCAGGACCTGGGGAAGTGACGTCACAGCGTGATCTGCCAGAAGCTCGGCGTTCTGAAGAGAAGTGGATGATACTTCTCGTCAGAACGCCCAGCTAATAAAAGAAGTAAAAACGCCCCGATGTACGCACATAATACACGCCCAGTTGTACTTTTACTTTTCAACACGCCCAGTTGTACTTTTGCAAGCCTCATTTGCATAAATACAAAAATGGTCATAACTTGGCCAAAAATGCTCGTTTTTTAAAAATAAAAACGTTACTGTAATCTACATTGCAACCCCTATCTGCTGCAATAGCAGATAGGGGTTGCAAAATCTGGTGACAGAGCCTCTTTAAACCTTCTAATCTAGTATATAAATACACAAGGAGTGACTGAAACAGAACAAAAAAAGAAACAACGTTCTCCAGAATCTCCACCATTTTCTTTGTTTTGTCTCAGGAGAGGAAATAGTCCATAAATTAATTTCAAGTGGTGTCTCTGCTACTAACTATATAAAGACATAACTTCACATTGTATCCATATTATACATACTGAAAGAGAATCTTCATATAGAAAACGATATGCGGGCAAACTCAAAAAACGGCAAAACTGTTAGAATGCTTCTACGTACCAGCAAGAGAGTGGGTGAGTATAAGGACCTATATATATATATATATATATATATATATATATATTGTACTGTACACTGAAAGACCACTTAATTAGAGACACCCATCTAGGAGTGCCTGGACCTCTTTTGGCCTTCAGAAGCACAGAAATTCGTTGTGGCATAAATTCCACTAGGTGTTGATATCTCTTTGCAGGAATATTGGCCCATGCAGAAAAGATAGCTTTTCGCAGTCGCTGCATAAGTGTGCTTCTGCCATAGGGTAAACAGCAGCCATGAAGGGATGAACTTGGTCGGCCACAATGCTTGGGTAAGCTCTACTGTTCAAATGTCCATCCACAGGTATCAGAAAACTCAGGGCGTGCCAAGAAAACATTCACCACACCAGGGGCGTCGCTAGCACCGGTCCTCCGGGGCCCAAGCCTTGGATCTTTGGCCCGGTGCCCTGGAACCCCAGGTGACTGCCACTACAGGGGTTGCGGCAGTTGCAACTGCGACTGGGCAGCGATTGCGACCGGGCCGCGGCCCCCGCACCGCTTCTATAGAAACGTACTATAGTAACTGGGGCCTATGTCATAAAATACATGGGCCCCTGTTACTATAGTAACAACACAAATACTGTATCTAAGCTTACCACAAGGCAGGCTTAGATACAGGACCCCAGCAGGCAGTAATGATGTTACACTTACCCATCTCTTCAGTGCAGCGGGTGTCTGTTTGTTTGTTTTTTTATGTGTTTTATTACAGGCTTGGTCGTTGGACAATGTCGGATACGGGAACTACTTCGATGGCGGCATTTTTTATTTTAAATAAGATGGTTAATGAGGCTTAGATACAGGGCCCCAGCAGACAGTGTTAGTGTTAGCCTCTGCACCAGCTAACACGAAGCCTCGTGATTGGACGCTGTCAATCAGCCAGTAGCTATTAATAAGGCAGTAGTAATAAAGTTAAAAAAAATACAAGGACATAGAAAAAATATTTTATTGAAATTAAAAAAAAGCCACACAACCCTCTTTAACCATTTTATTGAGAATAAAAAAGCCGTAATCGAAGTAGTCCTCGAATCCGACATAGTCAACGACCGAACCTGTAAAAAAACACAAACAAAAAAATAAAAATTGAAACACATAAAAAAGCAAAACAATTATTATTCTTACCTTTCCTGGGTTCAGCGCTGGAGCCGCAATGTCAGCGAGCTGGGCCCTATATCTAATCCTATCATGTGTGATACTGTCTGCTGAGCCACTGTATCTAATCCAATCATGTGTGATACTGTCTACTGAGCTACTGTATCTAATCCTATCCATAGCTATAGGGTCGTAGTGCTATAGATAGGCTGTCTCATATATATATATATATATATATATATATATATATATATACACATACATACACAGATATTTTTTGGGGGGGTGAACATATCTTAGTACAAGGATGCTTACTGCTGGGGCCCTGTATCTAAGTATCATGTGTGATACTGTCTGCTGGGGCACTGTAAGTCTATCATGTGTGATACTGAATGCTGGCGCACTGTATCTAAATCTATCATGTGTAATACTGTCTGCTGGGCCATGTATCTAAGCCTATCATGTGTGATACTGTCTGCTGAGACAAGGTGGGTATGTGGGACTACCTACAGGGGACTGCATGGCACTGTCTACAAGGGGGATGTATGGCAGGGGCACTGTGTGTGGAACCCTACAAGGGGGCTGTGACACTATATACAGGGGGCATTGTGTGGGGAACGCTCTACAGGTGTCTTTGATTAGAGCCACGAGACATAACTTTGCTTGGGGTCCCAGAAATGCCAAATTTGCCCCTGAGGGCTAGTAGAAGGATACTTACTGCTGGGGCCCTGTATCTAAGGCTACATTCACACGGGCGTGACAGATTTACGTGCTTAAATCTGGTCGTGTGCGTTGCATTTTGCATCAGTGTTCTACGCATGTGGTATGTGTTTTTCACGCACTCGCAAGCACTTTTTTTTCAGTGTAATTGATGCGTGAAACCAGGGGCGTAACTAGGAAAGACTGGGCCCCATAACAAACTCTTGACCGGCCCCTCTTATAAATAGTGCCCCCTGTAGGATGTGCCATACAGCCCCCTGTAGACAGTGCTATATAGTCCCGCCTTTAGACAGTGTCACACCCCATTTGTAGATAGCGCCCCCACCTCCCCCTTGTAGATAGTGCCATACAGCCCACCTGTAGATATCGCCATAAAGCCCCCACTTTATACAGCGCTATACAGCTCCCACTGTATATAATGCCACACAGTCCCCCCTCCCTTGTATATAGTGCCACACAGCCCCCCTTAGTAGATTTTGCAGCACAGCCCCCCCCCTAATAGATAGTGCCACACACAGACCCCTGTAGATTGCGCCACACTCAGCCCCCTGTAGATAGAGCCACAGCCCTCCCCCTTGTAAATAGTGCTATACAGTTCCCCCATGTGTATAGTGCCACACAGTTCCCCCTTGTGTATAGTGCCACACAGCTCCCCCTTGTGTATAGTACCACACAGCCCCCCCTTGTGTATAGTGCCACAAGGCAATGGTGCATCCAAGAAAGTTGTATCAGCCAGGGAGATGTCACTCAAACATGGAAGGGTGGGTTTGGAGGCAGGACTATGTGACTCTTCAGGATAGCGGCACCGCCCCATGACCCTTTAATGAGTAATTAGCATATAGTGTGCGCCTTTTTAAAAGTGGATTTTAAAGATTTTGCTGCATCTGAAAAAAAACATACAAGGGAATGTTTGGAAATATTGTCAGGTCATGTATTACCGCATGGTGGCGATTCATGGGGTTAAAACGACCTGACAGATTCCCATTAAATATACAATGAATTGAGAACAATTCCATATCCCCTGCAATTTTGTTATTATAAATATATCCTATATAATTACAGATCAAGAACCAAGCTCATACATATATACAGCTCCAGAACCAAGCTCAGTACATAAATACAGCACTAGAACTAAGCTCAGTACATAAATACAGCACTAGAACCAAGCTCAGTACATACATACAATACCAAAACCAAGCTCAATACATATATACATCCCCAGAACCAAGCTCAGTACATAAATACAGCACTAGAACCAAGCTCAGTACATATATACAATACCAGAACCAAGCTCTGTACATATATACAATGCCAGAACCAAGCTCAGTACATAAATACAGCACCAGAACAAAGCTCAGTGCATATACCAGAACAAAGCTCAGTACATAAATACATCCCCAAAACCAAGCTCAGTACATATATACATCCCCAGAACCAAACTCATTACATATATACAGCACCAAAACCAATCTTATACGTACATACAGCATCAGAACCAAGATCAGTACATATATACAACACCAGAACAAATACAGCTCAATTTAGTGCAACCCCTGCCGTATAGGTTTGTACGGCGTAAAACTACAGCTCCCAGCATGGCCCGAACAATGGTGAGGATATGCTGGGAGATGCTGTTTCACAAAAAAAAATCATACCACCCATCATCTCGCTGCAGATCATACAGTGACTACAGTGCTGATTAGAAGCAGAATAAACATTTACATTAAGTGACTCATCGGTGACGTCTCAGATTCTAGTTCTTTCCTTCTCCCTCCGGTCCAGAGCTCTATGATGGATTTCTACCGGCCATGACCCATTTCTGCCGTTTTCCGCTCAGATGTCTTCAGCTTCTCACTTTTAAAACATTTCTGCACCTATAAACGAAGTTAAAATTCTCAACACCTCTAAATATAATAAAGCGCAATACACTGCACCTCTAATTATAATAGCACCATACACTGTGTCCCTGATTATAATAGCACCGTACACTGTGTCCCTGATTATAATAGCACCGTACACTGTGTCCCTGATTATAATAGCACCGTACACTGTGTTCCTGATTATAATAGCACCGTACACTGTGTCCCTGATTATTATAGCACTGTACACTGTGTTCCTGATTATAATAGTACCGTACACTGTGTCCCTGATTATTATAGCGCTATACACTGCACCTCTAACTATAATAGCGCCATATACTGTGTCCCTGATTATAATAGTACCATACACTGTCACACACACACACACACACACACCATGCCCCCTGTAGATAGTGCCCCCATAGCCCCCTGTAGATATTGACCCCCATAGAGCCTCTGTAGATAGTGTCCCACATACAACCCTCTGTAGATAGTGCCCACATATGGACTCCAGAGCTGAAAGGCGATAGTGCTAACCACTGAGTCACCGTGCTGCCCTACATATACCTTCCCCTATAGATAGTGCTACACATATAGCCCACCTCTGTAGATAGTGTCTCACATATAGCTCCCCCTGTATATAGTGTCCCACATATAGCACACCCCTGTAGACAGTGCCCTACATATAGCCGCCCTGTAGCTAGTGCCCCACAGGTAACCCACCCCTGTATATAGTGTCCCAACCCTATAGAAGTGCCCTAAAAATAGCTCCCCTTTAGATAGTACTGTACATATAGCCCACCCCTGTATAGTGTCTCACATATAGCTCCCCCTGTATATAGTGCCCCACATATAGACCCCCCTGTAGATAGTGCCCACATATAGACCCCCTTGTATATAGTGGCCCACATCCCCACATATAGACCCCCCTGTATATAGTGGCCCACATCCCCACATATAGACCCCCCAGTATATAGTGGCTCACATATAGACCCCCCTGTATATAGTGGCCCACATATAGACCCCCCTGTATATAGTGGCCCACATCCCCACATATAGACCCCCTGTATATAGTGGCCCACATCCCCACATATAGACCCCCCTGTATATGGTGACCCACATATAGACCACCCCTGTATATAGTGGCCCACATATAGACCCCCCTGTATGTAGTGGCCCACATCCCCACACATAGACCACTCTGTATATAGTGGCCCACATCCCCACATATAGACCCCGCCCCTGTAGATAGTGCCCCACATCCCCACATATAGACCCCCCTGAAGATAGTGCCCCATATATAGACTATCCTATATAGTGGCCCACATAAAGATGACCCCTGTAGATAGAGCCCGCACTATAGATAATGCCACTCATAGTTTTATTACAAAAAAACAAATAACTTTACATGATCCAGTTCCCGCGCTGTCCGATGGCAATGCAGATCTGCTATCTCTTCAATCAGCGCCTTTCAAGCACGGAAGCGGCGCGATGACGTAATCGCGCCGATACCATCGTTGAAAGGCGCTGATTGGCGGAGAAAGTCATGTTGCCCCGAGAAATCAGCGTCATTGTAAGGCGCTGAATGGTGGGGCACAGAACATTCAGCGCTAATGCATGTATTTGGCTGTCGCTAGCACCGGGGGCCCCCTCCGGTGCTAGCAACGCCTACGGGCATGAGAGGGCCTGTGTCGCCCGGCCCATACTTGTTGGAGGCTCGGCGGCGCGGGCCCCGTAGTAGCGGCGCTAACACTGTAGCAGCCATAATGGCTGCTAGCGGCGCCACCAAGCATATGGGGGGTGTCGGCTGGCGGCACTGGTCCCCTCAAGCCGCGGGCCCCCGTAGCAGCTGCTATGGCTGCTGCTGCGATATTTACGCCACTGCGTGAAACACAGACAGCACACGGATGTCGTCCGTGTGCTGTCCGTGGTTTTCACGCACCCATTGACTTCAATGAGCGAATAGGTGCGAGAATTACACGAATATAGGACATGCTGTGAGTTTTACGCAACGGACACTCGCTGCCTGAAAACTCACGCATGTGTGAATAGCCCTATTGTTTCAACACACAACGCACATCACACGGATGAGAACCACCCTCGACTGAATGAGCCCTAAGCTTATCATGTGTGATACTGTCTGCTGGGGGCATGTATCTAAGCCTATCATGTGTGATACTGTCTGCTGGGGCCATGTATCTAAGCCTATCATGTATGATGCTGTCTGTTGGGGTCATGTATCTAAGCCTATCATGTATGGTACTGTCTGCTGGGGCAATGTATCTAAGCCTATCATGTATGATACTCTCTGCTGAGACAATGCATTAAATTCTATCCAGCGGTGTAGTTATAGGAGCCTTAGTCATATAGATATGTTATCTCCGATATGTATGTAAAAATGTATTTTTTTATTTTTTTTTGAAGGGGTGGTAACTATATCTCGGGGCTTGTGCCCCATATCTTTTAAAACCCTAGCAATGCCCCTGCCCCACACAATTACTCAGGGGGAGTAATGCCTGAACTGTTGACACTTGAATGGGTAAGGATTCATCGATTCATGCTGCTTGCTCCAAATTCTGACCCTCCTATCAGAATGGCGCAACAGACATCTGGATTCATTTGACCAGGTGATGCTTTTCCACTGCTCAGTGATCAAATTTTTGCCCTCTTTTTCCCACTGGATTCTTGCCATTATGTTTCCCTTAGAGACCAAAGGCACTTGAACTGGTCGTCTGCACTCGAACTGGTCGTCAGCTTTTATAGCCCATCCGTGCTAAGGAACAACGAGTAGTATGTTCAGACACATTAGTTGGAGCACCAGCCTTGTGCTCAGCTGCGATTTGCTTAAACGATTTTTTACATCCTCGTCTGATCCCTTTCATTGACAAGTTGATGACGTCCACATAATCCCCCTTTCCCCATGTGCGATTGTTGGGGGTTCGACCGCTGGGACCCCCCGGCGATGAGGAGAACGGAAGACCGAAAGCAACCCGAAGTGCTTAATGAAAATGGTGCCCTGGTGCGCATTCTCGGCCAGCGCTCCATATATTTCCATCGGACTTTCGGTACGGCAGTGTTCGACAGCTCCATAGGAATGAATGGAGAACTGGCCGAGAATGCGCAGCAACACTCCATTCTCATGGCACCCTTCATGGGACTTTTTGGTCCTCCGTTCTCCTCATCGCTGGGGGTCCCAGCGGTTGGACTCCCAGTGATCACACATGTATCCCCTATCCTGTGGATAGGGATACATGTGTTTGTGGGAAAACCCCTTTAAAGTAAATTTCCAGCCTTGAACACCATTTTGTTTTTTTTACTCTAAATAGGTCCAACATTTTTGCTTATTAATTTCTTAATGTATCTATATAGCAGTCGGGCTTAGTTTGTCTAATCCAGGGGTCTCAAGCACGCAGCCCACGGGGCTGTCATATGCGGCCCGCGGGACACAGAGCCGCTAGTACAGACTCTGCTCCGGGACTCTGAAATTCCCTGACATCACTGTCCACATATAAACAGCAATGTCTGGGGCTTCCCCAGAGCAGGAGTCCCGGGCAGAGCGCTTGTATAGTCTCTGCTCTGGGACTCTGGGGAAGCCTCTGACATCGCTGTGCATACATCGACAGTGATGTCAGGGGCTTCCCCAGAGCAGGAGTCCCAGTGATGTCAGGAGCACAGCTGGAATCCCAGGAAGAGCCTGCTAGCGCTCTGCCCAGGACTCCAGCTCTGGGGTTGCCCCTGACATCCATATCCATATATGGACAGTGATGTCTGGAGCAGAGCTGAAATCCCAGTCAGAGTGCTAGAAGCGGCTCTGCTCCAGGACTCCATCTCTGGGCAAGCCCCTGACATCATCCATACTAGTGCTCTGCTCCGGGGCTCTTGCTCCGGGGTTGCCCCTGATATCACATTCCGGTCCAGGAGGATCCCCTGACATCACTGTGTATGGACAGTGACGTCAGGGGCTCCAACAGTAGAGGAATCCCCAGCCAAAGCGTCGGCAACGCTCTGGCTGGGGATTCCACTCCTAGAGGGAGCCCCAATAGAGCTATCTACTTGGGGTGTGTGTGGCATTATCTGCAGAGGGCACTGTGGCAGCATCTGCGGAGGGCACTGTGGCAGCATCTGCGGAGGGCACTGTGGCAGCATCTGCAGAGGGCACTGTGGCAGCATCTGCAGAGGGCACTGTGGCAGCATCTGCAGAGGGCACTGTGGCAGCATCTGCGGAGGGCACTGTGGCAGCATCTGCGGAGGGCACTGTGGCAGCATCTACGGAGGGCACTGTGGCAACATCTATGGAGGGCACTGTGGCAGCATCTACGGAGGGCACTGTGGCAGCATCTATAGAGGGCACTGTGGCAGCTTCTACAGAGAGCACTGTGGAAGCATCTACAGAGGACACTGTGGCATTATCTAGGGGTGTGTTGCATTATCTACAGAGGGCACTGTGGCATTATCTACAGAGGGCACTGTGGCATTATCTACAAAGGGCACTGAGGCATTATCTGCAGAGGGCACTGTGGCAGCATCTACAGAGGACTCTGTGGCAGCATCTACAGAGGGCACTGTGGCTGCATCTACAGAGGGCACTGTGGCAGCATCTACAGAGGGCACAGTGGCAGCATCCACAGAGGGCACTCTGGCACTATCTAAAAAGGGGCTGCCAAATCTTGACATGTGTGTCTGCCAAACACTGCTAACTGAGCCGCCGGACTGCATTTAGCGACACTTTAACTGGAAAACTGGATTGTGGAAATAAGCACGTGGAGAATTCTCTCAAATTCTAAACCTAGCGGTATTATTGTAGTAATGTAGTATTATTATTATAGTAATATAGTGTTATAGTAGTTCAAATAACTAATTGATTAACAATAATTTTGTATTGTATCAAATTTGAAAGTAATGCGGCCCGTCAACTTCCCATTTTTTCTATATGTGGCCCACTTACCCGGTCGAGTTTGAGACCCCTGGTCTAATCAGAGCTCAAAATCGCCTGCATAGACAAAGATTAAAAATATAACATGCTGGCTGCCACTAGAGGGAGCTAACTGCATTGATCGCATTAATAACAAAGTATGCAGCAAGCTCTTGAGCTCCCGCTTGTGGTGGCTATAAGCAGAAAAAAAATACAATATGTCTATGGGGGGGATTTTTGAGCTTTATATCAGAAAAATCTATTCCTGACCGCTGTAAAGATATAATTAGAAATAATTAGAAATAATTAGAAATATTGTTGAGCCTAAATATGAAATGGAGTTAAAAGGTGGACATTCACTTTAAGGTAGTCTCACTTAAAAAATATATATATGCTGTTGAAGTGGTGTTGAAGTTTTCCTTGTTTGTTTAGTTTTTTGAATAAGCAGGACAAATTTACTGTCTTCTTTGCCCTCCATTGACATTTAGATAATAGATATCCCATAATACGCTTCACAGGGCTGCAGACAGTGAATTAATACCATTTTGAAAGTGTTACTTACACTGCTCAGTGTTTGCGCTGTCATGTCACCTCTGGAGCTGTAGGAAGCAGCTGTCAGATGTAAATAATAACCCATCAGCTTCCCTTTGTTCATATGGGAATATAATAGACTTTGGTATTTCCAAGCTGCACGTTTTGAAAGTTAAGCCGCAATAAATAAAACCTTTCCGACACGTGCCCCATATACAGCCGTTTGATTTTTCCACCCCTGTGAACACGTGATAGACTGGAAGATGTCTCCTAATTCTTCACAAGTGGAAATTGAAAAGGTAATTTACAGCCTGAAGAAAGTGCAGAAATTCGGCCCAAATTTGTACACTTTGGGGACAGTCATCAATAGTGTTGTAAAAACCATGACGGTCCGAGTCGTTTAAATTGGTGCAAAATAAGCTTAATATGAAAATAGCTCACGCTATATAATACATGTGGCAAAAACCATGGAATAATGGACACCCTTCTCTTCCACCTCCTCTGTACACCAGTATTGTTTAGGCCATAATAAATTTGGTGAATCATCGCATGTTTTGTAACCGCACCAATTTAGTGCATCTTTGTTTTTTGTTTTTTTAAATCTGTCATACATGCTGCAGAATACAATTTAAAATAATACCCATCTTTCATAAATATGGCCGTGTCACTTGCACCGATTCAAATGCATGTAGCGACAAATACACAGGTTTACCTGGTATGCAGGGCCAGCCTTAGGGGTATGCGGTCACACAGGGCACCCCAGCTCCTCCTGCTGTAGGAGGTGCCACAAGGTAGCATCTGAGGCTTGTGACCACCAGGAATATATGTATTAACCCCTTACCCTCACAGCCTTTTTGGTAGAATATTAATATAGGAGCCGTCAAGTTGAATAGGACTGAGCTGTAATACAGACAACGCTGTTTCTGTGGAAAAAAAATACGGAATCTCACTCAACCCCCTTTAAAGGCCGGATTCCAACGGGACGGAAACGCTGCGTAAAAAATGTGCAGTGTATTCGACTTGTAACCCGTAGTACATTCCGTCCGAAAAATCGCAACACCATTGTGGTGCGGTTTTTCGGACGGAATATACGCTGCGGAAAAAAAACGTTCATACTTACCCCCTCCATCCTCTGACATGTTGCAGGCCATGTGACGCTGCAGCCTGTGATTGGCTGCAGCGGTCACATGGGATGCAACGTCATCCCATGAGGCCGGACTGCAGGAAGAAGATTTTTGTGGCGTAATTGCTGCGAATATTTGCCTCAAAAGTCGCAACACTTAGCTATCTGTTGTGGGCTTTGCATCCCCATTGAATTCAATGGGGAAAACCCGCAATGAAAAATCAACAAAAACGCTGAATAAATTGACATAATGCGGAATTAAATTCCGCCGTGTGGGCATGAGATTTTCTAAATCTCATCCACTTTGCTGCTACTGTAAATGCTGTGGAATTTCCGCACACAATTCTGTTGCGGATATCCTGCAGCATTTACGCTACGTGGGAACCCAGCGTAAAGGAGGCACAGGGCCGGCCTTAGGGTAGATAGCACCCCGTGCGAAATTATCTTTCGGCGCCCCACGCCATTATAAAAAATGCCCCATAAAAAAGCATAATTCCTCCCCACAGTATAATACCCTATATAGTGCCCCCACACAGTGTAATGCCCCTTTAGAGCCCCACACACAGTATAATAATAATATTTAATAATGTAATATATTATAACGCCTTCAAGGACACAGTATTTTGTCCTCTAATTGTGCCTACACAGTGTTATGCCCCCTAAGTGCCACACACATTATATTGCCCCCTGTAGTGCCCCTACACAGTATGATGTCCTCCACAGAGTATAATGCCCCCACAGCCCCCCTAGTAGAAAGTGCCCCCTGTAGATTGTGCCGTACAGCTTCCCTGTAGACAGTGCCATAATCCCCCACCTCCTCCTTGTAGACAGTGCCATACAGCCCCCATCTGCCCCTTGTAGTGTCATACAGCCCCCATCTGCCCCTTGTAGTGCCATACAGCCCCCCATCTGCCCCTTGTAGTGTCATACAGCCCCACCTCCCTCTTGTACACAGTGCCCCCCACCGCCCCCTTGTAGACAGTGTCATACAGCACCCACCTCCCCATTGTAGAAAGTGACATACAGCCCCCACCTCCCCCTTGTAGACAGTGCCATACTGCCCCCCACCTCTACCTGACAGGATCCTTGCGTAGGCCGGCTTGATCCAGAGATGTCATCACGCCGACTGCGCAGGGATCCTGTCCCTGCGCCTCATAGGCTGCCGGCGCCTCTGTAGCCTGTTACAGAGTTTCCCAACCTTTTCGGACTTGAGCCACCCCTGGACAAAAAAAAATTCCTCAGGGCCCCCCTACCAAATATTGTTTAGAGAAAGACAGAAAATAGCTAAAAATAAGCACTACATTCTTAGGGTATGTTCACACAGCGTTTTTTGTAAGGCAGAAAAAATCTGCTTTTGAATTGACAGCGTTATTTGATGGGGTTTTTTTAGCGTTTTTTTTTAAGCCATTGAAGCGAATGCAAAAGACGCAGCAAAAAAAGCTCAAAGAGCGCCAAAGCTATTTTCTTCCTACTGTTAATTTCAATTGGAGGTCAGAGGTGGAAACCACTTGAAGACCATCAGCCCCCCCCCCCCCACTAACAGTAAAATGACCATCAGCCCCCCACTCACAGTAAGGCTGGGTTCACACACACTATTTACGGACGTAATTCGGGCGTTTTAGCCCCGAATTACATCCGAAAATGCGGCTCAAAAGCGTCGGCAAAGATCTGCCCATTCATTTGAATGGGTCTTATGATATTCTGTGCCGACGGTCATTTTTTTTACGTAAAAGAGACGCCCGCGTCAAAGAAAAGCCTGTCACTTCTTGAGACGTAATTGGAGCCGTTTTCCCTTGACTCAATAGAAAAACAGCTCCAATTACGTCCGTAATGGACGCAGCGAATAGCGCCTGCACATGCCATTACGTCTGAAATTCCGGAGCCGTTTTCTCCTGAAAACAGCTCTGTAATTTCAGCCGTAATGGACGCTGGCGTGTGAACATACCCTAAAATGACCATCAGCCCGTCCACTCACAGTAAAACTACTATCAGCCCGTCCACTCACAGTAAAACTACCATCAGCCCCCACTCACAGTAAAATGACCATCAGCCCCCCACTCACAGTAAAATGACCATCAGCCCGTCCACTCACAGTAAAATGACCATCAACCCCCCACTCACAGTAAAATGACCAGCAGCCCGTCCACTCACAGTAAAATGACCATCAGCCCGCCACTCACAGATGCCCCTTGTTGGTCGTGCCACACAGCCCCCTTGTAGGTCGTGCCACACAGCCCCCTTGTAGGTCGTGCCACACAGCCCCCTTGTAGGTAGTGCCACACAGTCCCCTTGTAGTTCGTGCCACACAGCCCCCTTGTAGGTAGTGCCACACAGCCCCCTTGTAGTTCGTGCCACACAGCCCCCTTGTAGTTCGTGCCACACAGCCCCCTGTAGGTCATGCCACACAGCCCCTTTGTAGGTAGTAGGGATGTCACGACACCTGAATTTGGACTTCAATACCGATACTTCGTGTAGTATTGCAATTTCGATACCAAAACGATACTTTGCCAACAGTAATAAAAAAAAGTTCTTCCATTTTCTGATGTGAGGCGCGAGGTGTGATGATGAATTTAACCTCCATTTGCCTCACATTAATAGTAATTAACCCCATCATGTTTCTCAGTCATAATGGGTTAATGTGTGAGGTACATGATGGGGCTAATTACCATTAGGCCTCATTTACACGAGCGTAATATACGCGCATGCGACGCGCGTGCTTTTCACGCGTGTCGTACGCACCTATATTACTCTATGGGGCAGTTTAGACGATTCGTGAATTTTGCGCAGCGTGAGTGCGTTGCGTAAAACTCACGACATGTTCTAAAATCGTGCGTTTTTCGAGCATCACGCACCCATTGAAGTCAATGGGTGCGTGAAAACAACGCATGCCACACGGACGCTCCAGCGTTGCATGCGCGAAAATCACGCAAGAGCTGTTATGTCCATGCAAAAGAGTCTATAAAGCTAGACAAAGCAAAGGCAAACCAGGAAGTGCCTGCGTTTCCAGTGCGAGGGGGCAAGCCTACTCAGTGCCTGGAGACTCTGTCAAGGTTGCTTGCTGTGTGTCAACGAATCTACTGCCATGCCGCGCGGGATGGACGTCGAGCGCCTCATCCTCTTTGTCCAGGACCATCCAGCAATCTGGGACACGCGATCCGAGGAGTACCACAATAGGACGGTGAAGGAGGACGCCTGGGAGGTGGTCGCCCAGAATCTTTTTGAGCAGGAGTGGGAGAGTGGCCGAACCCGGGACCGCACTCGGTTGGGTGAGTACCACGCATTTTCTGTCAATGCCTGTCATCCCTATAGAAGACCTGGGGCCCTGTATGTGTTTTCCGCGCATTATCACGAGGAACTTTGGTGGAGCAGGCGCATCACCGTGTCCCACGTCATAGGCACTGCAGGGCCCTTAATTTAGAAGTGAGAGGTGATAGTTCTGATGGCGTGTTATGTGTTTGTTAAATCCAACAGTCCAAGATATCAAGACACGGTGGCGGAGCTGCCGTGATCAATTTCGGCGAGAGATGGGTGACAGGGGACGCAGCGGAGATGGTGCATCTCGCAAACGCCCGTATATCTACACTAAGCAGCTCATGTTCTTGAAGGACATCATGGAGATGCGCACGTAAGAGTTTATGCCTTTGCATGTGTCTAATGTGTGTTTGCACATGCCCTGTTTGCCAACGTGTTGGTGTGGGCATTGTTCAATATTCCATTCTTACGTTTTTTTCTCCTTGTAGAACCACCGACAATTTGGAGGACACCGCAGAGGAGACTGAGGTGGGCGAGTCTCGGGAAGAACCTCCTGCTCCCAATGTCCTGCCGCCCAGCCCAGAGCCGACACCCCAGGAGCCCACACCTGGCCAGTCAGCAGTGGCCGTCACCTCTCCAGCAGAGGAGCGCCCCGTGCGTGCCCGCAGTCGCCGTGTCCGTGCTCCACAGCCCTCCACATCTGCCCAGGTAGATACTCGTGTCCTCGAGTATCTTAGGCGAGCCGCTGAAGAGGACAGGAATGATGCGTTTGGACGAAGCATCGTTCCCCTCCTACGACTGGTGCCCATGGACCATATGGGCCGTCTGCAGGCGTCGATAGTCACATTGATCGACGCCTCCAGACCGCCCCACAATCCAAATATCTGCTTCACGGCCATAGAGCAATGGCGCAGTTCCTACATGGCGGCCACCACGCCCCAGGTGCCTGCCCAATTCCACCCTGTCCCCCAGATGGCACGGCCCCATCCGTACATGCGCCCTATGGCTCCCCACTTTCCTGGCCCAGCATTCCACCCCCAACATCAGCACCACTATGCTGGCGAGGAACAACCTACCCAGCTCCAGGTCCAGCATAGTGGTGCTGAAATGCAGGCGTATGCCTCCCCGGGCCAACAATACCAACACTTATGAGTGTGTTGGTGGCAATAGTTTTGGACGCCACAGTAGTGTGTGGTGCAGGCCTGCCAAAGTTTCTTTAGTTTTCTTTTCTTGGATGTGTATTAATATACACCATGTTGGTGTTTATGTTGTGATTCAAATAGTTTGTGTTGTGGCCAAACACAGCATTAAAAAAAATCATGGTTACTGGTTGGATTTCATGTTGTTATTCATTGATACCACACAACACAAGGTTTGGCACACATTTCCTTGGCCTACACTCTCACACACTTCTGGCCTTTTGGTCCAATGCATACACACGTGATATGAGGTTTTAGTTAATCTCTCGGGGTTTGACATGGATTGCAAATGGTGGCAACGTTTAGGTGCTGCCATGGGCCCCGAAGCAAACTAAGTACACTTGCTATTGGACTTTCCCAACTTTGGGCCGCACAACATGATATTTCTGGAAAGTACGTCGCCAACTGTCTAAAGTCCTGCTCAAACCCCGAGAGATGTAAGCTCGCAACCCGCGTCAAGGGTCCTCATGTTTTGCGAGTCCCTAACCCACCACCAACCCCAAAAAAACACAATGTGACGTGTGGAGTGAAGCCGGCAAACAACAGACACCCCTTCAAAGGTCATCAACCCCCCACGGTGCGGGTCCAGATGGGCACTCAAAATATGCCGCCAAAGTATCCCGCACTCGAAGGCCGGAAGAGACAGATCGGCCGAGACGAATCACCGGGCCATTGTCACTGGTGCCTGCATGTGTTAGGATATATTCTGCATCAAAGCTAGCATCATTAATG
The DNA here is from genome assembly GCF_050947455.1 of Rhinoderma darwinii. NCBI lineage: Eukaryota > Metazoa > Chordata > Amphibia > Anura > Rhinodermatidae > Rhinoderma > Rhinoderma darwinii. Next base: position 64,507,643 of record NC_134688.1, read on the forward strand.
CGGCAGAAGTTATGCAGAACTACACCCGCTTGTATAACACGTGTGACATTCGGCATGGACAATTGCATTGTTGACAGAAAGACACGCCACCTGTTTGACATAATGCCAAAAGCACATTCCACACATCGCCGAGCTCGGCCCAGGCGGAGATTGAACATGCGCCGACGGACATCCAAGCCCCTTCTTGCAAAGGGACGCATGACTTGCCTTGTGAGTGCAAACCCCTCATCCGCCACGATAACATACGGGATTGGGGGGCCGCTGGACCCCGGGAGGATGGAAGGTTCCGGCACCGCCAGTCGCCTATTCACGAGTCGTTTCCCCATTCTTGATGAACGGAATATGCGTGCATAGGCCGAGCTTCCATACGAGCCAATGTCAACAATAGTGAAACAATAATTAGTGTCCGCCAAGGCTAACAATACCATAGAAAAATACTGCTTGTAGTTATAGTATTGGGAGCCACTGCGTGGGGGCTTTCTCACACGAATGTGTTTGCCGTCTAGGGCACCAATGCAATTTGGAAATTCTGTAGCTCTAAGAAATCCCTCTGAAATACTTAGCCACTGTTCTGTCGTGGGCTGAGGCATGACCGTGCTCTTTAACCTCTGCCACAACACGACACAGGTGGATGTGACAATGAACGAAATGGTGGTCACTCCCAAAAGATATTCGAAATGCAACGAATGATAACTATTGCCTGTGGCCAGAAATCTATAAAACAACGAGAAAGATAAAGAAAGGCAGAACACGTGTTAGGGGGGGCTGGTGAAGCAGACAGCGTCATGGACTAAGTTAGAGCAGCTGCACACATACCTCAAGGTCACAAGCAGCCGTTCCTCGGCCGAAATGCAGCGTCTCATGTTGGTATTCTGGTAGGTGAGACCAGAGCGAGTTTGCTCAAGCAGTAGGTCAAATGTGGCCACAGACATGCGGCAGAAGGCTCGAAATTTGTCTGGATGCCGGCGTAAGTCCTCATACAGGGTATGGAAATGGCCTTTTATTGTCCGTTGGGCCACAAGTGGATGAACCCAAATGCGACTTCTTACAGGCGTATGGTGCTGCAGCATGTGTCGCCGTTCGCGAAACCGACGTGAGATCATCCAGACAAGAAGCACACGTGCCAGCGATGGCGAAGGCATAATAGTGGCGTGTCAAGGCGATTCCAAAGTGAAGGGAGAAACACACACTGTTGTTTCTGCAGAGGCGGAAATAAGGTTCTAAACAGCCTTCTCCCAGCAAGCAGGGGTTGGGCCAGCTGGCCTATTTGTAGGCTGGCGTCCCACTAATCCCCTCTGCGTTTTTTACGCGCGATGCAAACGCTAGTCGTGCGCGCTTTTAAAACGCAACAACGCTGCGTATACGCAGTGCATACGCAATACAAACGCACGTAAAACACAGCGTTTTTTGCGCGCGCAAAACGCACACGCTCGTGTAAATCAGGCCTTAATGTGAGGCACATGGAGGTTAAATTCAGCATCACACCTCGTGCCTCACATTAATAAGTGAAAAGTTTTTTTTTAGTTTTTTTTACAGCGTACACATCATAAATGACGCAAAAAAATAGTTGTGCAGGTTATTACGGCCGCACCAATACCGAATGTGTGTATTTTATATATTGAGACTTATTTTAAGGTTTATTATAAAAAAAAGATGTATGTGTATTTTTTAAAATTTAACATTACTTTATGTTTTTACTTTATTTTTAAACTTTAATGTACTGGCATATATCAGATATATGTCAGTACATTAGCCTGTGTATGTATAGTACACAAGCAGTTGTTAGGACAGACCTAAGTATGCCCTAACAACAGGAAATATGGTAAGACAGCCCTGGGGTCCTTCAATAGACCCTGGGCTGTCTGCCCATATATGGTATGGCCCTCAATCGCGTCACAGGAATTCCCTGTGACGCGATCCAAGGGGCATCCCCCTCCTCACTTTCCCCTGAATGCTGCAGTCAGTTTTGATCGCAGCATTCAGGAGAATAGCGGCGGAGATAAGCGGTTTCTCTGATCTCCGCCGTTATAGAGCGGGGCTGCGGCTGTGTAATATAGTCATTGTCCCGCTCCTGACAGAAGTGCGTGCGCGGTCAGCATGAGGTAATGCGGCCGGCGCTGCACTAATGAGCGGCGGCGCAGACACCGAAGACAGAACATGGGGGTGTTTTGCAGTGCGGCCGCCATGTTCTGTTTTCAGTGCCGCCGCTCATTAGTGCAGCACTGGCCGCATCGCATCATCCTGACAGCGTGCACTTGTCAGGACTCAGGAGCGGGGCAGTGACTGTATTACACAGCCGCAGCCCCGCTCTCATTCATCATGTATTACTATACTTACCGGTGTGGCTCGAACCATTTGGGGATGCACAGTATCGAAGTTTCGATGCATTGTGCATCCCTAGTAAGTAGTGCCACAAATCCCCCCCTTGCCGCACAGCCCCCTTGTAGGTAGTGCCACACACACCCTTGTAGGTAGCACTCCCTTCCTGTAGATAGCGCCACTGTAGCTCCCTGTGGCTGGGGATTCCGCTCCTTGACGGAGTGCTTGATGTCTTTGTCCATATATGAACAGTGACATCGGGCAACTAACTCCTGAAGCGGAATCCCTGTCCACAGCGTTGCAGACGCTGTGACCGGGGATTCCACTCCAGGAGAAGCCCCTGACGTCTCTGTCCATTTAGTCGGGGGTGCCATCTACAGGGGTTCTGCAAAAAAATCTCCTCCTCCTCACATCCACTTCGCGCTATGAGGAGGAGGAGAGAAAGCACGTCCGTGGCAGTTGTCCAGAGGAGTGTCGCGGCACCCCTGGAGGATTCTCATGGGAACCTCATGTTGGGAACCACCAGTCTAGTAGATCACAGAGCAGGGAGATACCTCCCTGCTCTGCTATAGTGTTGAATAGTATCTGCGTCTTTAGCACGGCCGTATTTACAACTCACGCTGGCCTAGGCACTAAGCCTGACTATACCCCCATTACAGGCCTATTTAGTTTAGCCAATTATCATCATGATTCGCTAGTTTTTGACCAATTCTAATGATATTTGGTCAGTGTTAACAAAGGGGAAGATCGATGATAAAAACTTTGCTTATTGTTAATCTCTAATGAGAAAAAAAAAAAAGGTAATACACCCGGCCGTAGTCATAGCGATTTGTGTTCTGTTCTGAGCGTAGCCCGGCCTCCAGGGATGACGATGCATCCCATGTGACAGCTGCAGCCAATCAAAGGCTGCAGCTGTCACATGGACTACAGCGTCATCGCAGGAGGCGGGGCTACGCTCAGAGAGAGAGAGGGACTACGGCTGGGAGTATTAGCTTTTTTTTAAATTTATTTCTGCAGTCTTTCCGCCCAAAAAACGACACCAAAATTTGGTGCTGTTTTTCAGGTGAAATTCCCTGCGGTTCTCAGGACGTATACACTGTGTCGTTTTACCCTTATAATCAAGTTGCTCTCCCCACAAATGTTATCTCTAAGGGCTTATTCAGACGAACGGGATATACGTCCGTGCAACGAGTGTGATTTTCATGCGCGTTGCACGGACCTATATTAGTCTATGGGCCGTGCAGACATGTGCGTGATTTTTATGCTGCGTGAGTCCGCTGCGTAAAAGTCATGACATGTCCGTTCTTTGAGCGTTTTTTGCGCATCACGCACCCATTGAAGTCAATGGGTGCGTGAAAACCACGCATGCCGCACGGAAGCACTAACGTGCGAACAGCGTGATTCGCGCAACAGCAGTGAAAAGGATGAATGTAAACAGAAAAGCACCACATGCTTTTTTGTTTACAAACATCCAAATGGAGTGTCATAATGATGGCGGCTGCGCAAAAAGCACGCAGCCGCACATCATATGCTGATGCCACACGGAGCGGTCAAATGCATTTTGCGCAGGCAAAACGCCGTGTTTTTTGCGTGTGCAAAAGGCACACGCTCGTGTGAATCCAGCCTAAGGGTAAGGCCACACGGAGCGGCCCTGACACGGTTGCAACGCAGCTAACAACCACGCCGTCACCATGTTCAGTGCGGCTGTCAAACAGCCTGTTAGTGGCCGCACGTATTCCGGTTACATGCGCACTGCCGCTCCATTCATTCTCTATGGGAGCGCCGGAGATAGCCGAGTGCAGTGTTCTGCTTTTTCCGGCGCTCCCATAGAGAATGAATAGGAGGTAAGTTGTTGTAATTTGCAAAATCGTGCGGCCATAAAGGGTGTATTAATTCATGGCAGCACGATTTTGCAGATAAAGGGACGGTTTACCAGCGTTAACGTGCGGTTAACGTGCGGCCACACCCTTTATGGCCGCACGATTTTGCAAATTACAACAACTTACCTCCTATTCATTCTCTATGGGAGCGCCGGAAAAAGCAGAACACTGCACTCGGCTATCTCTGGCGCTCCCATAGAGAATGAATGGAGCGGCAGTGCGCACGCGAGTGTAACCGGAATACCCCTTAACGAGGTATTTGACAGCCGCTCCTACATAGTGCCAGCGCGGTTGTTGGCCGCGTTGCGACAGTGTGAGGGACGCTCCGTGTGGCCGTACCCTAAAGATTCCTTTCTCACCCATACATAACGCTAAGTTCCCCTCCCCATGATTCATAATAAGCTCCTACACCACAAAATAAACTATACAGAAGTCCCCCTCCTCACAAAATACATTTATAAAGAATCCCCCCACACTCCTATTGCATTTAGGGCAATGTCCCCTCCCCCACAAAATCGATCTGTAAAAAATACACACTCAAATCACCTATAACCTAGTCTCCCCTCCCCCACAAAATCGATCTTTTAAAAAAAAACAAAAAACATCCTGTTACACATCACATAAAGCCCCCTCTCTCCCCCTCCCTCACACAGCACATAAATAAACAGGGATTAAGCTAAAGCTGCTGCTCTTCTTACCTGACTCTGGAGCTCAGTTGAGGAGTCTTCACTGGGGCAGCAGCACAGCAGGAAGGAGCTGCGTGAGGTGCTGAGTATGTGTGACACTGCAGTACAGGCTGTGCCGATTGGTGGAGCAGACAGAAGCGCCTGCTGCTGCTCCTCCAATCAGTGCTCACTTCACGCAGCAGTGCAGAGGGAGGAACATTTCTCCTCTCTTCTGCTCGTACCCACTGGCGCCCCCCTTACAGCATGGCGGCCGGCGCCCTGTGCGACCGCACGTGTCGCACATAGCTAAGGCCAGCCATGAGGAGGCATGTTGTGGTTTTGCAAAAAAAAAAGTTTTCCATGACATAATGGGAACTGGAACATTCTTTGTGAAGGAGTATAGACAATATTTCTCATATATGAACATTTTTCAAGTAGAAAATAATCTGTATTATTGGAAATATGCCCTTGTATAGCCCCACATTTATTTTTTTCAGCTGATATGTATTTCTGCAGCAATTCCGTTGAAAAACGTAGACATTCTGCTGCAGCAAAAACGCACCATTTTCTGGAGTTTTTATGGAGAATATGGTGTGTATTTTGCTGTGTTTTTCACAATGCTGGGAGATGGAGACACTTTTAAGTCCACTTTTCGCAGAAGGAATTGACATGCTGCGGTCTGAAAAATACTCACCGGAGGTCAATTTCTGCTGGGAATTTTACGCAGCATGTGGATGAGATTTGTTAAATCTCATCCACTCTGCTGCTACTGTATTCTGCTGCGTTTTTTCCGTCCGAAATTCCGTCCGGAAAAAACGCGGCAGTTCCACTACGTGTGGACGAGCCTAAGGCCTCCTTCACAAATGGTGTTTCTTTGGTACAGTTACAAAAACGCACCAAATGAATTACATGAGTCACATCGCCAGTGTTGTTTTTTTGGTGCAGTATTTTCTACAATGGTGGAAAAGTATCCTCAAAAATTACACCTTAAAGCATGCTGCGTTTTAAAAGAAACACTTTAAACTAAAATGTAATGTGTGTAGAGAACTTAATATTTTCTTTATTTTACTACAATAAGCACCACCAAAAAAAACACCAAAGACGGCTCTAAATGGCGTGTGTGAATCCGGGCTATGGCCTCATTAAGCTGGCCATAGTGTGGCTGCATATCAGAATATATATTTCGGCCGCAAGATCCAGTTCTTCCCCCCAGGTTCATGTGAAGTGAACTCAGAACGCCATACAGTTTTATTGTTATCAGAGTTTGGTTGACCGTGGTGGTGTTAGTGGTGCTATAACACAGAAGCTGAAATGCAATCTGGGTGAGGCCTAAATTTTTACCACTAAGGCTTCATGGGTTCCGTCAGAGCTTTCCATCAGGGGAACCCATGAACGGAATCCAAACTGAAACAAACGGAAACCATAGGTTTTAGTTTGCATCCCCATTGATCTTAATGGTGATGGATCCGGTGCAAATGGTTTCCGTTTGTCATTGTTTAAGGGTTCTGTCGTTTTGACAGAATCGATACCATAGTCGACTGCGCTATTCATTCTGTCAAAATGACTGAACCCTTACACAATGGTGACAAACGGAAACCCTTTGCACCGGATCCGTCACCGTTGGAAGCAATGGTGATGCAAACAGAAACATATGGTTTCCGTTTGTTTCAGTTTGGATTCCGTTAATGGGTTCCCCTGATGGAAAGCTCAGATGGAACCCATGAACGGAGTCCCAATGCAGATGTGAACGAAGCCTAAGTATTGAGAAAAAATTTGAAGCGTGAATGATTATTGGTCTTTATGGTGGCACAGATTCGGTAATAACCAATCTCTTTTAGTCTATTAAATATCAAATTATTATCGTTAATAATCGTTATGTCTATGAGCAGCTCAAATCTGTAATTTGTACACAAGCCCTTTAAGGAAATTAATGTGTTTTCAAAAATTATATAAATTGTTCTTAAATTATATAATTGTTCTTGTTCTTCTACCATAAAATTCCTGTTATGTTGTTTTTTTCGGATGTTTTAAAAGATTTTATACACTATTGTTAAAATTGCTAGGTCAACAAAAAAAAAGTATTCTCTTAACACAATTTCTTATTTTGTATATAACAAGCAAAAGGTTTTGTTTGTTTGAAGATATGAAATGGCTCCTGCTTGCCTGCAGATGGCGCACTGAGCTATCAAATACATTTTTCGTTTCGCACTCTGAACTGCAATTGTTCTCACGGAAACTGTAAATCCTCACTCACTGGATGTACATTGTGAGGGGAAGACTGGCACTTACACAGTCACAAAAAGAGAAGAACAATTTGTAGAATGGTAACTAATGGCTCTTTTCATAACATCTCTCCCAGCGGTGCACATACATATTAGATTCCTGCTGGTAGATAAAGCAGTTTTTTGATGGTTGACTGTCGACATTATATATCTGTGACCAGATAACAGGCTTTGTAAACCTGCCAGCAGAGCTGTCAGTCCAGCTGACTGACAATTTCTGCGTATATCGACGTTATGCAGCTTCTATGTGGTGTTGATACATAAAAGCTGCAGGGCAAAAATGAAATACAACTTTTAATAAAAATAGAGTATCAGCTCAGGGAATAAAAGCAGACACTGGAAGCGGGCCAACTGACAAAGTAATTTTGTTTTTCAAGAGGCACAAAGCATAGCGGTAACAGTTCGAGGTACAAATGCCTGGTGGTTTCTCAGAAAAGTACAAGTTATGGCGATTCTCACAGGAGGCAAATGCACTGTAACGGGCCACCTTGTCGACTGTGAACTAGAATTTCAGGGGGTGACAGTCTTCACCCTTTGCCACCGCTGCTTAGGTGCCCACAGTCCCTGAGGCGGGTAGACTAGTCAAGTTATTCCCGGCAGCTTCCCACCACTTGATGACCGTCCCCCACCTCTAGGCCTGCCACTGGCGTTATTCAGTACTGGCTTGTATCAGCTCGGCACCACTCGGTTCTAACTTTCTCCTCTGGCGGAATCAACTCTATTTATTTGCTATGCCTCTCCTAATTTAAGGGGAACCTGCTGGAGCCTCTACCTATCGTATTGAACGGGTGAAATCTAGTCCAACAATCTACACATTTATGGAAAACATTGGGAACCATGATTTATCCGTATCTGTCTCTGTGTACCTGAAACAAAAAAGTTAATGTGTACAACAAAGTCCAATATATCGAAGGTGTCTCATGTACCAGGACACACTCTACTTGAAGGGGGTCGTACCACTCCGTTACAAGCCATAAATATTATATTTGTCAAGAATCTTATGTATATGGTGAAGTATCCCAAATTCCTCCTGAGATAAGTGGCACAAGAGGTTTCTGCCAGCCACTTATCCCCTATTGAAAAAAAACAAACCTGTATGCATATTTATGGAAAAGTCTGGGGTGATAGCTGTGTGCTGAGAGGGCTATCATACGCGTTTAGCCAGCCAAAAAGCTAAGGCCTTATTCACACATTGCAGATTTGGTCAGTATTTTGCATCAGTATTTGAGGACTGGATCCAAAATACAGGGGAAATATAATGGAAAGATTTACACTTCTCTTCTTTGTATACACTCCTAATTTTGGCTTGACAATACTGATGCAAAATCTCACTAAAATAGACTAAATAAATAAAAAAATACTGACTAAATCTGCAATGTGTGAATGAGACCTATAGATGACCATACTGTACCATCAACGTGCCAGAAAAATTGTGCTGGATCTGCCAACAAATATTTAGAGCCTAAGGCCGCCTTTATTGATTTAAGAAGGCCAAAATAATATTCAATTCATTTAACTGCAAATTTGACTCAAACGCACATGGTACAGATGTAGCCATCTTTATCTGGACTCTGATAACTTGCTGCAGCGTGGTATCACACAACAAAAGCCATTGAAAAAGTCATGAAAAGAGATCTAGCCATTGTTTATTTAATGCGTTAAAAGTCAAGATAAAAACGGCTACATCTGTATTTCAATGGAACATATCGATACCTCTGAGTAAAAACGAATGGATCAGAAAGGAAAAAAACGGAATTAAATGCGGTCAGGGATACGTCACATGACGAAAAACAATGGTGCTTGATAAACCTCATTGACTTTAATGGGTTCCATCAGGATTCCGTCATAGTGTCCGTAATTTTACCATAAAAAAACAGCACAGCCAATGGGAAAAACGCCATGCCCAGCGCATGCTGCATTTTGAAAAATCTGCCACTGACTTAAAACAAAAGCAGCACAAAAATGGCATAAACCAAAACGCAATGTATTACGTTTTCTCTTTCACCATAGACTGCAAAGTAACATGGCTGCATTTTTTACCCAAAAATAAAAAGTTGTGGAAAAATCCCAATAAAAACACCACATAAAATGCAGCAAATCACTGGGGCAATTGTACTATTGTGGATGCGCCTAGAATATGTAGTAAAATGCGGCAAAATATGGCGCATTACTGCCACATAATGTTTCTCTAGTTTCACACGCCAGAATTTTGGTCAGTATTTTGATTACACAGAGAAAAGGTGTAAAGATTTGTACTTTCTCCCATGTTTTGGATCCACTTCTGGTTCTGGATTACAAATACTGATACTGAAAAATGCTTCACAAAATGCGGCCGTGTGAAAGTGGCCTTAAAGTGTAACTACTTTTTAAATAGTTTTTACCAGTCATAGTGACATGTCAGAAGTTTTGATCAGTGGGGGTCCGAACACTGAGAACCCCTACAGATCGCTTAAAACAAAGCAGCAGAAGCGCTTGTGTCAGTGCTCCGACCCCCACCAATCAAAACATCCGACATATCACTATAAAATGTCAAAAGTTTTTTTAAAGTTTAGTTACCCTTTAAGCAAATGCGCCAAAAATAACTTCCTTTTGCCTTACTAGACACTTTAAAAAGTGTATCAAAAAGGGGCCATGCCTTAGCAGAAAGGGGTTCTGGCTTAAAATGTGACAGGGAGCGAAAAAATTCAGCCAAAAATGTAACACAAAATTCTGTGGCAAAATATATTGAGAAAAAACAGGTGCCATAACGAAGAGAAAAGTGTTTACTATGTGTAGTAGGATGCACCAAATTTATCATACAGTGTACACCACTATGACAAATTTTGAGCATCTCCTGACTGCCTGGTCTAAGTTTCCGTTGTCTAAGGCCCTGTTCACATCTCTCTTTTTTCCTTCCGTCGGAAGAATAGGTCGAGAGGAGTCACTAAATATATATCCGACGGAAAGCACCAACGTATCCCACTGTATAGGTATACAGTGGGATGCATCGCCCGAAATCTCTGGGTACAGCGCTACTTTAAGTGCTAAGCCCGGGGAAGCCCCATTACGTCACTGTCCAAGTTAGGAGCTTTAAACTATGTAGTTCCCAGCCAGAGCATCGGAATCGCTCTGACTGGGGACTTCAGGACTAGAGGAGCACCTGACGTCAATGTCCATATATGGACAGTAACGCCAGGGGCTTCTCCAGTCCCGAAGTCCTCGGCCAGAGCGCTACAGACGCTCTGCCCGGGGACTTCCTAGTTGAAAGTTCCTGACATCACTGTCCATACAAGAACAGTGACATTAGGGGCTTCCGCAGGGCCGGAATCCCTGGGCTGATCGCTACCTGATACTCTGCCCACGGATTCCGGCCCTGGGAAAGCTCTCCAATGTATACATTTCACATAGAGTGGCATCCGTCACACATAGGCTCCCATGTAAGCACAGTATACGTTTTGTTTTTTATGTGGGATCCCTCAGGATGGAAAACCATAGTTTACTACGTTGGTCCATCCTTCAAAAAAAGTTATATCAACATATACCAGCCCGACAGAAGCCAAAAGGACGCTCTTTTGGACTCCGTCGGCTAATGGAAAAATATGGACACATTTAGCATGTACGTAGGGAGCTTTCCAAATGTGCACACTAAACGTAAGGCCAAAACGAGATGTTATTATAGCCTGTCTTAGACAGCATTAGTACATCTGCCCAATTGTGTGTGTGAAACCAGCCTTTGTTTTGCCATGCAGTTTTTTACCACGTGGCACACTGGCAGCACATGAATAGACCCTAAGGCTAAGTTCGCACGTAGCCAAAACACATTAGCAGCAAGTGGTTGAGATTTGAATAGATAAAATCCACACGGAAAAACAAATCAGCAGAAATGTCGTGTAGAAATGTACCTGCAGTGTGGATTCTCAATCTGCAGCATGTCGATTTCTCTTGCAAAAACGCTGTGACATTTCTGGACAGTATTTCTACAGTATTTACGCTGTGAACTTAGCCTTAAACCCATGCCGACATTTGACGTAGTGTACATCATACTCGGGAAGGAGAAGTATGGAGCCGACTCACAGGCTGTTGCTGCAGTAAGGTCTATAGTGAATGCACAGACATTTAGACATAACATATGAGGTTGTCTACATTGATATTTTAAAAGGAAATCCATCACCAGGCCCTTTATATTTACTACATTATACACTAACTCTAGAGTGTGCAGCTTCAGTAATGCTGGCCATACACTATCATCCATACCTCAGGACGCAGATACAGTTGAACCCAATACTGAAAGCACGGAAATGTCAGCTTCCTGCTTCAGCATTAGTACAGAGGACTCTAAGGTCACAGCGCAACTTTAAGCCGACGCTATGGCCGGGCATTCCGCTCCTAGAGGGAATCCCTGATGTCACTGTCCATATATGGACAGTGACGTCAGCGGCTCCTCCTGCATCGGAATCCCCGGCCACGGCGTTGCCGACGCTCTGGCTGGGGATTCCACCCCTAAAGGGAATCCCAATGGCTACAGGGGGTATCGCTATCTACTTTGGGATGTGGCACCATCTACATGGGCACTTTCGCACTATCTACAGTTGACACTGTGGCGCTATCTTCATGGTCACTGTGTGTAACACTGTACATGGGCACTCTAGCACTATGTGGGCACTGGGGGCAGCTAAGGTGGCATTATAATGTATGGGGCAGCTATGTTGCATAAAACTGTATTGGGCAGCTAAGGGACATTATATTGTATTGTGGCAGCTAGAGGGGCATTATACTGTATGGGGGCAGCTATGGGGGCATTATAATGTATAGGGGAAGCTACCGAGGCATTATACTGTATGGGGCAGCTGTAGGGGCATTATAGTGTATGGTGGTAGCTATGGGGCATTATACTGTATGAGGGAATCTATAGGGGCATTATACTGTATGGGGCAGCTATGGGGCATTATACTGTATAAGAACAGCTATAAGGGCATTATATTGTATGGGGGCAGTATACTGTATGGGGGCATTATACTGTATGGGGCAGCTAAGGGGGATTATGCTATATGGGGGCAGCTATGGGGCATTATACTGTATGGGGGCAGCTATGGGGGCATCCGTGTGGGCATTATATTGTATGGGGGCATCTGTGTGGGCATTATACTGTATGGGTGCATCTATGGGGGCATTATACTGTATGGTGGCAGCTATAAGGGCACTATACTGTATGGGGGCAGCTATTTGGCATTATACTGTGTGGGAGGCGCTATGGGAGCATGATACTGTGTGGGCTGAAGCGGGTGTGCATGGGTGGGGATTGGACAGGATTAGAGGTGTGACTTAAAAGGGAAAAAAATTGCGGTTGTCCCTCTTTGCGATACTTGAAAGTTGGGAGGTATGCTGTCATCAGCCAACCGATATCTCTCCCGACTCCACCATTATCATGTTTATGTCAATAGGGCCAGGTAGATAAGCGACTATCTGCTACAGCTTTTCTTCAAGGGGAAAAACTGATCTGATTTTCATAAAAGTATAATAAGAAATTTCTCCAACCAAATCTGCCGTTTGTGAATTCCTTACACTTGGTCTAAAATACCGTAAGATTTCTGTTTTGAAGGTTGGGGCTCTATATCAACATTTTGTACGCAATATGATCTCATGAAAATCACAGAAGAAATAATCATTGTGGGGCCCTGGCCTAAGACTAGGTTCTCAGTTATATTTTTATGCTCTGATCTAAACTGATTGACATCAAGTTGCATCAGTTTCTTCAGTGCGTCTGCTATTGAAACATGTTTAAAATACAAAAGAAAAACACAATGCGCACAATAGTGCATGAACCAGTGGAGTGCTGTATGAATACAGGTGTTTTAAAGGTATTGCTCACCTTGCGGAGTTATGCTGGGAGCATAACATCCACAGACGTATGTAGAGAGAATCTTGCTGTGATATTGACAGCTAGAGATAAGGTGCAGCCGGAGATCCAATTCGAGGACTGAAATCAGGCTCGACGTGTCAGTGGAAAGGAGAGGGAGTAAAAAGATGGATTTTTCCTCTGGCGCAACCTAGGTGGTTGAATTCACTCGTAGGAGATTCAGATAGGTAAAAAACGGACTTTATTTGAGGTATAAAATGCAACAAAAAGTTTCGAGATCGAACTTGCGCCAGAGGAAAGATCCATCTTTTTACTCCCTCTCCTTCCCACTGCTATTGAAACATAGAATGTTTCCCCAGCAGAGTCCTCAGTCGGATGTCAACCAGGCTCCATCAGAATTGTATATAGTCAACTGTATTATTGCGAATGGCAATCCACCAGTAAGTAGAGGTGGAAAAAATAATTGCAATATGATGCAGTCTAATGGGATTCCCATGTCGCCATGGAGCCCTGGCATAAGGTTATAATGGGCCCCCTTGCCTACAGGGCCTCACTTATATGTTTATGGGGCAGTTCTAGTTTTCTGTTTCCTAAAGAACAAAAAACACCTTTATCATCCGAAAAACGTACATGTGCCGTATACATGTACAATTTAGTTCATTTTTGTGATTACTATAGTTGTTGCTTTTATAAATTGCAATGAATTACCCTCTGTGAATCTAACCTTAACCCCTTAACGACCAGGCCTAATTTGGCCTTAATGACCATCTTCATTTGTCTCATCTTCACATTCCAAGAGTTAGAACTTTTTTCTTTTTCCATCGACATAGCCGTATAAGGCCTCATGCACACTAACGTATTTTTGTCCTCCTGTAAATACTGGCGTAAATCCTTGTCCTTGGTCACACGTATTCGACCCATATTGCACCAGTATTTACGGACCCGTGCCCGTAAATACGTGTCCGGTGTCACCAGTATTCCACCCGTATTTACGGGCACGTTTTCGCTGCAAAATTGCACTGCACTAATCGGCAGCCCTTCTCTCTATCAGTGCAGGATAGAGAGAAGGGGCAGCCCTTTCCGCAGTAAAAGTAAAAGAAATTCATACTTACCCGGCCGTTGTCTTGGTGACGCGTTCCTCTCTTAACATCCAGTCCGACCTCCCTGGATGAAGCGGCAGTCCATGTGACCGCTGCAGGCTGTGGTTGGCCTGTGATTGGCTGCAGCGGTCACATGGGATGAAACGTCATCCTGGGAGGCCAGACTGGAGGAAGAAGAAGAAGAGTTCTGGGTAAGTTAACTTTTAATACTATTAACTCCAGCGGTAGTCACTGTCCCGGGTGCTAATAGTTACTGCCGATCAGTTAACTCTTTCAGCACCCTGGACAGTGACTATCCACTGACGTCGCCTAGCAACGCTCCCGTGATTACGGGTGCACACACATAGCCACCCGTAATTACAGGAGCCCCATAGACTTCTATGGGCCTGCCTGTGCCGTTATTACGGCCTGAAATAGGACATGTTCTATATTTTTCAACGGCACGGGCACCTTCCCATAAGCATACGGGGAGGTACCCGTGGCCAATAGAAGTCTATGGGCCCGTAATTACGTGCCGTAATTACGGCTCGTAATTACGGGCGTTTTTACGTTCGTGTGCATGAGGCCTAAGGGGTTGTTTTTTTGTGGGACGAGTTGTATTTTTCAGTGGCACCAATTTTTGGTACATATATTATATTGATTAACTTTTATTAAAAAAAATTTGTGGAGGGAATTGAAAAAAAATGCTATTCCAGCATTGTTTTTCGCGTTTAACATTTACGACGTTCACTATGCGGCATAAATAACATGTTACCTTTAGGCTAAACACTAACATGTTTACCTATAAGGGCTTGTTTTTTGTGGGACAAGGTGTCGTTTTCATCGCTACTATTTTGGGGTACATGGGACTTATTGATTAGCTTTTATTATATTTTTGGGGGGAATGGAGAAAAAAAAGCAATTTTGCTGTTGTTTTTTGCAGGGTTTTTTGTGCCGCGGTGATCGTGTAGCCCCAGCTTCTGTGCCCACGCAATCACCATCACATACATGCATGTCATGTGACCCTTTCGATGACATGCATGATACATGAAAATTTATATCTATAACCTATCCACCGGATAGGTAATAAATATCTGATAGGTAGGGGTCTGACTGCTGGGCCGTCCCTGTGCGCCCTATTTAAATAGCGCTCTACCGCGCATGATCGGGCACCGCTCCATTTACTTTCTATGAGGCTGCCGAGCTATGTTTATGAGTCTTGCAAGTTTTGTCCTTACATGGCTGTTTTTTTATGTATTGTTTACAAATAGGGTATTTTTCTTGTTATTCGCTCCATTTGAAGCACAGTATTGAAATAACAATAAGAAAAAATAATGGATATTTCCTGCTCAGCTCTGTTAATGCTTTTATCTATCTGCACCTTTAAAGTCACCGCAGGAAGCACTTAAATCAACAAGCTGCGAGTAAAATGGTTTCTGTACGCACTTTGTGATTTTTATTTTGTCTTGGACACCGCAGAGGTTGCTTTTTCGTCTTCTCAAAGGGACATTGAGGTGTGAAGGCCCCCTGTTTAAAGAAAATAATGTTCTGTACTACTGAGGAAATGCAATTCAACAGTAGGCCTATGAATAGAAGGAAAAAATGTCCAAATATTGAATTTATTGTACAGGTACAATTCACACTCTCACTTATGTATAAAAATAATTAAAACAAATGCACTTTAAATTGCTGGGTGTCGGGGAGAACAAGCATTTCTATTGTTTGAGTTTCTATTAGGTTAAAGTGTAACTAAACTTTTAACAAACTTCTGACATGTCAAAGTGACATATCAGGAGTCTTGATCGGTGGGGGTCCGAGCACCGAGACGCCCACCGATCAAAACTTCTGACATGTCGCTATGACATGTCAGAAGTTTGTTTCGTTACACTTTAATCTGCAGTAGATTTATTTATTATGAGCTTCTGTACCGGATATTTATCTCCACACATTAGTCATTGTGTTTATCAAGTGAATTCTGGAGCAGACAAATAAGACAAGTTGTAAAAATGGTTGACAGCGGCTTGAACTTTTTCAATATGTGCTGATGCATTCACCTAAAATCTAAAAATAAAAATAGAAGAACTTTAGTATTCTTCTTATGTCTAGTTACATAGTTAGAACGGTTCAACCAAAGGATGGGAGAAAGGGAAAGAACATGATTAAACTTTAGAGCTTTGTTTTACCCATATTGATCCAGGGAAAGGCAAAAAAGAAACAAAACAAAAAAAACACATGAACCAATCTGTCCTAAAAAAGGAAAAATTTCCCTCTATATTAGACTGGACCAACATTTAAACAAGAATTATATATATTTACATAAGTGTTGATGTTATTTAGTTCTAGGAAATTATCTAAGCCTTTTTTAAAGCCATCTACTGTCCCTGCTGTGACCAGCTCCTGCGGTAGGCTACTCCATAGATTCACAGTTCTCACAGTAAAGAAGGCTTGTCGCCTCTGCAGGTTGAACCTTTTTTTCTCCAGACGGATGGAGTGCCCCCTTGTTTTTTGAGGGGATTTTACATGGAACAGGTTTTCACTATATTTTTTGTATGGGCCATTAATATATTTATATAAGTTAATCATGTCCCCCTTAGTCGTCTTTTTTCAAGGCTAAATAGGTTTAGTTCTTTCAATCTTTCCTCATAACTTAGATTCTCCATGCCCCTTATTAGCTTCGTTGCTCTTCTTTGTATTTTTTCCAACTCCAGGGCATCCTTTCTATGAACCGGAGCCCAGAACTGGACTGCATATTCTAGATGAGGCCTCATTAATGCTTTGTAAAGTGGCAATATTACATCCCTGTCCCGTGAGTCCATGCCCCTTTTAATACATGACTATATCTTGCTGGCCTTTGAAGCAGCTGATTGACATTGCATGCTGTTATTTAGTTTATGATTTACAAGTACACCCAGATCCTTCTCAACAAGTGACTCCCCCAGTGTAGCTCCCCCTAGGACATATGATGCATGCAGGTTGTTCGTACCCAGGTGCATAACTTTACATTTATCTACATTAAACTTAATTTGCCAAGTGGACGCCTAAACACTCAGTTTGTTTAAATCCGCTTGCAATTCACGAACATCTTCCATAGTCTGAACTATATTACATAACTTGGTGTCATCTGCAAAAATAGAAATAGTGCTATTAATCCCATCCTCTATATCATTAATAAATAAGTTGAATAATAGAGGTCCCAGCACTGAACCCTGGGGTACACCACTTATAACCAGGGACCATTCAGAGTAGGAATCATTGACCACAACTCTCTGGATACGGTCCTTGAGCCAATTCTCAATCCAATTACTAACTATACACTTCTAAACCTATAGTCCTTAATTTACCTATTAGACGTCTATGGGGGACAGTGTCAAATGTTAATCATGTCCCCCCTTAGTCGTCTCTTTTCAACGCTAAATAAATATAGTTCTTTTAATCTTTCCTCATAAATAAGTTCCTCCATGCTCCTAGTTTAGTTGCAATTTGTTGTATTTTCCAACTCCAGGGCATCCTTTCTATGAACTGGAGCCCAGAACTGAACTGCATATTCTAGATGAGGCCTCACTAATGCTTTATAAAGTGGTAATATTATATCCCTGTCCCGCGAGTCCATGCCTCTTTTAATGCACGTCAATATCTTGCTGGCCTTAGAAGCAGCTGATTGACATTGTGGTGTTAATTAGTCTATGATCTACAAGTACACCCAGATCCTTCTCAACAAGTGACCCCCCCAGTGTAGCTCCCCCTAGAACATACAGTATGATGCATTCAGATTATTAGCACCCAGATGCATAACTTTACATTTATCAGTGGATGCCCTAACATTCAAGTCGGTTTCTAATTTATGAACATCCTCCATAGACTGAACTATATTACATAGCTTGGTGTCATCTGCAAAAATAGAAACAATACTCTTAATTCCATCCTTTATATCGTTAATAAATAAGATGAATAATAGTGGTCCCAGCACTGAACCTTGGGGTACACCACATAACCGGTGACCATTGAGAGTAGGTGTCATTGACCACAATTCTCTGTCTACGGCCCATGAGAAAATCTGATTACAAACTATACTTTCTAAACTTAACGTACCCTATAAGGCATCTATGAGGGACAGTGTCAAATGGCTTTGCAAAATCCAAAAACACTATATCCACAGCGGCCCCTCTGTCTAGGCTTCTTCTCACCTTTTCATAAAAACAAATCCGGTTGCTTTGGCAACTTTTGTCCTTAGTAAAACCGTGCTTGCTATCACTTAATACCCTTTTTTTTCGTGGGACCCGTAGATATTAGAGACTGTCACGGGGGATATTGTTTGCCCACTGTGTTGCCTCGGGATTAACGTTACTGAAGTGTTTAGACAGTGACTAGACATTCCTTCCAGACAGGACGGGATGTCTATTCACAATCCCTGCACTTCGTTAATGTTTGTTTGGTACTTACAGCAGAGCAAAGCGTAATCTCGCTGTAACCTATAATTTACAGCGAGATCTCGCGAGATTACGCTTGCTCTGCTGTAAGCACCAAACAAACGTTAACGAAGTGTCGGGATTGTGAATAGACATCTCGTCCTGTCTGGAAGGAATGTCTAGTCACTGTCTAAACACTTCAGTAACGTTAATATGTCAGTATAAGACAGCACATAGTGAATAACGCAGTGTCACTATGCGCTGTCTAAATGAATGGAGAGGAGTGCATGATACTGATTGGTCAGCATCATACACTCCTCTGTACAATGCCCACTTGGTCTAAAGTAAAAACACACCCACTTGGGCATTGAGAAACTCATTAGCATAAAGCTAAAATCACTCCTAATGTTGTGAAAATAGATAGTTTTTCTAAATAAAAAGCACTGCTGTCACCTACATTATAGCGCCGATCTCCTTATGTAGGAGATAGGGCACTTATAATGTGGTGACAGAGTCTCTTTAAAGGATTTTTTTAGGATTTGTTTTGTTTTATTTGGCCAACTGCCTTTCATTTTGTATTTTTGCAGATTTTATGATGTTTTTTCAGATTTTATTAATTACTTTGTAATTTGCAAAGACTAGCTGTACCAGATTTGTATTTTTAAAATGCCCCTTTTTTGTAATTTAGCGCCCTTTTTACAGTAAGTGTAATCCATGTGTGGTTTAATTTTAGTTGTTTATACTTGTTTCCTATAGGAAAACATTTTGACGTTTTCCCAAAGTAGAATTTAGGCACTTCCATTTAGTATTTGTACCGTTATTTGACGACATTAGTTGTTCCCAGTCCATGTCCTGAAGTGTTGCCCTCAACCTGGGGAAATTGGCCTTCTCAAACTTGTTAATGTCTATTTCCTGTGGAAAATTTTTCCTGATCTCCCAGAACGAGATCTAATCCCACCGTTGCCTCTGAATATACAGCCCATGCATAAAGCTTGTGTACATGAGCCGATAAGCTGAACTCCATTCAAAATCCAAAAATTCTGGTGACTACAGTTTACCCCAATATCAGTCTTTGCCCATGTCATGTACATGAGGTTCCAGGAAATTTCTTTATTTTTGTGTTTAAATTGTGAGGGGTCTCTGTTCCTAACTGTAAAATAGAGGGAACCCTGCAGAAACCCAAATACGGGTAGAAAATCATTGACCCTAATTAAAAAGAAATAAAAAATACCCTACAGATCTGCTATTTTGTTAGTGAGGAAAAGAAAACCACCAATGTAGAGTACTCCCTCTCTAGTTCTGGTGATATAGACACAGCCTGTTACACAGAAGGGTGTCTAGAATCACTAGGAATTGAAAATACAATATATAAAGAAATTTACAACAACTATTCTTTGTAAATATTAAGAGTACAATAAAAAGAAATAAAAATTACTCAATAAACAATATCCGAACATAAAAGATATAGGTAACTTTCCATAGCAATTAAAGGGGACATTGCATTGGATTTCCTTTCCCTACTCAATTGTCGGTATCAACAATAATAATTGAAGGCGACCTCAACATAAATATAATAACAGTCTTGCCCCCCTTTTCCCACTTTTCCCTTACCCAATTTTTTTTATTTTCCAGCATATACACCAAACTTAATGCCCAAATGACATCACCTTTGAGCATCAAGTTCGACATATATATGCTGGGAAATCATTGGCCGAACCTTTGCCGAAGGAGTGTCCTTTTAGCGTACCTGTGGCTGGTATATGTCGGTACTTTTCCTTCAACTTCGACTACATTTGTAGAAAACCAATCTAATGCCTCATGCATACGACCGTTGTGCCACTCGGGCCGATTTTGACGGCATCCGAGTGGCACCTGATAGCCTTCACGGACCCATTCACTTTAGCGGGTAAATCGAGTCTGTGAAAAATGGTCCGAGTCTCTGATTCGAGGGAAGATAGAACATGTCCTATCTTTCCTCGGATCACTGACGGGACGGCACATACGGTTGCGTGCATGAGGCGTAAGGCCTTATTCACACAAACGTGTTCGTTTTGCACGCGTAAAAAACACAGCGTTTTTCCTGCATTGCAGTTCCGTGTGACATCCCTGTATGGTGCGTGTTTGCGTTTTTTACGTGCATATGTCATCAGTATGTTATGCGTTTTTTGCGTTAGCAAAATAAACTGAAGGACGTGGGTTTTTTTTCCTCAGAATTTCTTTAGCAACTGTTGCATGAATCCCGCACAGCACACGTATGACGTCCGTGTGCTGTCTGTGATTTTCACACTCCCACTGACTTCAATGGGTGCGTGATGCGCAAAAAACTAACAAGAATAGGGTCTGCAGTGAGTTTCACGCCGAGCACACACTCTGCGTGAAAAACACAATGTCTGAATGGCCTCATTGTATTGCATAGGTCCGTGTGACGTCCGTTGTTTTAACATGCGTAACATGAACGTGAATACACTCGTGTGAATAAGGCCTAAGCTCCCTCCCTTCTCGGAGTCCTGTGTGGATAGTTGTGACATGGTTTAATTCATTTGGAACAAATTGTATCGTGTACAGAGACCGGCGTAATTATTGGCTCCTGCAATCAATGAATAAAGCCCATATTGATGCTGAAATGTGTTACTTCTTTATAAACGCTTCCCACAAAATTCACCCAAACTCTGTTGAACTTGGACGTGCGTTGCATATTTTTTTTAGCATGTACAAGAGGCTGAGTGAGAATCCATTCTGCTGATGGTAAAGACATCTACTGTAGAAATGAGCGAAAATTGTGGTCTAGCACAGTGGATGAAGTGTGGAGCTTTCAGTGATTGGCTTCAGGCTTGAATTCCTAATTCGCAAGAAGTGCCAAAGTAAACTTTGTGTGTGACTCTCATTTGTATACTTTGGTACTTTATTAGTCTTCCCAAGTCAAGTAGTGGTCAGACACCTCCCCCACCAAAATACTGAGTAAATATAGTTATACATATGTAGAAATACTTATTCGTATCTCATCTACTAAGTTCTGTGCGCACATCCAACCCCTAACATTGCTTCTTCTCTGAGCCCACAAGTATTCCTTGACCTTCATTTCTTGTATTCTACCAGATGACGGTAAATTATTTGCTGATCTCCTCAGTGAGCACGGTCAGTCTGCTGGGTGGACAGAAGCATGCCCTAAGTTATCACTGGTTATAGGGTTTTATACATATAGACTGACATTTTGATAGAGGAAAGCCTATTACATGCTTGGGCCCCTCTCCTCTATTAGTAAGAGCTCTGGAGGACTCAGTACAAG
Source organism: Rhinoderma darwinii (assembly GCF_050947455.1). Lineage (NCBI taxonomy): Eukaryota > Metazoa > Chordata > Amphibia > Anura > Rhinodermatidae > Rhinoderma > Rhinoderma darwinii. Next base: position 64,529,396 of record NC_134688.1, read on the forward strand.
CCTGTTATACATAGTTGCCAATATTTATAATAGGGCATATGGACGTCATGCTTGGGACCTTACCTTGATTAGCAAGAGCACTGGTGGAATAAGCACGACCATGTAAGATATGGTCGCAAATTAATGGAATACCACATTTCTTTTGCATCGGCCACTCCAGGAGGAATCTGCAGCAGCCCACAGTTACCGCTGTCCAAAACAGCCGATTGCCAGGGGTTTCAACTGCAAGAAACACCAAAATCGGCTGATGTCCAGCAAATCCTTTATTTAGCGAAGATGTTGTCTAGACGAGAGAACCCCTTTAATTAATTAATTAATCTTTTCATAGAAACTTATGTTTTACATTTGAAGTACAAGGAATCTTCCATCATGACCCATAGTGGTATTGTGTTTTCAATAATGTGTACAGTATTTGTCCATACGTGTGACTGAGCAATTGGAGAAAATACAGCTAAAATATAGAACACTGACAAAATATTGATGAGTTGATCGGCTCTCTTTTGCTCCTATCACACAGAGCAATGATTGCTTATGTATAGGGACGAGCGCTCTTTTCTCCGAACGCTGGTGCTCATACATTTCCATCGTGTCAGCAGTATATCTCCCCCCGATTACACAAGGAGATGTGCTGCCGACAACGAATTTTAATGTTTTTTAATTCTGCATTAAAGAGCAGATCAGCCGATGAACAAGCATTTGCTCGTTCATCGGCTAATCATTGCTCTTATTACACAGGGCAATGATCGGTAACGTTCATATGATTGCTCGTTTGCCCGATCATTGGGGTGATAGGGCCCTAAGGCCTACCTGTTCTCTGGTAAGATACCAAGCCAATTGAATGTAGGACTTTACTTAAAATCTGCTGGCTCCAAGTTACTTAGCACCATGCTAAGGAATTTGCTACCGTTGTAGTCAAATCGAAGATACCTATTCATTGGTATGGCCAAAAATTTGTCATAACCCCCCCCCCCCCCATTATATTAATCCTCTACCCAATTATTTGAATTGATTTCACTTTACTGAATTGTTATTAACTGAAAAATGAAAATGTAAACAAAAAATTTGAGGAAATAGTTTTGTAAAAGAAAAAAATTTTAAAGTACAAACTCAGAAGATGGCATTTTTACTGTCTAGATGCAAAAGTATAAAAAGCTGCAGTCCTGCAACAGCAAAACAAAAAAAAAGCTATAGGGTTAGCATGAGAGCCGAATCCAAGAATCCAGTATGTCTTCTGCCTACAATATTCCATATCATCATTGGTTTTACAGTGTCAGGATTTGTTCTTCATAGCTTTGTTTTCCTTCTAACTGATCACCTGTGGTATGGGCTACGAATATAGCTATTTAATGTATATACAAATCAGGACTGTATGTGGTGATCAATAAGCGTACTGAGAACAATGAAGAAATCACTTTGTGGGTAGAAAATAAGGAAAAGACAGCTCCATGGCATATTACAATTTATGGCCAGCAGATGGTGAAACACACACAGACCATGAGAGGACGTTATGGCTTCACTGCTCTTTGGATAGTGTCAGAAGAGTCTTCTAAAGGTTTAGGGATCAGGATCAGAGCTTAACTAAACCAGTTCTATTAGAAAGAAGCATCCTGTTTTAGGTGGAGGATAACACCCCCAACCCTACAACCCTTCTAGTGTTCTGCTGCAGGATGATATAGTAATAGATCTGTATAGTGAATTCTAACCAAATTATATCTTTTTTGTTAGAACAACTATAAAAATGACATTATTTCTGACTGTTCTCCGAGTTTTATTCTCTTGAAGTTTCAACCCTGTTGTAATTCTGATAGAGATGTTGGCACCTGAAAAGAGGAACCAATAAGTTTGGACGATGCTAAAGGGGGTTCCAAGTTCTAAACCTTCTGTCTATTTAAACACGTCAGAATAAAAAATAAAACATTAATTAAACTATAATTCAGTGCCACATACGATAGACGGTCAGGAGGACTTTAGACAAGATTGAATGACTTTTTATGTGTTTTATTATTGACAATGGATTTGTTGTGATCAGTTTGGAAAATAAGTCGGTCATCGCTCTTTTATGAGCAGAAGTTTTATTCTCTGGCTGTTTCCCTCTCTTTTGATGGGCCCCAATCTTCTCATGTTCTGCCTCTAGGATAGTTATGCCCTAGTGAAGATGTTGCATTGTTGCCCGGAAGCTTTGTCTCTGCAGGAAGCACCTGATGTTCTTTGCAGGAACGTCTTAGGCAGGGGAAAGTCAAAAGGGTCTACGTAGAGCCAGAGTCTTTTTTAAAGAATTTCTTGAAGACTCCAACATTGATGTTTGTTTTTAGTGGGACTTTAAGGGTAGGCCATTAGGCAATCAATCTTTGATCGGTGGGGGTCAGACTCTCAGGGAACTTATTGATGAGCAGAATAAAGTAGCGGAGATTCTCATGTGAGCGCCGCATCCCCTGCAGATGCAATGTCCTGTTCATTGTTGACACAGCAGCTCGCGGCTCGTACTGCAGTTTTAGGAATAAAAAGCAGCAGCGGCACAGTCGCTAATATGGACAAGCCGTTGTGCTTGTGTAACCAATGAAGAGGGTGCAGTGTTCATAGAAGTGATGTAGCCCAATCATGTGCTCATTGGCAGGGGTCCCTATGGGTAGGCCATTAGTGTTTAAGTCCTGGACAAAAAACAACTTAAAAAACAAAATTAGTGATTGTTGGTGAATATCTTCCATTACCGAGCACATTTTTGTTCTGGATGCCCACTAAAGAGTAAAGACAGAGGGGTTACAATGAAAGAGGGCATCTTGTATTTTAGGCGTTAATACTACATTCTCTATATAAAATGCATGATGTGCATAATAATACCACAGGCAGCTGCAAAGTTAATCATCTACTTTATGTCTCCGCTGTGACGTCAAAGAACAATCCAATTACTCAACACGACATATACGTTTTATATATAGAGTGCTGCCATGTAACTGGGTTTTATGGAAATCTGCTTTGTTTGTGCAGCTGCAGGGTTACATTTCGTGATATTACCTGCATTCAGAGTCATTAAGAATAGTCTGGAGAAACAAACCTGTGTGCAAAATAGGAACATTTGTTAAAGCAACACAAATAAGGGAAAAGAAAGGATAACCGAGTTTTTCGTAGGATCACTCTTGTAGCATAAAATGGGTTATTATATCAATATTGCCCATGGCAAAATTCTGGTTTCTATATGTTTTCTTTTATCATCCTTTTGGTATGAGATGGTATGTGAGGGCAAAATGTTAGTTATTCTGTTATTTCATAGGTTATTATGAACGTTTTCGATCTTTATCATGTCATTGCATTGCATAGTATAAAGTGGAGCATGAAGACAAAAATTTGAGTCCTAAATAAGGATGTAGTGCTTTTACAGTCGTCATACCAGCGCTTTTTAGCACCATAATTCGTTCACAAAACCCGGACCTCCCAAACATCTGAGTGGGCCCCCCCTAACGCATATTTTCAACTGAAGAGGCGCATTTTAATTATATACCAGGTATCATCCCTGTATATAACCCCCATCATCCATGTATATAACCCCTTTCGACTCTGTATATACCAGCCTGGCTAGTATATACCAGCCTGGCTAGTATATACAGGTAAGATGGAGGTTATAAACAGGAATTATATAAAGGGATGATGGCTGGGATACACTGGGATGATGGGGGTTAATGCAGGGATGATGGCTGTACTACCCATCAGCCCTGTATATAAAAACCACAATCCCTGTATATACCAGCCCTCATTCCTGTATATACCAGCCTGGCTGATACATACAGGGATGATGGCTGGTATATACAGGGATGATGGGAGTTATATGTAGGGATGATGTGTAGTCCAGCCATTATCCCTGCATTAACCCCCATCATCCCTGTATATATCAGCCATTATCCCTGTATACAAACCCCATCATCCTTGTATCCATTCATTATTGAGGAGAGGTGCTTGCTCACCCTTTCTAACACGCATGCTTCTTCTGCTCCTCTCTGTCAGGCAGCTCTAGCAGACGTGCCTAGCGTGTGACACATCTGCTAGATTGAAGGGTATTGTGGTGTCAGGGTCGATTCTAGCTTTTCTGCTGCCGGAGGCGGAAATTGAAATGGTGCTCCCCAGATTTTGATTAACATCCCCCTGGCGTGCCCAGGGTGCGTGCCCAAGTAGTACAAGGCAATGGCACATCCAAGAAAGTTGGAGGAGACTGGTAGTGATGTATAACAGCCAGTGGGAAGTCAATCACGCATGGAAAGTTGGGTTTGAAGGCAGGATTATGTGACTCTACAGGATAGTGGCACCGCACCATGACCCTTTAATGAGTAATTAGAATATAGTGTTCACCGTTTTAAAAGTGGATTTTATAGATTTTGCTGCATCTGAAAAAACATACAAGGGAATGTTTGGAAATATTGTCAGGTCAAGTACAGGGTGGGCCATTTATATGGATACACCTAAATAAAATGGGAATGGTTGGTGATATTAACTTCCTGTTTGTGGCACATTAGTATATGGGAGGGGGGGAACTTTTCAAGCTGGGTGTTGACCATGGCGGCCATTTTGAAGTCGGCCATTTTGTATCCAACTTTCGTTTTTTCAATGGGAAGAGGGTCATGTGACACATCAAACTTATCGAGAATTTCACAAGAAAAACAATGGTGTGCTTGGTTTTAACGTTACTTTATTCTTTCATGAGTTATTTACAAGTTTCTGACCACTTATAAAATGTGTTCAAAGTGCTGCCCATTGTGTTGGATTGTCAATGCAACCCTCTTCTCCCACTCTTCACACACTGATAGCAACACCGTAGAAGAAATGCCTCCCGATCTGACCCCCTTAGACTTTTATCTTTGGGGTCATCTGAAGGCAATGGTCTATGCTGTGAAGATACGAGATGTGCAGCAACTGAAACTACGGATACTGGAAGCCTGTGCTAGCATTTCTTCTGCGGTGTTGCTATCAGTGTGTGAAGAGTGGGAGAAGAGGCTTGCATTGACAATCCAACACAATGGGCAGCACTTTGAACACATTTCATAAGTGGTCAGAAACTTGTAAATAACTGTAATGATGGGGGTAAGGAAACAGACAAGTGAGCCCTAATCTACCCGCCACTCAGTCCATGCTTACTTGCAACGACCCGCCCTAGGCGACGGGGTACAACTGGGCGACGGTCCCTGCGCTCAATAAGTGCACGACAGACAAACAGACAAGGGTACACAGAAGCAAGGGAAAGGGGGCAGTTGCCCACGGCAACACCGTGAGCAGCAACAGTGGTGAATGAGCCGAGTCAAGCCAGGAGTGTACGAGGTACAAAACGCAGAGCAGGAGAGTAGTGAACAAGCCGAGTCAAACCAGGAGTGTACGAGGTACCATACGCAGAGCAGGAGAGTAGTCAGTAAGCCAGGGTCAATATGAAGCAGGGTCAAATAGTTCAAGGAGCTGCAGCACGGCCAGGAAACCAAAGGAGAAGAATCACAAGCAAGGAGGAACAGGAAAGGCAGGTATAAATAGACAGAGGGCGGGAGCTAGCTCCGTCTGGCCAGGCTGTGATAGGCTCTCCCACTCCTAAGCCTGCCATCCTGAGTGGTGGAAGATGGAGTCAGTCTCACAGACATAGAAGCAGGTGCAGACTGATTACCTATGGGCGTAGATACAGAAGTTGTGCCTGGCAGATCCTTAACAGTACCCCCCCTTTTATGAGGGGCCACCGGACCCTTTCTAGATGGACCTGGTTTATTGGGGAAACGAAGGTGGAACCTCCTGACCAATACCCCAGCATGAACATCCCGGGCGGGTACCCAAGTCCTCTCCTCAGGCCCGTATCCTCTCCAATGGACCAGGTACTGGAGGGAGCCTTTCACCATCTTGCTGTCCACAATCTTGGCCACCTCAAATTCTACCCCCTCAGGGGTGAGAACGGGCACAGGAGGTTTCCTCGAGGGAGCCAAGGACGGGGAGCAGCGTTTAAGGAGGGAGGCATGAAACACGTCGTGTACTCGAAAAGATGGGGGCAACTCCAGTCGGAAGGAGACAGGATTGAGGACTTCAATGACCTTGTACGGCCCTATAAACCGGGGAGCAAACTTCTTGGACGGGACTTTAAGGCGCAAGTTCTTAGACGATAGCCACACCAGATCCCCGACCATAAACAAGGGGTTAGCAGAACGTCTTCTATCTGCCTGAGTTTTTTGTATGCTCTGGGAAGCCTCTAGGTTCTTCTGTACCTGGGCCCAGACTGTGCACAGTTCCCGATGAACGACCTCTACCTCGGGATTGTTGGAACTACCAGGTGAAACGGAGGAGAACCGTGGATTAAACCCAAAATTACAGAAAAAGGGGGAGACCCCTGACGAGTTACTGACCCGGTTATTAAGGAAAAATTTGGCGAGGGGAATGAATGAGACCCAATCATATTGACAGTCAGAGATAAAACACCTTAAATATTGTTCTAGAGACTGATTAGTCCTCTCAGTTTGGCCATTAGTTTCAGGATGGAAGGCAGAGGAGAAGGACAGATTAATTTCCAACTTTTTACAGAAGGCTCTCCAAAACAAAGAAACAAATTGTACCCCTCTATCAGAAACAATATGGACAGGGACCCCATGGAGACGCAGGATGTGTTTGACAAACAAGGTAGCTAACGTCTTAGCATTGGGTAGTTTTTTGAGGGGCACAAAGTGGCACATCTTACTGAAGCGGTCTACAACAACCCACACCACCGACTTGCCTTAAGATGGAGGTAAATCGGTGATAAAATCCATGGAGATATGGGTCCAAGGTCTCTGGGGAATGGGCAAAGAACGTAGTAAGCCCGCTGGTCGGGACCTGGGAGTCTTGGACCTAGCACAAACCTCACAAGCGGCGACGTAGGCCTTAACGTCTTTAGGCAACCCAGGCCACCAATAGTTTCTGGCAATGAGGTGCTTGGTACCCAGGATGCCTGGATGACCAAATAGTGCGGAGTCATGATTTTCCCTAAGTACCCTTAGCCGGAATTGCAGGGGAACAAACAGCTTGTTCTCAGGAAGGTTCCCGGGAGCTGAACCTTGATCAGCAGCAATTTCAGAGACTAAATCAGAATCAATAGAGGAAATGATTATACCTGGAGGCAAAATACAAGCAGGATCTTCCTCCAAAGGAGGGCTGGCCATGAAGCTACGCGACAGTGCATCAGCCTTAATATTTTTAGACCCAGCCCTATAGGTAACCAAAAAGTTGAATCTGGTAAAAAATACCGCCCATCGAGCTTGTCTCGGGTTTAGCCTCCGGGCAGATTCTAGGAAAACCAGATTCTTGTGGTCGGTAAGGACCGTTACCTGGTGCCTAGCCCCCTCCAGGAAGTGGCGCCACTCTTCAAATGCCCATTTAATGGCTAAGAGTTCGCGGTTGCCAATATCATAGTTACTCTCAGTGGGCGAAAACTTCCTGGAGAAGTAGGCACAGGGACGGAGATGGGTGAGGGACCTGGTACCCTGGGACAAGACAGCCCCCACTCCCACCTCGGACGCGTCAACCTCCACGATAAATGGCTCCATTTGGTTGGGCTGAACCAACACCGGGGCCGAGATAAAGCACTTCTTAAGGACCTCAAAAGCCTGGACAGCCTCAGGAGGCCAGTGGAGGAGATCAGCACCCTTGCGAGTGAGATCCGTAAGAGGCTTAGCGATGACCGAGAAGTTAGCAATAAATCTCCTGTAATAATTAGCAAACCACAAGAAGCACTGTAACGCCTTCAGGGAGGCAGGTTGGACCCATTCCGCCACAGCCTGGACCTTGGCGGAGTCCATGCGGAATTCATGAGGAGTGAGGATTTGACCCAAAAATGGTATCTCCTGCACCCCAAACACACATTTTTTGGTCTTCGCAAACAGTTTGTTTTCCCGAAGGACCTGGAGCACCTTCCTGACATGCTCAATGTGGAAGGACCAGTCCTTGGAAAACACAAGTATGTCATCAAGGTACACTACAAGAAATACCCCCAGGTAATCTCTTAAAATCTCATTTATGAAATTCTGGAAGACTGCGGGAGCATTACACAACCCAAAGGGCATGACGAGGTATTCGAAGTGACCTTCGGGCGTGTTAAACACAGTCTTCCACTCATCCCCCTCTTTGATGCGGATAAGGTTATACGCCCCCCGTAGATGAAACTTAGAGAACCATTGGGCCCCCTGAACCTGATTAAAGAGATCAGGAATCAAAAGGAAGGGGATACTGGTTCCTTACAGTGACCTTATTCAAGTTACGGTAGTCAATGCATGGCCTAAGACCACCATCCTTCTTCCCTACGAAGAAGAAGCCAGCACCTACCGGAGAAGTAGAGGTGCGAATGTAACCCTTGGCCAGGCATTCCTGGATATACTCTCTCATGGCTTCACGTTCGGGACAAGAGAGATTAAATATCCTACCCTTAGGGAGCTTAGCTCCTGGTACCAAATCAATTGCGCAATCGTATTCTCTATGAGGAGGTAACACTTCGGAGGCCTCCTTAGAGAAAACATCAGCGAAGTCCTGAACAAACTCAGGTAGCGTGTTCACCTCATCAGGGGAGAAATAGAATTAACAGAAAAACAGGACGTCAAGCATTCATTACCCCATTTGGTAAGATCCCCAGTATTCCAGTCAAACGTGGGATTATGCAACTGCAACCAGGGAAGGCCTAAAACCAAATCGGACGATAATCCCTGCATCAACAGTACAGAGCACTGCTCCAAATGCATGGAGCCAACAAGGAGTTCAAAAACAGGGGTATGCTGTGTAAAATAACCATTAGCAAGAGGAGTGGAGTCGATACCCACTACCAGGACAGGTTTAGGCAAATCAATCAAAGGCATAGCTAGAGACATAGCAAATTCCACAGACATGATATTAGCAGACGACCCTGAATCCACGAAGGCACTGCCGGTAGCAGACCTACCACCAAAAGAGACCTGAAAGGGAAGCAAGATTTTATTACGTTTCATATTTACGGGAAATACCTGTGCGCCCAAGTGACCTCCCCGATGATCACTTAGGCGCGGAAGTTTTCCGGCTGCTTATTCTTACGCCTAGGACAGGTGTTCACTTGATGCTTGTCATCCCCACAATAGAAGCAGAGACCATTCTTCCTGCGGAACTCTCTACGTTGTTGGGGGGACACTGAGGCCCCGAGTTGCATAGGTACCTCAGTCTTCCGTGGAAGAACGAAGCAACAGAACCTCGGGAGGCATCATGGGGGAGTCAGAGGAGAAAACACAAAAACGTTCACGTTGTCGTTCCCTGAGACGTCGGTCAAGTCGTACCGCTAAAGCCATAACCTGGTCTAGGGAGTCAGAAGAGGGATAGCTAACTAGCAGGTCTTTCAGGGCATTCGACAGACCCAACCTAAACTGGCACCTTAAGGCAGGGTCATTCCACCGAGAAGCTACGCACCACTTCCTAAAGTCAGAGCAATACTCCTCAACAGGTCTCTTACCCTGACGTAAGGCAGTCCTGTCAGTCTCGTCATAAATGAGACCGAGAGCAGAAAAGAAAAGATCAACGGAGGAAAGTTCAGGGGCGTCAGGAGCCAAGGAGAAGGCCCATTCTTGGGGCCCTTCCTGGAGCCGGGACATAATTCTACCCACCCGCTGGCTCTCAGAACTTGAGGAGTGGGGCTTTAAGCGAAAATAGAGCCTACAACTCTCCCGAAAGGAGAGAAAAGTCTTCCGGTGCCCTGAGAACCGGTCAGGCAACTTGAGGTGGGGTTCAAGAGGTGAGGTGAGGGGCACTACCATGGTAGCATCAGGCTGGTTGACCCTCTGAGCCAGGGCCTGAACCTGTAGGGAGAGACCCTGCATTTGCTGAGCCAGGGTCTCAAGGGGGTCCATAGTAGTGTGAGGGACAGGGTAGACTAGGTATATGGCTTGTGATTATGTAATGATGGGGGTAAGGAAACAGACAAGTGAGCCCTAATCTACCCGCCACTCAGTCCCTGCCTACTTGCAACGACCCGCCCTAGGCAATGGGGTACAACTGGGCAACGGTCCCTACACTCAGTAAGTGCACGACAGACAACCAGACAAGGAAACACAGAACAAAGGGAAACGGGGCAGTTGCCCACGGCAACACCGTGAGCAACAAGAGTGGTGAACGAGCCGAGTCAAACCAGGAGTGTACGAGGTACCAAACGCAGAGCAGGAGAGTAGTGAACAAGCCGAGTCAAACTGTAATGACAGGGATAGGGAAACAGACAAGTGAGCCCTAATCTACCCGCCACTCAGTCCCAGCCTACTTGCAATGACCCGCCCTAGGTGACGGGGTACAACTGGGTGACGGTCCCTACACTCAGTAAGTGCACGACAGACAACCAGACAAGGAAACACAGAACAAAGGGAAACGGGGCAGTTCCCCACGGCAACACCGTGAGCAACAAGAGAAGTAAACGAGCCGAGTCAAACCAGGAGAGTACGAGGTGCCAAACGCAGAGCAGGAGAGTAGTGAACAAGCCGAGTCAAACCAGGAGTGTACGAGGTACCAAACACAGAGCAGAAGAGTAGTCAGTAAGCCAGGGTCATATGAAGCAGGGTCAAATAGTACAGAAGCTGCAGCAGGGCCAGGAAACCAACAGAGAAGATTCACAAGCAAGGAGGAACAGGAAAGGCAGGTATAAATAGACAGAGGGCGGGAGCTAGCTCCGTCTGGCCAGACTGTGATAGGCTCTCCCACTCCTAAGCCTGCCATCCTGAGTGGTGGAAGATGGAGTCAGTCTCACAGACATAGAAGCAGGTGCAGACTGATTACCTATGGGCGTAGATACAGAAGCTGTGCCTGGCAGATTCTTAACAATAACTCATGAAAGAATAAAGTAACGTTAAAACCAAGCACACCATTGTTTTTCTTGTGAAATTATCGATAAGTTTGATGTGTCACATGACCCTCTTCCCATTGAACAAACGAAAGTTGGATACAAAATTGCCAACTTCAAAATGGCCGCCATGGTCAACACCCAGCTTGAAAAGTTTCCCCCCTCCCATATACTAATGTGCCACAAACAGGAAGTTAATATCACCAACCATTCCCATTTTATTTAGGTGTATCCATATAAATGGCCCACCCTGTTTTACCACATGGTGGCAGTTCAAGGGGTTAAAACTACCATACAGGTTCACATTAAATATACAATGAATGGAAAACAATTCCATCTGCACTGCAATTTTGTTATTATAAAGTATATCCTATATGGTTACAGCATTAGACCCAAGCTCTGCCATATATACGGCTCCAGAACCAAGCTCAATACATATATACAGCACCAGAACAAAGCTCTATACATATACAGTTAGGTCCAAAATTATTTGGACAGTGACACAAGCTTTTGCATTTTAGCTGTTTACCAAAACACATTGAATATACGGTTATATAATCAATATGGGCTTAAAGTGCAGACTCTCGGCTTTAATTTGAGGGTATTCACATCCTAATTTGAGGAAGAGTTTAGGAATTGCAGCTCTTTAATATGTGGCTGCCTCTTTGTCAAGGGACCAAAGGTAATTGGACAATTATCACAAAAGCTATTTAGTGTGTTGCATGGGCTATTCCCTCGTTAATCCATCATCAATTAAGCAGGTAAAAGGTCTGGAGTTGATTCAAGGTGTGGCATTTGCAGTTGGAAGCTGTTGCTGTGAACCCACAACAAGAGGTCAAAGGAGCTCTCAATGCAAGGGAAACAGACCATCATTAGGCCGAAAAAATTAAGAAATCCATCAGAGAGATAGCACAAATGTTAGGCGTGGCCAAATCAAGTTTGGTACATTCTTGAAAAAAAAAAAAAAAAAGAGTGCACTGGTGATCTCGTGAACTACTAAAGGCCTGGACGTCCATGGAAGACAACAGTGGTAGACGATTGCAGAATCCTTTCCATGGTGAAGAATAACCCCTTTACACCATCTAACCAAGTGAAGAACACTCTCCTGGAAGTAGGTGTATCAGTATCTAAGTCTACCATAAAGAGAAGGCTTCATGATAGCAAATACAAAGGGTTCACCACAAGGTGCAAACCATTAATCAGCCTCAAATATAGAAAGGCCAGATTAGACTTTGCCAAACAACATGTAAATAAGACGCCCAGTTCTGGAACAGCATTCTTTGGACAGATTAAACGAAGATCAACCTGTACCAGAATGACGGGAGGAAGAAAGTATCGAGAAGGCTTGGAACGGCTCATTATCCAAAGCACACTACATCCTCTGTAAAACATGGTGGAGACAGTGTGATGGCATGGGCTTGCATGGATGCCAAAGAAACTGGGACACTAGTGTTTATTGATGATGTGACTGAAGACAGAGGCAGCCAGATGAATTCTGAAGTGTTCAGGGATATACTTTCTGCTCAGAGTCAACCAAATGCAGAAAGGTTGATTGGACGTCGCTTCACAGTACAGTTGGACAATGACCCAAAACATACTGCGAAAGCAACCCAGGAGTTTTTTAGGGCAAAGAAGTGGAATATTCTGCAATGGCCAAGTCAATCATCAGATCTCATCCCGATCGAGCTGCATTTCACTTGCTTAAGACAAAACTTAAGGCAGAAAAACCCACAAGCAAGCAACAACTGAAGACAGCTGCAGTAAAGGCCAGGCAAAGCATCACAAAGGAGGAAACCCAGCGTTTGGTGATGTCCATGGGTTCCAGACTTCAGGCAGTCATTGCCTGCAAAGGATTCTCTACAAAGTATTTAAAAAAAATTTTTTTATTTATAGTAATGTTAATTTGTCCAATTACTTTTGAGCCCCTGAAATGAGGAGGCGGTGTAGAAAAACGGTTGCAATTCCTAAACATTTCACAGGATATTTTTGTTCAACCCCTTGAATTAAACCAGAAAGTCTACACTTCAATTGCATCTCAGTTGTTTCATTTCAAATCCAATATGGTGGCATACAGAGCCCAAATCATGAAGATTGTGTCACTGTCCAAATAATTCTGGACATAACATTTTTGATGTTCTGATAGTTAAAAGGTTAGAACCCTGGGACTATTGACCAATACCAAAGATTCATAAGAATATCTCTGACCCACCGGGAAGGCCCATGGTTTCAGGGAATTAAGGTATGTGCAAAATGGTTGGTAAGTTCATAGACTATTATTTAAAACCTCTGGTTACTGAACTACCATTTTTTATTACTGATACTACTGCAGCTCTCAATCGCTTGGAAGGCATGACCCTTGACAAAGATATGATTTTGGATACAGCGGACGTAGAATCTTTGTATACTTCCATACGGCACACAGATGGTCTTTAAGCAGTGTCTCTATTTTTGAGATCAAGCAATTTGGCAGAGGACCATTGTAAGTTACTTCTTGGTCTTTTGGAATTTATTTTGACACAATTTCTTTATTTTTAAGGACCGTTATTTTTTTACAGATTCATGGCACAGCCATGGGGGCCACCTGTGCGCCGTCATATGTGAATCTTTTCTTGGGAGCTTGGGAAAGAGAAATCTTTATTACAGATCCTTCTGCAGGAATGGAGAAAATACACAAATGGATGAGATACATAGATGATGTTCTTTTAATTTGGGAGGGCACTCCAAACGATTTAGATCAGTTCATGTAGAATCTTAATAAGAATAACATTATTGTGAAACTGACATACAAAAGTGGAAAAAAAAAAAAGTAGATTTCTTAGATATTAGCATTCAGGCAGATGTCTGTGGGAATCTAGAGACAGATGTCTTTAGAAAATAAACCGCAGTTAACTCACTGCTTCATGCCCAATCTGCACACTTACCGTCCACTATTAGAAGAATTCCAGTGGGACAATACTTACGTATGAAGAGAATATGTTACACTCCTCAAAAATTTGAAGATCAAGATCAAAGGAGCACATTTCCAACCAAGAGCTAATCTTCTCTGTCCTAATAAGAGGGTGAAGTTAGAAAATCAATCAACAAAAATGATTACCACCTATCATTCACAATGGTCAAATATGACAAAAATGATGCAGAAATATTGGCATATTTTACTTGCCGATCCAAATTTGGAAAATAATCTATCTCCGTATCCTCTAATTACAGCAAGAAGGGCAAGAAACTTGAGAGACCAACTAGTCCGTAGCCACAACATTCTTGACACATCAAATCCATGGGGTACCCTAGGACCTAAATGGGGATGTTTCCCATGTGGAACATGTAAAGCCTGTGCCAACATCGATAGAGCATTTGATTTTCAGGATTCCAGACAAATTAGCCCATTTAAAATCAAACAAAATATTTCTTGTATCTCCACAGCTATTGTTCATTATGCCACTTGTCCCTGTAAAATGATTTATGTGGGCCTTACGACTCGAGAGTTTAGGGTGAGAGTGCGGGAACACATTAAGGATATAGAGAAGGCGAAAACTGAGGTTGACCTTTTGAAATTGAAGAAGACCATACCAAAGTATTTCAAAGTGTTTCATCAAAGTAATTCCAAGGTCCTTCGCTTCCGTGGGATTGACAGATTACATCTGGGATCAAGAGGAGGTGACTGGGGTAAGAAACTGGCGCAATTGGAAAGCAATGGATCCATAAATTGGGTACTCTAGCACCCGTGGGCCTTAACGAAAGTTTTGGTTTTAATGCCTTTCTGTGATTTATTATAGATGTGTTATCCTCATTTTTAAAAGGGGTAGGGTTAAATCTTGTACTCTGTCCTGAGTACATCATTATTATTATTAGCTTATTGTCGTATTTTCGAGGCAGATTGGCAGCCATCAAGATGTCAAGACACTGTACTTCTGTTAGACTATCAAGATTTTTTAGAAAGTAAAAAGATGTGAAATTTATGTCATTTACGTTGATATATTGTACTTGGAATTATATAGTAATTGTGGCACATCACTGGTAGTATTGTGCATCTAATCTTTTATATATTGCACTAGGCACTTTATTATACTGTATAGGATGATCTAGTTTCCATTCTTAGCCCTGATTCACACGAACGCTGCGCATCTCGGATGTGAAAAACGTCAGTTTTTCACATCCGAGGTGCATCCGTGCTCAGCGTTGCGGGACGCGATGTCACGCATCCACCATAGTTTAGAGTCTATGGAGGGATGCGTGATGCGTGACAAGATAGGACATGTCCTATTTTCCCACGGACCCTTCACACGGTCCGTTGAAACAGCGGCTGTGTGAACGGCCACATTGAATTACATAGGTCCGTGGGACGGACGCTATTTCAACGGCCGTACCACAGACGTTTAACACATACGTGTGAATCAGGCCTTAGGCTCCTAGGTCCCATTTCAAAATATGTTAACGTACACATGTCACCTAATAGTATATTTGCACATTTTTCTTATGTTTAATGTCGTTCATTTGTGTTTTACATTTTGCACAGTAATTTAATTTATTATTTATTTCACTAGTAATGCACATGTGTATTTTGTTTTCTATTAGTTCATCATTTTCATTTCATATATCATTCTTTCCATTGTTTGTAATTCTTTCATACCTGGTATTTTTCTATCCTTTATTGCGCCCCGCGATCACCTTCCCGTGATTGACAGCGCGCATGCGTAGATTTTCCTTGCCATCGTATGCTGCTCCGTCTTCACAATATATGTGTGTGTGTGTGTGTGTGTGTGTGTATGTGTGTGTGTGCAGTCCCTCCTCTCTGCTTTCTGCAGAGACTTGGGACTTGCCCCTCTGCATTCCTTCTTTGTGTAGCGGTGATATGCGGTTTCCAACACAGGCGGACATCTGCGCATGCGCCACTAGTTCTCTCGCTGTATACAGCACCATAACCAAGCTCAGTACATATACAGCCCCAGCACAAATACGGCAAATTTTAGTGTGGTTTCTTAGGCGTAAAACTACTGCTCCCAGCATGACCCGAACAATGGTAAGGATATGCTGGGAGTTGCTGTTTTACAAAAAAATAATATCATACCACCCATCATCTCGCTGAAGATCACACAGTGACTACAATACTGATTAGAGGCAGAACAAACATTTACATTAAGTGACTCACCGGTGACGTCTTTTCAGATTCTAGTTCTTTTTCTCTTTTCTTCTCCAGCCGGTCCAAACGTCTATGATGACTTCTCCCGGCCACAGCCCATTTCTGCAGTTTGCCGCTCAGATGTCTTCAGCTTCTCACTTTTCAAACATTTGTGCACCTATAAACGAAGATAAAATTCTCATGGTACCACACACTACGCCCCCAAATATAATAGCGCCTTACACTGTCCCTGATTATAATAGAACCATACACTGTGTCACTGATTATAATAGCACCATAAACTGTGTCCCACACACACACACACACAGTGCTCCCTGTAGGTAGTGCCTGCATAGAGCCCCCTATATATAGTGCCCCACATACAGCCCCTGTAGATAGTGCCCCGTATATAGCCCCCTGTAGATATCGCTCGACATATAGCGCCTCCTGTAGATAGCGCTCGACATATAGCCCCCCTTGTAGATAGAGGCCCACATATAGCTCCCCCCGTAGATAATGCCACTCACACTTTTAAGTGAAAAAAAAACAAAAACCTTTACATACCTTGATCCCATTCCCACGCCGTCCTGTGTCAATGCAGGCCTGCTCTCTTCTGAGCAGGTCTGCTTGGGCTGAACAACGTAATTATTGAAAGGTGCAGATTGGCAGGGCAGAATGACTTGTCCCGTCAATCAGCGCCTTTCAACAACGGAAGCGTCGCGGAGACGTCATCGCGGTGATAGCGTTGTTGAAAGGCACAGATTGGCGAGGCAGGTCATTCTGCCCTGCAAATCAGCGTCATTGTTAGGGGCTAAACTTGCCCGGCCATTTAGCACTTATGCATGTAAGTGGATCTACGTCCTATGGATGCGGGTACAATTAGTGCAGGAGGGGGTGGTGGCAGCTGGTTTCAGTCGCGCCGCCGCCCCCTCAGAGAGTCAGCATGCCGCTCTGTGTGGGCTGGCCGTAGCGGTGATAGCAGGAGCGGCGATCATGGCAGGAGTGGCGGCGGTCGCAGTGGGCCCCACCATCTCAGTGGGCCCAGGGCCACCACCCCCCCCCCCCACTCGCTACACTACTGAGATCACCATATATTGAGACTTCCGGGTATTACGACCATCTGAAAGCACTTCATGCTTATTTAATACTCAGCAAACAGAAATCACGAAAACTGAGAAATAGATACAGAAAGTATATTAGCAAAATGCATAACTTTTCATTGTACAAGTAAAATGCGGAAATACACTTTAAGAATATATATTCTTTTTTTCATTGTAACCATGCTTTACGTGCAGGATCCTTGCATTATATCAGGTCAATATAGCAAGCCCTAGGAAAATTATTTAACCCACTATATTGTATGGCATCACTACAGAACCGTTGAAACCATAGTGTATCATTTTCTGCCACATCGAGTAAATTTAAGTGATATTCCAAATACAATAATTTATCACCTATCCATCGGATAGGTGATAACTGTTAGATCTTAGGGGTCCAACTACTGGGGCCGCTACTAAATTGCCAGAAAAGGGGTTTGGTGTCCTCCATTCCCCCAGCCGCAAGACCATTTGCCTAGAGTAATTGAATGGAGCGGTGATCAGGCATGTGCCTTGCCGCTCCATTCAAAGTCTATGGCATTAACAGAAACTGACAAGTGGATGGGTGATAATTTCATATAATTAGAACAACTCTTTAATGAAGGATGGGTTCTGGGAAAACCCACCCAACTTTCTGGAAAGTGCCATATCTTAAGGAAAATAGTATGCAATGCAAAACACTTGTGTGTCAAAAAAGACAAAAGTGTAGTAGGTATGATACCTTTATTGGCTAACCTTAAAAGTTCTATATGCAGCTTTCCGAGCACACAGGCTCCTTCGTCAGGCAAGGGTCTTTGTGCTCTGATAGCTTGCATATAGAACTTTTATGGTTAGCCAATAAAGGTATCATACCTACTATACTTTTGTCTTTTTTGACACAGAAGTATTTTGCATTGCATATTGTTTCTGTGCTTAAGGAAAATAGCAAAGACATGCCCTTTCACAACTGCCATCTTAATAATTCATACAATACTTCAGCAATATTCTAATGCTTACGCAGAAGGGCTAATTATGTTAAGTCTAAGTCAATACTATGACTGTACTAAGGGGCTGTGTGATCCAAAAAAAGCTACCTGGATACTGTGGCCAGATTAATAACATGGATTATGGGCAGGGTGACATGGGAAAAAATTCTCTGAACTACATTTTTTTTTCATATTTTGGTTTTTCGAAAAATATTTTGTCCCTCTTAAAATTCTGACTTGGATATAAATTTTTCAATATTTTACTCACAGTGGTAATATGCAGTTCAGTTCTGGGCTCTAGTTCATAGGAAGAATGTCCTGGAGTTGGAAAAAATACAAAGAAGAGCAACGACGCTAATAAGGGGCATGGAGAATCTAAGTTATCAGGAAAGATTAAAAGAATTAAACCCATTTAGCCTTGAAAAGAGACGACTAAGGTGGGGGGACATGATTAACTTCTATAAATATACGAATGGCACATACAAAAAATATGGTGAAATCCTGTTCCATGTAAAACCCACGCAAAAAACAAGGGGGTACTCCCTCCGTCTGGAGAAAAACAGGTTCAATTTGCAGAGTCGACAAGCCTTCTTTACGGTGAACTGTGAATCTATGGAATAGCCGACCGCAGGAGCTGGTCACAGTAGGGACAGTCAGAGGCATAGCTAAAGGCTCATGGGCCTGCGTGCAAGAATTCAGCTTGGGCCGCCCTACCCCTCCCAAACACCACCATCACCAGAGCCCTGCGCGCGCCTATGCCCAGCCACCTTGCCCAACAGCCCCATAGTATAAGGCCCCCACACAGTATAATGCTCCCATAGCTGCTCCCCCACACAGTATAATGCCCCCATAACTTCCCCATACAGTATAATGCTCTCCATATCAGCCCCCACAGTATAATGCCCCACATAGCTGCCCCATACAGTATAGTGCCCCCATATAAGTCCCCATATCAGCTCCCCATACAGTATAATGCCCCTCCATATCAGCTCCCTATACAATATAATGCCCCCCATATCAGCCCCCCATACAGTATAATGCCCCTCCATATGAGCTCCCTACACAGTATAATGCCCCCATATCAGCCCCCATACAGTATAAAGCCCCTCCATATCCGCTCCCCATACAGTATAATGCCCCCATATCAGCTCCCCATAGAGTATAATGCCCCATATCAGCTCCCCATACAGTATAATGCCCCCAATATCAGCTCCTCAGACAGTATAATGCCCCCCATTTAATCTCCCCATACAGTATTATGCCGCCCCATATCAGTATAATTCCCCCATATCAGCCCCCCATGCAGTAAAAATGCCCCCATATCAGCCCCCCATGCAGGTAAATTCCCCCCCATCTTATCAGCCTCCATGCCATATCAGCCCCCCATACAGTTTAATACCCCCCCGCCATATCAGCCCCCCATACAGTATAATACCCACCGCCATATCAGCCCCCCACTCTGTATAATGCCCCTCCCCACCATATCAGCCCCCCCATACAGTATAATGCCCCATATGTGTATAATAGAAAAATAACAATTACTTACCTATCCCCATTCCCACGCCAGGTGGAGGACGCTTCGCTTGTGCTATGAGTGACTCAGCGAAGACAGGCGCGATGATGTCGCTACATCGCGCCTGTATGAGTCGAGCCGCTCAGGGCACAGTAATGCTGGAGCAAGGAGACGTCAGCTCCTTGCTCCAGCATTGAATGGAACCAGGACCTCGGTGAGTGACTCGCGACCCCTCGGAGGTCTTCACGTGACCCACCCCCAAAGGGGCCGCGACCCACAGTTTGTAATGTATTGTGTTGTATTGTGCAGTTTGCGGTGGAGAGGGGGGGGCTGTAATTTAACAGGCCCCCCCCCTCCACCGCAAACACAGACAGCACAATACATTATAAGACAACACAATACATTACAATACAGACTCTGCACCTCACCTGGAGTCCTCCGCACCAGCTCTTCCACGCTGGCTGGAACAACCCTCACGTGACGTCACGGTCACATGGTACACTAAGTGTACCATGTGACTGTAACCAGGAAGTGCCGGCTTCGCGTCACAGAAAATGTATTTAATCAGCATGCTGTATGGCAACGGCCCGGTCGCAACTGCAAGCCCTATAGCTACACCACAGGGGACAGTAGATGGCTTTAAAAAAAGGTTTAGATGGGCATGTGGTTTTTTTCAACCGTACTATGTAACGTTGGAATAACCTATTTCAGTTAACGTTGTTACGTTTTGTCACGTGTTTATTTTACAAGTATTTTTAAGCATATATTGGGGACTAAATTTTATGACGTACCAACCCCACACAAACACACTTTTATAGATTGCTACCAGCAGGCGTCTCCGTTGTCATCTTGTCTTATACCGTGTTTCCCCGATAGTAAGACACCCCCGATTGTAAGACGTATCGGGGGTTTCAGGGGGGGTCGGCTAATATAAGCCGTACCCCGAAAGTAAGACATATGTCTTACTTTCGGGGAAACACAGGGGTATATCCGTCCTCAGCAGCTGCTAGTTCGCGCAGGAGGACGGATATATCCGTCCTGTGATGGCGCGGGTACTGAGACTGTACCCACGCGATCAGCGGCAGGAGCACGGCTGTTATACACAGCCTGGCTCCTGCTGCAACTGCCGGAATCGAAGCGCGCGCTGATTCCGGCAGTTTAACCCATTAAATGCCGCTGTCAATAGTGACAGCGGCATTTAATGTGTTTGACAGAGGGGGGAGCTCCCTCTGTCACCCGATCGGCGCCCCCGCAAACAAATCGCGGGTCGCCGTCGGGTTTCCATGACAGCCGGGGGTCTAACAAAGACCCCCAGGTCTGCCTTCAGCATCTGCCTGTTAGGCGATGCCGGAGGCATGACCTATAAGGTTGCCTGTCAGTTTTACACTGACAGGCAATAATGCTTCGGTATACTAAGTATACCAAAGCATTATATATGCGATCGGCACATCGCATAGTGAAGTCCCCTGGTGGGACTAAAAAAAAAAATGTATAACAGTTAAATAAAGTTTGTGAAAAAAAAAAAAATAATAATTCGACAAATTTTTTTCAATATAAGACATACCCCGAAAGTAAGACATAGTGGGGCTTTTGGGGATAAAAAGAAAGTAAGACACTGTCTTACTTTCGGGGAAACACGGTATATATATATATCTTATATGTCCACATAGACACAGAATTTAATTCCGCCAGAAGGAAGGAGGAGCCCAGTCTACGGTAGCTTCCATAGAGGTCAATGTATTACACCAGAAAAAAAGCTTTAACCAGTAGTAGACAATAACCTATAAATTTATGACAAGGTGGTCCAGTAGACAAGCACAACAAGAAAAAGAAAGATAGCTCACCACATGCAGAAATCACACGGTGTACAGCATACCTCCTTCAAAGTATAGTAAAGCTGCCACCCACAGTGTAATACCCCCAAAGCTTTCCCCCATATGCAGTATAATATAATGCCCCCATAGGGCCAAATAAAAAGAATACTCACCTAGCCCTGTTCGCACAACGATTGGAGGAGATCCCTCTGCTCCTCCGGTCTGTGCTCTGTGTGGCTCGGCGCAGACAGGCGTGATGTCATCACTGCATCGCGCCTGTCTGTGCCAAGCCACTCACGGCCTGCGTTACGCAGTAAATGGTAGAGCAGGGAGCAGATGGTTCCTTGACCCACCATTGGATTCAACTGTATCTGTGCCTAAGGAAGCAGATACATTTTGAATTGGAACATACCGCCGGCCGCCTGGAACAGTGGGTTATTGCCCGGGATGATTGGGAAGTATGGTACAGGCAACTGTTCCAACCCACAGGATGCATGAATTAACCATTGTCCAGCTCCGTTGGGGGGGTCTTGTCTGGGCTCTGTATTAGTGGGTCTGAGGTCTGTAGCCTGTATTTATTGAGTGATCTGGTTTGGAGTCTGTATTTATTAAGGAAGAATGGTCTAACGTCTGATTTAGTTTAGGGGGTCTGCTCTGGGGGTCTAGATTAGTTTAGGAGGTCTGGTATTGGGGTCTGTATTAGTTTAGGGGGTTTGTATTCATCTTAGGGTGCGATTTAAATTACAGTTTGGAGAGGTGTCTGAAATAAATGGACAGGGCATAAAGGAAAAAAATTTGCATGTACGCTGCTCTCGCCGTTTTGTTCAGCACTTTTCAGGATCTCCCTAATGTCCCTTCTTAAAAGTTGACAAGTATAAACTTATGATGACTAGTCTACCCTTTACTTTGACAGGAAGCATTCAGTTCCCTGTTGGCAAATACCTCAAAACCAGTGTAGAAGCGTTCATCATGGAAAATTGTGACGTCATTGATTAGATCATGGCAGAGGAGGCAAGAAGGCAATCTCTCTCTGTATGTACCAGTATGTAGATCACTGGTATCAAGATCACATGATCTTAAAACTAAATAAAAAAATAAATATACATTTTATAAAATGGTCAGCTTTTTCATCAGGTGGTCACGATAATTTGTTCATACCACAGAGAATGTATATGTTACTCAATACAACCCCAAATTACCCCCCAGACACTAAATTTTTGTCTGTTCTAACGCTGCATAATCTCCTTTTTCACCTTCACTAAAAAATTCTGTACCTGGATGATCATCATCCATGTGCAGAGGCTACATATAAAGCTATGGTAGATCTACATCTGAAACTGAAATAAGGTCTATAGTGACATCACACGGTTGACAATGGTCACGTATTCTATATTGCTATTCAAGAAAATAAGACACTTTCAATAGAAATGATTGTGAAATTTAGATCCCCAGCTAACATACTTTTTTAATTTGTCTAATTGATACATCATTAAAAGTTGTTGTCCACTGTGAACAAAAAAAAAATCCCTTTTTTATTAGCAGGGCCTCCCGACTATAGCGGATAATATGGTGTCCAGCTGCGGAGACCCCCAGCAATCAGCTGTAATCTGTAAGTGAACACAGCAGTAAGGCCCCATGCACACGACCCTGCCCATAATTACGACCCGTAATTTCGGGCAAGGCCAGCCGGCCGTTTTTACGGGCCATGCTCCCATTATAAAGTATAGGAGCACGGTCGTAAAATAAAAAAATAGGACATGTCCTATTTTTTTCGGCAGGTTTCTACGGCACGGACACCATCCTGTAGACATACGGGAAGGTGTCCGTCAACCATAGAAATGAATATGCCTGTAATTACAGGTGATTTTACGGTCGTGTGCATGGGGCCTAGGTGTGCATTTCCCCTGCAGCATCAACAGAGGTAAAATAAATCATTACACAAGTAATGCATAGGGATCTCGGGACCTCCACAACTAGAGACACTCTTACTATTCCCATTCTGTACACCGTTCAGGCATAAACGTTAAAAACGCCCTCGTGACGAAAAACAGCTATGCCCCGTTGAGTCATGGACTCCACAAAACCACCGAAAGTGTCCAGGGGTATCTGGCAACAAGACGTTAGAAGTAGATTCTTTATGTCCTGTAAGTTGCGAGGCAGGGCCTCCATGGATCAGACTCGTTTTTCCAGGACATGTTAGATCGGTTTGAGATTTGGGGAATTTGGAGGCCAAGTCAACAGCTTGAACACTTTGTCATATTCCTTAAGCCATTCCTGAACAATTTCCGTGTGGCAGGGCAAATTATCGTGCTGAAAGAGGCCATTGCCATTAAGGAATACCATTGCCATGAAGGAATGTACTTGGTCTGCAGCAATGTTTAGGTAGGTTGTACATGTCAAAAGGAACAGCCACACGAATGCCATGTCCCATGGTTTCCCAGCAGAACATTGCCCATAGAATCACACTTCCTCTGCCAGCTTACCTTCTTCCCATAGCGCACCCTTGTGCCATCTCTTCCCCAGGAAAGTGACGCACAAACGAATCCGGTCGCATCTTGACTGTTCACTTTCTGCCTTACATATCCCACCCCTTGACAGGTGCCATTGGGACAGGATAAATGTTATTTTACTCAGCCTGTTAGTGGTTTTAAATGTTATGTCTGAATGGTGTAAAATCTTTGAAGCGTTGATATAGATGCCCTACAGGTTTTTCTATAGAATACATAAATGACACCACCACGTCGATCAGAATTTTCCAGGTATAATGCACTAATATTCTAATAATAATAATAACTGGTGTCTAGTAGATAAATCCCCTAGCTCAAGGTCATAATAAGCTGACACGGAGGTTGCATTGTGCAGCTGGAAACATGTTTCGTCCTGCTGACTCCGGTCACCAGTATTTCGTGTAGTTGTGCTCAGTGCTAAATCCACTACAGGTAAATAACATCTTGCACTCGGCAAACAGCACTTGAAACCCAAGGTGCAAAATCTGGTTAGACGACAGCTAAAACCTATAATTAAAACAAGTTCACCAGCTCAAACTGGTCTTTTAACAGTCATGGCGCCCAGTGGCTCCTCTTAGATATGCTAATGTTACTGAGGAATTTCTACGCTTCACTACTCGTCTGACTTGCAAAATGTAACAAATCATGGTTGACATTCCACCTAACTGAAAGCAAAAATAATATTCAGTCGTTGTTACCATTTACGGTTTGAGTAAAAATGTAATATCTCATTGCAAGAATCTGTAGAGCAAAGGTGCAGGGTAAATTAAATTTTTGGCACCTTTAAGAGACACTGAAGCCTCATACACGCGCACTCACCAACATTTAAATCCCAAATCATAAGCCATTTTTTTGACAAGGTGATTTACATTGTAGTGAAGGGATATTTAAAAAAGACCTCAGATAACATACTGGAAAGCCATAAGATATAAAACACATTTTGGTTAATAGAACAAGTAGAACTTGTTTCTATTAAAAGGATTGACATCGAGCCGCTCACACCCCTTTTTATAAAAGATAACCAGCACTAGCTGAGTTATCAAGTTGAAAAAAAAGGTAGTTAGGGAATTAATTTTTTAAATTTTTTAACAGCAAATTATTTTTTTTATTGAATTTCAGCTTAGAATGTCTAAAAAAAATAAATAAATTTGACTCAACTTGGGAATAACCCTTTAATGCTCAGGGGGATACAGCCCGATATGCAGAATCCAATGGAGCAAACTGCAATATTTTCTTGGAGTACATCACTGCTGTATTTGGGATTGGTGTTACACAGATACCGAATACAGTCATCTGCAGGAGGCCTAAACCGAGATGGAGAATGGCATGACGACTATTGTCCCGCTGCTTTTCTTTTTCTATGTCGCCAGCTGTCATTTGAGATGGACTGGTTGCCAGGGATACACAGCCTTTTAAATGATCTTATCAGACACAGAGTCCTTAGCAACCAGTCTGTCTCAGGTTAACTTATTAAGCTCAGGGCAGATTTAATTTTGAACTGAATAAAAAGTAGGTGTTTGGCAGTACGCACACCAAGGATTTCTCCATATCGAACCATATTGATCAGATTCTTGTAAAAAAAACAAAAAAAAACATTTAGACAGAACAATGTTATGTGGCATGTCCAGCCCTATGTACATAAAGCTTAAAGTGCGCTTGGCGGTACAGTGGCCCATCACTAAACGGTCACGTCTCCTCTCGCCTGAAATGAGATGGTGTGGAGAGACACTAGTTAATGCTGGGAGGTACAGTTGCTGAGGCGACCATATGACACCTGAGGTGTCTTTTGCCCTGGCAACTCTTCATCATTGTAGAATTAAATACAAACTTCTAAAATATATTTGTGTTTCAGTTCTTCCCATTTAAAAGATCTCTACTTACGGTCAGTGAAAGGAAACCAAACAAACAAAAAATACTGTGCCCTTTAACCCCTTCCCGACCATCCCACATAGATTAACAGGCTGTAGCACTCGACCTTGTGCCTGCAGCCCGTTAATCTACGTGTGCTCCTAACAGAGCACACAGGCGCTCCCCGGAGCCCGGCGTCTCCCAGTACAGGATGCTACTAGCAGCATTAGTACTGGGGGAAAACATCGGGTCGGATCACAGTGGTGATCCCTGCCGATTAACCCCTTAAATGCGGCGGTCAATGGTGTCCATCGCATTTAAGTTGTTATAACAAAGTCGGCACCACGCGGTGCGATTGCGGGGTGCCGATGGTTGCTATGACAACCAGAAGGTGACTGGCAGGACCTAATATGCCCCCTGTCAGTGTGAAACTGACAGGTATAATACCCTGCAATACATAAGTTATAATATATAAAAGTTGGATCTTCTAGTGGGACTAAAGGTTAAAAAAATAAAAAAAAAATGTACAAAAAAATAAAGGAAAAGTTCAAAGTAATAAAATTAAAAATCACCATTTTTCCCTTATAAAGTCCTTTATTATTAGAAAAAAAATTAAACTATGCATAATTGGCATCACCACGTCTGTAATGGCCTGAACTAAAAAAAAATATAATGCAATTTATCCTGCAGGGTGACCGCCATAAAAAAAATTATAAAAAAAAAACCATACCACTTAAGCTCCCAGAATTTTTAAAAAATAGGGATAAAATGTTGCACGTACCCAAAAACAGTACCAATAAAAACTACAGTTTGTTCTGTAATAAACAAGCCCTCACACAACTTTCTTGATGGAAAAAATTTAAAAGTTAGGGCTCACCTAATATGGCAACACAAAAACTAAATAATTGTATTTTTTTTTAAACCGTGATTTTATCGTGCAAACACCGTAAAACATAAAAACCTATATACATATGGTATCGCCATAATCGCATCGACAGACAGCATAAATTAAATATGTCATTTATAGCGCACAGTGAGCGCCGTAAAAAAAGAATGAAAAACAATAGAAGTTTTCACAGCCTAATTCCACTAAATTTTGCAAAAAAACCTGTGGGATCAAAATGCTCACTATACCCCTAGATACATTATTTTTAGGGCTGTCCACTGTTTTGGTCCCTCAGGGGCTTTGCAAATGCACATGACACCCGAAAACCAATACAGCAAACTCGAGCTCCAAAAGCCAAATAGCGCTCCTTCCCTTCTGAGCCCTGCCGTGTGTCCAAACAGCAGTTTATTACCACATATGGGGTATTGCCGTAATCAGAAGTTGCTTTACAAATCTTGGGGTGTTTTTTTTTCTTTATGCCTTGTAAAAATGTATACGTTTTATTGGGAAAAATTTTGATTTATTTTTACGGACTAATTCCACTAAACTTAGTAAAAAACCTGTGGGGTTAAAATGCTCCTTATACCACTCTATAAATTCCTTGAGGGGTGTAGTTTGCAAAATGGTGTCTTTTGGGGGGATTTCCACTGTTTTGGCACTACAAGAACTCTTCAAAGTCAACATGGTGCCTAAAATATATTCTAATAAAAAGTAGGCCCCAAAATCCTCTAGGTGCTCCTTTGCTTATGAGGCCTGTGTTTAAGTCCATTACCACACTAGGGCCACACGTAGGATATTTCTAAAAACTGCCGAATCTGGGCAATAAATATGGAGTTGCATTTCTTGGGTAAAACCTATTGTGTTACTGAAAAAAAAATGGATTAAAATGGATTTTCTGACGGAAAAAAAAAAAAGACATTTCTAAATTTTACCTCTACTTTTCTTTAATTCCTGTGAAACACCTAAAGGTTTAGGAAGCGTTCTAAATGCTGTTTTGGAAACTTTGTGGGGTGAAGTTTTTAATATTGGGTGATTTATGGGGGTTTCTAATAAATAAGGTCCTCAAAGCCACTTCAGAACTGAACTGGTACCTATAAAAATAGGTTTTGGAAATTTTCTTGAAAACGTGAGAAATTGCTGCTAAAGTTCTAAGCCTTGTAACGTCCTAGAAAAATAAAAAAAAATTCAAAAAACGATGCCAACATAAAGTAGACATATAGGAAATGTCTCTGTCCACAAGGCCAAAACAGGCTCAGTCCAGCTAGGAAAGAAGCAGACTCCTAGTAAAGTGTCCTCTGTATTCATCAAAAGAGCACTCTCCTCAGCTCTCCCGCCTCCCATGAGTCTGCTGTAGTCTGTCTAGTTAGGGTATGTTCACACGGCAACGCCAATTAGGGTATGTTTACACGCACTAATTACGGACGTAATTCGGGCGTTTTTGCCCCGAATTACGTCCGAAAATAGCGCCTCAATAGCGCTGACAAACATCTGCCCATTGAAAGCAATGGGCAGACGTTTGTCTGTTCACATGAGGCGTATATTTACGTGCCGCTGTCAAATGACGGCGCGTAAATAGACGCCCGCGTCAAAGAAGTGACCTGTCACTTCTTTGGCCGTAATTGGAGCCGTTATTCATTGACTCCAATGAATAGCAGCGCCAATTACGTCCGTAATGGACGCGGCGTTCAAGCGCCTGCACATGCCGTTGCGGCTGAAATTACGGGGATGTTTTCAGGCGGAAACATCCCCGTAATTTCAGCCGTTACGGACGCCCTCGTGTGAACATACCCTTACAGAGCTGTTTCCAGGCGAAAACAGCTCCTGAATTTCAGGCGGTTTGACAAGTGCACGCGTTTTTCGCGACGTCTTTTATGGACGTAATTGGAGCTGGTTTTCATTGGAGTCAATGAAAAACGACTCCAATTACGTCCCAAGAAGTGACATGCACTTCTTTGAGGCGGGCGTTTTTTTACGCGCCGTCTTTTGACAGCGGCGCGTAAAAAAAAAAGCCCGTCTGCACAGAACACTGTAAGGGCGGATTCACACGAACGTGATTTACGTCCGTGCAGGCCGCGTGGTTTTCACGCGGGTCGCACGGACCTATGCAAGTCTATGGGGCAGTGTAGACTGTCCGTGATTTTTGCGCAGCGTAAGTCCGGTGCGTAAAACTCTCGGCATGTTCTATATTTGAGCGTTTTTCACGCATCACGCACCCATTGAAGTCAATGGGTGCGTGAAAATCACGCACACCACACGGAAGCACTTCCGTGGGACGCGCGTTAATCGCGCAACAGCAGTAAAAGAATGAATGTAAACAGAAAAGCACCACGTGCTTTTCTGATTACAAACATCCAAACGGAGTGTCATAATGATGGCGGCTGCGTGAAAAGCACGCAGCCGCGCATCCATATGAACATGACACGGAGCTGTCACGCTTCTGCCACGCGCGCAAAACGCTCACGTTCGTGTGAATCCGCCCTAAGACCCATTGAATTCAATGGGCAGATGTTTGCAGACATTTTTTCGGCCGTAATTCGAGGCCTAAAACGCCTGAATTACGTCCGTAAATAGGGCGTGTGAACAAATCCTTACTATTATCCCTTCCCAAGACAGCCAAGTTTTATTTTTTCATCTTCCTTTCATTCAAAAGCTATAACTTTTTTTTTGTGTCGACATAGCCGTATTAGGGCTTTGATTTTACCATGTAGTTTTTGATGGCACTATTTAACGTACCATACAAAGTACTGAGCATCTTTCAAAAATTCCTTGATTTTTGTTTGGTTTTGTTTCTCCACCATTTATCCTGCAGTAAAAAAAATTAAATTGTATTCTGTGTGTCAATACGATTATGGCGATACTAAATGTATATATTTTAAAACTTTGCTAAAATTAAATAAAACATTTTGTGCTGCCATATTTTGAGACCCATAACTATTTTATTTTTCCGTCGATGGAGCTATGAGAGCGATTTATATTTACAGCCTGTAGTTTTTATTGGTACAATTTTTAGAAACATTTGGCTTTTTAAATACTTTTTTTAGGAGCAAAGGGACTAAAAAATGTAAACTCGAGTTTTGTTTTTTTAATTAATATCGTTTACCATGTGGGTATGCCATAAATCTCTAAGATGGGAGTTAAGGGCAACATATTATGGTGATAGATCCACTTTAAGCCGTATGTTTCTTTACTATTGCACATCCATATAGCATCCAACGCAAGAGATCAATGGATGTGTGATCTCACTATTGACTGCTATGTGGATGTGTGTAAGTAAATGCACCCTCCACCTCCCAGCAATAGTGGACTCCCAATGAATTCCTAGTATATGATCATTTGTGTCCTGTGAAGGACACACGGACTTCATACACCTTAGAAAAACAGTGTTGTCCAGTAAAGTGACTTCACCACATACTGACCGCCATTCTACCTACATATCTCACGACACCCAAGTAAACATAGGATGATGGATGTGTTTGTTTGTTTGTAGAGAATTGGGATAATTGCAGTACAGGACAGCAATATTATAAACTCGGCTGACCTCAGGTGCCGCTCAGGTGTGTCTGTGGTATGTGCATTGTTGTGAAATGTGTTACATTTGAGAAATCAATATTCTTTTAATTTTATGAGTCACATATATGTCATTGTGTTTTGAAGTAAGCAATAAGGATTGGAGGAGTCTTCCAAGTATATGGCTGTCTATCGGATATAGACAGGGATGCCCCCCAGCTGTTTCATGGAAATTATTTTCTTGCATAAGCACTCTATCATGCTGCCCCCTACATGAGTGATCCACAACTTTTTATACCTTGTGAGCCACATTCAATTTTGAGTGATGACCAGGAGCCAAATTTATGTAAAAAAATCTTTAACATATTAAACCGCAAAGAAACACAAAATGATAATATTTCGGTTTGAAATGTAACACACCCAAATTGGCACTTTTCTGGGTATAGGATAGGTCTGCAATATTGTTGATGTGGATATTATAATTTAGCAAGATCATATGATTATACCTCAAGGTTTCTATGGCAAGCCTCACAGCAGGGGGTCGCGAGCAACCTGCGGCCGCCGAACAACTGGTTGGGGGCTATTCTACAGTTCGGGAAGGGTGCTGTCCAGATACATGGTAACACATGGAAACATGTGTAAATATACTGCAATTGTATGTAACTATATATGAAAATATTACCACATATGTATTTATAATCCTGACGCTGCCCTGTCCCCTTTAGGTTCAGTCGTGGTCGCCTCCCCTGTGACCGTTACGCCACTGATAAGAAGTCTGGACCAATGCACACGGAAAAACTGCATGTACATACCATGTAAGTTGTGTAAGGGTATGTACACACACACCACACACACACACACACACACACTATTTACGGACGTAATTCGGGCGTTTTTGCCCCGAATTACGTCCGAAATAGCGGCTCAATAGCGTCGGCAAACATCTGCCCATTCATTAGAATGGGTCTTACGATGTTCTGTGCAGACGGTAATTTTTTTTATGCCCCGCTGTCAAAAGGCGGGGCGGAAAAAAGACGCCCGCGTTAAAGAAGTGCCTGTTACTTCTTCAGACGTAAATGGAGCCGTTTTCCATGGACTCCATGGAAAAACAGCTCCATTTAACCTCCGTAACGGACGCAGCAAAAAGCGCCTCAACATGCCATTACGGCTGAAATTACGGTGCTGTTTTCTCCTGAAAACAGCTCCATAATTTCAGCCGTTACGGACGCTGCCGTGTGAACATACCATAAGGCTGTGATCAGGGCCGCCATCAGGGGGGTATTACTGGTACTCCCGTCAGGGGCCCGGCCACATGAATGAAGTAAAAGGGGCCCGCCGGGCTGCCGTCGCCCCCCCCCCCTCGGACTGTTGCCCCCCCCCCTCGCAACGCTCACGGGCCCCCCCTCGCAACGCCCGCGGCACCCCCCTAGCGACACTCCCCTAGCAACACTCCCCTAGCAACACTCCCCTAGCAACACTCGCGGCAGCCCCTGCATACCTGTTGTAGCTTCACTGGAGAGGAAGATACAGCATGTGCTGAAGCTGCGTGTGGAGATCCCGCCCCCCAGCTCCTCTACACTGCCGACCGGACCTGCAGGCTGGTGAGTATGTTCCCCTATCCATTCTGATTCCCATCCCCCTGACCCCATTTGTAGATTGTATAAAGTTGGTTAAAAAGTTTTTTGGTATTTTTTCGTTTTCCTAGCGCTTTTTTGCCGCGATTTTCGTAATCGCGGCAAAAATGGCGCAGTTTTGCCGCGATTATATAAAAATCGCGGCAAAACCGCGTGATTTGTGCCGCAATTACGAAAATTGCATAAAAAAAAAAAGAGTGTGTTCCTACCCTAAGGCCGGATTTACACGAGCGTGTGCTTTTTGCGTGTTGCGCATGCAAAAGGTCCATAACCGCTCCGTGTGTCAGCAGCGTATGATGCGTGGCTGCGTGATTTTCGCGCAGCCGCCATCATTATGACACTCTGTTTGTATGTTTGTAGCACGTGGTGCTTTTCTGTTTTCATTCATAGTTTATACGGCTGCGGAAGTGCTGGGCGTGATTTTCACGCACCCATTGACTTCAATGGGTGCGTGATGCGCGAACAATGCACAAATATAGGACATGTCGTGAGTTTTACGCAGCGGACACACGCTGCGTGAAAATCACTGACAGTCCGCACGGCCCCATAGAGTAACATAGGTCTGTGTGAGGCGCGTGAAAATCACGCGCGTTGCACGAATGTATTACACGTTCGTCTGTATAAGCCCTAACAATAAGGCCCAGTTCACAGAGTTTTTGGGCCTTGATATTGACTCGGACACTGCGTCAGAATCAGCACCAAACAACTTCCAAAACCGCCTCCCATTGATTTAATCTGAAATCAATGGGAGCCAGTCGCGGAAAAAAGAAAAAGCAGCACGTCCTTTCTTGCCGCGGTTCTGCCTCTGACCTCCCATCGAAATCAATGGGAGGCAGAAAATGCATTTGTCCCTGCGTTTTTTGTCTGCTGTCCTCAATCGCCGCGGACAAAAAACGCGGCAAGATAGTGTGGGCAGGTCAAAATCTGCCTCAAAATTCGGTGCGCGGTTCCAGGCGGTCGCGGGTGGGCATGCGCGGGAGTTTGCGGGTGCGCGCGATCGGTCGCACGGGCGGCAGTGTTTGACGGCCCCCATGACGACCCCCATGCTACCCAGGGCCGCCATCAGGGGGGGTATTATGGGTACTGATGTGAGAGGCCCGGCCAAACCTAATTGAAAGGGGAGCCCGCAGCTCACGACATTCTTTTGGTGAAAAAAACAAGCCCCATTGCAGGGGTTTGTTTTTTTTTTCTACCAAAGGCAAGTCGCGGCAGTTTGCCGGGCCCCCCTTTCAATTAGGTTTGGCCGGGCCTCTCACATCAGTACCCCTAATACCCCCCCTGATGGCGGCCCTGGGTACCATGATATGGTGCTGGACGGAGTACCGTTAACAGGCGGTGCCACGGTAGGGGGGCCCAGAAAATTTAGCTGTAGGGGGCCCTGAAATTCCTGATGGCGGCCCTGGCTGTGATACCCTGTAAAGCAAGACACAAAGGCGCTCTGTGTCCTGCCAAATGATGCCAATGTTTCTAGGGAATAATTCCTCAATAATACGGCATCCGACATGGGCCCATAGCAGGCTAGGAGCTCCCTATTATGGATCTGTTACACAGATCTACAACATGGCTGTAAGCCTGCCTTGCACAGCTAGCTACTTTAACCGGGATAAGTTGAACGTGCATGTTTATTGCTGTACGGCGAGAGAGGGTTACGGCTGTGTTCACATCAGAGTTGGGCTTCCGTTTATCGGTTCCATTTGACCATTCCATCCGAGGAACCGATAAATGGGAAGCCGAACGGAAACCATAGCTTTCGTTGGCATTACCAGCGATTTCAAAAGTAACGCTTCCTTTGCAGTTGGTTTCCGTTTGTTTCCGTTGACCACTCCCCTCAAGACTAGTGGGAGGGGCTATCACTATTTAATGCACACTCCTTCTGCAGCATTCTTTGACCCGTCTGCGTCCTGATGGGAACGGGTTTTCACCCACCCACCTACCTAGTAAGTTTGGCCTTTTTTGTGGTTTTGATGATATCTATGTCCCATTTTTTCTGTTTGTGTTTCCGTTGACTATTGTTACCGCAAAAGAACAAAAACTTTACGGAACAGAAACCAACTGCAATGGAAGCATTACCATTGAAATCAATGGTAATGCAAACGGAAGCTATGGTTTCCATTCATCTGTACCTCCGACGGAACGGTCGAACAGTACGATGAACGGAAGCCCAACGCTGATGTGAACAGGCCCTAAGACTGCTCTAACAGCAATTTGTGTTTCATTTTTTATATTGTTACTTATTCTACTGAGTGTCTAAACATTCTGATGTCCTAAATAGAGTAATAGTATAAGGATATGTTCACACTGAGCGGATTTGTTGCAGAAATGTCTACGATTTTTACAAACCCTGTTCAAATAGCGCCATATATATATATATATTTTAACCCAATAGATAAAGGCTGGTAATACTTACCTCACCTGCTCCTCTGCAGCTCTGGGTGCAGTGGTAATGTGTACTCTGGTGGCGCACACAGCACCCTGACTGTCAGCGTCAGGACCCTGTGTGTGGCGCACTCAGTGCTGAAGAAGACACAGAAATGAGGAGAGGTAAGTATATAGAGGGGTCTGATTATTTAAGTGGCCTGTAGCAATTTCAGGGTCTGGGTCCAAAATAACTTTAGGAGTCTAATCAGGGGCCTGAAATTAAAGGGGTCTGGGGTCTAAAACATAGCAGAGTACAGCGTTTGGGTTTGCTGTAACCCCATAGACATTCAATGGAGCGGCAGGGCGCATGCGTGACCACTGCTCCATTCAAACTCCTCCTCACTGCGGTCATGCAGTGAGGAGGAAACGGGGCTCAGACCCCCCTACTAGTGATCGGTGGGGGTTCCAATGATCATACATTTATTACCTTTCCTGTGGAATGAATGGAACTGATTTTCAGTCACAGATATCTCTGCAACAAAATTTTCAGCGTTTGACTGCACGCTAAGTTTGGGTTCCCGCTCAGCAGATTCGCTGCAGATTTTGCATGCGTTTCTTTTTGGCCAAAACCAAAACAGAAGAAATATATAAAGAGAGGCCTTATAGGTCTGCTCTTTTGGATCAAATTCTGGTTTTGGCTTAAAAAAAAAAACGCATGCAAAATCTGCACTGTGGGAACCCAACCTAAAGGGTAGAAAAAGCCTGTACTAATGAGGGGCCAAAGATGTCTGCCACTAAACTCTGCAGTTGTCGGGAGAATTCGTCATGGCGGTCTCGGCCGGATGGAGAAGAAAAGGAAAGTGAACGACTTCGAGAAGACGTCACCTGTGATTTACTGGATTTAAGTTTTGATTATTTTTCCTGTCTGATGTCCACTATATGGCAGTATTATTGGTTATATTTATTTTTGTACAGTAACTACTTTATACAGTGGCCTGATTAAAAGAGTGAGTAAATAGCTGTCCCTGAATATGTAATCAGGTGTTTCCGTGTTCCACTTTTTTTCAGTCTTGTTGTAAGGTGTGGCTTACATAATTTAGAGAGTAGCATGACCAAACATTGTTGTGTCGTTTTTATTCTGCCCCCTAAGGCTGGATTCACACGAGAACATTAGGTCCGTAAAGGACGGAACGTATTTCGGCCGCAAGTCCCGGACCGAACACAGTGCAGAGAGCCGGGCTCCTAGCATCATAGTTATGTACGATGCTAGGAGTCCCTGCCTCTTCGTGGAACTACTGTCCCGTACTGAAAACATGATTACAGTACGGGACAGTTGTCCTGCAGCGAGGCAGGGACTCCTAGCATCGTACATAACAATGATGCTAGGAGCCCGGCTCCCTGCACTGAGTTCGGTCCGGGACTTGCGGCCGAAATACGTTCCGTCCTTTACGGACGTAATGTGCTCATGTGAATCCAGCCTTAGAAATCAATCTAGGATTCATCCTTGTTCAGATGTATGAAACAGTTGCTGCAATTTCTGCAACAAATCTGCCGTGTATGTACATACTCTTTGTCTGGACACACACACACACACACACACACACACACACGGTTTTCTGTAATGTTTTTCACAGCGCTTAAAAAAAAATATATATATATATATATATAATAAATATTATGCAAAAATAGCAGCTGCAGCAAGATGTTAGTTTAAAGGCTGTAGTGAAATAGGAGAATGGTTACATGCAGTGTTTTCGCGTCGGTGGCGTTTTTATCAAAATGCAGAATGGCCTATCTCTGAAGTTTATATTGAGAAACCTATAGAGAAAAATTGGCAAACATGCCACCATCATGGTAAATGTAAAAAACGCTGATGTTTTTACATGCAGTTTAAAATGAAAGACAAAAACCTGTGTGAAGGAAGCCTATAGGAAAGACTTATGCCTCATGCACACGACAGTGTGCTCCGGCCAAGTCCCATCAGTGATTCGTGGAAAGATAGGACACATCCTATCTTTCCACGAATCGGAGAATCGGTTCAGATTTCAAGGACCCGATTCACTTACTAAAGTGAATGGCTCTGTGAAGACTATCGGGTGCCACACTGACGCCGTTAAAGACGGCCTGTGTGGCACATCGGTCGTGTGCAACTGGCATAGTACGAGCACACACAGAATTAATACCGCAGAATTTCTGACCATATTTTCTATGTGGAAATTCTGCAGCGTATTACAGTAGCAGCAAAGTGGTATAAGATTTAAACAAATCTCAGCCACATGCTGCGGAATAAAGCTGCAGAAAACACATGCAGAAATTGGCTTGCGGTGCGTATTTCCAATTAGCAGCATGTCAATTTCTCTTGCTAAAACAATGCAGAATTTCCAGACGGAAATTCCGCTGCGTTTACGCTCTGCGTTGACATACCCTTAGGGTCAGCTCACACTGAGTGTTTTGGGGCTGCTTTTGATGCGGAAACCACGTCGGACCCAGTGCCAAATAACGTGTGTGTGTGTGCATTAACAAAAAAACAACCTAGCCTTGTCATGCAAACTGCATGCTTTTCAGCTGCATTGTGTGGGTGTGTTTATGTTGAATTATATTCCTTAGGCCAGATTCACATGAACTAATGCAAACTCTGACGTGAAACCTGTCCGTTTTTCACGTCTGAGTTTCACCCGTGCGGGTCGTGTTTTCAAGGATCCCAATAGACCTACAAGGGATCCGTGAAAACGGAGGAAAATAGGACATACTCGACTTTAACTGACCTTTCACACGGTCCGTTGAAACAACGGCCCCATTAAAATACATGCGTCCACCTGACAGCCTTTGTTTTAACGGTTGTCACACGGACGTAGTCTACGTTTGTGTGAATAAACCCTTAGGGTATGTTCACACGTGCACGTCCGTTACGGCTGAAATTATGGACCGGTTTTCAGGCGAAAACAGCTCCTGAATTTCAGACGTAATGGCAAGTGCAGGCGTTTTTCGCTGCGTCCATTAGGGGCGTAATTGGAGCTGTTTTTCTATGGTGCCAATGGAAAACGGCTCCAATTACGTCCCAAGAAGTGACAGGCACTTCTTTGACACGGGCGTCTTTTTTACGCTCCGTCTTTTGACAGCGGCGCGTAAAAAAAATGACCGTCGGCACAGAACATCGTAAAGCCCATTCAAATGAATGGGCAGATGTTTGCTGGCGCATTGGAGCCGTATTTTCGGACGTAATTCGAGGTTAAAACGCCAGAATTACGTCCGTAAATAGGGTGTGTGAACCCAGCCTTACTTTTCACAAAGTAAAAATCTGTCTGCTGCGGCACCTGCAGCTACATAGTTACATATAGTTACATAGTTAGTACGGCTGAAAAAAGACACATGTCCATCAAGTTCAACCAAGGGAAGGGAAAAGGGAACGGAAAAATTTCTACACATAGGAGCAAATATTTTTTTGTTCTAGGAAATTATCTAACCCTTTTTTAAAGCCATCTACTGTCCCTGCTGTGACCAGCTCCTGCGGTAGGCTATTCCATAAATTCACAGTTCTCACTGTAAAGAAGCCTTGTCGCCTCTGCAGCTTGAACCTTTTTTTCTCCAGACGGAGGGAGTGCCCCCTTGTTTTTTGAGGGGGTTTTACAAGGAACAGGATTTCACCATATTTTTTGTATGTGCCATTAATATATTTATATAAGTTAATCATGTCCCCCCTTAGTCGTCTTTTTTCAAGGCTAAATAGGTTTAATTCTTTCAATCTTTCCTCAT
The DNA here is from genome assembly GCF_050947455.1 of Rhinoderma darwinii. Taxonomy (NCBI): domain Eukaryota; kingdom Metazoa; phylum Chordata; class Amphibia; order Anura; family Rhinodermatidae; genus Rhinoderma; species Rhinoderma darwinii. The sequence continues at coordinate 64,567,213 of NC_134688.1, forward strand.
AACTTAAATTCTCCATGCCCCTTATTAGCTTCGTTGCTCTTCTTTGTATTTTTTCCAACTCCAGGGCATCCTTTCTATGAACTGGAGCCCAGAACTGAACTGCATATTCTAGATGAGGCCTCACTAATGCTTTGTAAAGTGGCATTATTACATCCCTGTCCCGCGAGTCCATGCCTCTTTTAATACACGACAATATCCTGCTGGCCTTTGAAGCAGCTGATTGACACTGCATGCTGTTATTGAGTTTATGATTTACAAGTACACCCAGATCCTTCTCAACAAGTGAATCCGCCAGTGTAGCGCCCCCTAGGACATATGATGCATGCAGGTTGTTGGTACCAAGATGCATAACTTTACATTTATCTACATTAAACTTCATTTGCCAAGTGGACGCCCAAACACTTAGTTTGTTTAAATCTGCCTGTAATTCATGAACATCTTCCATAGTCTGAACTATATTACATAGCTTGGTGTCATCTGCAAAAATAGAAATAGTGCTATTAATCCCTTCCTCTATATCATTAATAAATAAGTTGAATAATAGTGGTCCCAGCACTGAACCCTGGGGTACACCACTTATAACCGGTGACCATTCAGAGTAGGAATCATTGACCACAACTCTCTGGATACGGTCCTTGAGCCAATTCTCAATCCAATTACAAACTATATTTTCTAAACCTATAGTCCTTAATTTACCCATTAGGCGTCTATGGGGGACAGTGTCAAATGCCTTTGCAAAGTCCAAAAACACTAAATCCACAGCGGCCCCTCTGTCTAGACTTCTGCTCACCTCTTCATAAAAACAGATTAGGTTAGTTTGACAACTTCTGTCCTTAGTAAAACCGTGCTGGCTGTCACTTATAATGCTATTTATTGTCACATAATCCTGTATATAGTCCCTCAATAGCCCCTCAAACATTTTCCCCACGATGGATGTTAAGCTTACTGGTCTATAATTACCCGGGGAAGACCTAGAGCCCTTTTTGAAAATAGGCACCACATTTGCCCTGCGCCAGTCCCTTGGCACTATACCAGTCACTAGAGATTCTCTGAATATTATGAAAAGGGGGACAGAAATAACTGAACTAAGCTCTTTAAGAATTCTAGGGTGTAACCCATCTGGTCCCGGAGCCTTGTGCACATTTATTTTATTTAATTTAGCTTGGACCATCTCTACATTCATCCAATTCAGTATATCAACTGATATATTAACAGAACTGGCACCGGCTACATCAGCTGCTCTTTCTTCTGTTGTATATACAGAGCTAAAGAACCCATTTAGTAACTCTGCCTTCTCTTGATCCCCTGTGATCAACTCCCCATTACCATTATCTAGGGGTCCTACATGTTCAGACCTTGGCTTTTTTGCATTTATATGCTTGAAGAATTTTTTAGGATTTGTTTTACTATCCTTGGCCACCTGCCTTTCATTTTGTATTTTTGCTAATTTTATTACATTTTTACAGATTTTATTAAGCTCTTTATATTTTACAAAGGCTACAGCTGTACCCTCAGATTTGTATTTTTTAAATGCCCTTTTTTTGTCATGTATTGCCCCTTTCACAGAAGGTGTAAGCCATGTGGGGTTTAATTTGAGTCGTTTATACTTATTACCTGTAGGAATAAATTTTGCACTATAATAACTCAAAGTAGATTTGAAAATCTCCCATTTATCATTTGTTCCATTATTTGACATTAGTTCTTCCCAGTCTATATCCTGAATTGCCGCCCTCATCCTGGGGAAATTGACTTTCTTAAAATTAAATGTTTTTGCCCTCCCAGCCTGCGTTTGTTTTTTACAGTATAGGTAAAATGTAACTATATTATGATCACTGTTACCGAGGTTTTCACGAACATTGACATTCCCAACAAGATCTGCATTATTAGAAATGACCAGATCCAACAGAGCTTCACCTCTAGTCGGGTCTTCCACAAACTGGCCCATAAAATTTTCCTGCAATAGGTTGAGGAAATGTCTCCCCTTTGCAGTTGAAGCCGAACCATGACACCAATTAATATCCCGGAAATTAAAATCTCCCATTATCACTACAGTACCCGCCTGTGCAGCCCGCTCCATCTGTTTATATATCTGACCTTCCATCTCCTCAGTTATATTGGGGGGTCTATAGATTACACCAAAAGTAATTTTTTCAGTGTTTACCTCCCTTTCTAGTTCCACCCACAAGGTTTCAACCTCCTCACAGTCTTGACCCACTATTGTCTCTTTCACACTCGCCTTCATATCACTTCTCACATACAGACATACACCACCACCTTTCCTATTTGTCCTGTCTTTACGAAAAAGTGTAAAACCCTGTAGATTTACAGCCCAGTCATGTGAAGAGTCCAGCCATGTTTCAGCAACATCCTCTGCAATTGCAGGGTTGTGATTTGTAATAGGGGAAATAAGGACAAGGCTGAGATGGACTATTTACATGTAGTGAACAAATATTTAGTAGTACATAAGGGTTCACACAGCAATGTAATCTTCTGACTACTGAAAACATCAAACAGCCCAAACAGGGGCGGACACCAACAACAGAGGACCCACGTGCAAGAGCAGTATATGGGCTCCTTGATTACTTGTACTTAACTCACTAAGCAAGTTGTGATGTCATAGGAACTTACCTGACTGAAATATACTTTGCGATGTCACAGCAGATTATCTGACAAAAACACAGTTGTGATGTCACAGTAGATTACTGGTAAAAAGAGTTGTGATGTCACAGCAACTTACCTGACTGAAACCCACTTGTGATATCACTGTTGCTTAGCTGATAAAAACACACTTTTAGGCATCATTTACACGAGCGTAATATACGCGCGTGCGACGCGCGTGTTTTTCACACGTGTCGTACGCACCTATATTAGTCTATGGGGGCATGCAGACAGTCCTTGAGTTTTGCGCAGAGTGAGTCCGCTGCGTAAAACTCACGACATGTTCTATATTTCCCCCGTTTTTCGCGCATCACGCACCCATTGAAGTCAATGGGTGCATGAAAACCACGCAGGTCGCACGGAAGCACTTCCGTGCGAACTGCGTGATTCGCGCAACAGCTGTCAAACTCTGAATGTAGACAGAAAAGCACCACGTGATTTTCTGTTTACAAACATCCAAACGGAGTGTCATAATGATGGCAGCTGCGCGAAAATCACGCAGCCGCGCATCATACGCTGATGACACACGGAGCTGTTAAGTGCATTTTCGGCACGCAAAACGCCACATTTTTTGCGTGCGCAAAACGCACACGCTCGTGTAAATCAGGCCTTAGAGTACGTTCACCCTGGGTGGATATGCTGCATAGACGCACACAGCGTATCCGCCCTGGTAGACTCAGGGAGTTCCAACCGCAAAACCGCACCAAATTGTGGTGGACATTTTTCAGCTGGATCGTCTGCTGCGATTTCATACTTTTACCTGTAGCCTTGGCGACACATCCCTCTGCCGTCCTGCAGCTTGGCCCCTTGGGATCAAATGTCATCATATGTGACTACTGCAGGATTTAGTTTTTTTCTGAGTTGCGATTTTTGAGGCGGAATCGCAGCTTTCCCGCCACAAAAATCGCAACCTGTGCTCTTTATTGCAGATTTTACCTCCGATTGAATTCAATGGGGAAAACCCATAACAAAAAAAAGCAGCGATTACGCAAATACAATTGACATGCTGCAGATTAAAAAGTTTTTTGCTGATCATTTATGGAGCGTGTGGATGAGATTTGTTCACATCTACTGTGTTACGCTGCAGATTTTCCGCAACGAAAACCCACCTTAATATTGCATCAGTTTCCTGACCGAGACACTTGTACCGTCACATTAACCAACAGAAACAGTTGTCATGTCCTAGCAATTCACCTGATGCAACCAGTTATAATGTCACAGCAACGTTCCTGACTGTTTCATTCCAGCGGATTCATTTCTTACTTATCTTTCTTTCTTGGAAAGCTGGGTAGCAACTAATACGGCCAATATTAAAAAACTCCAGCAGGTTTCGTCACTGGTTTTCCAAGATCCATCAATGTCAGCTATAAGGCAACATAATGACATGTGGTCATCCTAGCAACATTGAGGCGGCAACATCGTTACCATATTGCCACGATTTTGCCAAAACTCAAGGGCAACCAAATGTGGCCATGTAGCCCTGGCCTTATACCACGACACATCCTTCGTATTAATTGTTCAGAATTCTGGGAAAGCCGGGTAACAATCTCTATTGGAGTTGTAATAGCACCAATATCTGTGGCCACTCATCTTTCCCAGCTGCAGATATAAGACTCTTGAATAGAAGTTTTTAAACAACTTAACCTAAAAAGAACAAAGGACAAAACGGTTCTGGTGCAAACTTTTACGCTTTCTGCCGCCAAGTCAGGCGTCCTTTCCTTCATCTATGAATGACGGCAGTGATTATATTGAAAGCCCTCGGGGAAGTCACATGACATGCTATGTAACACCTGGGAAAAAGCCATCATTTATTTGTGTTTGTACACCCGGATGGAAGATTATCTGCGGCTTTGAAGTCAGTGCAAATCTTTGTCTTGATCTAATGGTTTTCATTGTCCTCCCCTCCTCCTGCTTGGAGCCCTTACCTGGTCAGGGAGGAGCTGCTTAGTAATCCTACACCTGCTGAAGGCCACTCCTATCACCGTTCTAAACTTCCCAAACTAGTGCATGGACAAGCACGAGAACGCAGGCAGCTCCCCAGAGGAAATGCCTTTATTTATATTTTAATTGTAATTAATGCCAATTATTGAACATCCCACCATGGCCCTGGATGACAGCAGTCTCTATGCCAGGACTAAGCTTTGGTTAAATTTAAATGACAATGCCCTTTCGAGACGGTGTAGTCTCCCTCCAGAACTGCTCTCAGGGATTGATTTTAAGGGAAGGATTCCAAAAAATTTAAAAATTTTGGATCCTATAAGACGGAATAAGAAAAGACCTTCTATTATCCCAGGTAAGACAAACAAATGGTTGTGACTGCTAATGTTAAGTGAGTGACTATGGGTACAAAAAAGACAACGATAATTAGTTTAGCGATCGTCGTTTTTTATGGTACTACAAACGATTGATTCTGATATAGTTCATGCTGTTGTTTCTTTTTGCAGTCTTGATAATTAAACATATGGGGGATCTGTTATTACTGGGGCACCCTGTGAATGCTGTGCCAGTCTCTCCATCAGTGCAGCACACCCTGTTGATGAATCTACCATAGTATTTAAACAATGCCAGGTCGGACCTGCCTCTTTTTATGAAATATTTGATAAATTTGTATGTGTTGAAAAAAACAGCGCATGGACATCATAAATATGACTTTTGGGTCGAGCATTATATTTTTCAATGTATTACGCTCCGTATTATTATTTATTTCTGTTACGTGCATAGCGCCAACATGTTCTGCAGCGCTGCTGTACAAAGGTCCACACTTACTGTCCCCATTGGGGCTCACAATCTAAGTTCCCTATCAGTGTGTTTTTGGGGTGTGGGAGAAAATCAGAGTACCTGGAGGAAACCCACACAGAACATTAAGGGTATGTTCACACGTAGTCAACAAAAACGTCTGAAAATCCAGAGCTGTTTTCAAGGGAAAACAGACCCTGCTTTTCAGACGTTTTTTTACCAACTCGCATTTTTCGCGGCGTTTTCACGCCGTTTTCGCGGCGTTTTTTACGTCAGTTTTTGGAGCTGTTTTCATTGGAGTCTATGAGAAAACCGCTCCAAAAACGTCCAAAGAAGTGTCCTGCACTTCTTTTGCCGAGGCTGTATTTTTACGCGTCGTCGTTTGACAGCTGTCAAACGACGATGCGTAAATAACAGGTCGTCTGCACAGTACGTCGGCAAACCCATTCAAATGAATGGGCAGATGTTTGCCGACGTATTGTTGCCCTATTTTCAGACGTAAAATGGGGCATAATACGCCTCGTTTACGTCTGAAATTTGGCCGTGTGAACATACCCCAAGGCTGAGTTCACACGAGCATGTTACGTCTGTAATGGACGGAACGTATTTCGCCTCAACACACTGACCGAACACACTGCAGGGAGTCGGGCTCCTAGGATCATAGTTATGTACGACGCTAGGAGTCCCTGCCTCTCCGTGGAACTACTGTCCCGTACTGAAAACATGATTACAGTACGGGACAGTTGTCCTGCAGCGAGGCAGGGACTCCTAGTGTTGTACATAACTATGATGCTAGGAGCCCGGCTCCCTGCACTGTGTTCGGTCCGGGACTTGCGGCCGAAATACGTACCGTCCATTACGGACGTAACATGCTCGTGTGAACCCAGCCTTAAACTCCATGCAGATGTTGTCCTTGGTTGGATTTGAACCCAGGAACCCAGCGATGCAAGGCAACAGTTTTAACCACCGTGCTGCCCGCAAAGTGCTGTAAAAAAATCTGCCCCTTAGGCCTGATGCACTCTACCGCAATGGTTTTGCAATCCTTAAAACCACGAGTCTGTTGTGCTCTGTCGGACTGCAAAAACCTTTTGTGCATCCGTGTGTCATCCGGACTCAAGGGTCCACAACAATTCACCAGTATTGGTGAAACCGCAAATCTGGACCTTAAAATGACTTGTCCTGAGTTATTGTGGGCCCCGCATTGATCTGTATAAATTACTGTTGTGTGCATGGGGCCATTGAAAGGAATGGGTCTGCAAAAATGCGGATAGATTGCGGCCGCAAAAATATGGTTGTGTGCATGAGGCCATAGTGTGTCTATCACCTGAGAAAAGTGCATGTGGGGCAATGCAAGGGTAAAATAATCCCACAGCGTTCATCAATCTATATATTTATGAGTACCTTAATAGTTTGGGTGGTTTCCAACCTGTGACGCTCCAGCTGTTGCAAAACTACAACTCTAAGCATGTGCTGACTACCACCGCTAAACACCTATGGTTTACATGCAGCATTGTTTTATTTGTTGTGTTTTTTTTGGGGGTTTTTTTGTGCAATGTAAATTACCTGTTTGCCATTGTAGTCCCGAGACAATAATCGTTGCTGTAGTGATTGAAATAAATTTGACCTGTAAAAACTGTGTTGTCAGAGAGGCCCTGTGGTTGTGTGGAAGAAGAGGGTCATTTCAGGTCATCTGGATAGTTATGAATGGGTTCCTGTTGTCTAATTCTGATCATTTTCATCCTATCAAAAAATGCTCAGATCAAGTGCAGTCATTTTTGTAGCTGCAAAATTATTTCAGACATCAAGAAATATGTAAGTGATGTATGTTGAGTTCAGTCTGGGAATATATAAATATAGCTAAACTAATCGAGAACTAGGCATTTTCTAATCTAACTATATACTATGCAAAAAAAAAAATTGGTTCCCAAAATACTAATATTAGAGACAGTATTTGTGGTAGGGGTAGTGCTTGTTTACATATGTCTTGACCAGAAAGATGGGGTACCTACACATATGGCTATGGTTGTATGGCCTGTCACTGGACAAGACAGTTGTAAACAATCATACTTAACATTTGGGGAACTACATTGTATCCCAGAGCAGAAAGAGTTCCCACTACTTGTGCTCAGTAAGTTTAGCCATTTTTATATATTCCTGGTAAAGTCCTTTTTAAGTTATCGAATGATAAGTTTAGTTGTGTAGTCTACCAGAGTACTATTTAACAAATTTTTATGGTTAAGAAAATGCACAAGGGGCTCAGAGGCCACCACAGTCCATGAGCTGCACCTACAGTTTTGTAGATGCCAGTTGCACTACCAGGTAGAACTGTCCATACCGATGTCAATGTTTAGTCCAAGTCATAAAAGTTACTCTACGTACAAAAAAACAACTTAAAAAACAAAATGTTGAATGCCACCAATAGGTAGGTTGTTTCATTCATAGCTGTTACTAAAAAAGATCAAGTCTTTCTAGGGCCTGCTTCAGACGGCTTTGTTCAGTCCATGAGACGCGGACCGTATGCCGGCCGTATTTCCCAGACTGAATGTAGTTCAGGGAGCCGGACTCCTGCCATCATATTTATCTATCCCTACCTCCCCGTGGAAATACTGTCCCGTACTGTAATCAGGTTTTCAGTATGGGATAGTAGTCTTGCGGGGAGGCACACAGCACTATGGATGACTATGATGCTTGGAGTCAGGCCCCCTGAACTGTGTTCGGTCCGGAAAATACAGCTGACATACAGTCCGTATCTCACAGACCGAACACAGACGCGTGAAGCAAGCCTAAACTTAATGTTGTTGGTCTACACTATGGGTAAGTTCACACGTAGCGTAAATACTGCGGATTTTCCGCAACAGATTTGAACAAATATCGTCCGCACGCTGCGTAAGTGAGAAGCGGAAAAAACACTCCGAAATTTACCTGTGGTGCGTTTTTGTTTTTTTTAATGTGCAGCATGACAATTGTATTGGCGTAATAGCTGTTTTTTTGTTGTGGATTTACCCCATGAGGTAAAACCCGCAACAAATAGCAGATGTTGTCATTTTTGTGGCGGAAGAGCTGTGATTCCACTGCAAAAACGGCAACTCAGAAAATAAAATAAGAAAAAAAATCTTATACTCACCCACAATTCTGTACTTCTTCGTCCAGGCCGGCCTCCTGGAATGACGTTTCATCCCATGTGACCAATCACAGGCTGCAGCAGTCACATGGGATGAAAAGTATGGCTACGTAAGTATAAAACGGTTTTCCGCGGCGGACGTACCAGCCGGAAAACCACCACAATTTGGTTCCGTTTTTCGGCCGGAATTCCCTGCGGTGACGAGGGTGGATACGCTGTGTGCTTTTACGCAGCGTATCGGCCCTGTGTGAACATAGCCTAAGTGGGTGGCCATGCCTTCATGTATCTTCTTGTGGAGTGCTATTGTGACAATACCTACTTGATGTCCTTGCTTTAGTGTGTCCTGATGTTGAGTTGCTGAGTGTATCCTGGATAGTACTTGGGTTCACGGATGACCCGAGCCACCCAGGGTAGCTTCACCAGGTAGTGGTGTTGGACAGTAAAATGGTTATTTGTGCTATGTTTCCAGCTTTGGGATTATTTTTGTGGTTTTAAGATATAATTAAGTTTGAAATGACAAATTTTAATCACACCAAGGCTTTGTACAAGGCTGGAATTTTGCAGTTCTACTACATCATTGATATATGGTAACATGGTGAATAACCCCACATCTGAGAACTGGTAACAAGCAATAAATTCATGACCTCCGTGACAGTAACTCTGTCTGCCTTCACTCTTGTGCAAGCAAATGATAACTGACAATCTGGACTCCTTTTTAAAAGGCCATTTTGGATTTTTTTTTTTTTGGGGGGGCAGATATTTGAGCCATAACCTGTAGTATACGGTCAGATTACATCCACAGCTGATCGAACATTACAATAAGGGTGTCTTCCTACTGTATTTGGCATGTGCAGAGTTGTAATGTTTATGATATTATCAGCCAAAATAATAGTAGAATTGCCAATCTGTTCTTTTGATGGTCAATTGAAATCTCATGTCTATGGCTAACGTAATATATGCCAGTGGTGGATTGATAATTTGACATTAGGGTAGTGCCTTAGGGCCGTTGACTAGTAGGTGCCCACAACCCCTGGGTCAGATGCATTAAAGTTTAAGTGCAGGGTATGAAAAACAAAAATAAACACAAGAGACACACGAGAAAGTCTTCTCAGAAGAATCATGTTAAGCCACTATGGTAGTTGGTCATGATCTCCTAATTATTACTGCCTGGGGGCCGTGACCACTCAGTCTGCCCCTGATATACAGTATCCACTGGTCAAACTTGTTCTTTGAGTATTGATTTTGTTCCGTTTCTTGACGTGAGATATATCTACAGTCTATGTATCCTGTGTGTATATAGATGAGACCTAATAAAAAAGAACCTGTGTACCCCTATTCCCAACCTGCAGCCTTTTTCCCTGAGGACAGCTCTCAATTTTTTTTACAGTGGCCCAGTTCTTTGAATGCCACTTATTTACCCCCACAGGCTGCAGCGGTCACATGGGATAAAGTCATCCCAGAAGGCCGGACAGCAGGATGTTAGAGGGATGCGTAGCCATGGTTACGGCCAGGTAAAGTAAGAACTTTTTATTTATTTTTTTCGAGCGCTGCTTTCCACAGCGGAAATTCTGCCAAAAAACTGCACCACAATTTGGTGCAGTTTTTCTGACAGAATGTGCAGCATGTGCTAGGTCGGATACGCTGCATAGTTTTACGCAACGTATCCGACCCGTGTGATCCCGGCCTTATACTTTTCCTTCGTTTTGGATCCCCTTCTGGCTTTTGGATACGTTTCAGTACAGGACAGTATTCCCGCGGGGAGGAAAGGACACTTCGCGTCATACATAACTATGATGATAGGAGCCTGGCTTCCTGAACTGTGTTCGGTCCAGTATATGCGGCTGACATCACCGAACAAGGTGAATAAGGCTTAAGTGGCCGTCCAAAGAAATAATATGGAAATCGGGATGTAGCATGCACTTTTTCTGTCTTTGTGTATTCTTGGCAGATTGGAAGTGATGTGAGGTTAACATACAGTGTAGTGCTACACACACCTATAGACTCAAAGCATGAAGTATAGGGGGCTCTCGTGTACCATCACAGGACTCTGGAGGCTGAGCAGACTTTGCATTGCGACATGAGCTAGATTTTGCTTCCATTGGTTCACCCATAATGGCTTATATTATAGGTGTCGTATGTATAGTGGGTTGTCCTGGTGCCCTCACTATACTATAAAGACCTTCTCAATATAATGAAGATAATTTTTATAATCGCTCACTTTTTGCTAGTTTCTCCTGTGCACGCTCTCCTTGCTAAGTTATGAATCACGACTTCACCTGTAAATTCCATAAAAAAACATTGCAGGAAATGGACTTGACAATCTGGTATGTGTGTTTCAATATATTTTTATGCCGTGTTTGTTGCTTTTTATTTCTCCTCTTCCATCCAGGCATGTTTGTGAGTTTATTTATAAAAGGTACTTTAATAAAATAAGCCAACGTGCAAGAAATGTCTAAATGTGTTCATATTCTGGTGGTTGTGGTCTGGATAAAGTGTTCGATATTTTTAGCCTCTAAATATACTAGAATGCAGCTCCTTTCTTAAAACTAGTGTCAAATATATATATTATATTACATTCACAGTTCGAAAAATATTTTTATAAAACCTGAGAAACCCTTTATTAAAAATACTGATAAATAGATTTTCATGATGTGCTCACACTTCATAATGGATCAGTAATCTAGTCCTCCGGCACTATGAATACAGGGACCAACCAGTTGAGTGTATGTGTGTGTGTGTGTGTGTGTGTGTGTGTGTGTGTGTGTATATATATATATATATATATATATATATATATATATATTTCTATGTATAGCCTTCTTCTATTCATAAATGATAATGATCAGCCCTGGTCCACCAGTGGAACAGAGCAAACTCAGATGAGCCCAGATTTCTAAGATCTTGTCCAGTTCTGATGGTCACGTGCCCATTGTAGCTGCTTTCGGTAGAGTACAGGGGTCAGCATGGGCACTCTGACCGGTATGCAGCCCTATGCACTGTGTTCGGATACCTTTCTATCATAGTCAGGATTGACTATTTCAATCTTCTGGGTGATCGAACCAGACGGGCTAGCCTTCACTCCCCACTCGCTTTAATGAGCCTTTGGCACCCATGATCCTGTCGCCGGTTCACCTGGTTGTCCTTCCTTGAACCACTTTTGGTAGGTACTAATCATTGCATACCGGGTACACCCCACAAGACCTGCCATTTTGGAGATGCTCTGACCAGTCGTCTAGACATCACTGTTTTTCCATTTTTCCTGCTTCCATCACATCATTTTAAAGAACTGACTGTTCACTTGCGATGTATTAGGCAGCAACATTATAAAACGTTTCTTCACTTCACCATCAGTGGTTTTAATGTTATGACTGATCGGTGTATGTATTTAACTACAGTTCCCCATAGGTCATATATATATATATATATATATATATATATATATATATATATATATACTACTGTTCAAAAGTTTAGGGTCACTTAGAAATTTACTTATTTTTGAAAGAAAAGCACAGTGTTTTTCAATGAAGATAACATTAAATTAATCAGAAATACACTCTATACATTGTTAATGTGCTAAATGACTATTCTAGCTGCAAACGTCTGGTTTTTAATGCAATATCTACATAGGTGTATAAAGGCCCATTTCCAGCAACCATCACTCCAGTGTTCTAATGGTACATTGTGTTTGCTAACTGTGTTAGGCTAATGGATGATTAGAAAACACTTGAAAACCCTTGTGCAATTATGTTAGCACCGCTGTAAACAGTTTTGCTGTTTAGAGGAGCTATAAAACTGACCTTCCTTTGAGCTAGTTGAGAATCTGGAGCAGTACATGTGTGTGTTCGATTAAACTCTCAAAATGGCTAGAAAAAGAGAGCTTTCATGTGAAACTCGACAGTCTATTCTTGTTCTTAGAAATGAAGGCTATTCCATGCGAGAAATTGCCAAGAAACTGAAGATTTCCTACAACGGTGTGTACTACTCCCTTCAGAGAACAGCACAAACAGGCTCTAACCAGAGTAGAAAGAGAAGTGGGAGGCCCCGCTGCACAACTGAGCAACAAGACAAGTACATTAGAGTCTCTAGTTTGAGAAATAGACGCCTCACAGGTCCTCAACTGGAGGCTTCATTAAATAGTACCTGCAAAACGCCAGTGTCAACGTCTACAGTGAAGAGGCGACTCCGGGATGCTGGCCTTCAGGGCAGAGTGGCAAAGAAAAAGCCATATCTGAGACTGGCTAATAAAAGGAAAAGATTAATATGGGCAAAAGCACACAGACATTGGACAGAGGAAGATTGGAAAAAAAAGTGTTATGGACAGACGAATCGAAGTTTGAGGTGTTTGGATCACAGAAGAACATTTGTGAGACGCAGAACAACTGAAAAGATGCTGGAAGAGTGCCTGACGCCATCTGTCAAGCATGGTGGAGGTAATGTGATGGTCTGGGGTTGCTTTGGAGCTGGTAAAGTGGGAGATTTGTACAAGGTAAAAGGGATTTTGAATAAGGAAGGCCATCACTCCATTTTGCCATACCCTGTGGACAGCGCTTGATTGGAGCCAATTTCATCCTACAACAGGTCAATGACCCAAAGCAGACCTCCAAATTATGCAAGAACTATTTAGGGAAGAAGCAGGCAGCTGGTATTCTATCTGTAATGGAGTGGCCAGCGCAGTCACCAGATCTCAACCCCATAGAGCTGTTGTGGGAGCAGCTTGACCGTATGGTACGCAAGAAGTGCCCATCAAGCCAATCCAACTTGTGGGAGGGCCTTCTGGAAGCATGGGGTGACATTTCTCCCGATTACCTCAGCAAATTAACAGCTAGAATGCCAAAGGTCTGCAATGCTGTAATTGCTGCAAATGGAGCATTCTTTGACAAAAGCAAAGTTTGAAGGAGAAAATTATTATTTCAAATCAAAATCCTTATTTCTAATCTTGTCAATGTCTTGACTATATTTTCTAGTCATTTTGCAACTCATTTGATAAATATAATTGTGAGTTTTCATGGAAAACACAAAATTATCTGGGTGACCCCAAACTTTTGAATGGTAGTGTATGTGTGTGTGTATATATATATACACACACATACTATGGGGTGAGAAATCTTCCCCTTTGTGTGTTTACATACATGTCTTTAGGGATTTGTAGTTTTTAGTGTTGCATTCTGGGCTAGAAAATATTCCTTTTATTTTAGAGATTTTGTTTTGAGAATGGACAAAGGTGAAGAATTTGCCATCTCATATTTCTATTTCTACTTTCTTTGATATTCTGGTGTGTTTGGGATATGATTTCCAGGTATTCTCCATGTGTTGATGTTATAAAATAATATCCTAATATTTACGGGTTTTTTTATGTAAAATTATATTTTTTTTGCTAAAGATTACATTTTAGCCAAGATGGTACTTTAAATGTTGTTTTTTTTAAATTATATTCTTGTGTTACACGGGTTGTCTCACAAAGTCGCGCATTTTTATAGAAGCTGGAGTTACGTTTGCTGGGGAAATGTAGTATAACATGCAGCCATGAAAATGAATGAACCACCCTGCCCTACACGAATCACGCAAGTCCATGAGTGCGTACTCTTCATGAGCGGCTCTCTGCTTTGGCTCATAGAGGGGGTTCACATCCGGACAACATCTATGCCTCGGGAGCTTAATGATATATGGTGGGGAAACTGCACACAAGCCTAAGATCACCATATGCAATGCCAAGTGTCAGCAGGAGACGTGTAAGGCACGCCGCCACTGAACACTGGAGCAGTGGAAATGTGTTCTCTGGAGTGATAAATCATGTTTCACTATCGGCCAGTCTGAGGAATAAATATGGGTTTTCCGGATATCGATGCATAGTGCCTACTGTAAAATTTGGTGGAGGAGGGATAATGGTTTGGGTTGTCTTTCAGGGTTTGCACTGGCCCCCTTCAATTGAATTAATGTTACAGTATACAAAGACATTTATGCTAAGAACTTTGTGGGAACAGTTTGGGGTTCGGCCCTTTCCCGTTTCAGCATGACTGTGCCCCCCTGCACAAAGCAAGGTCCATAAAGACACCAGTAATGAGTTTGGTGTGGAGGAACTTGAGTGGCTGCACAGAGCACTGACCTCAACACCTTCAGGCACCTTTGGGGTGAATTGGAATAATGATTGTGAACCAGACCTTCCCATCCAACTTCAGCGTCTGACCTCACAAAGGCTCTGTTGGCTGAATACGCGCATGTTCCCACAGACACACTCAAAAATCTTGTGGAAAGTCTGTTCGTCGCAAAAGAGAAAAAAACTCCATATAATCGCTCATGGTTTTGGAATAGGATGTCCAACAAACTCATATAAGGCTAGATTCACACGAGCGTTTCTGTTTTGCGTGCATAAAAAACGCGGCGTTGCAGTTCCGTGAGGCATCCGTGTACGGTTTCGGTCATCCGTATGTCGTGTTATTTATGTCAGGAAAAAAAACTGATGGAGGTGTGTTTGTTTTTTTTTTTCCCTCATAGTTTCTGGTGCGTGAATCACAGACAGCATGCGGATGACGTCCGTGATTCAAAAAGTTATCTATAAGGCTAGGTGTCATTGTCTCTTGGTGGGAAAACTGTCCCGTACCGTAATCATGTTTTCAGTACGGGACAGTAGTTCCGGGGAGAGGGAGGGACACCTAGCGTCATAGATAACTATAACTCTAGGAGCCCGGCTCCCTGCACTGTGTTCGGTCTGGGAAATGCGGAGGTTTTGGCCCTTTTTTGGCACTGATTCCAATGCAGTTTCCATGTCAAAATCAGCACAAAAAAAACTGTGTGATCAGGGCCTTAGACTTTTTATTATGTGTGTGTGTATATATATATATATATATATATATATATATATATATATATATATTGTCGGCATGAGGACTAATATTCACTGGGACTAAAGAGGAGAAAATTACAATTAACCCCTTCAGTATGAAGACCTTTTTTTATTTTTAGTTTTTCACTCCACGCCTTCCAAGAGCCATAACTTTTTTTTTTTTTTTTCTGTCAATAGAGTGGTGTGAGTGTTTATTTTTTGCAAGTGGAGTTGTTGTTTCTATTGGCACCATATAATGTCCTATATAATGTACTGGGAAATTGAAAAAAGAATTCTACGAGTACTGAAATTGGAAAAAACTCAGATTCCTCAATTGTTTTTTGGGTTTCGTTTTTAGGGCTTTCATCGTGCGGTAATGACAACAACTTAACTTTTTTCTGCCGCTCAATATGATTACGGTGGTACCAAATTTATGCAGGGTTTTTTTGAAATTATATTTTACTACTTTAAGATGCTCATCACCACATTATAAGTGTCCTATCTTGTACACGATGTGATCGGCGCTGTAATGTAGATTACAGCAGTGTTTTTATTTAGAAAAACGATCATTTTTTACGGAGTTATGACCTATATTAGCTTTATGCTAATGAGTTTCTTAATGGATAACTGGGCGTGTTTTACTATATGACCAAGTGGGCGTTGTACAGAGGAGTGTATGACGCTGACCAATCAGTGACCAATCAGCGTCATACACTTCTGTCCATTCATTTACTCTGCAAATAGCGATATAGCTATATCGCTATATGCAGCCACATAAACACACTATAACATTACTGCAGTGTCCTGACCATGAATATATATTACCTCCAGCCAGGACGTGATGTGTATTCAGAATTCTGACCACTTCTGTAGCGTCTGTGATTTACAGCACAGCGAGATCTCGCTGTGAATGACAGGTTACAGGAAAAACGCGAGTGGCATAAAAAACGGCTGAAAATCAGGAGATGTTTTCCCTTGAAAACCGCTCCGTATTTTCAGACATGTTTGTGTGTGTGTGTGTGTGTGAACATACCCTAACAATGCTAAGCTGTGCGGCCGCACAGCTTCGTATTGAAATACATGAATTAAGGGTATTGAACCGTTTGAGGGTGCACGGTATCGAAACAGTATTGAAGTTTCGATGCATCGTGCATCCCTAATTGTAATAGTTCAGATCTTTACAGACGCAGCAATACCAATTTTTACTTCTTTTTTATCTTTTACATTACTTTAGAGGAAAAAAATGGAAAAGGTATTTTTTAACCTTTTTTCATAATTAAAAACGTTAACTTTTTTTTCACACAATCTATTAGTTCCCTTAGGGGACTTGAACCAGCGATCGTTGGATCACTGGTACAATATACTGGTACAAGTATTTTGTAATTTTTACAGGCTTCTGTTAAAGAGACTCTGTCCCCACATTATAAGTGCCCTATCTCTTACATAATGAGATCGGCACTGTAATGTAGGTAACAGCAGTGTTTTTTTATTTAGAAAAACTATCTATTTTCACCATGTTATGAGCGATTTTAGCTTTATGCTAATTTCTTAATGCCCAACTAGGCGTGTTTTTACTTTTGACCAAGTGGGCTTTGTGGAGAGAAGTGTATGACGCTGACCAATCAGTGACCAATCAGCGTCATACACTTCTCTCCATTCATTTATTCAGCACATAGTGAACAACGCAGGATCACTATGTGCAGTCACATACACCCGCATTAACGTTACTGAAGTGTCTTGACAGTGAATAGACATCGCGTCCAACCAGGACAGGATGTCTATTCACAAACCCGACACTTTGGTAACGTTTGTGTGTGACTTACAGCACAGCAAGCGTAATCTCGCGAGATCACGCTGTAAATGACAGTTTACAGTGTGATCGCGATGTGCTGTGCTGTAAGTCCCGCACAAACATTACCGAAGTGTCAGGATTGTGAAGACATCTTGTCCTGGCTGGAAGCAATGTCTATTCACTGTCAGAGCACTTCAGTAAAGTTAATGTGTGAGTATGTGGCTGTACATAGTGAACAATGCAGGATCACTATGTGCAGAATAAGGGTATGTTCACACACCAACTCGAAAACGTCTCAAAATACGGAGCTGTTTTCAAGGGAAAACAGCTCCTGATTTTCAGACGTTTTTTAAGCCACTCGCGATTTTCACGGCGTTTTTACGGCCATTTTTGTAGATTTTTTCGATAGTCAATGAAAAACGCCTCCAAAAACATCCCAAGAAGTGTCCTGTACTTCTTTTTCGCTGCCGTTTTTTATACGCGTAAAAAACGCTCTGTCGGAACAGAACGCCGTTTTCCCATTGAAATCAATGGGCAAATGCTTGGAGGCGTTCCGCTCCTGATTTTTGGGCCGTCTACGGCCCGAAAAACGTCCGAAAATAGGTCATGTGAACATACCCTTAATGAATGGAGAGAAGTGTATGACGCTGATTGGTCAGCGTCATCCACTTCTCTCCACAACGCCCACTTGGTCAAAAGTAAAAACACGCCCAGTTGTCTATTAAGAAAGTCATTAGCATAAAGCTAAAATCGCACATAACTTGGTGAAAAATGATCGTTTTTCTAAGTAAAAAACACTGCTGTTACCTACATTACAACGCCAATCTCATTATGTAAGAGATAGGGCAGTTATAATGTGATGACAGAGTCTCTTTAAGCCCTGCCACAGACAGGGCTTATCGGGCAGAGTGAAGGCAGTCCTGGAGGCCTTCATTAGGCCCCTGGGCTGCCATGACAACCATCAGCACCCCATGATCGTGTTGTGGGGTTGCCGATGAGCTGTCAGAGGGGGTCGCTCCCTCTTTTTAACACCTCAGATGCTGTGGTAGCGATTGACCGCAGCATTTGAGTTAAACGGCCAGGAGCGTGCTAGCACGATCGCTGTTCCAGGCCGTTGGTCCTGGTTGTCCGTTGTAAAAAACAGCTGACACACGCAGCGTATGGAGTGTGCTCCATATGTTCCCCCCCGCACCAGGATGTAATAGCAATAGCACATTGTGGTGCGTGAAGGGGTTAACCATTGTTGACTTCTGATTAGCATGCTCCTCATGAGCGGCAGACAGTGCTCAATATTACTGATCTCGCAGGCACTGCCGCTATGCCTGCACAATAAACCAGAAGAAGAAACCAGTCACGACCAAGTAATTGAAAAATTACGAACAATCTTTATTAAAGTCAATTAGACACAATAAATCACATAAAAACAACTGTACACATAAAATCACTTTTTGCAAGTTGCACTTGCATTAACCTTATATACAGGTATCTATCTGTGCAAACGTACCTTGCCTAGCACCTGCCCTAAACTATTGATTTTTGCACTTTAGCTTTCCCTTGGATCGTGTGACTAGTTTAACATCTGGGGGGCCATGCTGCTCTATGTTCTGATTCCATCTTTTTACGAGGGTTCATGTGATTTTATGTGTACAGTTGTTTTTATGTGATTTATTGAGTCTAATTGACTTTAGTAAAGATTGTTCGTAATTTTTTCAATTACTTGGTCGTGACTTGTTTCTTCTTCTGGTTTGTTATATTAGTCACTAGGACCACTGGTATAATTTGGGGCATTGTTCGGTTTTGCTAAGTATGCCTGCACAATAAAGAACAGGGCACTGACTGTAAGGGGAGATTCACACGAACGTTGCGTTTTTGCGCGCGCAAACAACGCAGCGTTTTGCGAGCGCAAAAACCATTTGACAGCTGCGTGTGTCATGCGTGTCTGATGCGCGGCTGCGTGATTTTCGCGCAGCCGGCATCATAGAGATGAGGCTTGTCAACGCCCGTCACTGTCCAAGGTGCTGAAAGAGCTAAATCTTTCAGCACCCTCGACAGTGAATGCCGAACACAACAGCGAAAAACCTGTAAAAAAAAAAGATAAAGTTCCTACTTACCGAGAACTTCCCGGCCGTTGCCTTGGTGACGCGTCCTTGGTGACGCGTCCTTGGTGACGCGCCTCTCTTGACATCGGGCCCCACCTCCCTGGATGACGCAGCAGTCCAAGTGACCGCTGCAGCCTGTGATTGGCTGCAGCCTGTGCTTGGCCTGTGATTGGCTGGAGCTGTCACTTGAACTGAAGTGTCATCCCGGGAGGTCGGACTGCAGGAAGGAGACAGGAGTAATCGGTAAGTTAGAACTTCGTTTTTTTTTTACAGGTTAATGTATTTTGGGATCGCAAGTCACTGTCCATGGTGCTGAAACAGTTTAACTCTTTCAGCACCATGGACAGTGACTATCTCCTGACGTCGCGTACCGATAATTTTTTTGCCGGGATCGGCCAAAACGAGTTTGGCCGAACCCGGTGAAGTTCGGTACGCTTGTCCGGCTTCGCTCATCGCAAAGACACTCCGTTTGGATGTTCGGAAACAGAAAAGCACGTGGTGCTTTTCGGTTTTCATTCATCCTTTTCACTGCTGTTGCGCGAATCACGCTCGTCCCACGGAAGTGCTTCCGTGTGGTGCGCGTGATTTTCACGCACCCATTGACTTCAATGGGTGCGTGATGCGCGAAATACGCAGAGTTATTGAACCTGTCGCGCTTTTTGCGCAGCAGACAAACGCTGCGCAAAAAGCACGGACTGTCTGTACTGCCCCATAGACTTGTATTGGTCCATGCGTGCCGCGTGAAAACCACGCGGCCCGCACGGACCGAATACACGCTCGTGTGAATCCCCCCTAATACACAACTGCTGCCCCGCTTTAATGGCGGTGATCAGAGAAACCTCTAGAAAAAAAATGAAATGTATTAGATATAAGCCCCGGAAAAGTAACGCACATTTAGTAACTGCAATAAAAGCAACATCATCGATTTATGACTTAAAAAAATAAATAACTACTACGGTGGAATTAACAAAATAAATTCTGTCATTTTCTCAAATTAAAAATGAATATAAGTTAAATGCTAATATATATGTACTAAAAAAAATGGCACAAGCTAAAAATAAACCGTTCTGACCACCGTTAAAAAAAAGAAAAAAAATATTTTTCTTGTCCTTAAGGCATTAATCATTTACATTATGTTAAGAGAATTTTTTGCCTTACCCGTTTTTAAAACATCTGGAGATAATAGAAGTAACACAACCATTATAACAAAGTGCAGCAAGATCTAATAATGGCCATCATACATTTAGTGTTTTCTTTACGAAAATAGAATTAGTGAAACCGCTTTGTTCTTTGCACTGCAAGGTCATGAACCTGCTCCATTACCTCCCGCTGGCCCTTACAATAGACAGTAATACATTTCTCTACAGGAAGACGGATGTGCAACTTTTATATAACCACTGATTTCATGTCAAGTTCTAGAAACTTTCTCAACGAGAACAATGAAATATTCTCAAGTATTCTGAGCAGTCAGTGGTGCGTACTACGGCTTCTCACAGGTGAAGGGTCATTATAACCTTATATACCGTGTACACAAAGCTATGCAGTGTGGGTATTCGGACCCATCCTCCATTGTTCTGATCCATTCCGCATATCTACAAGTCTGTGGGCCTCGACATAGGAGCCATCAGGTTGTTATGTATCACTGAGCATGACCCCTCGCCCAGGCCGTGTTTTTCTTATGGTCACAAAAAATTCTTCAGACATTAGAAGTAAAACTCCCACTACTTGCACCTCTCCCACTTTTACTTGTGAGAACATTAGGCCAGGTTCACACATTGCATTTAAAAATCCCTGCGGTTTTCTAGCGGTTGAAGTCCTTTTTATGAAATTTTTCAGTGTTTTTTGTTTTCTTTTTTTTTTTGTGGAATTTTTTTAATAATTGTTTGCGCATGTCTTTTTGAATCTACATATATGGAAATGCAGATTGAACTCTACGGAGAAAGCATGGCTAGGATATGTGATCTGTTGGTTTCCACCTACTGGGACCCTGACCATCACGAAATATAAAAAAGCACCGCACCGTTCCCACCCAGTGCTGTACTGCAACACTGCTCCATTCGCTTGAAAGAAAAATACAATAGATAAGTTATAAATGTGCGATAAGTAAACCCCCATCAAGTGATTATTTATTACCTATTCTTTCCATTTTGGACTCATGTCCTTCTTTTAAAATACTTGTATCCTCTGCAGAAGAGAGGAGAAAAGGGAGAGGCCCAATACAATGAAGTCTAAGGCAGTTACGAAAATATCTAAGCAATTGGTGATATATGTTGGAAAACCCATTAATTGAATATCCCATTAAGGCTGTGTTCACACAGGGCAGATACGTGCCGTATCTGCCCTGGTCCCCACAGGGAATTCCGGCCGAAAAATGGAACTAAATTGTGGAGCAGTTTTTCTGACGGGATGTCTGCTGCGGAAAACAGCGATTCTGCAACATTGACGGATTTAAAAAAAAAAAAAAACAGCACCGCAGGTCAATTTATGAACTTTGAGTTTTGTGCAGCGTAATACAGTAACAGCAGAGTGGATGAGATTTGAACGTATCTTCTCCACTCTGCTGTTACTGTCTTAGGGTATGTGCACACACACTAATTACGTCCGTAATTTACGGACGTATTTCGGCCGCAAGTCCCAGACCGAACACAGTGCAAGGAGCCGGGCTCCTAGCATCATACTTATGTACGATGCTAGAAGTCCCTGCCTCGCTGCAGGACAACTGTCCCGTACTGTAAACATGATTACACTACGGGACAGTTGTCCTGCAGCGAGGCAGGGACTCCTAGTATCGTACATAAGTATGATGCTAGGAGCCCGGCTCCCTGCACTGTGTTCGGTCCGGGACTTGCGGCCGAATTACGTCCGTCAATTACGGACGTAATTAGTGTGTGTGCACATACCCTCACGCTGCGGATTTTCCGCAGTATTTACGCTACGTGTGGTTTTACCATAAAAATTACCTTTTTTTTAAAACAAACAAAATCTAATTTATTAAGATGTGCATATAGGATTAAATTACATCATTCAAAACATAAAAATGAAAGCAAAACCAAGTGTGTATGTATTCGGGTTATTGGTCACTACATTCATTATAAAATAACAATTCTAGGTAGGAAGTGTCTGTTTAATGTTTGTATTTCCAGAGATGTAAAATATAGGGGAAATCCCTATAAATGGATGGGAAGTGGAAAAAACATGTAACTAAAGTTAAGTCATCTAAGTGTACCTGTGTGTGTGTGTGTGTGTGTGTATATACCTGAGTAAATATAGGTATATATGTGAATTGGGTCATGTAGAGACGGGGGTATAATTAGTAATGTGGTATGTAAGGAGAGAACATTTTTAGTAGGTTTCCAAAGGGCGCATGTTTTTGTTGTTTGTTTTGTTTGTTTTTTTAAATGACCGCTAACAGGGAGCAGCAGGGTTGCCAACCTCCACTTCAGAAATTTCTGGACAACTGAGCTAAAATTCACAAACAGAGAAACATTTTTACAGGCACATTACAAAATCATTGCCTGTGCAGTGTGTTAGGAGTGACTCGCCAATCACAGCCTCGCCTGTAGCTTTCCCCCGCTAACTTAGGTGATGTTTTCTCTGAATAGTCGTTCACTTTCCCTTTTTTTTTCTCCATCTGGCCCAGACCACTGTGACGACTTATTCCAGCCACGACTCATCTCTGCACAATGTTGGTTTGCACACTTTTCCAGCATCCTCCACACCTATTCCCCATACTCTAAACAAACTCGTAATCCACAGTGTCCCAGATGGTAATAATGATCCCTTAGTGCTCAACACAATAAAAGTGCCCCATCGGTAACCGTGCCCCCTGCAGATAGCGCCACACAGCCCCCCCCCTTGTCGATAGCGCCACACAGCCCCCCCTTGTCGATAACGCCACACAGCCCCCCCCTTGTCGATAGCGCCACACAGCCCCCCCCCTTGTCGATAGCGCCACACAGCCCCCCCCCCTTGTCGATAGCGCCACACAGCCCCCCCTTGTAGATAGCGCCACACACAGCCCCCCCTTGTAGATAGCGCCACACACAGCTCCCCCCTTGTAGATAGCGCCCCCCTTCCCTTGTGCAAAAAGAGCAGGGCGCGGGAGCCTACCTCTACCACTCACCATTCTGCTTCACACGACTCGCTGTCAGGAGGAGGAGGTGGTCATGAAGCGAAACAGCACCGCGGAGGATCACTTTTGACTGGGGTTGGTGACGGCACAGGACTGGACCAGTCCTGTCACCTGACCTCATATTAGGTGACTGGATTGGTCCACTACCGGCACCGACCTCACTTGGCAGCGGCTGGCCTGCATATTTTCAGATTCCGCAGAATCTGAAAATATGCCTCGCCGCAGCCTACTTTTCCTTTGCACTGCGCATTTGCATTTCGGCGCATGCGCAGTGCAAAGTTCCGGGAGACTGCAGAAAAATCCCTGACGGTGCTTTTTTCTGTCGGACGCTACGGATGGCAGAAAAAAACACCCGTTTTTGCGGACTGTCTGTAAATTTACGGTTGGCAACCCTGGGGAGCAGTAAGGCTCTGTTCACATCTGCGTTGGTTCCCGTTCTGACGTTTCGTCGGAGCTTTCCGTCAGAACGGGACCCTGAGCAGACACAAAGCGACACCGAGTTTTCCGTTTCCATCACCATTGTTTGCAATGGTGACTGAGCTGGTGCCCGTGGTTTCTGTCTGTGTCTGTTGTGCTCCGGACCTGTCGTTTTGCGGGAAGCAATAGCATTAACGAACGTAAATTGTAGATAAGATGGTATCTAGGTTTTATGTCTTTTTAACTGTGAAATACAGGGGAATGTGTTTAGTCAGAGGTTTGGTTTTCATGTTTGTGTGTGTTGCATATAATTCATGTAATTTTTGTCATATTTATATGATAATGACTTTCCCCAGAAGAAAATATTTTGATGATTGAAAACAGAAAAATAACCTGAAGCAAAATGTTGCAAAACAGACTTGATGTGGTATAAAAATTATTTTCTGCCTTGAAGCCTACCAGGAGCAATGTGTGTCCTATGTGTATTTCTGTAAGCTATACTATACTCCAGCATACATAACAAACGTGACATTTAAGCCCATTTTCATATAGTTATATAATCATTTTAGTATGGAATTTTTATCTGGTATAAATAATTATTTGTACTTCTGTGCAGTATTGGATTGGGGTTCATTGGGCCCATCAGAGGAAATGTCTACTCTCCATGTATACGGAACATATCCATGTCCATCATAATCTTTGTTGTTATCATTACACACACAGGACATAAGAGGGCCGGCTCAAGGCCCTGTTTATGCACCCATATAGAAGATAGTCCCCCAGTTTGTGCCCTCTGTAGATAATGCCACAGTGCTCTCTGTAGAGAGTGCCACACACACACCCCCTTTTGTAGGGCGTGCCACACACATACACCCCCCCCCCCCTGTAGATAGTGCCATTGGGGCTTCTCTAGGAGCGGAATCCCCGGCCAGAGTGTTGATCAGAAATAATCCCTAGTGGTAAATAATTGGCTCTAAATGCCTTAGATTGTCTTCTGCAGAACCTTTGGTCCCATAATTGTGCCAGAGCCTGGGCACACCTGAGGATCCTCAGGTACTCTGGTGGGCTAGTCAGGGGCATAAGCAAGAAGGTCGTTATATTATTAAAGGGGTTGTCAAGGCACGGGGTGGTTTTTCATACTGATCACCTCTCCACAGGATGAGTGACCCCCGTTCTGGAGATAGGTGTGGGCTCAGACGAAATGGTGGTAGGGAGACCCTCGTTCTGGAGATAGGTGCAGGTCCCAGAGCTGGGACCCTCATCTTTAAGACATTTATGGCCTATCCCATAGATATTCTATAAATGTCTTTAACGGGAAAACTCGTTTAATTGCCGGATCGCATGGCGACCAATGTCTGCCGCAACACTGCTCAGCTGATCGTCTTTTCTTTCCATGGCAGTAAATGTGTGCTCTGCCAGTATGAGAATTTTATGTGGGTGTTTGGGAAGATAGCTGTTGGTTGTACAGTTACTTTAGTCTAATGTGAAAAAAGAAAAAGATTTAGGCCCCATGCACACGACCGTAGATTTCATCCACAATTACGGACCCATTCACTTCTATTGTCGATGGACACCTTCCCATATATTTACGGGATAGTGTCTGGACCATAGTAACCTTCTGTAAAAAATAGGACGTGTCCTATTTTCTTATTTTGCTGACCGTGCTCCCATATTTTTAATGGGAGCCGGCCCTGCCCGTAATCACGGATCGTGATTACGGGCACGGTCGTGTGCATCGGGCCTTAGTGTGTATAATATTACTAAGGCTATCCACATGAATGGTTCACACTTTCCATGGAAATTAAAAACATTCTCATCTATAAATGTAAATACTGTGGACAATTCCTTTACATTTTTGTTCTTTTAAATGTCAAATTCCCGATCACTGAAACAATTTTTCCGTAATATCAATTGAAGCTTTTACTGAAGCTTAGACACCGTTTGTTTGACTCTTTCACCACTACAACCCAAATGAATGAAAGTGGTCTCTTCTAACTTTTGTAAACTTCAGAAATATATTTAAAATTTTCCATGCTTTTAAAGTGCAATAAATTACAAAGAGGAATATGCACACAAAAAAAAACAACTCTGTAAATGACTGCTCTGTTTAGAATAACTATGTACGTCATAAAAACGTGGATAGTCACTTTAAAGATTGAATTTAGGATATGCTCAAGGGGGTTTGTCCAGAATCACAAAAACAATCTGCTATATTTTTTTCTAGACACAGGAACACGGATGTGTGTGGTATTACAATTTCTCCCCATTTTATAATCCTGGACAATCCCTTTAAATAGCAGTTTTCCTAATGATATTAAAAATCACTCTATTTGACAAACAAGGTCAATCTTATAACATCCTTTAAAGAGAACCTTTCATCTGCCTATACATGTGCAGCATGTAATGGGCAGGGCTGTACAAACCCTCGGACACTTTACATTTTTCCCCTACCCTCCTCTGTTGTTTAGCTATCGGTGCCGTTATATTTGGCGTCTGATATTTAAATAACCCCCTGAACTGTCAATGGGGCATGTAATTGGAAAGGGGGCGTGTAACATCGCTGTGACACTGTCCAATCGGCTACGGACAGTGCCACAGCAAGAGCTGGAGAGAGAGCGTGTGCGCACATGCAGCTCGGAACTGTATGATTTTGCGCGCGCTCTCACTCTTCAGCTCTCGGCAGACAAGCTGAACAAGACTGTGTGATCCCTCGCGAGAGATCACACCGTCTTGTCCTTGTCTTACAAAAGCTGAAGTGAGTGAGAGCGTGCGCGTGCCCGCCGGCACGCATTCGTGCACAGCTCCGCTGCCGGAGATTACACCCGCAGCCATGGAACAGAAGAACAACAATTCTCATTATTCTTCTCCTCTTCTGTTCCGTGATGGCGGGGGAGCTGCGCGTGCACGCGCTCTCACTCTCCTCTCTCCAGCTTTTGCTGTGATACTGTCCGTAGCTGATTAGACAGTGCCACAGCGAAGTTTCACGCCCCCTTGGCAATTACACGCCCCATTGACAGTTCAGGGGGTTATTTAGAATTCGGGCGCTAAATAAAACGGCACCAAATTTTTTTTTATAGTGAGACAAGTACAGCCCTGCCCATTACACGCTGCACATGTATGGGCAGGTGAAAGGTTCTCTTTAAGGCTGGGTTCACACGAGCATGTTACGTCCGTAATGGGCAGAACGTATTTCGTCTGTAAGTCCCGGACCGATCACACTGCAGCGAGCCGGGCTCCTAGCATCATAGTTATGTACGATGCTAGGAGTCCCTGCCTCTCCGTGGAACTACTGTCCCGTACTGAAAACATGATTACAGTACGGGACAGTTGTCCTGCAGCGAGGCAGGGACTCCTAGCATCGTACATAACTATGATGCTAGGAGCCCGGCTCCCTGCAGTGTGTTTGGTCCGGGACTTGAGGCTGAAATACGTTCCGTCCATTACGGATGTAACCTGCTCGTGTGAACCCAGCCTTAGGCTCCGTCATCAAGGCAAAGTATCCTATGAGTATAAGGAGGACACATAAAAAAAATCCTTTAATTTCTTTCATCCATCCTCCATAACCTGCTTGGTAGACTATGCCTACAACTTTGTAATGCTTGAACCTGATAGAACGCAGCAGTCCCTCGATGTTACTGAAGTACTATATTTACAACCCAGACCTTCATATGTAGATGTGAAGCTGTTGGTGATATCCGCAGCACCTGTGTAAAGACACCAAGAAACTCTACAAAATAACTAACAAGGACTGAACAATGGAGGCTTGTAAACTACCATCACAACCTTGAAGACAATAGTGAGCAAGAGTCTGCCCCTTGTTGCAGATTCCGCTCAATTTCTTGTTAAAGGCCATGTATAACTTTTGTATTTAAAAAAAAATAATAAATGTTTCAGGACGGGCCGTGTAAGGGTATGTTCACACGCAAACTCAAAAAAGTCTGAAAATACTGAGCTGTTTTCAAGGGAAAACAGCTCCTGATTTTCAGACTTTTTTTAAGCCACTCGCGATTTTCGCAGCCATTTTTTACAACAGTTTTTGGAGCTGTTTTCTATAGAGTCAATGAAAAACGGCTCCAAAAACGTCCCAAGAAGTGACCTGCACTACTTTTTCGTGGCCGTTTTTTTACGGGGCCGTTTTGAAAAACGACCGTCTAAAAAAATGTCCCATCGGAACAGAACGCCGTTTTTCCCCATTGAAATCAATGGGCAGATGTTTAGAGGCGTTCTGCTTCTGATTTTTTTGGGGGCATTTTTCGGGTGTTTACGGCCCGAAAAACGTCCAAAAATAGGCCGTTTGAACATACCCTAAGACAGGGGTCTCAAACTCGGCCGGGTAAGTGGGCCACATATAGAAAAAATGGGAAGTTGACGAGCCGCATTACTTTAACAATAATTTTGTATTGTATCAAATTTAAATCAATTAGTTATTTGATCTACTATAACATATTACTATAATAATAATACATTACTATAACAATATTACATTACTATAATAATAGCACTAGGTTTAAAATTTGAGATATTTCTCCACGTGCTTATTTCAACAATCCAGTTTTCCAGTTTTAAGTGTCGTTAAATGCAGTCCGGCGGCTCAGTTGGCAGTGTTTGGCAGACACATGTCAAGATTGGGCAGCCCCTTTTTAGATAGTGCCACAGTGCCCTCTGTGGATTCTGCGACAGTACCCTCGGTAGATGCTGCCACAGTGCCCTCGGTAGATGCTGCCACAGTGCCCTCGGTAGATGCTGCCACAGTGCCCTCGGTAGATGCTGCCACAGTGCCCTCGGTAGATGCTGCCACAGTGCCCTCGGTAGATGCTGCCACAGTGCCCTCTGTAGATGCTGCCACAGTGCTCTCTGTAGATACCACTTTATGTGGTAATAACTTCGGAATGCTTTAACCTATCCACGCGATCCTGAGATTGTTTTCTCATGACACATTGGACATTGTTATTGGCAAAATTTGTTCGATACATTCAGTATTTAATTGTGAAAAACACCAAAATTTTGCGAAAAATTGCAAAAATGTGCATTTTTCTAAATTTAAAGAGGCTCTGTCACCAGATTTTGCAGCCCCTATCTGCTAATGCAGCAGATAGGCGCTGCAATGTAGATTACAGTAACGTTTTTATTTTTAAAAAACGAGCATTTTTGGCCAAGTTATGACCATTTTCGTATTTATGCAAATGAGGCTTGCAAAAGTACAACTGGGCGTGTAGAAAAGTAAAAGTACAACTGGGCGTGTATTATGTGCGTACATCGGGGTGTGTTTACTACTTTTACTAGCTGGGCGTTGTGTACAGAAGTATCATCCACTTCTCTTCACAACGCCCAGCTTCTGGCAGTGCAGCACTGTGACGTCACTCACAGGTCCTGCATCGTGTCGGCACCAGAGGCTACACTTGATTCTGCAGCAGCATCAGCATTTGCAGGTAAGTAGCTACATCGACTTACCTGCAAACGCCGATGCTGCTGCAGAATCATCTGTAGCCTCTGGTGCCGACACGATGCAGGACCTGTGAGTGACGTCACAGTGCTGCACTGCCAGAAGCTGGGCGTTGTGAAGAGAAGTGGATGACACTTCTATACACAACGCCCAGCTAGTAAAAGTAGTAAACACACCCCGATGTACGCACATAATACACGCCCAGTTGTACTTTTACTTTTCAACACGCCCAGTTGTACTTTTGCAAGCCTCATTTGCATAAATACGAAAATGGTCATAACTTGGCCAAAAATGCTCGTTTTTAAAAAATAAAAACGTTACTGTAATCTACATTGCAGCGCCCATCTGCTGCAATAGCAGATAGGGGTTGCAAAATCTGGTGACAGAGCCTCTTTAAATGTATCCGCTTGTAAGACAGATAGTAATACCACACAAAATTGTTGCTAATTAATATCCCCCATATGTCTACTTTAAATTGGCATTGTTTTTTGAACATCCTTTTATTTTTCTAGGACGTTACACGGTTTAGAACTTTAGCAGTAATTTCTCACATTTTCAAGAAAATTTCAAAAGGCAATTTTTACAGGGACCAGTTCAGAAGCCAATTTTAGGGCCTTTATATCTTAGAAAACCCCGATAAGTCACCCCATTTTAAAAACTTTACCCCTCAAAGTATTCAAAACAGCCCGAAAAACGTCCAAAAATAGGCCGTTTGAACATACCCTAAGACAGGGGTCTCAAACTCGGCCGGGTAAGTGGGCCACATATAGAAAAAATGGGAAGTTGACGAGCCGCATTACTTTAACAATAATTTTGTATTGTATCAAATTTAAATCAATTAGTTATTTGATCTACTATAACATATTACTATAATA
Organism: Rhinoderma darwinii; assembly: GCF_050947455.1. NCBI lineage: Eukaryota > Metazoa > Chordata > Amphibia > Anura > Rhinodermatidae > Rhinoderma > Rhinoderma darwinii. The sequence goes on from NC_134688.1 coordinate 64,597,309, forward strand.
ATAATACATTACTATAACAATATTACATTACTATAATAATAGCACTAGGTTTAAAATTTGAGATATTTCTCCACGTGCTTATTTCAACAATCCAGTTTTCCAGTTTTAAGTGTCGTTAAATGCAGTCCGGCGGCTCAGTTGGCAGTGTTTGGCAGACACATGTCAAGATTGGGCAGCCCCTTTTTAGATAGTGCCACAGTGCCCTCTGTAGATGCTGCCACAGTGCCCTCGGTAGATGCTGCCACAGTGCCCTCGGTAGATGCTGCCACAGTGCCCTCGGTAGATGCTGCCACAGTGCCCTCTGTAGATGCTGCCACAGTGCCCTCTGTAGATGCTGCCACAGTGCTCTCTGTAGATACCACTTTATGTGGTAATAACTTCGGAATGCTTTAACCTATCCACGCGATCCTGAGATTGTTTTCTCATGACACATTGGACATTGTTATTGGCAAAATTTGTTCGATACATTCAGTATTTAATTGTGAAAAACACCAAAATTTAGCGAAAAATTGCAAAAATGTGCATTTTTCTAAATTTAAATGTATCCGCTTGTAAGACAGATAGTAATACCACACAAAATTGTTGCTAATTAATATCCCCCATATGTCTACTTTAGATTGGCATTGTTTTTTGAACATCCTTTTATTTTTCTAGGACGTTACACGGTTTAGAACTTTAGCAGTAATTTCTCACATTTTCAAGAAAATTTCAAAAGGCTATTTTTACAGGGACCAGTTCAGAAGCCAATTTTAGGGCCTTTATATCTTAGAAAACCCCGATAAGTCACCCCATTTTAAAAACTTTACCCCTCAAAGTATTCAAAACAGCATTTAGAAAGTTTCTTAACCCTTTAGATGTTTCACAGGAATTAAGGCAAAGTAGATGTGAAATGTTCAAATTTCTAGGTTGTTTTTTTTGCAGAAATTCATTTTACATCAATTTTTTTTGTAACACAAAGTTTTACCAGAGAAACGCAACTCAATATATATTGCCCGGATTCTTCAGTTTTTAGAAATACCCCACATGTGGCCCTAGTGCCCTTATTGACTGAAGCACAGGACTCAGAAGCAAAGGAGCACCTAGAAGGTTTTGGGGCCTCCTTTTTATCAGAAAATATTTTAAAAACCATGTCAGGTTTGATGGGCTCTTGCGGTGCCAAAACAGTGGAAAACCCCCCCCCCCACAAGTGACCCCATTTTGGAAATGACACCCCTCAAGGTATTCATCTAGGGGTGGGGTGAGCATGTTAACCCCGGAGGGGTTTTTCAGAAATTAGTGTGCACTCGATGTTGCAGAGTGAAAATAGGATGTTTTCCATAGATATGCCAATATGTGGTGCCCAGCTTGTGACACCATAACAAGACAGCTCTCAAATTATTATGCTGTGTTTCCCGGTTTTAGAAACACCCTACGTGTGGCCCTAATCTTTTTCCTGGACATTCGACAGGGCTCAGGACTGAAAGAGTACCATGCGAAATTGAGGCGTAATTTGGCAATTTACAAAGTATTGGTTCACAATTGCAGGGCTCTGATGTAAAGTAATAAGAGAAACCCCTGAGAAGTGACCCCATTTTGGAAACTGCACCCCTCAAGGCATTTATTAAGGGGTGTAGTGAGCATTTTCACCCCACAGGCCTTTTCCATGAAAGATTGCGCTGTGGAAGGTGCAAAGTAAAAATTAAAATTTTTCCCTAGATATGCTATTTCAGTGGCAAATATGTTGTGCCACTGGAGAGAGACACCCCAAAAATTGTTAAAAGGGTTCACCCGAATATGGCGATGCCATTTATGTGGAAGTAAACTGCTGTTTGGGCACACTGTAGGGTTCAGAAGGGAGGTAGCGCAATTTGGCTTTTGGAGCGTGGATTTTGCTTGGTAGTAGTTTTGTTTGGAGTCTTACTGGTGTTTCCATTTATAATGTGGGGGTATATGTAAGCTGGGAAGAGTACATCAGGGGCATAGTCAGGTGGTATAATAATGGGGTAAAAAAAAACAATAAAATAATCCATAGATGTGTGTTACGCTGTGACACAATCCTTTCTGCACAGGCCGGTGTCGCACTAATAAATGGTCCTTACTTATTCCCCTTTTGGTCCACACTCGGCATCTTTGCATTTTCGGGAATTTTGCCGGGAAAGTGCTGTCCTGGTATAATACGGGCACCCTCGCATCCAGCAGATATGTTTGGGCCCTCCCCTTCCTGGTTCCCTAATTTTAGGGGCCTTGATAATTCGCCACTGGAAACAGAAGAAATGTTCCCCTCGGGTCAGCACAACTGCATATTTTTTCTTTCCTGGCTTATTGGAGCCTTAACTAATTTTATATTTTCATAAATGTAGCGGTATGAGGGCTGTTTTTTTTGCGGGACGAGCTGTAGTTTTTATTGGTACCATTTTGGGGTACATGCGACTTTTTGATCACTTGTTGTTCTTTTTTTTTTTTTGGGAGGCAAGGTGACCAAAAAACAGCAATTCCGGCATAGTTTTTTAGGTTCACCATGCGTTATCAATTACATGTTACCTTTATTCAGCGGGTCAGTCCGATTCTGGCAATACCTAAATTTATAGCACTTTTTTATGTTTTACAACTTTTTGCACAATAAAATAACTTTTGTAAAGAGTGGATTTTTTTTTTGTTACCAAGTTGTGAGAGCCATAGCTTTTTCATTTTTTTTGTCGACTGAGCTGTATGAGGGCTTGTTTTTTGCGAGACGAGCTATAGTTTTTATAGGTACCCTTTTTGGGTACATGCGACTTTTTGTTCACTTTTTATTTCAATTTTTGGAAGACAAAGTGACCAAAATATAGCAATTATATCAGTATCTTTTATTTTTTGTTTTTACAGCATTCACTGTGCGGAATAAATAACATTATATTTTTATAGTTCAGGGCGTAAGGCTGGGTTCACACGACCTATTTTCAGACGTAAACGAGGCGTATTATGCCTCGTTTTAAATCGTGTGAAAATAAGGCTATAATACGTCGGCAAACATCTGCCCATTCATTTGAATGGGTTTGCCGACTTACTGTGCAGACAACCTGTCATTTACGCGTCGTCGTTTGACAGCTGTCAAACGACGCGTAAAAATAGAGCCTCGTCAAAAGAAGTGCAGGACACTTCTATGCATTATATGCAGGACACTTCTTTCAGACGTAATTTGAGCCGTTCTTCATTGAACTCAATGAAGCACAGCTCAAAATTTACGGCTGTCGGAGAAGCCTCGCAAAATGCGAGGAGGAGGAATTACGGCTGAAATGAGGCAGCTGTTTTCTCCTGAAAACAGTCTGTCATTTCAGACGTAAAAGCCTCTCATCGTGTGCACATACCCTTACAGTCGCAGTGTTACCAAATATGTATGGCTTTATTACTTTTTTCAATAATAAATGACTTGATAAGGGAAAAAGGGAGATTGTGTTTTATGTTATTACTTAACTTTTATTGTATTTTTTACAACTTTTATTTTTACTTTTTTTTACCCTTCTTTTTTATTTTATTTTTACACTTTTCTGTTTGATGTTCCAATACATTGCACTACCTATGTAGTGCAATGTATTAGAACTGTCAGTTGTTCACTGACAGCAAGTCGATCAGGCTCCACCTACGGGCGGGGCCTAATCGGCTTCCGTAATGGCAGATAGGAAGCCATTGTTAGGCATCCTGTTGCCATAGTGACGGTCGCCAGCCTTGCCATCGCATGGCAGGCTACCGATTTCATACAAACCACTTTGATGTAGCGATTGCATTGGATCGCTGCATTGAAGGGGTTAATGTCAGGAATCGGAGCTAGCTCCGGTTCCTGCCTTTACAGTGGTATGTCTGCTGTAACATACAGCGGACACCCACTACTGATGACGCCGGATCAGCTTCTGAGCTGGAAGCTGAGCCCGCGCCATATTGCCGATGGTACCGGAAGCCTTTTGGGCCCCGCCGACGACGGGGCATAGGAGGATTTAGTTGCTGGCAGACCGGGAGGTAAGTACTAGGCCTCCGATCGCATTTGCAGCCACCGGCAACACAACGATCACGTTGCTGGGGTGCCGGTGGCTATAAACTCCTCAAATGCTGCGATCTCTATTGAACGCAGTATGTGAGGGGTTAATCGGTCGGATCGGAGGCTAGCTCCGGTCCTGGCCGATACCTCAGGGTGACAGCTATAACATACAGCTGTCACATGGCGGTGATGTCGCTGGCTCAGCTCCTGAGCCAGCTCCATCTCTTTCACGTACAGTTACGTGGAATTGCGGGAAAACACCAGCTCCCATCACGTAACTGTACGTGAAATTGTGGGAAGGGGTTAATGACCTAACCTAAGAATAGGTCATCAATATCCAAGTCCCAGAAATTCCCTTTTAAAGGTAAAATTCTGACTGCCCTCAGCTGCCACTAGAGGGTGCTTACTGCATACAGTTTTCTACATTGAACCCAGTAAATAACTCAAACCAGCAATCCGTAAACGCTTAAGCTCTCTCTAGAGGTGGTTGCGTGTAGAAAGTTTTCTACTATAAGGCCCCAATCGTCCGTAATTACGGGCCCATTCATTTCTATGGCCGACGTACACCTTTCCGTATATTTAAAGGAAGGTCTCTGTGCCGTAGAAACTTGCCGAAAAAAATAGGACGTCCTATTTTTTTATTTTACGGACCGTGTCCCCATACTTTATAATGGAAGCACGGCCCGTAAAAAGGGACGGCTGTCCGCGGCCGGCCGTGCCCGTAATTACGTAGTGTACATGGGACCTAACTCTTTATCAGAAAAACAGATCTTGGACTATTTCTGAGGTATCTTCAAGAAGAACTCTCACAAAAAAAATTCACTGGCCCGTTGGAAGGCACACTATGTAAATTGTGGTGAAGGTAATTCTTACCGGTGGCTGTATTTGTGAGTTATCTGCTCCCTTCTGGTCATCAGCTGTGTCATGTGACCAACAATAGGACTCTCCGATGTACACAGCGTCTCATGTGGACAGGAAGTCCGTTTCCCCATTCATTCCTGAGAGACTCGCATCGAGGCTGTGATAGTAATGTGTGGACAGGAAGTCTGTTTCTCCATTCATGAGACGCTGTGTCCATTGTAGAGTCCTATTGATGGTCACATGACACAGTTGAGGACCAGAAGGGAGTGGATAACGCACAAATACAGCCACTGTCAAGAAGATTACCTTCACCACAATTTACATAATGGGCTAGAGAATAAAAAATTTTGTGGGAGTGCTCCTTTAAGAAATTAATACATAATGTTGGACATAAAAATTATGTGTTGAAAGGCAGGTAATCACTTTATGCATTATACTTTTTCTTCGTACAATACAAAGAAATGTTGTTTTGCTTTTGTTTGGTGATTTTGTTTTTCAGGTCCACCTAAAGGATCGCGGAAATGTCATGTCTCGTTGCCAAGGGTCCTGAATAATATGACAATAGTCATTTGAATTGGGCAGAAAGCCAAACACAATACAATACTTATTTTTTTTTGTTTTTAGTTTTGTTTTTAAATATTGATATCCTGTTAAAAATAAACCCTGCAAAGCATCATTTATATGACAAAAAGCAGGTATTTTAAGATATACTACATAAAAAGATTATTTATCCATCCAAGAAATAGTGGTTATAGATGATTAGGATTAAATGAGTAATATCTATATTTTCTGGTGTATCACTGCCAGCAAATATAAAAAATGCAATGCATTGTGTACTGGTGAAAAATGTGATTAATAACGCAAGTTGAAATAATGAATGAAATGACTTTTCCCGTTCTCCGCTATCAGTACAGACCCAATCAGTACAGAACCGATCCTGCTTTGAGCTGAACAGCAGACTGGTTGCTATAGATACACTGCTGGGCTACAGCCTTCTACGTGGGGTTAATAGAGATCCTGTCACTAGCAACCAGTCTGTCTCAGATTACTCCGGTCTTTAGTACGAGTCAGGGAACAATCAAGAAAGCAAGGACGAGACGTGACAGGAGTTGCATAACAAAAGATGCTGAGTAGCCCCAAAAAGGTATGGGAGATATGATGGGTGAAAAGAAGTGTCTGTAAAGTAATTACTTAAAGAGGCTCTGTCACCGCATTAAAAGTGCCCTATCTTGTACATGATGTGATCGGCGCTGTAATGTAGATTACAGCAGTGTTTTATATTTAGAAACCTATATTATGACCTATATTAGATTTATGCTAATGAGTTTCTCATTGGACAACTGGGCGTGTTTTACTATATGGTCAAGTGGGCGTTGTACAGAGGAGTGTATGACGCTGACCAATCAGCGTCATACACTTCTCTCCATTCATTTAGACAGCACATAGCGATATAGCTATATCGCTATGTGCAGCCACATAAACACACTATAATGCTACTGCAGTGTCCTGACAATGAATAGACATTAACTCCAGCCAGGACTTGATGTGTATTCAGAATCCTGAATTGTCATTTACAGCGAGCTCTCGCTGTGCTGTACTGTAGTCTCACACAGACGCTACAGAAGTGGTCAGGATTCTGAATACACATCCCGTCCTGGCTGGAGGTAATGTATATTCATTGTCATGACACTGCAGTAGCGTTATAGTGTGTGTATGTGGCAGCACATAGCGATATAGCTATATCGCTATGTGCTGTATAAATGAATGGAGAGAAGTGTATGACGCTGATTGGTCAGCATCCTACACTTCTCTCCACAACGCCCACTTGGCCATATAGTAAAAAACGCCCAGTTGTCCATTGAGAAACTCATTAGCATAAAGCTAATATAGGTCATAACTCCGTCAAAAATGATCATTTTTCTAAATAAAAAACACTGCTGTAATTTACATTACAGCGCCGATCACATCATGTATAAGATAGGGCACTTATAATGTGGTGACAGAGCCTCTTTAATTCACCCACCGTATGTATTATGAACCGTGTAATGACTGGGTAGGGAGACAGACAGGTGAGCCCTAAGCCACTCAGTCCCTGCCTACTTGCACGTCCCATCCTAGGCGACGGCGTACAACTGGGCGACGGTCCCTACGCTCAATAAGTGCACGACAGACCAACAGACAAGGGTACACAGAAGCTAAGGGAAATGGGGCAGTTGCCCACGGCAATACCGTGAGCAACAAGAGTAGTGAACGAGCCGAGCCAAACGCGGTACCAAACGCAGAGCAGGAGAGTAGTCCGTAAAGCCAGGGTCAATTTGAAGCAGAGGACAATAGAACAAGCAGGAGCAGCAGAGCCAGGAAACGGGACAGAATCACAGGCAAAGGAGGCGCAGGAAATGAAGGTATAAATAGACAGAGGGCGGAAGCTAGCTCCGTCTGGCCAGGCTGTGATAGGTTCTCCCACTTCTCAGCCTCCCAGCCTGAGTGGTAGCAGATCGAGTCACTCTAAGGGTATGTGCACACGATGAGAGGCTTTTACGTCTGAAAAGACAGACTGTTTTCAGGAGAAAACAGCTGCGTCGTTTCAGACGTAAATGCTGCTCCTCGTATTATGCGAGGCGTCTTTGACGCCTGTAATCTTGAGCTGCTCTTCTTTGACTTCAATGAAGAACGGCTCAAATTACGTTGCAAAGAAGTGTCCTGCACTTCTTTGCCGAGGCAGTCATTTTACGCGTTGTCGTTTGACAGCTGTCAAACGACGACGCGTAAATGACAGGTCGTCTGCACAGTACGTCGGCAAACCCATTCAAATGAATGGGCAGATGTTTGCCGACGTATTGTAGCCCTATTTTCAGACGTAAAACGAGGCATAATACGCCTCGTTTACGTCTGAAAATAGGTTGTGTGAACCCAGCCTAACAGACCTAGGCACAGATGCAGGCTGATTAATCACGGGCGTCGACAAAGAAGCTGTGTCAGGCAAATCCATCAAAAAGAAGCAAAAGCGTTAAATAGATGCATTCAAGAGAGACAAATATAAGATCTTTGAGGCTAGTCACATCTAAGATAAGTCTAGACTGTGGTCTACTACTAGTGTGTAGCGTGGGGTTTTTTGGGCCCACCAGAAGAAATTATTTCGGGCACAGAGCCTCCATCTATACATAACATGTGCACCTTAACTTTTAAGTGCATTGTAATCTTTGTTGTAATCATTAGGGTAAGGCCATACATGCCCACTGTAGATGGTGCCACAGTGCCCACCTTAGATTGTGCCATGCAGTGTTCATGTACATGGCGCCACAGTGCCCACTGTAGGTAGTGCCCATATAGTGCCACACCACTCCTGTAGATAGCGTTATCTAAGCTCCCTCTAGGAGTGGAATCCCCGGTCAGCGCTCTGGCCGGGGATTCCGCTACTAGAGGGAGCCCCTGACGTCTCTGTCCATATATGGACAGTGACGTCAGGGGCTTCCTCTAGGAGCGGAGTCCCTGGCCAGAGTGTTGCTGACTATATATTATACATTACTACATATTTGGACAATTTTGCCAGGGGCTCCTCCGGGCGCGGAATCCCCGACCAGAGCGTCGCCAAAACCATGGCCGGAGGATCTGCTCAGAGAGGGAGTGTAGATGATGCTATCTACAGAGGGGGTGTATTCCGGGTATCTTAAAGCCTCGGCAGACAAAGTGCAGCGCTGCTTACACTGAAGCAGCACTGCACTCGTTAAACTCCGTTCCAGGCTGCCAACGTTTATATACGTGACAACTGCACGGGGCATCATCAGTTCGAATACATATGGCTGTCGGGAAGAGGTTAAGTTTGGGCTGATTCTACTCATTGGAAGATTGAAATATTTCATTTTTAATTGCTTTTTTGGTATTGATTACAAAGAAAAAATATGTGGCCCCAAAAACCACAAACATGTAGTTTTTGCTGCAACTTCCTTTATATGATAGAAGATTTTGAACTGCACCACTTAAAACCTGGCTCCAACATGTATGAACCCGGAATAAAGGTATGTTCAGAAAAAGCGTCTGGTATTATCTTGTGGTGGAATCCGCTCTTGAAACTTTTGGAGGCAGAAACCAAACCGCATCGTACGGTACTTTTGGTGTTTTTTCATGCCTTTTTTGCAATAACAACAAAAATAGTATCAGATTTTACAGATGTATAAGCTTCTCAACCAAAAAAAACCCCTAAATAACCATCTAAAAAACCGCCTGCATTTGAAAACCCACATTAAAAATCCTGAAGGCAATTTGGAGGCAGATGTTTTTTTTGATTACCATTTTTCCAAAGTATTTTGCATCAGTAGAGAAAAAGTATAATGGAATATTTCCACCTCTTCCATGTTTGGGGTCCACTCCTGGTTTTATATTACACGTACTGACGCAAAACACTGACCAAAATACTGCCGTGTAAAAGTGGCCTTCGGACTGTTTTGCCTAGAATCCGGTGCTGTGCTGCATGAACCTATTTACTGTAACAGGTCCAAAATAATTGCAAAGAAATATGAAGGGAGATAAGATGTGATACGAAGTGCACCCTGGTTTTTGCCAGCTCAGCAGTGGTTAAGGCACCAGACAGATTTGACAGCCCTTGATATAAAAGTCTGGTTGTTATTTAAACTTCTGCCAACTACAGCTGTTTTAGGAATGTTTCCAAATGATGCCCAAAAAAATGTGCTGCTATCTCTAATTTTAGAAGAAAATGGGATTAGAGGTATCATTAATACAGTGTACAGAGAAATATCCGCAGGCAATACTTTACATTGTACAGTACACAACCTGGGTGAGTTGCGCTGACCCAAAATAAGAGATTCTTACTATAAGGGTGAATTAACGCGCTGCAAAATTGCGGTGCACGTTCCACACCTCAAATCTGCAAAAATTGACAGTACAATGCTTGTGGATGGGATTTTAAAACCGTATCTATATGTAGCAGAAAAAAACAGCACGGAAAAACTAGTATGATGCGAATATTTGCACAAGCCACAGCAAAATCACGGTGAAATTTGCGGTGGAATTTTTCCGAACTGTCCAATTTTATTGTACTGGACCAATTGCTGTTTAGTTTCTATGATTCTATGCAAACTGTACATATAAATGCAAGTTTTGAGGCTATTTGTTTCCTTGCACATGGCAATTCCATGCATTGGGGCCCTGTAGGGTGCTACATAAAGTCCTCACAAGTCTGTATTACGGACACGTAGGTACTTGGTGTGGCGCTGTTTGTGTGAGAGACTTCCTATGAAGTTGTAAGGTGGGGGCATGGATGGTATAAGGCCCGTGCAGGTATGTCATAGCAAATATGGTACAACACAGGAGATTTCTTGCCAACCCGACTTTACTATGCTGATGTTCCCGACACACACGGCCACAGCGGGAAAAATAACACTTCTCAATATCAGAGGCACAGTTCTTAGACACGGTACTAGCAGGTAGATGATGCTAAGCTGGCTCACGGACAGTTCCAGGGGCGCTCCTTCCTGATACAGGGGTTGGTCCGGTATATTTAGGCCTACTAGGCCGCAACTGGGACATTGTACTTGCTGCACGCTGAACACGTGAAAAGATTTCTGCTTGTACCCACCACTGCTCTCGTGACTCTCGCACACAGCGGGGAGGGGCGTTCCTGTCACCCGCAACTGGCTCCAGGACCACAGACACTGGCCCAGGTCTCTCTCTCCATTCCAGTGCAAAACAATAAAGACCAAGCCAGTGACCCAAGCATCATACCAAATAACTGGTCACCCAAGTTACAGCGCAATAAACGGGCATAACATAAATACACAGGCCGGACTGGCCACGTAAGTGCAGTAGGGTGGACTGGCCTCTCCTCCTGTTGAACGCCACCTTGGGGTGAAAACCGCATAAAACAGTCAGCAGTAGCACATAATATCCCACGTTAAAGGGTTGACCGGTTTCAGCAAATTATTATGTTTTGTATAATTAAAAAATACACAATTTTCTTATATACTTTCTGTATTAATTCCTCATGGTTTACAAGATCTCTTCTTGTTCTTCAATGGGATCATTCCTTGTTTACTTCCAGTGGATAATATTCTGTCCACGGTCATGTGATGGAGTCGTTACAGTATGTGTATTAGAGTTGTATCTTCTAACGATCCCAGCACCTGTGTGTCCATCACATGTCCATCACATGACTGTGTAACGACCCCAGCACCTGTGTCCATCACATGACCATGGACAGAATTATATCCACTGAATAACAACAAGTACAGATCTTGAAAACCGTGAGGAATTAATACGGAATATATACTGGAAAATAGTATAACTTTTATTTATACAAACGATAACAATAATATGCTGATTTCAGACAATCCCTTTAACCCCCCTCCCGCTTTTGGGCGTGACTGTACGTCCAAATTCAAGGTGCTTTCCCGCACACGGGCGTACAGTCACACCCTGTAGATGAAGCAGGCACAGGAGCTGTGCGCGCTTCATCTTCGGCGGCTGTCAGCTGTCATACACAGTTGACCCGCTGCGATGGCAGTAACCGCCGATCGAGAGCTCCCTCTGTACCCCCCGCCCCCCGCGATGGTTGCTATGGCAACCAGGAAGCCGTTGATAGGCTTCTTGGTTGCCCAGGTACGGTAGCCTATTAGGTCCTGCCCGAGGCATGACGTAATAGGCTAACTGTCAAATGAAGAATGAAAGTTACAATACACTGCACTAGTGTATTGTACCGGGGATCAGAAGACCAGATCTTCAAATCCCCAGGTCAGTGTAAAAAGAAAAATAAATAAATAAAAGTTTTAATTAATAAAAACAACAATCGCCCTGTTTCCCTGATCAACGCCTTTATTATTAGAAAAAAAAATGAAAACATGAAAAAAAAACTATATATAATAGGTATCGCCGCGTTCGGAACGGCCTGATCTATAGAAATATCATATTAGTTTTACCGCACGGTGAACACCGTAAAACATTTTAATAAAAAGCAATGATGGCATTTTATTTTTTGGTCATCATGTCTAAAAAAAAATGTAATAAGTGATCAGAAAGTTGCAAGTAACGCAAAATTATACCAATAGAAACTACAGTTCGTCACGCATAAAACAAGCCCCCCCCCCCACAGCGATATCAACTAAAAAATAAAGAAGTTATGGCCGTCAGAAAATGGCGACACTAAAACATGATTTTTTTAGAAAAGAGTATTTTTATTGTGGGAACGCAGTGAAACGTAAAAAAACTATATAAATTTGGTGTCGCTGTAATCGTATCACCTCGCAGAATAAAGTGAACATGTTGTTTATACTGCACGGTGAACACTGTAAAAAAAAACAAAAAAAAAAACCGTGCTAGCATTGCTGTTTTTTGGTTTCCTCATCTCCCAAAAAATGGAATAAATAGTGATAAAAAAAATCACATGTTCCCCAAAATGGAACCAATAAAAATTCCACCTCGTTCCACAAAAAACGCGCCCTCACACAGCTCCGTCAACACGTTATGACTCTCAAAACGCAATGATGCTAAATGACGGCCCAGACTAATTTTTTAGGTCCAGTATAATTTCACTAAATACCCCACATCATCATTTGCTCGACCCCACAGGTGGACCCTGTAGATGCAGCGGAGATTAGGAAACTTTAGGGCCTTGTGCTGCTTATAGGGCTAGTGAAGAAGTCAAAGATTAGGCAATGCTGGAGCACAGATATTTTGTACAATACCCCAAAGACCCGGACTGTGCATAAAGGATTGGTTCAAAGCATACCACACCAATCCATGGATTATTCATTCACCCCATTATTACATCATCCTATTATGACACGATGCACTCCGCCCAGTTTACATATACCCTGATGTACTCCGCCCAGCTTACATATACCCTGATGTACTCCGCCCAGTTTACATATACCCTGATGTACTTCGCTCAGTTTACATATACCCTGATGTACTTCGCCCAGTTTACATACACACTGATGTACTCCTCACAGTTTACATATAGCCTGATGTACTCCTCACAGCTTACATATACCCTGATGTACTCCGCCCAGATTACATATACCCTGATGTACTCCGCCCAGATTACATATACCCTGATGTACTCCGCCCAGATTACATATACCCTGATGTACTCCGCCCAGATTACATATACCCTGATGTACTCCGCCCAGATTACATATACCCTGATGTACTTCGCCCAGTTTACATATACCCTGATGTACTCCGCCCTGTTTACATATACCCTGATGTACTCCGCCCAGTTTACATATACCCTGATGTACTCTGCCCAGTTTACATATACCCTGATGTACTCCGCCCAGATTACATATACCCTGATGTACTCCGCCCAGATTACATATACCCTGATGTACTCCGCCCAGATTACATATACCCTGATGTACTCCGCCCAGATTATATACCCTGATGTACTCCGCCCAGATTATATACCCTGATGTACTCCGCACAGATTACATATACCCTGATGTACTCCGCCCAGTTTACATATACCCTGATGTACTCCGCCCAGATTATATACCCTGATGTACTCCGCACAGATTACATATACCCTGATGCACTCCGCCCAGATTACATATACCCTGATGCACTCCGCCCAGATTACATATACCCTGATGTACTCCGCCCAGTTTACATATACCCTGATGTACTCTGCCCAGCTTACATATGCACCCTCATTAAAAGCTGAAATACCAGTAAAACACCAAGCAAAATCTGCGCTTCAAAAGCCAAATGGTGGTCCAACTGAGCCTGGCAGTGTGCCCAAACGGCAATTTATGACCGCATATGGGGTTTTACTGTATGCTGGAGAACCCGCTTAACAATTTATGGGATGTGGGTCTCTCCAAAAGCCAAATGAGGTATTTCCGTACTCTGGAGAATTTGCTTTACAAATGTTACGGTGATTTTTCTCCTTTATTTGATGAGAAAATGAAACATTTTGATCTAAAGCTACAACTTCGTGGAAAAAAAATTAATTTTTCATTTTTACTGCCCAATTCTAATGAAATCTATGAAACACCGGGGGGGTCAAAATGCTCACTACACCCCTAGTTGAATTCCTCTAGGTGTGTAGTATCCCAAATGGAGTCACTTTTGGGGTGTTTCCCCTGTACTGGTACCTTAGGAGCTTTACAAATGTGACATGGTGCCGAGAAATCAAACAAGCAAAATCTGTACTCCAAAAGCTAAATGGCGTGCCTTCCCTTCCGAGTCCTGCCACTTGCCCAAACAGCAGTTTATGACCACATGTTGGGTTATTTCCGTACTCTAGAGAAGTTGCTTTACAAATGTTGGGGTGCTTTTTCTCATTTATTTGTTGAAAAAAATTAAAAAATCTGAGGTAAATCTACATCTCATTGAAAATAATGTAATTTTTCATTTTCACTGCCCAATTCTAATGAAATCTATGAAAATACCTGTGTCGTCAAAATGCTCACTACACCCCTATATGAATTCCTCTAGGGGTGTAGTTTCCAAAATGTAGTCACTTTCGGGGGGATTTCCTTTTGTTTTTGCACCACAAGAACTCTTCAAACCTGACATGGTCCCTGAAATATAATTTAAGAAAATCCACTAGGTGCTCCTTTGCTTCTGGGGCCTTTGTTTCTGGCCCGTAGCATACTAGGGCCACATGTGGGATATTTCTAAAAACTGCAGAATCAGGGCAATACATATTCAGTTGTGTTTCTCTGGTAAAAACCTTCAGTATTACAGGAAAATGGATTCAACTGGAATTTCTGCAAAAAAAATTATATTTGCAAATTTCTCTTCCACTTTGCGTTAATTCCTGTGAAACGCATAAAGGGTTAAGAAACTTTCTAAACACTGTTTTGAATACTTTAAGGGGTGCAGTTTTTAAAATGGGGTGAGTTGTGCGGGTTCCTAATATGTAAGGCCCTCAAAGCTACTTCAGATCTGAACTGTTCCCTAAAAAAAATAGCCTTTCGAAATTTTCTTGAAAATGTGAGAAATTGCTGCTAAAGTTCTAAGCCTTGTAACGTCCTAGAAAAATAAAATGATGTTCAAAAACTATTGCAAGCATAAAGTAGACATATGGGAAATGCCAACTAGTCACTATTTTGTGTGGTATATCTTTTTTTCTTACAAGCAGATACATTTGAATTTAGAAAAATGCTAATTTTTGCAAATTTTCTCTAAATTTTGGTGTTTTTCACAAAAAATATTGAATTTATCAACCAATTTTTTTCACGAACATAAAGTACTATATGTCTCGAGAAAACAATCCGAGAATCGCTTTCATAGGTAAAAGCATTCCGGAGTTATTACCACATAAAGTGACACATGTCAGATTTAAAAAATGAGGCTGTGTCATTTGGTTCAAAAGTGGCTGCGTCCTTAAGGGGTTAAAGACATAATAAATAGACCATGTACATATATTACATAGTTTGTACATTTGGTATAAGACTAAATAAAGTGCCCTTTAAGAGCTGGGAACTCTCCCCCACATCCTTACAGAGCGATGAAGCGTGCCACAATTTTGTTCTCAAAATCTATGAGAACAAAACCTCTGTGTTCCAAAGAGTAAAATCTGATATAACTTATTTGTACCACACACGTATTTGGGCCCATTCTAGCTACAACACTCGAATCCTATCGAGCTCTATGTACGTTTGGTAGATCTTCAACATTAGTTTGTCTCATGGAAATTAATAGGATCTGTCCTGTCCTGATCTATCTTAAATGTGTACAAGGTTTGCAAAGGCTATGAGGATATGCACATTCATAATTCTTGTGTGTGTGTGTATATGTATATATGTATGTATGTATGTATATATATATATATATATATATATATATATATATATATAGAGATCAGTATGTGTATATTTGTTATTTTGGACAAAGATCTGTTTTACATGTACACCATTATAGTTTTCGTTTAGTACAGGCTGATACAACCCCTAAAAGGGAATGTCACCAGTTTTGAAGCCTCAAAACTACTGACAGAGAGATTTAGGGAAGGGCATTTTAAACATACTGATGTTTAATTTCCCCGATGCTGCGGTCGCGAGTGCCACTCCCTGCTCTGTGTGACTGCTCTAGCGGCCATCAAGGAGACCGCCAGTGGGGCAGGGTGTGCAGTGCAGGAGCATCAAGTCCCGCCTTAATGGCACTTGCAATCATCGTGTTTCTGCAATTAAACATCGTTTTCAAAAGGTACGTTTAAAACGCCCTCCCCTTTATCGCTTTGTCAGCGGTTTTGAGACTCCTTTAAACGCATCCATGAATGTGCACCGCACCTAAATGCCTGCGGTGATAGTTACAATAAAACAAACTTATTTCATTATATGTGCATTATAATTTCTTACAAGCAGCTTGGTATCTTTTCCGGCATACATCTCTCTACAGCTCAGATCATCCTGATAGCTGTCAACACAAAAGGGCTCCTAATGATCATTTATACCATGGTTGTCAGTCAT
Source organism: Rhinoderma darwinii (assembly GCF_050947455.1). Classification (NCBI taxonomy): domain Eukaryota; kingdom Metazoa; phylum Chordata; class Amphibia; order Anura; family Rhinodermatidae; genus Rhinoderma; species Rhinoderma darwinii. The sequence continues at coordinate 64,613,590 of NC_134688.1, forward strand.
TACAAGTGACGCTGTGATTTTTAGACTTGTGTAACTGATGTCCTGGACTTGCGCTTGTTTGGGACGTGCAGGAATTTCGATGGACACCTGTGATTTAGAATATGGAAATAGATGTTATTATTGCAGATCTATTATCAGTGTAGCATCAATACTTACTCATGCGTTTCAAGTTAGACATTGGATGGTAGAAGAAAAACCGTCAGGCCTTATGATGATATCAACAGTGATATCCAAATACTATGACTAATAAATAGGATGCATACCAGATTTCCCCCTAACATAACTATAGATCTTTCTTTTGTCCATTTAAATTTCCTAGTACTGGTTACATAGTTACATAGGTTGAAAAAACACACAGGTCCATCAAGTTCAACCTTGGTTTTAGGGAATGCTGGTTGACAACCATTGTCCACCATTCTAGCTCCCACATGGCTTGTCACCTAGTTTTCTTAGGAGCATCAAAGGGGTTGTCTCATCAGACAACCCTTTCATATGGGACCTGGCACCATGATCAGTTGATCGTCACCTGTCCGGTTCTGGCACCCTTGGAAAACAGCTGATTTTTTTAAGGGAAAGCCTTGGCCTGCCAAACATTTCAATTGCGGTGGCTACTGCAGTATTACTTGGTGGCCATTCAGATGATTGTCTGTCCAAATGGACGGCTCATGTCCACCAGAACGGGAGTCAACCCCTTCCCCCTGCTTGCATTCTGGGCCCTAATGGCCATGCCAATTTTTTAATTTTTCCATCGTCCCATTCGAAGAGCTATAACTTTAATATTTTTGAGTCGACATAGCTGTATAAGGTCTTGTTTTTTGCGGGACAGGTTGTACTTTTTAATAGCACCATTTTGGGGTACATATAATTCATTCATTGACTTTCATTAACTATTTTTGGGGGGGATAGAATAAAACCTGAAATTTTGCCACTCTTTATTCGCGTCCTAAATCTACGTCGTTTACCGTGTGGTATAAATAACGCTAACTTTGTTCAACGGGTTGTTACGATTGCAAAGATACCAAATTTGTATAGATTTTGTATGTTTTACTACTTACACAGTAAAAACACTTTTTTTTTTTTTTTTTTTCAAAATTATTTGTTTTTGTGTCTCCATATTTGAAGAGCCATAACTTTTTTTATTGTTCTGCCGATGCAGTTGTATGAGAGCTTTTTTTTTTGCGGGACTTGTAGTTTTTATTGGTACCATTTTGGAGTAGATGCGACTTTTTGATCACTTTTTATCACATTTTTTTAAAGTCAGGATTAACAGAAAACAACAATTTTTTCATTGTTTTTTTATTTTATTTTTTACAGCGTTCACCGTGCGGGTTAAATAATGTAACCGCTTTATAGTCGGGGTTACGGTCGCGGCGATACCAAATATGTGTAACTTTTTTGCTTTATTGTGAGTTTTTTTTAATAGTAAAGCATTTTGTAAGGGGTAAAAGTGGGTTTTTCATTTTTTTTGAAATTTTTTTTTCACTTTTTTTTAATAACTTTATTCTACTTTTTTTTATTTGGACCCCGGCTGCCATCGGAGACACAGACACTCGGCTGCCTTTCTCCAAAACCACTCAGATGCAGCGCACGCTATTGAGCACCGCATCTGAGGGGTTAAGCCGGTGAGATCGATACCAATATCGATCTCACATGTTCGAGCAGGGACGCCCCCAGCCCTCCGCATCCTCTGGTAGCTGAGAGCAGGGAGATTTATCGGCTCCCTGCTCTGTTTACTTTATTCTGATGCAGCGCCGTGAAACGGCTATTGCATCAGAATAAAGCTCACTAATGACAGCCGTGAAAAGGCTTCTCGGCGGCCATTAAGGGGTTAATAATCTGCATAGTCAGGCTCTGATCTTTTCCTCACACCCTGATTCCTTTTGCCTGCTCACATATTGCTATATAACTAGGCAGGGTTTTTGTTCACATGTCTAAACTTTTTCACACCACCGATCGGGAATGTAACGGTTGCCCTATTGGTTGTCACCAGCTTTCTTAGAACCCGCAATGGCTGAAAAGGTTTTTCTAACAAGTTGATGCAAGTTAAACACTTGAAATCATATTGTTCCTAGCTTTAATTTTTTTGTAATTGAAGTTGGTGCTCCTTTGGCATTAAAAGGGTTGTCTAATCCTAGTTAACCCCTGAAAAACAGTTGGCCAGATAAGACATTTTCCCGACAGGTGATACCTGGCTCAAAGAGTCCATTACATAGAAGACCATTCCTTTTGAATGGTCTAAATGTAATGCTACACTTCCCCTGCAGCAGTAACTGGATGGCCGTGACTTCCCCTGGCGATAACAGCTGAATTCCGAGGATTAGAGAAGCCAGACCTTCATAAGACAGTCCCTTTTAAGTTAAACATGCTAAATATCAATATTTGAGGTCTTAATTTCCTTGGGCTGTCAAATGTGTAAAATTTTGGGCCAAGTAGAAAAAGAAGAAACAATTGTTAAAACCAACTGACCAACCAACCAGATGCTTGCTTTTATTGTTTGCTTTACTTGCGGTATGACAGCTGGAATCTGATTGGCTGACCCCCAACCTACACACTCTATACTCTAGTACCGCTCACCTGTGTTCTGCCACATGTTAAACCATGGCCGGTTGATCATCAGTGGGATCACATCAACAGTCAGTCATGGATTGCCGGCTGTCTGAATCACTGACCTGAAGAATGACATAAAATGCTTGACTGCACTTCTAAATATGTTCTGTTACCTGAGACCTCGGTAAACGTTACTCAGCATGTTGGACTTGTGCGCCTACTCAAATATACCATGAGGGCTGGACCTAGGTCATGTGCCGACTTACTTCAACAATCACTGTTTGAAGCCTTTAAAGCCGCTCGACATTCTTAGAACTTGTTCAACCATCATGTAATCTTCAGAAATTCTTAAATCAAGAGAAGTTGTGTTTTTTTTTTTATGTTAAGCGTCCCTTATCTGATGTTTCGGCTTTTTTTTCCCCTCTGATCTACTGATTTCTATTTTTGAGCTCTTCATCTGGAAAAAAAACAAACTAAAAAGCAAAGAATTTGATGTTACTTATTCTTCTGAAGGAGACTTGATGTTCAGGTTCTACTGTATTATTTAGTGTTTTTGTAAAAATATTGTAACTTGGCCCATTGAAAGGCTTTAATGTAAAGTACACATATTAATATATATTTTGAAATTACCGTACTTTACTTGTAATTCTATACTGTAGTGTTCTTTTCAGATTTGCTTTATTTTAATGTAGAAGTATTCTGGTAAAGTTCTATGATTCTCTTACATGGTCTAATGTTAGACGACCAGGGTGGGGCGAGGGATATTTTTCTTAGAATTGCGCCAATGAGGAGATGGCACAGAAAAAACTAAAGCAGAAGACACAGGATGCAGTAAACAAAACTATACTCCCTTCTTAGTTCACAAGCTTGGCGTTTATAATATATACAGTTTTCGGCTCAGTGGCTCTAAAACTGAGGCATCATTTCTTAGTTCCAAACAATTTAACAGTCCAAATGGTCTGGTTGGTGTTAGTCGCCCCGTACTAGTAAGGGCATGTTCACACACTTACTAAAAAACATCTGAAAATACGGAGCTGTTTTCAAGGGAAAACAGCTGCTGATTTTCAGGCGTTTTTTACACAAACTCCGGTTTTTCGCTCCATTTTTAACGGCCGTTTTCGGAGCTGTTTTTCTATAGAGTCTATGAAAAACGGCTCAAAAAGTGACATGCACTCCTTTTTCGTGGCCGTTTTTCAAAACGCCCACGTAAAAAAACAGCCCGTCGGAACGGAACACAGTTTTTCCCATTGAAATCAAAAGGCAGATGTTTGGAGGTGTTCTGCTTCCGAGTTTTTGGCTGTTTACGGCCCAAAAAACGGACGAAAATAAGCCATGTGAACATACCCTAATTTAGATTTAGACACTCCATTGTTTAGTAGGTGGTCGGACCTCACCGATCCCACTTTCTGGTGCCATCCATATCTATTGGTTTCTAGACACGCCCTCTTTATAGTTTTGGCGCATTATAGCGCATCTCACGTCGCCTTTGGAATCCCTCGCCTCACATATACTGTCTAACTGACCTATTGCCTACAATGCCATCTCGTGGCTGTACCTATTTTGTTGAGTGAGCCGCCTCAACCTATGGGCCCCATAGCAGCTGCAACGGCTATAGTTATGCCTATGTGTCCATTGCATTGCGAAATCAAGGTGAACACTCCATTATGGAGGAACATCAAGGTGTTGTGCTGCTAAGAATAGAAAGGACCTGGAAAATGTCTCTGTGTAAGGGTATGTTCACACACACTAATTACGGACGTAATTCGGGCGTTTTTGCTCCGAATTACGTCCGAAAATAGTGCCTCAATAGCGCTGACAAACATCTGCCCATTGAAAGCAATGGGCAGACGTTTGTCTGTTCACACGAGGCGTAATTTACGCGCCGCTGTCAAATGACGGCGCGTAAATAGACGCCCGCGTCAAAGAAGTGACCTGTCACTTCTTTGGCCGTAATTGGAGCCGCTATTCATTGACTCCAATGAATAGCAGCGCTAATTACGCCCGTAATGGACGCGGCGTTCAAGCGCCTGCACATGCCGTAAACGGCTGAAATTACGGGGATGTTTTCAGGCTGAAACATCCCCGTAATTTCAGCCGTTACGGACGCCCTCGTGTGAACATACCCTTAGGCTGAAATCACACATGCAGGTTTTGGTGCAGTTTTTAATGCAGTTTTTTCTAGTCAAAACCAGGAGTGGATCCAACAGAAGGTAAAAGTATAAGTCCATCCTTTATACTTCCCCTTTACTTGTGAATCAACTCCTGACTGGCTAAAAAAAATTGCATAAATACTGCACCAAAAACTGCATCATGTGATTCCAGCCTAAACCAGAGATATTCCCAGTCAAGAATTATCGAGATGTTGGTCTGATTAGGGAGAAATTCTTAAAGGGATTTCCAGAAATATACAAAAAGGTGCCTATTTTGCAATGACTCCCTATGGACGACGATGTTCTTAAGCAAGATTGTAAACAGCCAGAGGCAGGGACATGCGGGTAATGTTGGCGCAACAACCGAGAATAATTGCTAAGGTTAGTATATTAAAAATATATAGAATTTTACCATTTTACAGCCCTACTTGAAAACCCCTTTATGGTAAGGCCACATGGAGTGGCACTGTGGCGGCCGCCAATAACCGCGCTGGCACCATGTTCAGCGTAGCTGTAAAATAGCCTGTTCATTTGTTGCGAGTAAAACGGCACTTTACCTGCAAAATTGTATGTCCATAAAAGGTGTATTAATTAATGGCCTCACGATTTTGCAGGTAAAGGCCCGTTTTACCCGCAACAACGTGCAACAAATGAACAGGCTATGTTACAGCCGCGCCGAACATGGTCCCATCGCGTTTTTTGGCTCCATTGCTGCCGGGTCCATGCTGCTCGGTGTGTCCTTACCCATAGTCTGTAAATTTTAAAGGTGCTGTCCCGATTAGAGCAAAGGGATGGCAGAGGGGTTCCCCAATTTTCTTACGCCAAAAATTTGTGATAAGACACCCAAAATAGTTTTGACCATGAGATGAATGTTTACACCATTATAACATCCTACGTATTAGAGAATTTTATTTGCATATTCAATGAAAACATAAATCATGGACCATTTGCATATTACAATCCGATACGATAATGTCTCTGTATAGAAGATACATTTTCACCACCGATAACCGATACTTTTCTTCTAGATCATTCTGTCACTTCCTCTGGACACAAATTGTACGAATAACCGCGAGGTGTAAATAGGTGTTTAGTCTGGATCTGTTTTCCAGTATTTCATGATCCAGCGCCTTCCTCTGCTACTGTACACACTGAGGGCTTGTTCTGACTCCTCATTATCAGACATGTAGACATAGCAGGGAGTCGGGAAATGCCGTTTATTTAATATAAGGTGGGCAGCAATGTGCCTGGCTGGCAGAGAGGGGCTTATCTGCCCCTGGAACATGTCATGTGTTTACAGTAGCTGGCAAATGAGAGCACAAAGCCAAGTGCTTCCCTTCTGCGACTGTGCTGACTGCTGCTGGCTGTCTATGGACGTCACTGGCAGCAGATCTATGGGTGCAGCTACCGCAGCATGATGCAGTCTGAGGAAGACAAGGTGGCAGCAGAGGGATCCTGGGCTGCAGAGCTTGCAATCCCAGTCACTGGAGCAGCAGAGGAGCTGCGATAATCCGACAAACAGGCTCCCTGCGTCTTCTGGAGGAGGTGCAGCCGATCTGCCTGCCAGCCCCCAGTGCCATAGAGGCTGCAGGAGCCATTCCCAGCAATGTGGATGTAGACAGAGCTGTATACATGGACCAAGAGGTGTCTGACAAGTGCTCACCCCCTGGATACCTTGCAATGCCTGCCTCATCCTCCTCATCATCACCCTCATCATCCGCTCCAGAGAGTCTGCAGTGAAGGAGAAGCATCATCACTGGGGGAAGGAGGAGCAGGCTGGATGAAGCATCCCATGGCTTTTTAATGAGGGCTCTACCTAGCAGGAAGAGGTGAAACCCATCTGCAGACTTCATTTCCTTTGCTGACCTCTAGTTTGGTGTCAGTCACCTCCTCATATATCTGTCTGTACCTGCTCGGAGGAGGTGCAGCAGAACCTCCCTGATAGACAAGACATGGCCAGCCAGCAGGACTCTGGGTTCTTTGAGATCAGTATCAAGTATTTGCTCAAATCCTGGAGTAATAGTGAGTATCCTGCTGTGAAATACTCCCTAGGTGTATACTGGGTAATAGACTGTATGTATGCACTGACTCAATCTGCTGTGTCAGGCTGGGAGCCTATAGTCCAAACATAAACATTATGTCAACTGGAATGATACATTGTATTGTGTATGTGTGTGTGTGTGTGTATGTATGTGTGTGTGTGTGTGTGTGTGTGTATGTGTGTGTGTGTGTGTGTGTGTGTGTGTATATATGTGTGTGTGTGTGTGTTTGTATATATGTGTGTTTGTATTTGTGTGTATATTTATTTATACTGCGCACACACTATTATACATTGTTTCTGCAAGGGAGAGGTGTCATAATTAATGCAAAGTTATTTTTAGCATTGTGTTAACTTATTACAAATACTTGGGTGTGGTGCAGTTGCCGAGCACTTTTATAATGCCCAGTAATATTTAATAGTCTGCAGGGACAGGGGTGGAAGCTTCCCTGTATATTTCTCACTTGTAAAAATCCTTTTATTTGTGTTGTAATGATGTATCCGGATTGTAGAGTAGAGATGCTGGTAATACATGGTAGCAGAACACCTGCTGTGAGCTTCAAAACAAATCAGGCCCATTACTTGGAAAGGGAATACATTGCAGCGATGGGTTCTTAGGTAAACAGACCGTCATGATCAGGGATGATATACTGTTCTATGTATAGGAGCTGTGACTGTATACACCATGTATTCCTGATCAATGTACACGTCCCGTGTAGTGACATTACTGGTGGAGCAGGACTGCGCTACTTACTCTGTATTCATAGTGGTGCGGGTGTGTATTGTTTATTTTTGATCTTTTACTTGCATTTACTGAAAATTCAATGATACAATTGAAAACATTGTGATCCACCAGTATAAACATATAGAGAGAGGATCTGAACGCCTACCAATGATGATTTCACTATTGCTAACCATTACCTGGATAAATGTTCACCATAACGTACTGCGTATATTTGTAAGTGTATTTATAACTTCAATAAGATACAAGAGCGGTTTTATATACCAGTTGTCCAGGTCAATATTCATTACAGGATTATTCCGGTTTCGGCAATTTTTTTTTTCTATAATTAAGTTTATACCGTTTTCTAACATACTTTCTATATTCCATGTGGTTTTCAAGATCTATGCGTGTTGTAATTGTTTACTTCCAGTGGATAAAATTCTGTCCGTGGTCATGTGATGGACACACAGGTGCAGGGCTCGTTGCAGTATGTATATCAGAGCTGCGTCTTCTATCGATCCCAGCACTTGTTTCCATCACATGCCCATGGACAGACTTATCCACTTGAAGTAAACTATGAATGTTCTTACTAAATTACAGCAAGCAGAGATCTCGAGAACCGTGAGGAATTAATACAGATAATATACTGGATTATGATATACTTGTAGTTATACACCTAATAACGTTAATTTGCTGAAACCAGACACCCCCTTTTTTATTTTATTTTTTTTTATTTTTTTCTCAAAAGGCACTTGAATACAGATTTTCATTCTGGGGAATTTGAACAGAAGGGGTTAATCAGTGGATCCTACAGGAAACAAGTTTAGAAAGATCCTAATATGCAAATAAATCTGCTTCGCAGTCCATGTAGTGTTTCCTGCAAAGAACTTTCTGACTGGATACAATTGATTTATCCCTAATATGTTGTTGGTACCATGGCGTCTGCCCTACATGTAGATATAAGGGTCTCCATCTATAAACAGGCTTCGATTACAGTACATACCAGCGTCAGACCGGGGTACATTGGGCCCACCAGAGGAGAGGATTCTAAGGGCCCACCCCCCATTTATGTAGAACATATATATGTCCACTTTTCATTTCATCATAGGCCTTGTTATTATCATTGTACACACGGCATATATCCTCAATTAGGTCCAATAGGTAATTTGTGAATCACCCAATAAGAAATAGACCCTAGTGGAATGGGGTTGTCTTCTTCTGGACCTTTAGGACACATTATCATTATGTTAGAGCCTGGGCCCTCCGGAGGATCCTTTTGGTTCTCTGGTGGGCCAGTCTGACCCTGGGACATACCAAAACACAAGACTGGACAGTGTGTGGACATAAAGTAAGATTCAGGGGCAACTAATAGGGAGGGGGTATTCTTCCATCGGGGCCTAAAGTGGCATCTGGCTCTTGGAGGACGGCAGGTGTCCATTGAAAATAATAGGTGATTGCAGTGTTGCCCTAAAATGCAGTTAATTTTCAATTCCCCTGCCGATAACCGCTGAATGTGTGGTCTCCCAGTAGTGAAACCACCTGCTACTATTCTCATCTGGTTTCAGTGGGAACCGTAATGTGAGCTAGGGTTATCGAAACCCAGATATCTAAGAAGATGATACAGTATGCATAAACACCAGCGGCACAGTAAGAGGAGTTGCAGATGATGAATTGCAATAGGGTCTCACCTGTGGGATAAATATATATATATATATATATATATATATATATATATAGCTCTAGTCATTCTATAATGTATATCGATATTATACAATCATATGTCATATGTGGCTGCAGGAAATGGTCATTACGTGTAGGTGGTGGTGCACTTTTTAACCGGTATCCAAGACCTTCAAGCAACAAAATCTTATTTTTTTTTTACTTTGTGTTAAAGCAACCCTGTGGTCTCTGGATAACATTTTCAATATGATGGTATATATGGAGTAATATTACCTGGTGCCCTCCCTTTGTGCCCCTTTGCCCTGGATCTGCCGTTTTAGGGTCCCCTCTGTGCTGTCCCTAAATGGCTGCAGCGCTTCTTAGACCATAAGTCTGAGACACTCCCACTGTTCTAGGATTGGCCAGAGCAGCTCACATGAGTAGTTTTGTCCATCCATTAACAGAGGGAGAGTCTAGGCCTTGTTCACAAGTGGTGTAAATGCGTCAAAAAACACTAGTATTTTTGCAAAGAACTTAAACTACAGGCTTTTTTGGGCGTGTAATTAGGACTGCCATTGACTATGGCAATTAGGCGCCTTTTCGGTGCATTTTATGCACCAGTAATTGACCTGATGCTCGTATGCACTACAATGTGTTTTCCCATTGATGTCAATGGGAAGCTTAAAGCATGTGTTTTTCGGCAAAACCGCTTAGAATACACGTCGTGTAAACAAGGCCTTAGACTCCGTCTGAAAAGTGCTGTGGCCATTTTGAGACAACACAAAGGGTACTCTAAAACGACAGATCCACGGCAGAGGCACAAATGGAGGGCACAAGGTAATATTACTCAATATACCCCAACACATTTATATTTTTGACCTGCGACCGGAGCGTCGCTTTAATTTTGCCATACCATTAGATATATGTGAGTGTACCTGTTTATATCAATGGGATAAGGGAATAAGCCGCGGCCAAAGCCTTCTGGCATCCGCTTATCCCCCATGAAAACATAGGATCGGCCATGTTGAAATCCAAAATGCACTATTCTTATTTCCTATCCAACGTTCGCTGTCAAGGTGACAGTCGGTAGGCCCCCATACACAATACATTGTTGGTTGTTCCTGCCAAAATTGTCAAGTTCGACCAACATCCAGCTATGTATTTGGCCAGATTTACAGTAGTATAATGGATTTTGTTTCATTACATACATTTACATCTTTAGTGTTGCTTAAAATATTTCTATAATAATGTGAGGATGCTCATTGAGGCTGTGGAAAATGACAGGAAAAAATATTTTCAGATCATAGAATCCTATATACATCACATGATAGAATCATACATACTGCATAAATCATATGAAATCGTACATAAATCATATCTATATATCTCATCATGGGATATACAGTATGTATGATTCTATGATGGGATATATAGATATGATTTATGTATGATTTCATATGATGTATGCAGTATGTATGATTATATGAAGGGATATACAGTATGTATGATTCTATGATGGGATACACGGTATGTATGATTATATGAAGGGATATACAGTATGAATGATTGATGGGATACACAGTATGTATTATTCTACCATAGAATCATACAGACTGTGTATCCCATCATCGAATCATATATCATGAAATCATACATAACTCGTATCATCCATACATCCTATCACAGAATCATACATAGGTCATATCATACAATCCTATATACATAATGATACATACATTATATCATACAATCCTACATGTATCAGATCTATACATATATCATACAATTATTCTCATATCATATCAGTGCTTTTGCATTGAAGAACCGATCAGTTGTGTGCAGATAAGTGTATAGTGGTATGGCGGTAAATCTCTGTATAAAAGGAGGCTTAGCTCTGGTATGCCCATTCTCTGGAAAGTTTTACTGCTGCGGGGTGGAGGGATATGTAAATGCAGTCAACATGTGTTTATTTTGTATCCTTAAAATTCCATAAATTCCATCAACAATTCTGTAATTTAACATTTCCCCGTATCCTGATTGTGCTGAAAATTTCAGATTGCATTTGTTACCTTCATTTTTCAGTGGTATGGTGACTACAAATGATTATTATTTTAGGAACCAGCCTATATAGCATCTGTAAATGACCCCTATTACCCCTGGATGATGTGATAGGCAGCCCCCGCTCCCACCTTTCATTAATACAAATCGAGTGGATCATGGCTAAGGTGGCAAGTAGGGAGCCCAGGACCTATAATGCTCGGGGGCCCATATCACGCTCAGTCCAATCTGCCCTTACCCATTTACCAAGCACAAACTTGGTAGCAGACATTTTTTGTTTACATCTCCTACATATTGGGAAGTTTATGACTGACCTCTATTCAATTTTGCATCCTATGATTATATTTTGTGAATGTTTTGCTGCAGTTCTCCCATTTCCATTGATCCACATGATAACTTCTTAGTTGACTCTTGCTAAACTCTACAATTGTACAAAGAATAATTTTTAAGCAGATTTGATGGCATTTTGGAAAAGATCCCTTGTGATCAGAATCTGATCGTCTCCATAGATATGATGAATCTGCAGAATTGGTTTGTCAATGGCCACCTTTATTGTAGAGTCAACTTTTGGATTTATAAATATTCATTGATTAAGTTAATGAGTAATCATGAAACATAGGAAGTCTGATCCTTCGCGGTTATGATCACATAATCTACGTGCTCCCACATGTAATTTATAATGAGATCCGTTTTCCAGGAACCAAGTGTGATAGGTGTTGGAGCGCACTTTGTGTTAATGTCTGTATGAAACATATAATTTTGTTACAGCTTTACTTATAATTATTCATTTGTAGCCAAAATAAGTAACACATTGTAGGTAAGCAGCTCATGCGTGGTAAATACAATATTCGGATTTTGCAGAATAAAGAACACTTCTGTAACGTAGGACCGTATTATCGATTGTTGCACACGCAGCCACTTCATTGTTTTTATTAGTCACAATCGCTCTCACATGAGTTAGGCCTCATGCACGCGACCGTAGCTGTGTGCACTGTCCGTGATTACGGGCACGGATGACCGCGGAGTGTCCTCTGTGGGCCGTCCACAATCACGGACCGTGCACATACAAGATGTGCATTGACTCTAAGTAGTTTTTTGCAGCCCGGGCTCAACGGCCAATGCACGGCCCGTGGATACCTCACTTCGGTCGCGTGCATTGGCCCATAGAATATAATGTGTCCTTTACTATCTGCAATTACGGATAGTATGCGAACCGTAATGCACGGTCATGTGCATGAGGCCTAGAGGATATGAACAGCTTCTCAACTATTTTTCATTGCTTCAATGCATGTAAAAGAAAAAACTAAGCAATTTTACAAATATCCTTAATTGAAAAATATTCTACCATTTTGTGTCTCCATCGTTAGACTACAAACTAAGGCCCCATGCACACGAACGTGTTTTTGCATCCGCAATTCATCCGGAAAAATGCGGATAAATTGCGGACCCATTCATTTCTATGGGCCAATGCACACAACCGTGGTTTCCACAGTCCGTGCATTTGCTGGGAGCCCGGGCCCCAAAAGAATAGGACCTGTCATTATACGGGCCACATTTGCGGTCCGAGCTCACTGAAATCAATGTGTGCACGGTCCATGATTTGCGGATGACTCTCCGCGGCTGTCTGTGCCGTAATCACGGGCCATGCACACTGTGCATGAGGCATTACCCTGTGTTGTCTGATCCAGCAGTCATACTGCCGTTTTGCCCCTCACTATTTGTTAACCCACCAATTGTATGTGGAAACTCCAGTCAAAACCTAAAATTTCATATTCACCTCCCGTAACTCTTTTTTGCTTTTTAGTTCTACACTTTCAAGATGGAAATATTAGTCCACCTTAGACCTAGCTCGGTAGGAAGGTGGGTTATGGCAGAAAGCTTGGGCAGCCATGTTACTTAGACTAGACCAAGTCCTCTCCCTAATCTGAGAGACTGTAGACTCCCCGTGCGGAGGACCTGCTAGATGTAGGGAAAGTTGGTAGGTAAAATTTCTATTCTGTTTTTAGACTGGAGAACCACTTTTAAAGATTAGTTGAAGGACTATGTCCAGTTGATTGGTCGCAGCTACATCTCTCACGTGCAGTTTTCGCTCTGCGTCTCGTACTGATCTGGAATGCTGAGATAGTTGTGTTCCAGAGATAAAGTTAGCACCTCCAACCTAGAATGTTTAGAATGTTTCACGTGCTTATGTGAAGTCCCTGGTAAGCAATGCTAGCAGGGGCGTAACTAGGAAAGACTGGGCCCCATAGCAAACTTTTGACTGGGGCCCCCCCTCCGCTGGGTGTCACACAACCCCCCCCCCCTTGTAGATAGTGCCTTTTTTACAGCCGCCCTGTAGATAAAGCCATACAGCCCCCCTGTAAATGGCACCATACAGCCCCCCTTGTAGATAACGCCATACAGCCCCCTCTGTAGATAACGCCATACAGCCCCCTCTGTAGATAACGCCATACAGCCCCCTCTGTAGATAACGCCATACAGCCCCCCCTGTAGATAACGCCATACAGCCCCCTTTGTAGATATCTACAGAGGGGGCTGTATGGCGTTATCTACAGGGGGGACTGTATGGCGTTCTCTACAGTGGGGGCTGTATGGCATTCCCTACAGGCGGGGCTGTATGGCGTTCCCCACAGGGGGGCTGTATGGCGTTCCCTACAGGGGGGGCTGTATGGTGTTCCCTACAGGGGGGGCTGTATGGCGTTCCCTACAGGGGGCGCTGTATGGCGTTCCCTACAGGGGGGGGCTGTATGGTGTTCCCTACAGGGGGGGCTGTATGGCGTTCCCTACAGGGGGGGCTGTATGGCGTTCCCTACAGGGGGGGCTGTATGGCGTTCCCTACAAGGGGGGGCTGTATGGCGTTCCCTACAGGGGGGGCTGTATGGCATACCCTACAGGGGGGGGCTGTATGGCGTTATCTACAGGGGGGGACTGTATGGCGTTATCTACAGGGGGGACTGTATGGCGTTATCTACAGGGGGACTGTATGGCGTTCTCTACAGGGGGGCTGTATGGCGTTCTCTACAGTGGGGGCTGTATGGCGTTCTCTACAGTGGGGGCTGTATGACGTTCTCTACAGTGGGAGCTGTATGGCGTATAGCCCCCTCTGTAGATAACGCCATACAGTCCCCGCTGTAGATAACGCCATACAGTCCCCCCTGTAGGTAACACCATACAGCCCCCCCCCTGTAGATAACGCCATACAGCCCCCCCCTGTAGATAACGCCATACAGCCCCCCCCCCTGTAGATAACGCCATACAGCCCCCCCCTGTAGGGTACGCCATACAGCCCCCCCTGTAGGGTACGCCATACAGCCCCCCCTGTAGGGAACGCCATACAGCCCCCCCCTGCAGGAAACGCCATACAGCCCCCCCTGCAGGGAACGCCATACAGCCCCCCCTGCAGGGAACGCCATACAGCCCCCCCTGCAGGGAACGCCATACAGCCCCCCCCCTGCAGGAAACACCATACAGCCCCCCCCTGCAGGGAACACCATACAGCCCCTCCCCCCCTGTAGGGAACGCCATACATCGTCCCCAACACCCAAAAAAAATGCGACCTACAATCTGTGCTACAAATAACATGCATCCCCTATCCACAGGACAGGGGATACATGTGTGATCGCTGGCAGCGATAGGGAGAACGGGGGACTGAAAGTCCCCTGAAGTTCTCCATGACTAACCTCTGACTTTCGGCGTCTGTGCAGCTCAATAAAAATGAAAGGAGCGCGGGTCACGCATGCGCACAAGCGCGACCGGCGCTCCATTCATTTCTACGGAGCTGCCGACACAGACGCCGGAAGTCCGAGGTTTGTGATGGAGAACTTCAGGGGACTTTCGGTCCCCCGTTCTCCCTATCAATGCCAGCGATCACACATGTATCCGATATCCTGTGGATAGGGGATACATGTCTTTTGTTTAATGGCAAAGCGGGGAGATACCTCCCTGCTCTGCCGTAGTGTTCAGTGGCGTCCCGCTGTAGCAGCCATAGCGGCTGCTAGCGGAGCCTCCGGCCATGGTGGGGGCCCGTGCCGGTGGGCGACACGGGCCCCCTCATGCCGTGGGCCCCGTAGCAGCCGCTATGGCTGCTACGGCAGTAGTTACGCCACTGAATGCTAGATAAACAAATCAATGTTTGCTCAATAACATGGCATATTTAAGAAAATAATGAAATAAGTAACTTGTACTAAACTCCTTGGATTCGTTTGAAGAACTTTGTACTGAATTCAAGATACTCTATTATAAAGACACCGTATGTTCATCTTTCCCTTGTAGTTCTGGATTTATTCGCAGCTAAAATCCTTTCATTGTAGAACACGTGCAGCTTCTGTATTTTGGCAAATCTCAAGAAAACAAGTAACCAATATGCAACACATATTCAGGTTGAAAGCTGGTCTTCAAAGCTTGTAGGATGCGTCTCTATATTCTGTCCCTATGTTATGACATGGCTTAGGAAACGAGGGCCCCAATGTTGCCCCGTAGTACCAAGTTCTTGTTCCCACATCAAAATAAAAGGGGCTGTGACAAGGGTTTTGTTTTTCTTTTGTTTAAATCCAGAGCAGTTGCATGGTATTTTAGGCCGGGTTCTCACGGGTCGATACGCTGCGTAAAACGACACAGTGTATCCGACCAAGAACTCGCAGTACATTCCATCCAAATTTCGGGCGGAAATCAGTATTAGGGAGAAAAAAAAATCACACTTACCCTGGCTGTAGTCATGGTGACGCGTCCTGCCGCTGACTTATAGTCTGGCCTCCTAGGATGACGCTGCAGCCCATTAGACTGCTACAGCCTGTGATTGGTTGCAGCAGTCACATGGGATGAAACGTCATCCCAGGAGACCGGCCTGGAAGAAGAACAGAATAAAGTGTCATTATGACAACAGCCGGGTGGTAAGTATAAGCTCTTCTTCTTTTTTTTCTTTAAGCAAAAGTCGCAACGTTTGGCTACTTCTTACAGGTTTTACATCCTCATTTAATTCAATGGAGAAAACTCAGAACAGAAAAGCAACGAAAATGCAGCATAAGTTGACATTCTGTGGATTTAAAATCTGCACCGCAGGTTAATTTATGGATGTTTTCCCTGCATTTTTTTCACTTTGCCGCTACTGTAAATGCTATGGAAATTTCACAGCGTTTATACCACGTGGTAATCCAGCCTTATGGTTGTAGCTATGCCTTTTGGTACAGAACTGCTTTAGCTACTGCCCATTCATTGTATGTAAAATCCTGTAGGTGAAGTGATGGCCTTTTGAACAACCTTTCAATTTTAGGACAAACTCCAACGTTTTTTCAGATATTAAACTCTGTATGTTTTTATGAAGGGAAGAAAGATTTGGCGCTTTGTATGAGAAACATTTTTCGACCCCCTCTAAAGATATATCATAAAATTAATGGGCACAGAATTTTGGAGCAGTTTGGAAATAAAAAAAATGTAATCGTGGTAAATGCTGCTTTATTCTTGATGTTGAATTTCAAGCTTCAAAATCATAATCGTTTTTTTCAACTTTTTTATTTTTTAATTGATCCTTTTTTAATCTTTTTTTTTTTTTTTTTGGATTAGTACAATAAAAATTAACATGTTGTGTTATGTAAGATAAATAAAAGAACAGTCCTGTATTACGGCTGTGTCCCGATCCTCTGACACCACTTTCACATCAATGTTCTGCTGGATATTGCAGCTATTTTATTTAATCTCATCCTCTGTTCATTTCCATCCGCCTCCTTAATTCATGTGTCTTGTGACAGTAATCATAAATTCTGAACATAGCTCCAAGTGCCATACCTATTTATTTATCCCATGGTTTTACTAAACAGGAATTTGCCTCTTATCATTGCCGACACGATGCAGTAAAGTTCTGATAGTCCTGCATTTATCAAAAACAGTTAAAGCGGTTTTACAGAATTAGACAGACCTGATTGCGTTCTTCCAAAAACAGTTAATAGATTGTGTGGGGTGTTTCAACTCAGCCCTACTCACTTCAATAGAGCTGAGCTGCAGTACCAGATACATCCCATGGACTGGTGTGGTGCTGTTTTTGGAATGTTGTTAATCTTTGGGGCTGGATTATATGGAGGGCAAATGGGGCAATTGCCCTGGGGCTGTCTACACTTCCTGAACGGTTAAAATATTATGCATTAGTCTTGTTCAATTCACTAGTTGTAAGCGTAAAAAAAAAGTTTGTCCCTAATAGAGGGGAATGGCCATTGAGGCTAAAGTACCACCCACACCGGCATCAGCTTGGTCCACGTTACTTTTCATCAGCGCCGTGATTGAGTGTAACCGATCAGAGATATCATATACCACTGTGTATGGCATGGTAATTCAGATGTAAAAATATTTAACCATCGTATATAATTACGAGTTATTGGTG
Organism: Rhinoderma darwinii; assembly: GCF_050947455.1. NCBI lineage: Eukaryota > Metazoa > Chordata > Amphibia > Anura > Rhinodermatidae > Rhinoderma > Rhinoderma darwinii. The sequence continues at coordinate 64,631,136 of NC_134688.1, forward strand.
AGAAGTCTTCTATGTTTCCTTTCATACAAAAAAAACTGCAAGGGCACTCAATCTTTTGTCCAGGGGTCTTCACTAACCTCTCCCTGGTTCACCTTTAAATGCTATTTTACAGTTAATATATCAATTTAATTGGCATGAAAAACTTCAGTCATAATTCTGTTGGTTGCTATTGGAAATGGTCAACAAGCCTGTCAGCAGACAGATCCCCAGTAACAGCAGAGCTCCTATAAGGCAGCGGGATAGATAATTTTTTCCCACATCGGATTACTGTACAACTACTAGTGCAAAAGACACTTCCAGAGCTGCACTCTGGATCATATGACCGCCCCGGTCATCCTCTGTGCAAGACAACCCCTTTAAAGAAACTAGGAAAGCTGGGTGATGACTCCTGTGGGAGCTGTAATGGTGCATTGGTTGTTACCTAGCTTTCCCATAAACATTTTAAGATTTTTTTATTTTATTTTAGATTTTAATTTTAAGGACTATACTTCCCAGAATGCAAATGACCAGACTATGACATTGAACAAACAAGTAATGCTGGGAGATTTCAGCTCCGGACTGTAATACAGCTGGCAGCTCAGGAACAGTACATGATAAGAAACGCAATGTTTTTGCAAAGTTACTCAACTATTTCTACATGTAAACTGTAAATGGTCATCAAAGCTGGAGATGAGGAATGAGTTCAAATTTACTTTTAATGGGTTTGTCTGGTTTGGACAACCCTTTGTCAGATTGCGGATCCATGGACGCCTCAATGAAGAGTGCAGCTCTTGAAGTGTCTTTTGCTGATAAGAAGTTGGTTCTGATTGGAGGGTTTCCCTGTATATTTTGTCACTGTGGACTAATCGGGCACATAGAAAGGGATTGCCTTTACCTGATAACCAGAATTATCCACACTTCCGTCATTATTTCCATTTTTCTGTTCTATTATAGGAACTGAAAAAGAAATATAATGGAAGCGCCGGATCGGTCGCATGACGGACACCAACTCCACCCGACGAAACACATTGACTTTAATGGGTTCCGACAGGTTTCCTTCGTGGTTTCCGTCATTTTGCTGTATAAAATAGTGCTGCATGCTGCGCTATTTAGTCTGGGTTTTTTGACAGAATATGCGACGAAGGCTCCTGACGGAACGTTTGACACGGATGTGAACAGGGCCTTCATCACAGCAGATTTTTTTTCTATAAATTTAAGGTCGTGTTTCAATTTAAAGTTTTGCTTTGACTTAAAATAGAAATAGATGTTTTTGTGTTCTGTTTTTGTCCGAACGCTCTGTTTTCAGTGTTGGTGAATGTAATGGACTTGCGGCTCTTGAACAATGCACAGTGGAATAGTCATGGAAACCACACGTGTTTCGTCCACAGCTTTTGTTTGCCATTAATTTATACTATGATGTAATGATGGTTCTATTGTGCGGACTACTGCTGGAAGTCAAGCTAGTTTTGCTGTAAATTGACAATTGTATTAGCCACTGAATAAAGTTAGTGACTGAATTGTCAATGGGCTCTTGGTGGATGCAGTACAAAAGGGATGTTTTTTTGGCATAACAATAATATAATATAGAAGTAAATTGCGCAAACTTGTCAATCTGAGCCTACCTCAAAAAATTTATATTATCTTATTCAAGATTTGCAAAAAAACAAAACATCCTGTCCAGTTATAGGATTATTTTTTGGTGTTTTTAAACTATTTATAGGCAATGTACACCTTTTGGAAGGACTTTTTTTTTTTTATTATTATTATTGAATCAATCTTTTGCGTTTTTATCAATTTTTAAATGGACTTTTATTTAAAAAAAATGTTTTACTTTTTACAATACTGCTTCTATGTATACTGTATACATAGAAGTTGTATCGTTCTCTCTATCAAATCCGTCAGTTTAGCTGAACTGTCGGATCGGCTGAGATCGGGTCGTACGTGTCTCCAACACACAGGATCCACACAATATCGATCACACTGGTCCTGTGGCACACAGGATTCAGCTAATATCAATCACATATAAATTCATAACTTTTGCAAATTGAGACTATGCTAGCAGCACTGAACAAGTTCAAAAACGTAGATTTGGTCGATAATTGCTGCATCCAGTGTGTCAGAGCCACACAGGACCTGATCTCAGCCGAGCCGTCAGTTCAGCTGAACTGATGGATGTGGCTGAGAGAAGTTGTATCAATCTCTATCTATACAGAATACTTAGAAGCTGTATCATAAAAAAGTAAAAAATAATGTTTTAATACAAGTCAATTTGAAAGTTGGTTAAAACACAAAACACATTGATTTAAGAAAATATATAAATTTCCTTCCAAACGTGTACATAGCCTTAAAGCCGCAGTGGGCTTGTATTTTTTAATTAAATTTTTTTTTTTTTTGAAGAATGTCACAAACATATTGAATCTGTAGCCCTTTAAATAAGAAGTGACAAAATAGAATTGACGCTTTCATAGACCTCAATAAAAAAAAAAAAAAGTTTACGTTTCCGTAGCAAATTTGTCTGTGTATTGGCTGCCTGGCTCCTGAGATTTGTCCAATCCTGGTCTTTATATAGGGATTCAGGCCTCATGACCGCCACGGCTCTCGTATCGCCGCATAACTAGACCGATCTACCCTTTCAAAGGGTAGTTTAGCAAGAACAGACCCTTTCCATATGGTCTATTTTGGCATACGGACATCATAGTGTGAGGTCCCCCTCTCATCTGTTCTATTATCCAGAGCAGAGAGACAATAAGGGTATGTTCACACGCTGTGTTTTCAGGCGTATTTCAGTATTTAAACGCCTCCAAAATACGCCTAAAAAACTGTAGCTAAACGCCTACAAACATCTGCCCATTGAATTTAATGGAAAAAATGCAGCGTAAAAAGGAGCATGTCACTTCTTGAGCTGTTTTTCATAGTGTTAATAGAAAAACGGCTCCAACAACGTCTAGAAAAGCGCCTCAAACATGTTTTTAGCTTCCAAATGGCTGAAAATCAGAGGCTGTTTTCTCTGAAAACCGCTCTGTAATTTTCAGCTGTTTTTGATTCTGCGTGTGAACATAACCTAAGAGCGGCTTTCACGTTGACGGACCCAGCTAATCCATGTATTACAAAGGCCATTGCAGGGAAACATATAGCCAACCACAGCTTCTCCTGTTGATAACCGCTCATTACTGGGGTTTCCGAAGCCAGACCCAAGGCGATCATATGACCACCCCGGTCATCCTCTGTGCAAGACCACCACTTTAAAGAAACTAGGAAAGCTGGGTGATGACTCCTGTGGGAGCTGTAATGGTGCATTGGTTGTTACCTAGCTTTCCCATAAACATTTTAAGAATTTTTTTTAATTTTAAGGACAATTTTTTTATTTTTTTTATTTATTCTTTTTTTAATACAGAAATAATACCTTTTCAATGGGAAAAACTTCCTTATTTTCTTCTTATGACTTTGATTTCGTTTTTTTCCTTTCTATATACCTTGGTCTAAATATTTTCATTATTGCTTTAGCCATGTGTGTCTCTGTGTTTTGACATGGAAGTTCTTGTTGGAAGAAAAATAGACATCGGGGTGTATTAGTCTATCTAGTGATCTGATCTGGATGGCTATAATAGACCTGATTGTGCAGTTTACTATGATGGTGAGGCATCGAACCACTGGATTGCATCACACAAATGAATATTCTAAACCGGTATTATAGAATGAGAACGTCCACTTTAAAATTAATAGTTGTAGCTGCCAGACCTTATTCTATTCCTAAGTGGATATTGTATGGTCCACACAAGTGGGTTTATACCGTTCCACTATGATTCACTACTTCCTAGAATAGATAGAACGCTGGTTATATGGAATGTTTTTAGATCATTGTTAAAACTTGACAATAGGATCTCCCTAACTGGAAAACCAAAAGTTATAGACTATTTTTATACATGTATGTCTTCGCCATTTATTTTGTACTTGTTTTAAAGAGAACCTGTCACCTGCCCAAAAAACTGCAGCTGACATCTGTTAGATTGCAGGCGCCTCACAGATTCTGCTGCTTTTTATTTTTTTCTTCTAGCCCTCACCGTACCTGAGATATCGATGCTGTTAGTTCTGGTGTCCGATATGCAAATGAGGCCTTTGACTGCCAAGTGGGCGGTTACCTCTTATCAAGTTATCAAGTGACCAGTGTAATAGGTCTGTTTTAATTTTTTGTTTGAGGGGGAGGAAATTTGTGCGAAACGGGGTGGAATAGCAAGGAGTGAGGTGAACCCCCAGATATGAGATTTTGTCTTCCCTCCATCTAGGCTCAAAGTTCAATTATATCAACTTGGCCATAGAATGTGGAATGCTGATGTTCAAAACCTCAGACTTATCATAGTTGACTTTTTTAATCCCGAGATTTGTGAAAATTGATCTAAAACGTGATAGAGATTCAGGAGACTGGTTCTCTTTAAAGGCTATTTTGACTTTTGCAACCCCCTGTTGCTAACCTGCAGACCGTAAAAGAGGGGTTTAGAGGGAGTGGAGTAACAAAGACTACAGGTTCAGCCTACATCTTGTTAGTAGCCTGCAACTATAGAGATGCATAGGAGCTGTATACACAGGATGGTAGGATATTTTTTAATCAAGACTGTGTGCAAAGTTGCTTTATTTTTTTTATTTAATGTGCATTAAAGCAATTAAAAATGTGTTAAAGTGTACATAGGCTTTAATTTATGACCTATAATTAAATATTAATTTACATGTGCACAGTACTTGGCAGCACTGCTGGCATCCTTGGCTCAGTCTGTTAGCTCGCAAGCTTGACCTCGTTCTAGTATGTCATTATTAGGCCGATTTCACTCGGCCACATTTCCCTGGACCCTCCTTGGTCCTATTGAACAAAACTTGGATCAGCATAAAACCCTAAGAAGTGGGCCGGGTGTTGCAGCCCTATTACGGCCTGAAACCAGCCTAAAAAAAACTTCCGTTTTATCCCTGTGGAGTCCTGTATTGACTGGAAATATAATATTAATAGCACGACTATTTAATAAAATATATTTACATTTTAGTTTTTTTATTTTGTTTTGTCGAAGTACAAAACTTGATTTACGTTCTTTGCAGACAATGGGGACTGTATGGATAGTTCACCACAATAAGCTTGTTTAATATTGGCGCAGTAAATCCCTCTTTGCCAGCTATTATGTAGAAGAACAACATGTAGGCACTTGGGGATATTGTCATGTTATTAGTTCTATATGTCTTACGCTAATGGCGTATCATATGAGATTCTCTTGAGCATGTGAATGAGGAAAAATATGGTTCTAATCTGTTTTTATCCTCTTTTATGGTTTAATATGAGCATTATAAAACATCACTCCTTTCTGCTTAGTATTATTAACGTGAATGTGGGAAATACCAGCGAAATGTGCCAATTCTTGGACAATAGCCTTGATTTATAGCCTGGAAAGGAGCTAGATTTTGGTAAAAAGTGGCTAAGTTTAGACTGTTTCCTGGCAAGGTCCGATGGAAATCGGCGTGGTCCTTTTTGTCTGAAATTTCACTCATTGCTTCATACAAGTAAAAATAGAAAATGTTGCAAGAGAAACATGCTAGTGAGAGTCTTCAAAAGGAGATGGGACCTTAAAAAATAGCATTTCCATACTAAGCATTTGAATCAGTGTTTCATCATCCGTGTACTGATGTGGTGAAAACTGGACAAGATAGGTCTTTTTAAAGTGCCAATGTTTATTCGGTTTTACAACTCATGTAACTGGTGTCTTCCAGAAGTACATTCTTGGTATTTAAAGGGATTGATTGGTTTAGAAAACCCATTTCCAAAAACTCTATTGGGGCATTGGGTGGAGATCCCTCATTTATCATCTCCACCAGCCAGAGCAATGAGCAGCCAAAAAGAGTGATTTTCTCTCTGGAGAAACCCTCATGTATAAGCATTTCAGACATCCCATTCATTTTATTGGGCACGGTGTAATACTTCATATTCCCTGTAGTGGTGCTGCAGAGGAATTAAACACATGCTGCCAGGTTCCACTGCAGATCACAGATGATCGCTGGTGGTTACAGCAGTGTCCTTATTACTGCTAACAAAATGGGATTGTCCAAAGCAGACAAGATTTAAACTTTGACAAATGTATCTTGCCTAAAGAGAGAGAGAAATGTTGTACTTAGGGCGGATTCAGACAAACGTGTTTTGCGTCCGTGCCGGCCGCGTGGTTTTTCACGCGGCTCGCGCGGACCTAGAGAAGTCTATGGGGCAGTGCAGACAGTCCGTGAGTTTTGCGCAGCGTTAGTCCGCTGCGTAAAACTCGCGACGTTCTATGTGTCTGCGTTTTTCGCGCATCACGCATCCATTGAAGTCAATGGGTGCGTGAAAATCACGCATGCCCCAAGGAAAGCACTTCTGATGATCAGGATTATATACAAAATTGGTTGAATTATATAGCCCCATGCAATTTTTAGGGCGCCTTTTTGCAGATCCACATGGACCCATAATATGACTGTGTGCATGAGCCCTAAATGTTTGCTTTACATTTTCTCATTGTTTCCCTTTAAGTAGAGGTAAACTGCCTGATTCTTCTGGGATGGTCTAGGTTATAAATGCTCTGTAACCGTTCCCCAGAGCGCTGCTCAGGAGTGACCGGTATTTCTTTGCTTACTAAGGAATCTTCCATCCAACCAGAACGGAACGCTTCCTGTGCTCATTTCTCACTGGCTTTGTGATGCGTGTTATTTTCATTTGGAGCATAGCCTTGTGGGAATTGTAGTAACCATGGTTTTACTGTTCTACACTGATGATTCTCATGTTTGATTGGCAGCTACCCTTACATTTTTTTAAATATTATATTTTTTATACTAATGGTGTTACTTCAAATAACAAGAACACTTGCCTTCATTATCCTGATATATTTGTTAAGTTGGGATTTAGTCAAAATTCCTCTTTTATATGCGTAAGCATACTGGGGGGGGGGGGGATTATTCAACTATCTACGACAGTTTTCTGCTGTAGAAAACTCACAATTTGTTCAAAAACTTGGAGACTCATTTTTTTTTTTCTTGCCCAAAATGTAGCTGGAGCCTAATGACAGGGGACGGGGCAAAACTGGTGTAAATTGTAGCGGATATATGACTTGCCTTTCTGGCACACAGATGGCAGAAGATGCAACAAGTTTATTAAAGGGCAAGTGCTGTTCATCTGTTTCCGTAACTCCCATATAACATAATGGAGAGAGCAGCACGCATGTGAAGCCACCTCTCCACATAGTTCCCGCCTAAAATTGGCAGTGACGACCTCTCCACGCAGGATAGGGATCGGGTGACCCCTGTTCTCAATATAGGTGCTAGTTCCAGAGCTGCAGCCCACATCTATCAGACATTTATGCCATATATTGTGGATAAGCCATACATTTTCGAGATGGGAATACCCCTTTAAGAGGCATGCACCTCTTAATAAATTTATTGCATTTTACTTTTTCAGGGTTCATCTTTAGACTGGTGTATGAAATGCCAGTCCAAGTAAATCTCACCAATTGACCTTAATGACTCAAACTGTCAACTCATTCTGGAATTTCCAGAATTTCAACACTATCTGGAAATACAGCTTCTGATGCCATTGTATGTTACAGCTGACACCAGCTGCTGATGGAACGGGCAAGTACATTCTGCCAGCAAGTAAAATGTACAGCGTGGTGCTTTAGTTCTTATAAAAAAATATTTTATTTACTTTTCGAGATACAGCTGCTCTGTATCTGAATCCTGTACCGGTCAGGTCTGCGGGACTGACGGGTTCAGTGTCAGCGGGTCCTGCAGGATCCACCTGTTATCCATCACATCTAAGTTCATGACTTAGATGTGAGGGATAACAGGTGGATCCTGCAGGACCCGCTGACACTGAACCCGTCAGTCCTGTGGATCTAACGGATTCAGGTCTTAGCGAACGATACAGGTGCTCTGAATACAAGATACAGAGCAGCTGTATCTAAAGAACTAAAAATTCTTTTTAATAAAAACTAATTTGAAAGCTGCACAATACACACTGACACACACATATATATGACACACACACACACACACACACACACACACATATATATATTTCACTTTCAAAGGTTTACATAGCCTTTAAGCAAGTATTACATATTGTTCAGTCTAGTTTGTGTCAGTCACAAGTTCTGTTTAAGTACAAGCGTTATCTGTAAGTGCAAAGCAAATACCACATCTTCACTACTATCAGGGTGGGAAATTGGTTATCCTTTATCTGTATACTTGTGTTGCATTAGTTGTAGTTTATTCACATAAGGGTAAAAAAAAATATGTAATTTTAGTTTTACACTGACTTTTTACTGCCACATTAAAATAAAAAAATGAATACTAGTCTATACCTCAGTTTAGGCTCTTATATCTTCAGTACAATGTAATGAGGTCTTATGCTGGTCAGATGGTTAACTGCGGCCATCTAAGGCATTGTTCACACGTCGTGGCCGGAGCGTGGCCATAACCGTGCTGACATGCAAGTCGGCTCTGTTTTCAAATTGAGCGCAGCTAAAAGCAGCTTGATTGTTAAAGGGGTTTTCCGATCTTGAGCATGTATGGCCTATTCACAGGATATGGCATTGTTGTCTGATAGATGCAGGTCCCACCTCTGGAACACACACACCTGTCTCTAGAACATAGTCCCCCGACCCCGTCCTACCTTGTCCCGCTGCTCTCCAGTGTCTGACGAGGGGGTTGGTGGCCTACGCTGTTTCTGTAACTCCCAGAGAGGTGAATGGGGTTTTCTGAAACCGCGTAGCATAGTGACATTGGCTGTTTCCCTAGTACCCGACACTGATTGGAGAGCAGCGGGACAAGGTAGGAGGGCGGTCACTGGGCCCCTTTCTAGAGATAGGTGCGGGTTCCATATGTGGATATACCATACATGTCCAAGATGGGAAAACCCCTTCAATGGCCATGCAATATTGCAGCTAGTACCCAAAATATGCTCGGCCATTAGTCACCAAGCTGCTTTTAGCTGGTTCAGCTGCAACGTGTGAACACTGCACCAATGCTTGACCCAACACATGTATATCTCAATGAAGAGCAGGAGACAAACCTCTACCACCACACTAATCTCTCAGAAGAAAATCCTTCATGGTGAAATCCAAAATGCCTGATGTTGGTTTCCCAAACTTCTGCCTTTGGGGAACAGTCAGGAATCCCCCGTCCACATTAGTGCAGTGTGTATGGGCAGCATTAGTTACTATGAAATTCCCTGACCCATATGTATTTAAAGAGGACCTGCCAGCTCTTCTGTTTTAGTAAATACATGCATCCCCTATAAAATAGTAATTCTGGAGCCCCCTTTCTTAGAGCTCTGCATTATGCCATTCCTCTGTTATTACATCTGGAATTCTGTGAATGAATTGACAACTGGGTGTTGGCATCTCCCTACACGCCCAAATATTGTTAATCCGTACTGTCCGTGTCAGCCAGAATAGGGACACTGCCCTATTGGCAAGAGAAATGGTAATACCCAGTTTTCATTTATCCATATGTTCCCAGGAGGAATAACTGAGGTATAGCACAATGCAAAGTTCTAAGAACAGATGCTTTAGAATGCTTATTTCATGTAGAGTACATGTATTTTCTGAGGCCCCATGCACACGACCATAGCTGTGTGCACGGCCCGTGATTGCGGGCCGGCAAGTGCGGCCGCAGAGTCAACCGCGGGCCATCCGCAATTCATGGACCGTGCAAACATTGATTTCAATAAGCCCGGACCCCACGGTTGTGTGCATGGGCCCATAGATACAAGTGGGTGCGGATGAATTGCGGCCGCAATAACAAGTTTCAGTGCAACTGACTCCCCTATCAGGGTTAATTGAAGACTACTTTGTACTCATGCACACGACCGTAGCCATGTGCCGACAACGATAAAATTTTACTTTTTTAAAACTATACGACCAGCAGATGATCGAGCATTTGCTCATTCATCTGCTGATCGCTTTTCTGTTTACACAGGGCAATTATCGGCAACAAGCGTTATATGAACGATCGTCTGCCTGATAATCGCACAGTGTAAAACTCCCTTTAGGATAAAAGTGCTGTCAGTAAATGCAAACTCATGGTTTCTTGGGTGTCCCTATAAAATAGTCTTAAAAGGGTTCTCCTGAACTATATCATTGATGGCCTATCCTTCATATAGGCCATCAATGTTTGATAGGTGTGGGTCCTGGGTTATAGTCTCAGAGAACACCTTTTAAAAGGGTTGCCCAGGATTAAAAAAAACAACAAAACAAGCTGTTTTTCTCCAGAAACAGCGCCACACCTATCCATAGGTTGTGTCTGGTATTGCAGCTCAGCTCTTTTAAGGGAATGAGGCTGAGATTCAATACCACATACAACTTGCAGACAGGTGTGGTGTTGTTTTTTGAAGAAAGCTGCCATGTTTTTTGAATCTACTTTGTATCAAATACAAATATGGACTGATCTGTGGTTGGAGCAGAATAGGTGACCTCTCGGGATCCTACAACTCCAGAAGAGATCTCCACCTGAGATACGCAGAGACCATAAAAATGCAGGCAACCAGTTCTGGGCCCCCTCTTCCCAGGGGCCCCATAGCAGTGTCCTGGTCGGCCTCTACAGTACATATTCTCGTTGCCGAGAGATCTGATGATTTGGGTCACAATTAAAATCTGATGCTCCCATTACCATCCATTTTCAGCACAGACAAATTTACCTTTTGAATAGACTGAGGTGAACGGCTGCCAGATACTCTGCTGCTTATTTTCCCAATCATTTTATGTGAATAAAGAAATTGCACTGACCGAATGATATCCAAAAATATCAGCACTCCTTTATCTGTACAGGAGCAAGTGGCTATCAATGGTAGCATTAGTCTTCAGGAAACACAAATGTGTAATCGGGATACGGTGAACAAAATGCACTTCGCCAACTTCCCATCCCCCGCCTAGTAATTTGCCAGCATAGAGAACGTATGTTACCAGGAGCATAACGATCGTGGACACAGGGTGTATTACCACAACCAGGCCTGGAGAAAAAGGGGGCTTGCCAGCCCCACGTCACTGTGCGAGTGCCGTTTTACTATGGCGGAGCAGAGTTATTGGCTCCCTGCCCCACCACTTACTCTGGTTGTGGCCTACTAAAGTTTTGGATGACACTGAGGACATCAGCCTGGTGTCCCAGTGCAGACTGCACGATGACTTCTGGTAGAAGACTCAGCAGTTCGTCGTCGGAATGGGGTTAGATAAGTTAGGCTGGGTTCACACGACCTATTTTCAGGCGTAAACGAGGCGTATTATGCCTCAATCTACGCCTGAAAATAAGGCTACAATACGTCGGCAAACATCTGCCCATTCATTTGAATGGGTTTGCCGACGTACTGTGCCGACGACCTGTAATTTGCGCGTCGTCGTTTGAAAGCTGTCAAACGACGACGCCTAAAATGACTGCCTCGGCAAAGAAGTGCAGGACACTTCTTTGGACGTAATTTGAGCCGTTTTTCATTGAATTCAAGAGCTTAAATTGACGGCCGTCAAAGACGCCTCGCATAATGCGAGGAGGAGCAATTACGTCTGAAACGACGCAGCTGTTTTCTCCTGAAAACAATCTGTAATTTCAGACGTAAAAGGCAGCTAACGTGTGCACATACCCCAAGTCTTTTTTTTTTTTCATGGGCACTAATGAGGGAGGGAAAGGGGCCTAACTATTATATGGGAGCACCTTATTACTATATGGGGGCAACTAACTGCTATATGGGGGGCACCTTACTACTGTATGGTGGGATTTAACTGCTATATGAGGGGACCTAACTGCTATATTGGGTGATCTAACTACTATATGGGGCCCTAACTACCATGTGGCCCATAGGACCCTAGTTATGCCCCTGTATGTGACCATGGAACCAGATTCCTGGCCGTTGCTTCAACCATGTATATTTATCTCGCTATTGGAATAATTTACAAACTATTGTATTATCAATGGAAGGATATGAATAAAATGTGTGTGAAGTTTCTTCTTCAAATAAATGTCGGATTCCTGGTAGTCTTCCTTGAGCGCAGCAGATTATTGTATCTGAGCTACACAATAAGAAATGTTCTTTTGGTTGTGAGCCAGATGGAAATGTTATGATTTCCTAAACATAATTCGAAGTCTCCTGGTTTTGCCCTTTACAAAGAAAACTATTTAGTTATTAAAATAAAACAATAGACTTCAAGACAGAAGCCCTAAGCTCCCTGCTTTCTCCTAAAGTCATAACATGGGCTGGCTGAGCAAGACAGAGGAAGAGAAATGTCCAGGAAATGTCAAGTTAAACGTTTCACCCACTTAATTTTCTTTACTGAGACGTATGAACAATCTTGGTAAAATCTGTTAGTAAAAATGAGCTTTGTTATCAAACTGTTTTTGATAAGAAGACCGAGATCACCTTATCCTTAAATGGGTTGTCCAGAATTGGCAAAACGTGGCTGCTTTCTTCCGGAAACAGCACCATACCTGCCCATGGGTTATGTCTGGTATTGCAGCTCCGTTCCATCAAAGTAAATGAAGCCGATTATATAAACATAATGGATATTGCAGAATCTGTAAAAGTCCAAACTATTACAATATATCATTATTTAACCCGCAGGATGAATGCCGTAAAAAGAAAAACAGAATTGCTGTTTTTTTTTAGTTACCTTAGCTCCCTAAAAAATGTAAATGTGATCAAAAAGTTGTATGTACTGTATTTTTCGGACTATAAGACCGTTTATAGCAAGAATAAATCTTGCTAAAAAGTCCCTGCGTCTTATAGTCGGCAGTCAAGAGACCCGGTAGCAAAAAATAAGCCCTCACACCGCTCAAACAATGGGAAAATATAAGTTATGGCTCTCAGAATGTGGTGAAACCTTATAATTTTTTTTTAACCAATAGTTTTTTCTTTGTAAAAGTAGTAAAATTTAAAAATGTTTCCTATTTTCTGTTGTCTAAAACCTGGGTACGTCTCATGGTCAGGTGCGTCTTGTAGTCCCATAAATACGGTACTTAAATAACTACAGCCCCACAAAAAACAAGCCCTCAAACACTACATAAAAACGTTATGGATCTCAAAATATCGTGACACAAAACTATATATTTTTTTCTACAAATAGTTTTTTCTTTGTAAAAGAAGTACACCATAAAAAATGCTTTTGAATTTGGAAACTCTGTGATCGTATTGACCCACAGAATAAAGTTAACCCATTGTTTGAATGCTGTAAAAATGAAACAAAAATAAAAAAACAATTTAACCCCACAAATAATTTTTTTGAGTTTTCCTGTACATTATATTGTAAATGAAATTCTGCTTTTAAAAATTGCAACTCTTTTTGCAAAGAACAAGTACTCATACCGCGATGTCGACGGAAAAATACAAAAGTGTGGGTTTTAAGAGGGCTGTGAGGAAAAAACAAAAATTAAAAAATGTAAAATGGCGGCAAGGTAATATGTTATGTTCAGCGATACCACGGGGGGCATAAAAGAAACGGGTGCCTGTCTGTCTAAATTATTGAAATTCCAGGAAAGTGACCTCCACATGAACAGTAGAGAAGGGCATTACGTACCTTTTGAATAATACTTTTCGTATCCGCACCGTATCCTTCTGGAGTGTATTCTACAGCTTTTTTCCTTCTCTTACTTGTTGGCAGTCATTCAAAAATAAGAATAAGTGACTAAATGAGGCAATTCTACTTTTCCTTTCAGTTTACCGCCACGAGTTGTGGTCTTCCACCAATTTGTGCTGTGGTTTCCATAAAATGGTGTTCCTAGTTATTCGCCATACAATTTCCCATCCAGTCCTGTGAACATTTTTTTAGGTTTTCGCTGGCATTCTACAACCTATATCTAAATGGATTTCTAGATCGGGAGATAATCTTGAGTGTTTAAAAGATTAACTTACATTACCCGGAGCAATGTATGACAAGTAACCATCAGCCATAAGTAGTGCGAACAAACATGTATTTCTACTTGTGCAATTACTTAACATATAGAAGTGACTTCAAGGTAGAACTTCAGACCCTTGGAGGACCAAGGGTCAGATGCTGCCGGGGAAGAATTATCCTCTTCTACATAATATATTTATTTGCTTGCAGATAATTATATGATTTTTTTTTAGTTTAGTTGTTTTTCCCTGGGGCGGTTGATAATTGGGCCTTACCTGCGCTGCTACTTATTGGCCAGAAGTGTAAACAAAGTACTTAAAAGTTGGTTTTTACATCATCTTTTTTTTTTTTTTGACCATAGAATCCCCATTTACACCAGTAAAATTACTTGTTTCCCCAGCAGATGTTCACTGTGTACTTTTCCTTTTGGGTGTGTGGTTTTTCACAAACTCTTGGCAAGAAGTGAGAACTGAGCGTGCTTTGTTATTATGTGGATCTGCAGCCTCGGATGAAATCATCAGCGCGCACACACACACCATTGAGGTCTGTTAGGAGCTTAGCTTTGTAATGCTTTTATTTTATGCAAAGAGCTCAGTGCCGAAATGTAGGAGCGTTCCTTATAATCGCCTGCTCCATAATACAGCCGGAATACTAATGGCCTTTATGTGACATATGTATAGTGTCTGTTTTACATGTTGGGTCACCTTGCAAGCTGCTGTCGTATAGGGAGCTGGTGCATGTATGATGAACATAGGTTACTGAGAGAGCAGAGCAGGCGTTCTCAATGATGTGGTTACATAGATTGTCTGTCTGGGATTAGAATAAAGGGATTGTTTTAAAAAAAAAAATAATAATTCTTCTTCATAAACAGTGCCATTCTTGCCTATAGGCTGTGTCTTGTATTGCAACTCAGCCCCATTCAAGTGATTTGGCGATACCAGACACAGCCAATAGACAAGAGTGGCGCTTTTCTTTAGTGAATATTGACTCCGCTTCTGTCTGCTAATAAATGTAGAGACCCTGGGCCTTGATGCAAAAACTGCCGCCCTGCAATGCCAAAGCTGGGATGGTTCTCATATAAACTAGGAGCTATGGACAGTAAATATAGAATTGTGCGGTATGTATGGTGAGATGGCCTATCCAGCCTGAAAACATCATCTGTAGTGTCGTGTATCCCCTTACTACCGAAGGCAAAAACACTGTGCAGGAATATGGTTCCTGATGGTCGGTGGTAAATGTAGCTTTGGGTGTAGCTTGATTAAGATTGTAGGCCCTGGAGCTTGCCTGTCCTCCAGGAATACAAGCAGCCTCTTTGCAGTGTCATTGGGACTGTGACAGCGGGTGCTGCGTCCCTGACACTCAGGATCGAGCTGTTACCGATCACATCTAAATTTATTGCTTAGAAGTGATAAATTACAGGTGGATCCTGCGTGTCAAGGACACGCCGAACCTGCTGTCCCTGAACCTGTCAGTCCTGCTGATCTGATGGATACAGGTTTCATAATACGATACATCTGCTCTATATACCGGATACAGAGCAGCTGTATCTCAAAATGTAAAAATGTTTTTATAAAAAGTATTTAGAAAGTTGCACCAAACACTATATATATATATATATATATGTATATGTATGTGTATATATATATATATAATGTGTGTGGCAACAAGCAAATGCTGTGCAAAGTAAAGAAGAACGCGTCTCAAACAACACAAGACTGATAGGGATCACAGGAGAGTAAAAAAAATAGATTATATATGATAAATAAGACCGGCTGTAGAAAGTTGGTTCGATCACACTGGTCTAAAAACTGCATAAACTTCCTAAACCGTGCCACTATGTCTGTTTGTTCGGACGTGGTACTGCAGGTACTGATGTAAAAGGTAGAAATGAGAAGGGCATAGCTGCGAGGGGTGCTGACGGGGCATGTGCCCAGAGCAATTCCGTGCCATACAAATTTAGACATGTTTAAATTAATCTGACATTTAAAAGGGGATGGCACACCTGGACAAACCCGTCTCTAAATAAGTACTCGCCGACGATCCTCTAAATGCCATGGGTTTATGCAGTTTTTAAGCCAACTTTCCACAGCCGGTCTTATTTATCATATATCATCTATTTTTTACTCTCCTGTGATCCCCATGAGTCTTGTGTTGTTTGAGATGCGTTCTTGTTTACTGTGCACGGCATTGCCTAGTGTCGTGTTCTTGGAGAGGACTCGGTCTGATATCCGTCAGCCGTGCACGTACCGTGGATAAATATAGACCCTGTGCAAGTTGTAGGTGTGATTACACAGGGAGGCTAAAAATGACCCCTTTCATACCTCAGCTTAAAAACAGTGGGCGTTCTGTAATGCATAACCACACGGACCTTCATGGGGATTTTTATCCATTTGGAGCATCAGTCCTCTTAAAAATCCTATAATAATCCAGCAGTGGGATTATGCTGCACCAACTTCTCCTAACTGGACTATATACCCTGGATTTATTATACATACTGGACTTCTAACGTGAAGCTTATGGAGCCCACTGCGATTTGTTGGGGTCGAGTGAGCGTGGTAAACTTTATAAAGGGGCTTGGTAGGTCACACCATGTTTATAATTTATTATCTCTCATAATACCTCAGTGTGTGTGTGTGTGTGTGTGTGTGTGTGTGTATGTATATATATATATGTGTGTGTGTGTGTGTGCCGCAGAGCTGAACGTGTTCGTGTTTTTTTCATAGGACTGCAGTTCGTTACTGAGTTATCGCATGCACAAAATATTTTTTTTTTCTATTGACGACTGGATGGTATTTAAAGATTTTTCAAAAATTCGATTCACAGGAGTGAAATGATGAATTCTATAGCAGAGCTGAATTTGTAATCTGAATCAATAGAGCTGCATTGTTAACTCACTAAATTAAGATAACGCTCTGGGATTACCTGCAGTTCCATGTGAAACTGCAGATTACCAGTTATGTAATCACGAGTTTTGTCAGATGGCTATCAGGGCTCTGCTACATCTGTGTCTCACAAATTGATCAACTAATTTTGCATATCATATAGTACAACGGTAGATTGATCACAATTTATGAAATAAATGTTCCCAGGTGTGTAGCTAGATCAGTGATCTGTAAGGGTATGTTCACACCTGGTGGAATTCGAGTAACTTCTGCTGGCAAAGGGCAATGCCTGTGACTAGGTTATTTTATGCCCCATTCACAAGATCCGGAAATAATCTGCCCAGATTTCGCGCTGTAATGGTGTACGTTATCTTAACTGAACTTCAATAGAGCTAATCTGTGTGCAAATTCGCAGCATAAATCCGACTTTCAGACGTGGATTGTTCTAAAAATCCACAGTCCGTTTGAATATTGCAAATCCTGACCGTGTGAACATAGCCTAACGTGTGGCTCTCCAGCTGTTTTAAAGCTACAACTCCTAGCATGCCATGAAAGCTGCAATCTTTCATGGCATATTGGCTATGTAGTTGCAATGGCTGGAAATCCACAGGTAGCAGACCACGGATCTAGTGTATATAAAATGAAGAAACCGAATGCTATGTTCACATACGAAGCTTTCTCCGCGGTGTCGTCCCTATTGTATATAACCGCAGCGGGCAGATGTGCAATTTTAGTAAAAAACAAAGACCCTACATGATTTACCACTATGGGTTTGTGACTATGTTGAGCACCGGTTTATAGATGTGCCGGTTTTGTGCCCCCCCCCCCCCCCCCATTGACTTTTTTTAAAAGAAAAAAAATCTCTGCAGATCTGTAAGACACTTTGTATTGTTTTATTTCTTTTGTGCAGTACTTATTATCTTTTATATGTTCTATGGTTAGGAGTATGTCTGTTGGCATAGAGAGCTAGACTATAATAGTAATATAATGCATTAATAATGAAGGAACGTCTGCCAGTTTTGGACTTGGTACATCGTGATTATAAACGTAAATTGTCATGGCAACTTATTTCTTTGAAGTGCCGCTCAGCTTTTACAACTGTACTGCCTTTTTAAGTGCAAGAGGTCATATAAGCCTTACAGAAAGATCGTGGGGAGTAGACCGATCCCAGGATTCCTAACGACTCATGCACGGTGGAATTTGGGAAATATTTTTTTACGGTTACGCATGTGGCACCAATGCAACTTATATGCTGCTGCTTTGCTGAACTCTTGGGGGCACGTTTATCAGTGTGTAGCACTGGGGTGTAATGCAATGGGAAAAAAAAATAGCATTTAAGAATTACTCAATTTCTTGGACCTCACTAGACTGTAGCCAATAATGCCTGGCAAAATCATGCAAAAAAAAAAAAAAAAAAGCTCGCTCTCTGTAGCGCCATCTACAGGTGACCTTTCTCATTCAATTAGTTTGTACTTCCTGGCGTAAGACGTTGACTTGCAAGTTAACAACCTGTTGGGGGCGCTGTAAATATTCTTCTTTCTGGATTAATCTATTTATTTTCTGCAACATTTTATCAGTAGACGGGAACAATTTCTTTATGCCAAAAATAGGTGGGCCAGTCCTGTTATGGTTGTGTTACATGGAGCACAGACTGTCAACAATATTCACCGTAGTAAGCAACGCTCCAATCTGTACAGGCGATCGTATTGCTACGTGCACCGCCGCGGTGTCATGCTGAATGAATGGCAGTAATGATGGGTTCACATTAGGTAATGATCGGCTAGGTAGTGGTGTTTACATGTTCTCCGGCCCCTTCGTTTTCTCTTTAAAATGGTTTGAACACACCGCCCTGCTGGTGATCTGACGGCCCACTATACAGCGCTTGCCAATCCTATTGGTTTTCAAAAGTGCATATACTGCTTGTACTTTCTACCCTAGTCCTCTAACCGCAGTCACGTGGACTGAGCTCCATCTAAGAAATCATTGTGAAAAGTCAAGATAGCAGATGTGTTAGCGCGTTTATACATAAGTGTGAATGCGGCCTATGTGCTCACTTTAATAAACATTACTTGTTAATCTGGGAAAACCCTTTCACTATATCTTTATTTTGTGCTACTTATATAACCTGTACATATACTACTTATATAACATATTCTGCAGCGCTGTACAGAGAATATGAGTGATGACCATCTAAGTTCTCTATCTCAGACACGCACACTACGAACAATTTCACAAGAAGACAATTAACCTACCAGTAAGTTTTTCGGGGTATGGAAGGAAACTGAAGATCCCGGAGAAAATCCATGCAAACACGGGGAGAACATGCAAACTCCATGTAGATGTCCAGTTCAAACTCAGGACCCCAGTCCACTGAGCCCCTGTGCCGTCTATTATATTAATTTCACCACCTGCATGTAAAACAGATAAATACGACTATTACAGATCTGTGTTGTATGGATCCAGAATACAGCACTCATAGCCTGCAAAAGGGCAAATACTGTACATCCCGTGTGCCATCCTCTATTATATGCCATGTAACGAAGGTTTTCTACCTTAGAAACTCTGTGCATAGGAGGGAATATGGTGCCATGTAGAGGCACATACAACGGCGCACAGAGCGCCTACAGCTGTAATATGGAACTGTAGGGATTGTGGGCCACTGGCTCCGTGCCTACGGCTTTGCGGTGTGCATTAGCCCTTGTGTCAACAATACCTTGGTTGGATGTAATTGATATATCTCAAAATAAAACCTCCAAAAATATTGTACCTACTGTTTTGTATTGGCAAGATCTAGTAATAGTGTATTGGTCAATTGATGTACGGGGACATGACGACTGGCTGAATTGGACTTGTGTAATTGTGGAAGGTCTCAAACTTCATTAAAAAGAATGGTTCTTTCTGTAGTTGGAACGTTCAGCCTCTAACTAATGCCTGGGAGTAGATCTGACTAGCCTAGATTTCCTGTTTTTTGATTGGACAGTATCTTTGTTGAGTAGATGGACCGCTATATTCAATGGACAAACTCAATACAAATATTTGTACAATATAATTTGAAGCTATGTACTGACTACTAGGAGTATTTTAAGCTGGAGTGATGACTATAGTCTTCGAAGCAATGACTAAAAGGATGTCCAAAAAATGTCAGCCCCAATGATCACCACTACTTTCTCTCACTTATCCCCAGTTCAGAGAACCTCCAGAAACCTTTACATACATATTTGTTGGTTATATTATCAGCTCTTTTTGTAAGGTCTCCTTTGTTCTTTGGGTTTATTGCACCTTATACATGTTATTTCCATATTATATATGTGGTTCTGCTAATAATTGGATTAAGAAATAAAACAACAGGTGAGCAATTCTTTATGGATCTGGCGCCATAATATTTTGCGCCAACATCTGGAACCCTGTACCGTGTAGGACAGGGGCTTCTCTTGTCCACAAGGAGCTTGCCTCCATAGAACACTAAGCCCCTTCTGGCTGCTAGCCTGAGAATCTAAGTTATGGAATCTCATGCATGGAAAAACAGTGCTGGTATTTGCTTTCTTTTCTTTTATGCTGCTTGAGTTGAAATGTAGGAAAGTGACATACCCTGGCACCGTGTAAACTAGGCCTGGTACAAGGAGTTCCTTATTTTCCTGTACGTGACCTAGAGTGAAATGAGAGCAATGAAAAAAGAAAATATAAAAAATTGCTAAAATTATGAAAATGTAATAAAATCACTCATATGCGCTTGGTTGTTTTATTTCCTTCTAATTTAACAAGACATTTGACAAAAATTAAATGCATGAATACGATCGTAACACATAGACGCGATGGTTGTTGGGTGGGGGAGGGTAGTCATTACTGGTTGACTATATTTTTCAGCACGTGAAAGATTGAATGTGTTCCGTTCCACATCGGTGTAGAAGCAACGAAGTGACAACTACTTAAAATAAATTTCCACTTTAACAAGCTGGGAAACTGCATAAGTAGGACCATAGCGTGTTGCCCATAGAGCGTTGCAGGGAATTTAAATTTTATATTGCAAGCTGTTACGCCGCTGGTGGTGCTCAAGACTGCAACATCAGACAATCGATATCACATGGGTAAAGCACGCATCAACACTGACAGAAAACAAAAGGCACAAGTAACTCGCCAGTGGATGAGCGGAACCAAACACTGAAGGCAGTAGAAGATGGAGACGATGCATAAATAGAGTGGATGGCAGATGAATAGCATGCAAGCAGTTAACAGATGAATAGACAGTGGACAAGAATAAACGGCACTCGCTGACCCTATCTGAATACTATCCCATAGCAGCCTAAGACAACCGCTTCGCAGCAGACCAAACGCACAGGAAAGGCAAACAAACCAGTGGAACTACTGATGGCAGGAAACGCATAAAACCACTATACAAAAACTAGATCTCTCAGAGGACCAACATGTCTCACAGCACAAACACGTAGACGAGAACAAAGTCACCAAGTAGAATCTGGAAATAGTTTAGCACATGCCAGAAACACTATATAACCAGCGCCTAAGTAATCCAGGCCTGAAGTATATATGGGCCCAAGAAAAGTTCTCTGCCCTAATTAACCAGGCAAAGCTAAATGATGATCAAATCCAGACTCTGACCAAAGGCATTGCTTAGCAACGCCCAAACACCGATATAACAGGAATCATTGATTAGCAGCAGTCCGGCTGCTAATCGTAACACAAGCAAAGTATTTATATAACAGTCCAGATAGTGTTGATAGGGTGACAAGTTTTATTATCTTAAGGACTTGCCAATTATCTAATTCCCTCATTTATTACGCCATGTCACTGTGCCTAAATACCTTATGTAAAATTTAGTGTCTTTGTAATGAATCGTTAAGGGGATTGCAGATTTTTAGGATCGGCCATTAATAACTGATCAGTGGGGGTCCGACTCCCGGCAGCCCTGCTAATCAACTGCATGAAGGTGCTGCATCCCCTTAATTTTTACCCTGACACAGTGCTGTACATTTAATTGAATAAGACTGAGCTACAGTTCCAGACACAGCCACAACCAAATGTTGTGACTCCTTTATGTAGCTAAGCAGCGGGAGTCATTTTTTATGGGGATTATTATTGAGATTGACAGTCGACTTCTCCGTTAAATCAGCACTTGCAGTTCCTGTTCATGTACAATATCCATTCTATAAAATGCTGTGCTACACATGACCAGCACAATGTGAAACCTGTGTAAAAAAAACAAAACATTTATATCTCATAGAAGTTTCTTTTTTTACAGTCCTGGTCATGTCTACATAGTTGTTGTTTTTTAACTAGAGGCAAAATGAAAGTGTAATCTTAGAAATAGTTCTGTAATCTGGAGGCTGTAGAAGTATGTGCAATGAGGTTTGGGTTTCTTTTACTTAATATACGTACATTTGACTGTATGCGCACCGCCTTTACAGTGTCGAGCTTGTCCATAACAGAAGTGTAGGAAAGGTATGAAAGGATTTGTGTTGATATTGAGTAAATCTGAAGAGCAGAGATGGATTTGATGAGGTTGTGATGTCACATTTGTAACACTTCAATTGGTAAAGCTACTGAAAAGTGCCTTTGCTTAATACTTTGTTACAATTTTGAGTTCTCGTGTCATTTTCAAAATTCTGCAGGTTGCCGTTGGAAACAGACACTGGTTTATCTCCAGACTGCTGTCAGACATGTGACATAACATATTACCTTTATCCACTGTGTAACTTTCATTTGTGCTCCCGCAGTGCACTGTAATCTTGTAAAAAGACACCAGCAGAATTTTTTGTTACGCTTTCAACAAATCAGCACAGCATAATATTCACAAAGTTACTCAACATTTTTTTATAATTCTGGAAATTGTGATTCAAAAGAAGTTTTACTTTAAAGTAAAACTCCACCTTTTATTCTAGGATATTACAATATATTAGGCAACTACATTATCAGAAGTGCGTGTGTGTGTGTGTGTGTGTGTGTGTGTGTGTGTGTGTGTGTGCGTGTGTGTGTGTGTGTGTGTGTGGTAATATTTCCTGTCATCAAAACAATACAATAGTTTGTCGGAGCAGAGAGGCTGTCAGTGTACAGTCTACCATAAACAGCGCCTGTACTCCACTGAGAACAGGGTAGCCATAGGGTAGCTGCTACTGCCCTGCTCTATTACCTGAATCTCTTCTACTCCTAAAGGGAGTCGTTCGGAAGATGTATATTAGGAAACTGTTTATTTTAAAGTGGCTTAACAGTGGAGCTTTCCTTTTATGTTGTAGAATTTTAGAAGTTTTTGAACTTTTTTATATAAATTTAGTTCTTTATTGTTTTTTTGTTTATTTGTATTTTAGCTTCTCCAGTGGGTAACGGATATATCAAACCACAAGTACAGCCAATATCCAGCACACAAAGAGATAAAGGACCACCAACCATGTTGCCCATCAACATTGACCCGGAGAGTAAACCTGGGGAATATATTCTTAAGAGCTTATTTGCAAATTTTACCACACAAGCGGAACGCAAGATTCGTATCATAATGGCCGAACCTCTGGTGAGTAAGATGAGAGGATTCCTTATCATTTTAAGTGTTGCATATAAATTTATCACAGGGGTGTTCCATATAAAGATGCTGGGTCTTTAAAAAAAAATCTTGAAGGAACAAAATTTTAAATTAAAGGTCAAACTGGTTAAAAATTAAAATTCTTATCAACCAATCAAATTTCAGCTGTTATTATTCTAGTACGGGATAGAAAGCAATTGGCTGCCATAAGTGGGTGCTATGATTTTTTTTATGTATACTAGATGTTACGCGTGGGACTTGTACAGAAGATGCTTCATTTGATGTGTGCCATGTGAATATTTTATATATATTGATGAGAATGACTTTTATTTCTAGGCACGCGGATTACTGGCTAGCCTCACTCTGTTATCAGATATTTTTTTATTTTTTTACATTGACAAAACACATTACTCAGCACTCTGCTGTTGTATTTGGTGTCTTGCCCAATCTATTTATACTTGATGGGATCTTTACAACTTCCTGAGCGGCTGTCCCCTCCCTCCATACACATCTGTTCTGCCATCCCGTATTATTTGCAGAACCGCATCTAATGACATTTCCCCATTTCCCAGCACGTTACATAAATCCATATTTATATGCCCTAAAATATTAATAATATTGTATGGGGGACATTTCTGAAAATTGGTATTGATTGACAGTTGTGTTGTGTATCATCCGTATTTATGCTGATACTGAATAGTATAGTGGAGCATTACAAGCAAATTCCAAAAAAGTCCCAAAATGCTTTTTTTTAAATTGTTTTGAGTTTGGCAGAATATTAAAATAAACTGATCTCATAGCCTGGTGATTCTGCTGTCTAGGAGCTCCTGGTTACCCATAGATTTGTGATCCCCTATCTGTTTTTAGTACCCTCGTCCTGGTTGCAGTAAAAAACAACAACATTGTGCTGGTAAGGGGTCCTTCATACAGTTCCATATTTCTTGTCAAAAACTCGCAGATCGAAGTAGGGAACAAAAATAAGTCCCATTGACCTGCACCAACATGCTCTTAAAATAGCATTTTACAGGGCTGGATTATAGGGAGGGCAATAGAGGCACGTGCTCCGGTGCCTTGACCACCTTGGGTACCTCAGGGGCCTCCATCAAAGCCTGTTTTATATATCCACCTATTAGTCCATCTATCAATCCATCTAACATTTTCTAGTTGCGAACCCCGCAATCCCTTTTTAAATGGGTAATGTATTCAATCCTCCCCTTTGGAACACCCTTCCAGTAAAACGTGGATGCCTCAATGGCAGTTCAGGAATCCAATCCAGTCGAGAGGAGATGGAAACACGTGCGTGTGTTTTTTTGTTTTGAAGTCTAAAGGAGTCACTGGTTTGGCTCCCATAGACTTCAGTGTATAGGGTCACGTAGAGGCGCGGCCACCTCTCCTTATATGTGGGTGCTATAAGTGGTCAGATGGTCCAGGTTCCATTTTTGGGATGGGGGCCCCCAAAACTATTTTTTGCTTAAGGGCCTTCACCAATCTTAATCCGGCCCTGATCTTTTAGCCTATCTTTTAGCCTATCAAAGTACACAGAATGGGGACTGTCACCTGGGGCAGATCAAGAAACAATGGGACCCATAGCAAAATTGGATTGAGGGCACAATATGCAAGGTCCACTGTGAGTAGTGAGTGTCATCAACAGAGGAACTGCATTATTTAAAGAAGTGGAGGAATGCCCCAAGGTCCTGGAAAGAGCATGGAGGGGGAAATAAACACCAGACCCTTCTGTCCTGGGTGATAAAAGACCCATTTTGATCTTTACTATGCACTATTTAATGCACGTTACTGCTTGTGCAGCAGGATATATGACCTATTACATTGACTTCTATTGGGATGCAATGCAAGACAAAGTGTAATAGCGATATTCGTTGTCCTCCAGAGATGAGGGCCTGAACCACCATCCTGTAGTTGTGTATGAGCTAGCATACACTGGTCTATACTAGTTAGAAAAAGCTGGACAAGATGGGTTGGGCTGTTGACCACAGTTTGGGTTTTGATGAACTTGTATGTAAGGGTAACGCTGGCAGCGGGTGCCGCTCCTGCTGGTTATCCCCACTGCTGGGTTACTCACCCACTGCTGCCAGTCCGTATTATTCTACCTGATATGAGCCTGTGGCCTGCAAACTGTTGGCAACCTGTCTCCTGCTGCGAACTTGAAGACCTGCTACAAACTGCTACAAACTGTGACCTCCAGATCCTTACCTGCCTGCCTACCTTGGTATAATCTGCCAGTGCCTGAACCCATCGTGTACTACATCGTTGTCTCCTGGTCCGCTGGGCCTGTTGCTGCTACCTCAAGACCTTGTAGTCTCCCTGCAGCGAAGTCCAGATACCCGTACGGGGGCTGTAGGTTAAATACAGGGGAGGCAACATAGACAACGCCCTTAGAGGTGGGCCAAGGTCAAACCCGGTTGAGTAGCACAGTGGGTCCACAACCCGCTGGTTGTTATAATAAGCGACATATTATACAATTGTAATTATTGGGGCATGATTTTTCAAGTATACAATCCATCAAGGGCACCTGTAGGGTTTTAGTTCTGATACAGTTGGCTTATTGAATACAATGGGATTCTAAGATATTGTACCCTAATAAGATCATTATCTTTTTATGTGTTGACCCTCATGAGTATGTCGTCTATGGGATTTTTAATATTCCACTTTATAAAGCATTCACATGGATATGGAATATTTTACATTTGATGTTTCTACTGCAGAGTGAAATTAACACCCTATATATAGGACCGTAGCATTCTAATAATCTTTTTTGAAACCATTGGTAAATGTGTGCTATTCTGAGACTTCTGCTCCCTGCAGATAACTCATTTTGCAGAACACATTCAATAGCCTTTGTTAAAGAATAGGCAGCACATAAAAACTGGTACCCGCCAACTTCCCGAAGTAGAAGCAGATATTTTGTATGGATGCTAAAAGTGAACCTGAACCTTTACGGTCCACTATAGGCTTCTTATAAATATGATATATGGGAATCTGGAGTGCCACTGACTCGCTGGAATCTGCCTTTCACGTATAATAGAAATTCTTGTATGCTTTATAAATACCGCAGCTTGGGGTTTTTCCTGTTTTGTTGAATCACAACCTTGAATCAAAATGGATTTTTGTGAGGTTTGTTCCACTTGATTTACACAACATGGCTACCACTGTGAAGGTACAAAATATTTTTTTACTGTGACACAAACTATAAACAAGATGCAAAACAGAGAACTTTAATGTGCATAAATATTCACCGCCTGAAAGTCATTACTTTGTGGAGACACCTTGTACTACAATTGCAGATGACCGTCTCTCTTGGGGTTTGTCTCTATTACCTCAGCACATCTAGACACTGGGATTTTTGGCCATTCTTCAGGCAAAACTTCTCCAACTTCATCAAGTTAGATGGGTTGTGTTGGTGTACAATAGTCCACAAGAGATGCCACAGATTCTCAATTGGATTGAGGTCTGGGCTTTGACTCGGCCATTCCAAGACTTTTTCATGTTTTCCCTTAAACCTCTCCAATGTAGCTCTAGCAATATGTTTAGGGTCATTGTTCTTCTGGAAGGTGAACCTCCATCCCAGTCTCAAATCTCTGGCAGACTGAAACAGGTTTTCCTCAAGAATTGCCCTATATTTACTGCCATTCATCTTTTCTTTAATCCTGACCAGTTTTCCAGTCCCTGTCGAGGAAAAGCATTCCCACATTATGATGCTGCCTCCACCATTCTTCACTGTGGGAATGCTGTTCTTGGGGTGATGTGTTGGGTTTGCGCCACACAGTGTTTCCAATGATAGCCAAAAAGTTCAATTCTAGTCTCATCTGACCAGAGAACCTTCTTCCATGTGTGTGGGGAGTCCGCCCCGTGGTGTTGGTGAATGCAAAACATGTTTTCTTATGTTTTTAATCCCCTTAGTGACCAGCCTATTTTAGGCCCTAATGACCCAGCTATTTTTTTTTCTATAGTCTCATTCAAAGAGCTCTAACTTTTTTATTTTTCCATCAATGTAGTGATTTTTTGGGTTTGTTTTTTTGCGGGATGAGATGTAGTTTTGATTGGTACTATATTGGGGTACATGGGATTTATTTAACTTTTATTGTGACTTTTTTTGGGGAGCAATGGAAAAAATAGCAATTTTGCCACTGTTTTTTGCGTTTTTTTTAAAATTTTATTACGGTGTTCACCTTGCGGTATAAATGACATATTAACTTTATTGTTTGCGTCATTATGGTTGCAGAGATACCATATATGTCTACTTTTATTTATTTTTTGCACTTTTACTAAATAAAACCACTTTTCTATTTATTTTTTCTACTGTAATTTTTATTAAGAATTTTTATTTCATTTATTACTTCTTTTATTAGTCCCACTAGGGCACTTTACTATACGATCTTCAGATCGCTGCTATAATGCTTTGGTATACTTAGTATATCAGAGCATTATTGCCTGTCAATCAGGACGTGCCTCTGACACATCCTAATAGGCATATGCCCAGGGCAGACCTGGGGGCTTTTATCAGGCCCCTGGCTGCCATAACACCCCATCAGAGGCCTGTGATTGCATTTGCGAGCCGCCGATGGGTGGGAGAGGGAGCTCCTTCCCTCTCTAAAAAAGTTAAATGCCGTGGTCGCAGCGGCGTAACTATTAAAGACTGAGCCCCATAGCAAACTCTTGACCGGGGCCCCCCCGGGTGCCACAACCACCCCCTTATAAATAGTGCCCCCTGTAGAATGTGCCATACAGCCCCCCTGTAGACAGTGCTATATAGCCCCACCTATAGACAGTGTCACACCCAATTTGTAGATAGCGCCCCCACCTCCCCCTTGTAGATAGTGCCATAAAGCCCCCACTGTATATAGCACTATACAGCTCCCACTGTATATAGTGCCACACAGCCCCCCTCCCTTGTATATAGTGCCACACAGTCCCCCACCCCTTAGTAGAAAGGGCAGCGCATCCCCCCCTTAGTAGAAAGTGCCACACACAGACCCCTGTAGATTGCGCCACACTCAGCCCCCTGTAGATAGAGCCATAGCCCTCCCCCTTGTAAATAGTGCCATACAGTTCCCCATGTGTATAGTACCACACAGCTCCCCCTTGTGTATAGTGCCACACAGCCCCCCCCCCCTTGTGTATAGTGCCACAAGGCAATGGCGCATCTGAGAAAGTTGTATCAGCCAGGGAGATGTCACTCAAACATGGAAAGGTGGGTTTGGAGGTAGGACTATGTGACTCTTCAGGATAGCGGCACCGCCCCATGACCCTCTAATGAGTAATTTAGCATATAGTGTGCGCCATTTTAAAAGTGGATTTTAAGGATTTTGCTGCATCTGAAAAAAACATACCAGGGAATGTTTTCAGGTCCTGTATTACTGCATGGTGGCGGTTCAAGGGTTTAAAACTACCTGACAGATTCACATTAAATATACAATGAATTGAGAACAATTCTATCTGTCCTGCAATTTTATTATTATAAATATATCCTATATAATTACAGATCCAGAACCAAGCTCATACATATATACAGTACCACAACCAAGATCAGTACATAAATACAGTACCACAACCAAGATCAGTACATAAATACAGCACTAGAACAAAGCTCAGTATATAAATACAGCACTAGAACCAAGCATTGACATATATATATATAGCATCAGAACAAAGCTCAGTACATATATACAGCATCAGAACCAAACTCATTACATATATACACAGCACCAAAACCAATCTTATATGTGTGTATATACAGCACCAGGACCAAGCTCAGTACTTACATACAGCATCAGAACCAAGCTCGGTACATATATAAAACACCAGAACAAATACAGCTCAATTTAGTGCAACCACTGGCGTATAGGTTGGTACGGTGTAAAACTACAGCTCCCAGCATGGCCCGAACAATGGTAAGGATTTGCTGGGAGATGCTGTTTCACCAAAAAAAAATCATACCACCCATCATCTCGCTGCAGATCACACAGTGACTACATTACTGAAAAGAGGCAGAATAAACATTTACATTAAGTAACTCACCGGTGACGTCTCAGATTCTAGTTCTTTTCTTCTCCCTCCGGTCCAGACCTCTATGTTGGATTTCTCCCGGCCATGACCCATTCAGCAGTTTTCCGCTCAGATGTCTTCAGCTTCTCACTTTTAAAACATTTCTGCACCTTTAAACAAAGTTAAAATTCTCAACACCTCTAAATATAATAAAGCGCCATACATGCACTAGGGATGTCACGATACCAGAATTTGGACTTCGATACGGATACTTTGGTTAGTATTGCGATTTCGATACCAATTCGATAATTTGCCAACAGTAATAAATCATTTTCTGATGAGGCGCGAGCTGTGATTCTGAATTTAACCTCCATTTGCCTCACATTAATAGTAATTAACCCCATCATGTTTCTTAGTCATAATGGGTTAATGTGCGAGGTACATGATGGGGTTAATTACTATTAATGTGAGGCACATGGAGGTTAAATTCATCACACCTCGTGCCTCACATTAATAAGTGAAAAGTTTTTTTTTATTTTTTTTACAGTGTACACATCCTAAATGACGCAAACAAATTGTTGTGCAGGTTATTACGGCCACGCCAATACCGAATATGTGTATGTTTTATGTATTGAGACTTTATTTTAATGTTTATTGTAAAAAAAAAAAAAAAAAGAAAAGGCATATTTGTATTTTTTTACGTTTAATATTACTTTGTTTTTACTTTATTTTTAAACTTTAATGTACTGGCATACATCTATATGCCAGTACATTAGCTTGTGTACGGATAGTACACAGGCAGTTGTTAGGACATACCTAAGTATGCCCTAACAACAGGAAATATGGTAAGACAGCCCTGGTTTCCTTCAATAGACCCTGGGCTGTCTGCCCATATATGGTGTGGCCCTCGATCGAGTCACAGGAATTCCCTGTGATGCGATCTAAGGGGCATCCCACCCTTCTCACTTTCCCCTGAATGCTGCAGTCCGCTGTGATCGCAGCATGCAGGAGAATAGCGGCAGAGATTTCTCTGATCTCCGCCGTTATAGAGCGGAGCTGCGGTCAGCCGCCATACGAATGCGCCATCCATACAGGATCATACATTGACTTAATGCCTGAGGAAGGTCATGGTATTGACCGAAACGTCGCACTACACCTTCATTGGCTATGAATATAATAAATTATTTATCTGCAAAAGAATTTCCACTTTGGTGTGCATAGTGCTTTTTCTCTCTTGGGTTGGGACCCTACTTATGCACCCACGCCTTAACCTAGTGCTATCCGAACCTTGCTACAGTCATTGCCCCGCTCCTGACAGGAAGCGCATGCGCGGTCAGCATGAGGTGATGCGGCCGGCGCTGCACCAATGAGCGGCGGTTCAGGCACTGTGGACAGAACATGGGGGTGTTGAGCAGCGCGCCCGCCATGTTCTGTCTTAAGTGCCGCCGCTCATTAGTGCAGAGCCAGCCGCATCGCATAATCCTGACCCCGCGCACTAGTCAGGACTCAAGGGCGCGGCAATGGCTGTATCACACAGCCTCAGCCCCGCTCTCATACATTCATGTGTTACTATACTGAGCTGTGCGGCGGCGCAGCATAGTATCGAAATACATGAAACAACCGTATCGAACCGTTTGGGAATGCAAAGTATCGAAACAGTATAGAAGTTTCGATGCATCGTGCATCCCTACACTGCACCACTAACTATAATAGCCCATAGACTGTGTCCCTGATTATATTAGT
The DNA here is from genome assembly GCF_050947455.1 of Rhinoderma darwinii. Lineage (NCBI taxonomy): Eukaryota > Metazoa > Chordata > Amphibia > Anura > Rhinodermatidae > Rhinoderma > Rhinoderma darwinii. The sequence continues at coordinate 64,662,140 of NC_134688.1, forward strand.
ACCATACACTGTCACACACACACACACACACACACACACACACACACACACACACACACACACACACACACCGTGCCCCCATTGCCCCCTGTAGATAGTGACCTACATAGAAGCCCCTGGAGATAGTGCCCACATATGGACTCCAGAGCTGCAAGGCAATAGTGCTAACCACTGAGCCACCATGCTGCCCTACGTATAGCTTCCCCTATAGATAGTGCTCCACGTATAGCCCAACTCTGTAGACACATATAGCTCCCCATGTATATAGTGTCCCACATATAGCTTACCCCTGTAGACAGTGCCCTACATATAGCCACCCTGTAGCTAGTGTCCCACAGTTAACCCACCCCTGTATATAGTGTCCCAAATATAGCCCACCCCTATAGAAAGTGCCCTAAAAGATAGCTCCCCTATAGATCGTGCTCTACATATAGCCCACCCCTGTATAGTGTCACATATAGCTCCCCCTGTATATAGTGCCCCACATATAGACCCCCCCCTGTAGATTGTTCCCCACATCCCCACATATGGACCCCCCTGTACATAGTGGCCCACATATAGACAACCCCCCTGTAGATAGAGCCCCCACTATATATAATGCCACTCAGTTTTATGAGAAAAAAACCTAAAACTTTACATACTCGCATGATCCCGTTCCCACGCTGTGGCAGGTCTGCTGGAGCTGAACGAGCGTCTAATGACGCTGATTGGCGGGGCAGAATGATTAGCCCCGTCAATCAGCGCCTTTCAAGCATGGAAGCGGCGCGATGACGTCATCGCGGCACTAGCCAATCAGCGTCATTGTAAGGCGCTGAATGGTCGGGCATTCAGCGCTAATGCTTGTATTTGGATGTCGCTAGCACCAGGGCCCCCTCCGGTGCTAGCGACGCCTACTGGCATGAGAGGGCCTGTGTCGCCCAGCCCATACTGGTTGGAGGCTCGGCGGCGCGAGCCCCATAGTAGCGGCGCTACCGCTGTAGCAGCCATTACGGCTGCTAGCGGCGCCACCAGGCATATGGGGGGGGGCGTGTCGGCTGACGGCACGGGCCCCCTCAAGCCACGGGCCCCGTATCAGCCGTTACGGCTGCTACCGCGGTAGTTACGCAACTGCGCTGTCACTATTGACCGCAGCATTTAACAGGTTAAACGGCCGCAATCTAAGTAAACTTCGGTCGTTGGAGCAGGAGCCCAGCTGTCGTCAGACAGCCGAGCCCCGGCTCCAGCCTGCACGGGACACCCGTGCAGGACTTAGACTAGGCCACCATGAAAAGGCGAAGGCCTAGTCTAAGGCCCCTTAGTGACCGCCGTGAAAAGGCATATTGGGGGTTACGCTATTTTTTTTTTTTCTGGACACTCTGTGGAGTGTACAACTTATAATGATCCTATGGACGGATACTTCCAACTCTGCTGAGGATCATTTCAATTTCCTTCAGTATTATTGTTTGTGTGTCTGTTGAATTTCTGATTAATGCCCTCCTTACCCACTCTCTGTGGGATATTCAAAGCTTGTGAATATTTTTTTAGAACACAACCCTGATCTATACTTCTACACCACTATGCCCCTGATGTTTTTGGAGAACTCCTTGGTCTTCATGTTGCTTGCTTAGTAGTGCTGCAGCCTCGGGGGCATTTCGGAACAGGTGCAGTTATACTGAAGTCATGTGACACTTAGATTGTACACAGGGGAACGTTATTCCACTCATTATGTGACTTCTGAAGTTCATTGGTTTGACCAGACCTTATTTAGGGGTTTTATAGCAGAGGGGTGAATACAAGTTTCTTTAAAAAGGGATTTATTTATTTTTATTTCACTACCAATTTGGATGGTTTTGTCAGGTCGATTTTAAATAAAATAAAATTTAAAATCCATTTTAATTTCAGGTTGTAATGCAACAAAAATGGAAAAACAACAAGGGGGTGAATACTTTCTCAAAGCAATGTACATATTCTATATGAAGAATAAGTATATCGGCAGGGCTCCCTTCCCTACCTGTCGTCTTATCCATATTAACTTTGTGCCCACCTAGTTGGCACTTTTGGCATCCACTAATTAACTAAGAGAGATTCCCCTGGCTCCCAGCCACGGACAAACCAGCCTAAGCTTTAATATCCACATTGACTCCCTCCTGTTTTATATGCAGAAGTGCTGGAGTGAGGGGGGGGGGGGGGTGAGAAGACAAAACGAATGCCTCCTGATAAGCATATAGAAATGTATTTCTGTTTTTATTTTTCCATTTTTGAAGTGTTATATGTGCAAAATCTGTCAAAGGTATGTTTGGGGAATTATTATTTTTTATGGCAGTGTATCTATTCTAAAAAAAAAATAAAAAAGTGTACTGGAGAGCACAGTGGATGCAGACAACTTCACAATATATAGCCTACAGATCAGGTCAATCAACACAAGATTGTTTGAAAAAATACAAAATATCCTTTATTGTTAACATATATGAGACAAAACAATGAAACATTCAGTGCATTGTCAGGCGTCCTACAAAGCAGGAAGCATATGGGTATAACACAATATATAAGAATAAATATGAATCACAGGGGAATGATAACACAGTACACGCAGCTTTATGATGGCCAAGAATCCCTAACCATCAACTGGTTTCAAGGTAAGCGTGAGGCAGTCATTGGGAATGACCACATGAATTCATGTAATGTAAGGAACCTGTGATAAGAATATGTACTCGACCAGACCCGTGCAGGTGGCACACTAAGCAAAGTTACTTACCCATATTGTTGCTCCTGCACTGTAGAGACACCAGCCCGACGCAAGTAGGTATTTGTGGGGTGCTTTCCTCTCCAATTGAAGGTCCTGTTGGACTGAAACGTCGCATTTGTGGGTGAATAAATTCATATTTATTTTGGATGTGCTGTCTTGTGTTCTGAATTTTGCGGTTTTCCTCTCCAATTGTCCCTCCGGTGAAGTTGTTCTATCTCCACACTCTACTAATGGGCTAGGTTAGGGTTAATAAACCAAGAACATCATGGTAAGGGTTGCTGTTTTTTTTTCTCTTTTATATAATGGTCATTAGGCTGCAATCACATGTCGCATAATTTTCATGGCCGAAAAATCTCCTGCATGTATTCCTATGAGTGAAAAACAAAATGTTATGGAATCACAAGTTGAGCAATTCCCAGGGTGAAAGTTTATATTTGCTAGGTGAGCGGTTTCCCAAAGGCTGCTGGAGACTGTCAGGAATGAGCGTTCAAATAAATCTGCAACCCCAAATCCGTCACCACTCTGATCAACCGACTCTAAGGCTACTCTATGGTTTTCGCCAGAGCCCAACACGAGGCAGGTTGGACTTTGCTGCACAGAACCCAGGTTGTATTAACAGAGTTCTGTGTTGGATAAGTGGTGCAATGCAGGCAATACCAGAGCAGATAAGACAGTCCGCAGGTAAATAGAAAGTAAAAATCATAAAGCTTGTGGATATCCTGGATTGCAGAGGTCAAAACCAGCCGGGAGCAGAAAGTCCAAATCAGTAAGCAAAGGGTAATCCCGAGACAAGCCAAGGTCCAGTTCCATAAAGTGCAAATAGTCAAAGGTACAGGGTATAGTCAGTAGCTTGATCAAATACATGGACACAAGGAAAATCGTAAACAAAGAAAACAGAACCAACCCAGATTTAAATACTCCACTTTTCAATCTGATAGGAAATAAGACAGAGGAGTGGAATAGGCTCAACAACTAAAACCAGAACCGCCCGGAAGCTAGACTAGTAGTCATGGTAATCTTAAAGGGATGGGCGTTTCCTAACAAAAAAAATCTGCAACACATACATGGTTTAAATCTCTGTGCAGAATTTTTCTGCTGTGAGATTTCAATGCTGTGTGAAATTCCGCAACACACATCTGGAGCAAATTGCTGTTGCGGACTTTGTGGTGTACTTTTATCCTTCGGTTCATCTATTTAATGCTGTGAGACATAACACAGATATTTTTGTTCTGCATTGATGTGACAGGTCCCTTATTAGAGGCATAACTCCCAACTTTCAAATAACGCAAAAAGGCAAGTTTTTTTCCTTTTAAGACACACCTCTAATCCCACCAAATTCCCGCCCATATACACTCGGTTCTGCCCACACATTATCATGCTCCCATAGTGCTTCCCACACAGTCTAATTCCAAATAGCTGCCTCATACAGTATAATGCCCCATAGCTGCCCCTATAAAGTATAATGCCCCCACTGCTGCCACCATACAGTATAATGCCCCCATAGCTGCCACCATACAGTATAATGCCCCCATAGATGCACCCATACAGTATAATGCCCACACAGATGCACCCATGCAGTATAATGCCCGCACAGATGCACCCATGCAGTATAATGCCCGCACAGATGCCCCCATGCAGTATAATGCCCACACAGATGCCCCCATGCAGTATAATGCCCACACAGATGCCCCCATGCAGTATAATGCCCACACAGATGCCCCCATGCAGTATAATGCCCACACCGATGCCCCCATGCAGTATAATGCTCCCATAGCTGCCGTCATACAGCATTATGCCCCCATAGCTGCCGTCATACAGCATTATGCCCCCATAGCTGCCGTCATACAGTATAATGCCCCCATACAGCATAATGCTCTTAGTTCCCCCATACAGTATAATGCCCCTTAGCTGCCCTAGAGCTGATGCTCACAAATAAAGTGCCTGTGCCCATGTGCCACACCCCCTTAATAGTTTCACACCCACCCCCCTGTAGATAGCGCTACTCCCGAGGGTAGCTATTGGGACACACTTCTAGGCGCGGAATCCCCAGCCAGAGCATTGGCCACGCTGTGGCCGGGGATTCCGCTCTAGGAGGAGCCCTTAACATCACTGTCCATATCTGGACAGTGACGTCAGTGGCTCCTCCTGGAGCAGAATCCCCGGCCAGAACGTTGCCGAGGCGCTGGCAGGGGATTCCGCTTCAGGAGGAGCCCCTGACTTCACTGTCCATATATAAAGTGACGTCACAGTGACGTCGGGGATTCCCCATATGAGCGGAATCCACGGCCAGAGCGTCAACGCTCTGGCAGGGGATTTTGCACCTGGAGGAGCTACTGACGTCACTGTCTATATATGGACAGTGACATCAAGGGCTTCCCCGGGTTCAGCGCTTAAAGTAGTGCTGTGCCCGGGGAGTCCTCTGTACTAATGCTGAAGCAGAGAGCTGTTCGGGCTCATTGAAAATAATGGCCGCGGCCATATGCACAGCCCGCGATTTGCGGGTGGCTCGCGGATGTCACTCCGTAATGAACATACAGACAAGCAGTAGAAGACTGACTAAGGGCTGAGCATTTCATTGAATTCAGTCTTCTACTGCTTGTCTGTATGTTCATTACCCTGCACATAAACCAATCACGTTCTCCGAATATTCACAGCGCAACCAATCTGAAAGTTTACAGTGCTTGGGAATAAGTGACTGGGGCAGAAGAGGATGGAGGTGCAGCCTCATATAGTGGATCGAGCGGGTTCCCCAGCAGCATTTAAAAAAAACAGGATCCTGACCTGTCCACAGAGTTTAAGGCAGCACAGAGTATTTCAGGAGATGAGCGTGCGGATCTTGTGCGGGGTGGTGACTTGCCAATCATGTGAAGGTGTTATTGAGGACAGGAGTGGAGGAGAGGTAACAGACTGAGAGCTACGTAATGGTAAGAGCAGAGTTCACAGCAGCACAGAATATTTCAGGAGAGGAGCGTGCAGATGTTGAGGAGTGTATGACTCTGACTGGTCACGGATTGGTCAGCGTCATACACATAAACACGCCCAGTTAAAAACACAATACACGCCCAGTTGTCCATTTCAAAGCTAATTTGCATAAATATAAAATAGCTCATAACTTGGCCAAAAATTAAAGTTTTTTAAAAAAAACAAACGTTACTGTTATCTACATTGCAGCGCCGATCACATGCAATAGGAGATAGGGGTTTGAGAATCTGGTGACAGAGCCTCTTTAAGGGAGATTTACTACGCAAAACGTACCGGAATTCTGCCACAAATTGCACCAAAAAAAGTGGTGTGCGTTGCGTGCACCAAATATATTATGTGTTTTAGAGACTTTTTGTAACTTCCTAAACTGTTTCAAAAGTGTCTAGAAAAAAAGGCATGGCTAAGAGGAGTTCTATCGGCATTTGTTAACGGCATTCACTATTTTTCTTGTTGAAAAATATTAATGTAGAGTATGACAGTCATGAGGTGGCATAAGGAAGAAAAGTGTCTAGCATGCCCAGCAAGATGCACAAAATTTATCATACAGCATGCACCACTGTAAATTGGCAAAGTTTCTGCCCGTCAAATCTAATTTTGAGACCGTATTAATAAATTTTCCCCCGTTCTGTTTACTGTATATTTAAACAATTGTTGAAAGTGTTTAGATCACATGCCGAGATTCCTGCTATGATCTAAATGGTTATGCCCATTCTTGCATTGCAGCAGATTGTCATTAACATGCCATAACTTGGTGAAAACTAATGGGGGTTTTACACTGGCCATTATCGGGCAGACGAGGGGTTCTAGAACGCTCGTTGCCGATAATTGCCCTGTATAAACAGGGCAGCGATCAGCAGATGAACGATCATCTGCTGGTCGTATCGTTTTAAAAAAGTGAAATGGTATACAGTGAAGGAAATAAGTATTTGATCCCTTGTTGATTTTGTAAGTTTGCCCACTGTCAAAGACATGAACAGTCTAGAATTTTTAGGCTAGGTTAATTTTACCAATGAGAGATAGATTATATTAAAACAAAACAGAAAATCACATTGTCAAAATTATATATATTTATTTGCATTGTGCACAGAGAAATAAGTATTTGATCCCTTTGGCAAACAAGACTTAATACTTGGTGGCAAAACCCTTGTTGGCAAGCACAGCAGTCAGACGTTTTTTGTAGTTGATGATGAGGTTTGCACACATGTTAGATGGAATTTTGGCCCACTCCTCTTTGCAGATCATCTGTAAATCATTAAGATTTTGAGGCTGTCGCTTGGCAACTCGGATCTTCAGCTCCCTCCATAAGTTTTCAATGGGATTAAGGTCTGGAGACTGGCTAGGCCACTCCATGACCTAAATGTGCTTCTTTTTGAGCCACTCCTTTGTTGACTGGGCTGTATGTTTCGGGTCATTGTCGTGCTGGAAGACCCAGCCACGAGCCATTTTTAATGTCCTGGTGGAGGGAAGGAGGTTGTTACTCAGGATTTTACGATACATGGCTCCATCCATTCTCCCATTGATGCGGTGAAGTAGTCCTGTGCCCTTAGCAGAGAAACACCCCCAAAACATAATGTTTCCACCTCCATGCTTGACAGTGGGGATGGTGTTCTTTGGGTCATAGGCAGCATTTCTCTTCCTCCAAACACGGCGAGTTGAGTTAATGCCAAAGAGCTCAATTTTAGTCTCATCTGACCACAGCACCTTCTCCCAATCACTCTCAGAATCATCCAGATGTTCATTTGCAAACTTCAGATGGGCCTGTACATGTGCCTTCTTGAGCAGGGGGACCTTGCGGGCACTGCAGGATTTTAATCCATTACGGCGTAATGTGTTACCAATGGTTTTCTTGGTGACTGTGGTCCCAGCTGCCTTGAGATCATTAACAATTTCCCCCCGTGTAGTTTTCGGCTGAGCTCTCACCTTCCTCAGGATCAAGGATACCCCACGATGTGAGATTTTGCATGGAGCCCCAGATCCATGTCGATTGACAGTCAATTTGTATGTCTTTCATTTTCTTACTATTGCACCAACAGTTGTCTCCTTCTCACCCAGCGACTTGCTTATGGATTTATAGCCCATTCCAGCCTTGTGCAGGTCTATGATCTTGTCCCTGACATCCTTAGAAAGCTCTTTGGTCTTGCCCATGTTGTAGAGGTTAGAGTCAGACTGATTAATTGAGTCTGTGGACAGGAGTCTTTTATACAGGTGACCATGTAAGACAGCTGTCTTTAATGCAGGCACCAAGTTGATTTGGAGCGTGTAACTGGTCTGGAGGAGGCTGAACTCTTAATGGTTGGTAGGGGATCAAATACTTATTTCTCTGTGCACAATGCAAATAAATATATATAATTTTGACTCTGATTTTCTGTTTTTTTTTTTTGTTTTTTTTTATATAATCTATCTCTCACTGGCAAAATTAACCTAGCCTAAAAATTCTAGACTGTTCATGTCTTTGACAGTGGGCAAACTTACAAAATCAGCAAGGGATCAAATACTTATTTCCTTCACTGTAGTTGTCGGCTGTACATCTCCCTGTGTAAACAGGGAGACGCTCTGCCAACATGATCATGTATGGGGACGAGCGATCGGAGTAACGACCGCCCGTCCCCATCCATAGCTCCGTGTGACAGGAGCAAAAGAGCGCCGATCAATGATGTCTTGTTGTTCGGCGCTCGCTGCACCAGCCGCTTATCGGCCGGTGTAAAAGGGCCTTTATATCAGAAGAGAAAAGTGTTATGTTAAAGTGTAACTAAACGTTCAACAAACTTCTGACATGTCATAGTGATTAGTGAGGGTCTCCGTGCTCGGACCCCCACCGATCAAACCTGCTGGCATGTCAGAAGTTTGTTGAACGTTTAGTTTCCCTTTAAGGCTAAACACCACAACGAGAAAAAGTCTTGTATGGGGATGTAATGTCTTTTGAGTATTGTTATAATTGAAATTGTGTGGATAGGATGGAGAAACATGTCCGATTTTTTTCCAGAAACTGCACCACGTGTGACAATAGGCTGTTCCTGGTACACATGACACAAACACATGAACATGAGTGCTGAGATTTCTGAAAGTATCTATGTTTTTCTAATCTCAAACTACCCCTAAAATAGAGCGTATGTGTGTGATATATATATATATATATATATATATATATATATATATATATATAATATAGATCTGTGTGTATGTGTACATATTTATGTGTGTGTATGTATATATATATATATATATATATATATATATATATATATATGATAAAAAAAATTAGGCCTGGGCAATGGAAAAGAGCAGAATTTTTAAATCTTAAATCAAATCTTGAATTTTTTAAGAAGTCTCTCTAGATGTTAATGGAGACTCCTAAAAGGGTCAGTGAAAGTCAGTAAATTATGTGACACTGTAATTCATACCTCTACAAGTGACCAAAATAATTCACTGTCCTAAACTCACCTCTAACTCCTCAGGGCAGCTGGAGGTCAGTGCTTATTAACCTCCCATATGCTGGTTTGTTCAAGACGTTGCCTCAAGCGATGTAAAAGAAAGAAGAAACCTAGAACATTGACCTAAAAAACGGCCAAATAGTCAGAATAGTCTTCTCTTTTTTTCAGTCTCTACAATACTGTTTGTTTGTTAATTTTATGTATGTATGTGTGTATATATATATGTGTGTGTGTGTGTGTGTGTGTGTGTGTGTGTGTGTGTGTATGTGGCTATAAAAAGTCTACACACCCCTGTTAAAATGACAGGTATTTGTCATGTTAAAAAATCAGTCCAAAATGAATAATTTCAGAGCTTTTTTCCACCTTTTAATGTCACATATAATCAGAACAATTTTATTGAAAAACAAACTTAAATCTTTTAGGGTGGAAAAATAAAAATAAGGAACAAAAATAATGTAGTTGCAGAAATATGCACACCCTTAAAACAATACTTTGTTAAATTACCCTTTGACTTTGACAGCATTCAGTCTTTTGGGTAGAAGTCTATCAGCATGGCACATCTTGACTAGGCAATTGTTGCCCACTCATCTTTGCAAAAGTGCTCCAAATCTGTCAGATTGCGAGGGCATCTCCTGTGTACATCCCTCTACAGGTCACCCCTTTTATTTTCAATGGGAATCAGGTCTGGGCTATGGCTGGGCCATCCCACAACTTTGTTCTTCTTCTGGTGAAGCCATTCTTTTGTTGATTTGGAGGTTTGCTTTGGTGGTTGCCCTTCTCATCTTCAGCTTTTTAGCAGAGGCCTGCAGGTTTTGTGCCAATATTGACTGATATTTGGAACTGTTCATAATTCCCTCCACCTTGACTAAAGCCCCAGTTCCAGCTGCAGAAAAACAGCCCCAAAGTATAATGCTGCCTCCGCCATGCTCCATAATGCTGCCTCCGCCATGCTCCATAATGCTGCCTCCGCCATGCTCCATAATGCTGCCTCCGCCACGCTCCATAATGCTGCCTCCGCCACGCTCCATAATGCTGCCTCCGCCGTGCTCCATAATGCTGCCTCCGCCGTGCTCCATAATGCTGCCTCCACCGTGCTCCATGATGCTGCCTCCACCGTGCTCCATGATGCTGCCTCCACCGTGCTCCATGATGCTGCCTCCACCGTGCTCCATGATGCTGCCTCCACCGTGCTCCATGATGCTGCCTCCACCGTGCTCCATGATGCTGCCTCCACCGTGCTCCATGATGCTGCCTCCACCGTGCTCCATGATGCTGCCTCCACCGTGCTCCATGATGCTGCCTCCACCGTGCTCCATAATGCTGCCTCCACCGTGCTCCATAATGCTGCCTCCACCATGCTTCACTGTGGGTATAGTGTTCTTTTGGTGATGTGCAGTATTGGCTTTGCACCAAACATACCTTTTTGAATTATGGCCAAAAAGTTTTGATCTTAGAAGACCATAACACGTTTTCCCACATGCTTTTGGCAGACTTGATGTCGGTCTTTGCAAAATCGAGCTCGACTTGGATGTTTTTCTTTGTTAGAAAAGGCTTCCGTCTTGCCACCCTAACCCACAGCCCAGACATATGAAGAATACGGGTGATTGTTGTCACGTGCCCTACACAACCAGTACCTGCCAGAAAGTCCTGCAGCTCCTTTAATGTTGCTGTAGGCCTCTTGGTAGCCTCCCAGACCAATTTTCGTCTGGTCTTTTCATCAAGTTTTGAGGGACGTCCAGTTCTTGGTATTGTCACTGTTGAGTCAAATGTAATCCACTTTTTGATGACCGTGTGCACTGTGTTCCATGCTATATCTAATGCCTTGGAAATTCTTTGGTACCCTTCTCCAGACTGATGCCTTTCAACAATCAGAACCCTTTGATGTGTTGTAAGCGCTTTACGGACCATGGCTTTTGCTGTCACATGCAACAAAGAAAATGACTAGAAAATCCTAATAGAACAGCTGAACATTATATGGGGTCACTCAGAATCCCTTCAAATAATAGCAGCTGTGTTCTGACTACTATTTAAAGGGGTTGTCCACTTTCTGAAAACTGGATGACCTATCCACCGGATAGGTCATCAGTATATGATCGGTGTGTGTCCGACATTCGGACCCCGCACCTATCCGCAACTCCAGCTGCCTCCGTGCATCGGATGTTTGGAACGGGATGCAGTAGTTGGTTTTCAATGGAATTGTGCAGAGTATGGGTCACATTACAGGTGGAAATCATTCATCTTATACTGATTATTTGACATGACAAAAACCTGCCATTTTGACAGGGGCGTGTAGCCTTTTCATATCCACTGTGTGTGTGTGTGTGTGTGTGTGTATGTGTATGTGTGTGTGTGTGTGTGTATATATATATATATATGTGTATATATATATATGTATATATATATATATATATATATATATATATATATATATATATATATATATATATATATAGGAAAAAAACAAAAGCGGCACCGTTCCTTCAGTATCGAGTGCACAGGTTCTTGTTCAGACACAAGACCAGTGTCCCAAATAGCCAACGAAATCCAATACACAAGACAGCACTCCAAATTCAGTGACAAAATCGGATCACTTTAATCACCACTTGCAACGTTTCAGCCCTACTCCATGGGGCCTTTCTCATTGCTTGAGAAAGGCCCCATGGAGTAGGGCTGAAACGTTGCAAGTGGTGATTAAAGTGATCCGATTTTGTCACTGAATTTGGAGTGCTGTCTTGTGTATTGGATTTCGTTTTATATATATATATATATATATATATATATATATATATATATATATATATATTATAGTGAAGGAAATAAGTATTTGATCCCTTGCTGATTTTGTAAGTTTGCCCACTGTCAAAGACATGAACAGTCTAGAATTTTTAGGCTAGGTTAATTTTACCAGTGAGAGATAGATTATATTTTAAAAAAAAACAGAAGATCACATAGTCAAAATTATATCTATTTATTTGCATTGTGCACAGGGAAATAAGTATTTGATCCCCTACCAACTATTAAGAGTTCAGCCTCCTCCAGACCAGTTACACGCTCCAAATCAACTTGGTGCCTGCATTAAAGACAGCTGTCTAACATGGTCACCTGTATAAAAGACTCCTGTCCACAGACTCAATTAATCAGTCTGACTCTAACCTCTACAACATGGGCAAGACCAAAGAGCTTTCTAAGGATGTCAGGGACAAGATCATAGACCTGCACAAGGCTGGAATGGGCTATAAATCCATAAGTAAGACGCTGGGTGAGAAGGAGACAACTGTTGGTGCAATAGTAAGAAAATGGAAGACATACAAAATGACTGTCAATCGACATCGATCTGGGGCTCCATGCAAAATCTCACCTCGTGGGGTATCCTTGATCCTGAGGAAGGTGAGAGCTCAGCCGAAAACTACGCGGGGGGAACTTGTTAATGATCTCAAGGCAGCTGGGACCACAGTCACCAAGAAAACCATTGGTAACACATTACGCCATAATGGGTTAAAATCCTGCAGTGCCCGCAAGGTCCCCCTGCTCAAGAAGGCACATGTACAGGCCCGTCTGAAGGTTGCAAATGAACATCTGGATGATTCTGAGAGTGATTGGGAGAAGGTGCTGTGGTCAGATGAGACTAAAATTGAGCTCTTTGGCATTAACTCAACTCGCCGTGTTTGGAGGAAGAGAAATGCTGCCCATGACCCAAAGAACACCGTCCCCACTGTCAAGCATGGAGGTGGAAACATTATGTTTTGGGGGTGTTTCTCTGCTAAGGGCACAGGACTACTTCACCGCATCAATGGGAGAATGGATGGAGCCATGTACCGTAAAATCCTGAGTAACAACCTCCTTCCCTCCACCAGGACATTAAAAATGGCTCGTGGCTGGGTCTTCCAGCACGACAATGACCCGAAACATACAGCCCAGTCAACAAAGGAGTGGCTCAAAAAGAAGCACATTAAGGTCATGGAGTGGCCTAGCCAGTCTCCAGACCTTAATCCCATCAAAAACTTATGGAGGGAGCAGAAGATCCGAGTTGCCAAGCGACAGCCTCGAAATCTTAATGATTTACAGTATGATCTGCAAAGAGAAGTGGGCCAAAATTCAATCTAACATGTGTGCAAACCTCATCATCAACTACAAAAAAACGTCTGACTGCTGTGCTTGCCAACAAGGGTTTTGCCACCAAGTATTAAGTCTGGTTTGCCAAAGGGATCAAATACTTATTTCTCTGTGCACAATGCAAATAAATATATATAATTTTGACAATGTGATTTTCTTTTTTTTTTTTTAATATAATCTATCTCTCACTGGTAAAATTAACCTAGCCTAAAAATTCTAGACTGTTCATGACTTTGACAGTGGGCAAACTTACAAAATCAGCAAGGGATCAAATACTTATTTCCTTCACTGTATATATAAATTAAAAAAAAACAAAGAAAAAGCAGCACCGTTCCTTCTGTATAGGGTGCAAAAAATTCCCGTTCAGACACTCGACCGGTGTCTCAAATAACCAATACGCTCCAAGATACGAGACAGCACTCCAGAAATTGTGAAAAAATAGGATCACTTTAATGCTAAATATATATATTATAGATGGTTGTTTTAATCGTAAATCAGAATTTTTTTTATTTGGCTGACAATTTCTTAGGTGCTAACGAATACAAATTTATCGATTTGTATATGTCAAATGTATATTCATTCTTGAATTCCCATGTAGAATTTTGTTGCCTTTCAATTAAAAAATTTAAGATCTCTGAAGCCTGAAGTCCGCAGGTAGGGATAACTATAAAATCAGCACTCTTGTACCTATGGCTGTGATGAAGGATATTGTTGACACTGTGTCAGTGTACTGCTTTGTGTCATGCTGGTAAATCTTTTCTGGGGGTTGAATACTTTTGCAAGGTACTGTGCATGATAATGGGAGAGGCAGGGCAAACACAAAAAAAAAAGTGTGTCAAAATCTTTAACTTGGTTTCCTATAATATCATAAGGTGTTGGTTTATAATTGGATGTTCTGAATTCCATATAATCTTTTACTAGTTTATTCCTAAATCCTAATTGCAGCAGAAACATGTTGTTCTGAGTCTGTTATCCACCAGAAGCTGGGGGAGGGGGGGGGGGGTGTTTCAGTTATCTGCTTTGGCATTTCTCCATTGAAACGACCTTGAGAGCCTGAAAAATGCTTGGTAGCCTACCTGCACTGGTGATATGAATGCAGCTGTTCAATATTTCATCTCTGGAGTCCTGACAAGCTTTTCTTCTGAATTCTCTGCTTTTCTGTATTCGTATTGGCTTCTGTAGCTTTTACATTTCATTTCAATTTAGTTGAAATGTTCACCTGTTTCAACATTTGGCAGCTTAGACAGGTTCTCTTGTTCATTTATTGCTCTACTATAGTTCTGTTAATGAGGTAGTCTCCACCAGCACAGTTTAACCATCACAGTTGTCTCGTATACATAGCCTTTCATGTTCACTATGTAGCTTATAGTTAAAGGGATTGTCTGTGCTGAACAATCCCTTTTAGTTGGAAGGCTCCCTCAATGATAAGCTGATCAAAAGGTGACTAATTCCTGGGACTCCTCTGCAATCAGCTGTAATCTTTGATGGAACTTGGAGATAAGTATTTAATGTCCCTGCAGTGCCATCACAGGTGATTCAAAGCATCACACAATTCCTATTGTAGTCGGTGTTGTCCACGTAACGCACAGACATGCTGGGTCCTCCAAAGCAAGACTCACTTTGTAACCACTTTCCAGTCTGTGTATTACATAAGTGTCCTATATGAGGGAATCCGATTTATTAATTCCAAATTTTCTAATAGGTTCTCTATAAAAGGTTTTAGAGAATGCGTTTTTTAAACGAGACAATTCCTTTTACGCTTGCCAAAGACACAAGATAGCATTTGGATGATCCAACTGTCAGGTAGACAGAACTTTTCTTTTGCTTCTATCAATGTAAGTTGATGGGGAATGTACAATACTAAGACTCCAGCACCAGGTTAGCTGTTCCCCTCAAGAACGTTCATTCAGTAGTATTTGATGGTGCTCTTAGTCACAAGATTGTCAATTAGACCTGCCAAAATGTGATCTTTTCAGGCAGTCCTCTAATGTCTATGTGGCCTAAGCCAAAAAAGGCTCATAAAGGTTTCAAATTTTCATATTATTATTTTTTTGGGGGGGGTGGGGGCAAATATCTAGTGGTGGCCTTCATTTATAAAACTATGGCTATTTAGTATGAGTAATAGGGCATGTATTTCAGTGTGGTATCTACAACATTCATGTTTCCAGGACACATTTTGCAGTCTTGTGTGATCTATGGAAAAGCAATTTAATAGAATATACAGTAATTATTAGTTATTTGCAATATATTTATAAAGTAAACTCTCTTGTTTCAAATGTAATTTTTAATTTCTCCATTCATTAGTCTGTGACCCTGCTACCTAAGGGCAGGTTAATCTGGTTATTCTGAAGAAATGGTTTGCTATGAGTACTACCTCCTAGACGTTAAGCATTTTGTTAATAAAACCCTAAGTGGATCAACCACTAAGCTGACCATTTATATTTTCTCTATTTATAGGAAAAGCCATTAACAAAATCCCTACAAAGAGGAGAGGACCCCCAGTTTGATCAAGTAAGTCCTATGAAGAAGAGGACTGTGAAGTGGTTGAATGTCCCTCTGCATGTATTGTGATCTATACGTATCTGCGTGTATAGATTGATATGATGTGTATTTATTTCATATATAATAAATCTACATACACATGAGATTGATCTGGCCCTAAAAGGTCATCGGCCCTTTACCAACTACTATAGCCAGTATAGACTTAATTTGAGGAGCTTTTGCATTTGGGAAGCCAGAGCAAGGAGTATTTCCTAACATAAAGAGAGGAAAAGTATAAAGGAAATAATAAAACATCATTATGTATTTTTTTTTATCCACTCTTTTATTTTGGCTCTAAAAGATGCATCAAAAATTGGGCTTTGTGAACGTGGTCTAAATTATGGACCTGGCTCAGGGAGAGGCCGAAATTTGTTTTTTTTTGGCCGACATCAAGTCGGGCAAAGTAACTTGTATGTTCTGTTTCCACATTAGGCATTGAATATATACCCAGGACCCATTTCTTGTTTGGCACTTTGTTGTAGTTTTAGCTCAGCAATGAAAGGAGTTATTTGTTCTCCCAAGTCCATGAAGTATATTCCCCCCTGTCCTCCTTCATTGCTGTTCTTGTGCTGCACACTTCTCCAGAATGGTGACTTTTGCAGATACAACGACTATGAAGTAAGCGGACTCACTAAGCCAAATATAATAATGCCTCTGTTTATTCTCTTTCTGCCCAGAATTGTTAGTTTAGGCGCACTGGCGTAAATGAAAAAAAACCTCCCTGTGAATTAGTGATCTTATCGCATGCAAATAACTTGTTCATTCACAGCTTTCATAGAGATAAATGACTTTTCCTCCATCAGAATGATGATGCGTTGCGAGACTTAGTGTATGAAGCTGTTGAACAAAAAACACAGTAGGAACGGGTGGTCTATAGACTTTAGGGGCCAGCTGGACCGATTCAGGAGCCAGTTTGATTTTCTTTAGTAGACAGGCAAAAAGCAGGCGCATAGATGTAGAGGTTCAGAGGTAGCAGTTGTACCCTGGACCTGGTGCCTGCGGGGCCCACATAAGAAGACATTGGTATTATGATTGGCACAAGGTAGGTGGGGGGCCCTGTTACAGATTTTGCTGGAGCTTTAAAGTTACACCTCTGACAATGATCACTTTTCTAGACCTAAATCGAGAGCAATCCATCAATGTGGGTGTATTGGCTACTTGGCTACAGCCATGCATTAGGGGATTGCATCAATTATACTTATATCTTGTTAATATCTTTTTACTCTGTTTAAGCTGTTGATATGTTCAGATAATAACATGTAGCACATCTGTGGCAATGCAGTTTTCCCGAAATTTCCTGCTACCTTTTGGCAGTCAGTACAAAGTCTATTTGCAAATTACAAGCTGCAGTCCATTGTCAAATTGCAGGCTGCAGGGATACCGAATTTTCCCAACAGCCCATCGTGTTTTAGGGGTTTTCCAGGACTTCGAGATGCTGATGACCTTTTAATTGGTGAGCCCCTTGTCCCCTTCATTGTTTACACAGGAATACGGGCTTGTCCGTACGGGCGACTGAGCCTGGTAATGCAGCTCAGACTCCTACCGATCAAACACTGATGGCCTAACCTAAGGATAGGCTATCTGTGATTGAGTCCATTTAACGGTTGTGCTCCCTTTACAACTAAAGGACGCAAAACTAGTTACAATTTAAAATATCCTTATTTATTCTACTATCCTCCCAGTATCTAAATCTCCCATTTAAATCATGAAGATTCCTCCTGTGCTGCACCTGTACTGTGGAATGCTCTTCCTCTTTTATTTACACTCATCACTAACCTTCATGCTTAGCACACTACACATCGACATTGCAATCCTTAATTTACACACACTTTTTTTTTCAGTTTCATGGCTAAATCCAGCCTTTACTCAACTGCGTTCTCCTGCACCGTGTATATCCTTCTCATAGATCCATTCAACATTATTTGTAGCTCCCTGGTACTCGTGACGAGCTCACAACGCTATTTAATAACCTCTTCCTACTGTATCACATCCCTCATTCCTCTTAGATAAAAAGCTTCAGTGGACCCCTCTCCTTGTGTCTCAGAAGGTTGTGTGTCCGTTATCTACAATGTCGGTCATTTGTATGGATTTTCTTTTCCCTGCTTGTAAAGCTCTGTGTAATATGTGGGTTTTATACAGTATATAAAAAATACTGCTGTCATATAGTGAGGGATGAATACAGTAAATCACATGAGGTGGATCATTAATATTCCATTTCCATTTCCACTCTGAGTATACAGCTTACTTTTTAAAACGGCAACTTTTATTGGAGAAATGTTAAATATAGCAGATTTTTTTTAGCACATGATTTTTTTAGGGCTGAAAATACCAAAACTACTGGGGCACATAACTACCAGAAATAGATTCCTCCCACACATTTCCCACTGTTACAAAAATCACTCATTCATTCTATTTTGATCTCTCCTGTAGAGTGAAGCTGAAGCACGCATGACCATGACCGCTTCAGTGTGTTCAGGATTTTGCGGCAGTAAAAATCCTCTCCTTGATAGGAAAAAATAAGTACCGATCCTCTTCCATATATTTGGTCGGAAATATGAATATGACGTGTGCATTCTACACTGATGTTGATCATAGCAAACTTAACAATCAATAAGCCCACACAGCTACGTCGGCGGAAAAATTAAAAAGTTCTGGGTCTTCGAATACAGGCACACAAAAACAAATTTAAAAAAAAGTGTTTTTATTGTACAAAAGTAGTAAAAAATAAAAAAAACTATTCAAATTTGGTATCTCCAATTGTTATGACCCGAAGAATAAAGTTATTATGTTTTTTATAGCACACGGTAAATGGCGTAAATTTAAGAATGGTGAAATTTCAGGGTTTTTTTTCCATCACCCCCCCCCCCCCCCCAAAGAAAAGCTAATAAATAGTGCCATTAAAAAATAAAAAATTCTCACGCCAGAAACAAGCCCTCACACAACTATGTCTACGGAAAACGAAAAATAGTTAGGGCATTTGAAATGCGACTATCAAAAATTGAAAAAAACACCCCGTCATTAATGCCCAGAATAGGTTGGTAACTAAAGGGATATTATAATAATAGTAATAATAATATTAATAATAATCTTAATAATTCTATTAAGTATCAACACTAAACCACATTAAAGTATAATCATATACCAGAGAAAGTTCTAATCGGCCACATGTTTGGAAAGATCATTTTCTAAACGAGTATGGGAAAAGGAAATGATTTTATAGCAATTCACATAAATTGCTTCCCACCTTTTGCCCTCTGCTCCTTGTGCGTCGATATTTAGCTTATTCCCTTCTCCAGTCGGTATTTTTAGCTCTCTGATTTAATTCTCCGTGACCCACCCAGGGTTTTATTACATCATGTCCTTTATAACTATAAGCAGCTTTATAAAAGGTACTTTCTGGGTGGATGTACAAGTGAAGACACTTAAAATAGAAGTAAAGGAAAATCTGCGTAGGGCCACAGTCAATGTTTCATCACTGGTGACGTCATTCTTTCATCTGAGACATGACGGGAACACTGGGTGGATGATAACGGCCCCAACACAAAGATAAAGTAGACTGTGAACAGCCTGAGGCTTAGCCAGACGCTTGTACAACTTCTACTTAAGGAAAGGCAGCGATGAAGACATTTGGCAGCCTATTTTAAGCAAAGTTACTAATGTCAATGTGCACGGGACTTAATGAGGTCAGAAAAGGAAGAACTGGTTATCTATACAATACACTATTCCTTGGAGACGGACTTTCTTTTCATGTACGCTCATTTTACGTTGGATTCAAAATGGAAATTGGGTTTCTACGTAGAACACAAAGAAAATGCAATGAGAATTGTTATCTTTAATAATGTTTAATTATCTTTAATAAAAAGTTCAATCCTTTTTTATTATAATATTTTGATAGCTCTTGTGTAACAAGTTCATGAGCAATTCCAGCCATATATGTAAATTCTACGACCATTTCAAATCTATATTCTAGTCCTTAGGCCGTTGTCTATGTACATGTTCCCTATAGGGTGATACATGGAGTGCCTATGGATATGTATATGTATACTCCATATACCAAAGTCTGGGGTTTCAGAATCCTCTGTCCCTAATGGCTGGTAGCTGTCATTCAATTAATTGCCCCTTTTCCCCCCAAAATCTAGCGTTTTAAGTTTATAATTTTACATACTCCTCATTTCAATCTACCCCATCCCCTCTACACATGTGCAGTTCTCAATGCAGGGTTGGCCATGCTACCACCTATCTTTAGTAGAGCTCACTGTCATAAATTGTGCCCCCCACACACACACAAAGGTGCCCAAGGAGTGTCTGGCAGCAGCTTAACTCTCAATCTATTGAGAACACATGAACGCTCAGGTCGGGATGAATAGCTGTTGCCCAAGAGCTATCTAAAATGTATGGCCAGCTTTAGGGTGCACTCTTAAGCTGGCCAAACACAAAAAAGAAACATCAGATGAAATTGTAAAATAAACACGAACGATCATTCGTGATGGCCAATGTCTGCGAAAAATATGATCGGTTGGGTTGGAACATTTCTGCTGATCTGTGTATGACATGCTCGGCCGAATTAGGCCGATCATCTGCCGTAATGCGCAAGCCCCAGGGAATCCGTCTTAATTAAACAAACAAAAAAACAAACACGAACTCCCTGATTGGCCAGTTTAGTCTATTTTGTAGCTGGCGGGATCATTTGTACAAATGGTTCCACAGACGATTGCTATCTTAGGTGTATGGCCAGTTTTATAGAAGTAGGTGTTTCTAGAGTAAATCTATATAAATTAATTTGTTAGGACAATGTCTGAATGTGTAGTCACTGGCAGGTCCTCAAGGCAGTTATCACTTCCCTCACCCATCAACAAAAATATAACATCTGTTACTGTAGTATGGACTATGTAAGGCTCTGTTCACATCTGCGTTAGGGTCCAGTTCTGATGTTCCGTCTGAGGTTTCCATCAGAACGGTACCCTGAACAGACACAAACTGACACGAATGGAAACCAATAGTCGACCCTGCTATTGCTTTTGGAAAAACGACGGATCCGGTGCACAACAGACACAAACGGAAACCATGGGCACCGGATCCGTCACCATTGAAATCAATGGTGATGGAAACGAAAACCTCTGGTTTCCATTCGTGTCAGTTTGTGTCTGTGCAGGGTCCCGTTCTCACGGAAACCTCCGAAGGAACGTCAAAACTTTTGGGACCCCAACGCAGATGTGAGTGATGCCTTAGTAAGTGTATTGTGCAGTTTCTGCTTTTGACATTTGGCTTTTTGGTGGGGATGCCCAAAAAAAAAAAATCCACTTTTTTGTTAAATGGTCCTCTGACTATAAGGTGACTTTAACGGGGGTGGTGGTGGGGGGGGGGTCTTGCAATGCATTGGAGTCTAAAAAGTTTTCAGTAACATAAAAGTTTTAATATATATTAGGAACTCAGCTTCACTTTCTTTGTTTGGAGCTTCGATGTTTCATCTATCTGCACTGCTAACTATAAGGGTTCACACTAAGTTTTTTTACAGGTTTTTTGACCTGGAAACCGTATCTGAAAACGCGTCAAAATACAGCCGAAAATACCTCCCATTGATTTCAATGGGAGGCGGAGGCGTTTTTTCCCCGCGAGCGCAAAAACCGTCTCATGGGAAAAGGAAGCAACATACCCTATCTTCGGGTGTTAACATCTCTGACTTCAAAAAAGGCTGCCTGCCGGCAGAAATAAGCCCTGTTTTCCAACCATTATTAAAGAGTAAAAATAAAAAAGTCTTTATTCAATTTGCAACAAGGACAGACTACATGAAATTTAAAAGTTAATGTCCATTTCTGACAGCAATTAGCACAGTGCCAGACGTAAGAGCTCTGTCTAGAAAGGGTTAAGTACCACAACCACAGAGCGCTACATGCAGTTAGTTATTAGTTAGATTCAAAGGTGTCAATAGGACAATTATTAAAATAAAGGTAGAAGCCCCCCCGACATGTTTCGCTACGATGTAGCGTCCTCAGGGGTATCGGGGCCCATTGGGAGGCAGAGAAAAATGGCGTGGAGGCAGAGCAAAATCTGCCTCAAAATTCCAAATGGAATTTTGAGGCAGATTTTCTGCTTGCAAAAAAACTCAGTGTGAACCTACCCTAAGAAATCTAGTAGCCAAGGGTCCTTTTACATGGGCAGATGAACTGCCCATAACGAGCGCCGTTCATCTTTTTTTTTTTCATTGGCATGCAATGGCCGCCGAATTGGAATATATCCATTAGGCCTAAGGGTATGTTCACATGACAGCGCAAAATACGTCTGAAATTACGGAGATGTTTCCAGGAGAAAATCGCTCCTGAATTTCAGACGTTTTTGCATGTAGTCGCGTTTTTCGCAGCGTCTTTTACGGACATAATTGGAGTCAATGAAAAACTGCTCCAAATACATCCCAAGAAGTGTCCTGCACTTCTTTGACGCGGGCGTAATTTTACGCGCCGTCTTTTGACAGCGACGCGTAAAATTACACCTCGTCTGCACAGAGCATCGTAAAACCCATTGCAAGCAATGGGCAGATGTTTGCAGACGTATTGGAGCCGTCTTTTCAGGCGTAATTCGAGGAGTAAAACGCCTCCATTACGTCTGAAAATAGGTCGTGTGCACATACCCTAAAGGTGGCCATACATTAGATTATTGTCGGCCAAACCCGTTGATTTCCGTGAGATCAGATAACCATCTAATGTGTATGGTGATGATGTCCCAACTCGCCCCCTACGGCAGATGTCCGAGGAGATAAGTATCAGGCTGTTTGGATTTTAACGTGGGGTTCGTACAATCATTCAGTCAAGTCCCCTCTAATACATTACATTATTCTCGGCAGTACATCCCATTTACACGGGCAGACGTGTTGCGACAAACGATACGTTTTATGACCCGCATAAAAGATTTCTCATTTGTTTGATTGGCGGGCACTATTGTATGAGTGATCGTTCAGGCGATCATCGCCCTGTAAAAACATGTTTATTACCATTTGGAGAGCGTTCCTAGCAGCTGCCAGACATCACGGTCTCTGCTTATCAACAACTCAAACAAAGGGTCGGGCATGTTAAAACTCAACTGGATGTAGGATCCCTACCAACTTTTTGCCCTTGTTGCCTCCAGCCCTCATCTCGCATTAATTCCATCCTATCCGTTGTGATCAGCTTATCATAGAAAATAGCTAGTGATTCCTTATGTAAAAAATTATACAAAACACAATGCCATGACGGCCCATGCCAAAACGGGTTAACATTGTCTAAAGATCATGACTTCGGTCTGCCTACATAACACTAGTAAAAGAACTCTGACACCAAACCGTTAAAACCAATTTGTTGTCCTGTTATATCCATAGAAGATCCCAAGATAAATATTAAAGACCCTTCTGTATAAAGAGCATTTGATGGTACATGAATGAGAAGCTAAAAGAAAATTATTTTTTTTGCCTGGACCCAATATGCCTGAGTTTTAAGTAGTTGGTTTATGATGGAAGAATATGATCATTTAGTGCAACAAGGGCATATTTATACAAGAGTGCCCTCCCTTCCACCACCTTCACAGAGCCAGGATTCATCTCCTCATTGGGTTTACGTCCAATAAATGAATGGCTTGAGCAACCAGCTTGCTGGCTAGACTTTCCTCCCTTCCTGTTCCATAAGAGTCAGGTTTTCATTGAAATCCCACCCTTCCTTCCTGCAGGGACTTGAAAGAGAATGAGATGCATATGTACATATAGAATCATTTACTCGTATGTATGCTGACCTTTATTCCATTCACGTAGCATTGCTGGTATATGGATCGTGGAGCCGGTTCTCGCCCGCTATGAATCATCTCTCTTTGTGAATGAAGTCATTATAAAGAATTCGAACTTTCTGGCTATGGCATGTGGGTTACACCTTGGCAGCAGCGTGCTTTTATAATGCATCCCATACTGTTACCACCTCTGCTGAGGGTGTTTATATAGTATGATCTGCAAATGAATGGGACCTGACATGTGCCAAATTATCCGATATTCTGGTTTTGACTGTAAAAGAATAGAGAACCTTAAAAAAACGGATCCAAAAAATATCAATTGTCTACTTTTTTTTTTATTCTGGTTTCTTGGAGGAACATTAAGAAGCACCCACATATTTTCTGTACCTGAAGTGCGGTATTGTTGTGTTTTTCGTAATATTCCCCAGAAACTGTGCCACACCGTTCCATTGACTGTGTCTGGTATTGCAGCTCATCTACAATCAAGTGAAAGCGTCGAAGCTGCATTACCAGACACAGCCTATGGACAGGAGTGGCACCGTTTCAGAAAAATTGAAGACCCTTTTTTTCTAATCTTAGAAAGTTCTGAATATTTATATATTGTGTGATAACTACATCACATTTACTGACCTTGCACTTCAGGCTTTGATCTCTGCATTTTATCTCCCACCTTCACAATTCTGATATGATCGAATAGAGAACTTCACGGACCTATAACCCTTAATGTTATTGACAGCTTTTTCTTTTTCCAGACACTGACTTCTTAGTGAACTTGTGTTTATACACAGCAGCCAGTGTGAACAAACAGTGCTGCAGTGTAAAGCATGGTAGTCACAAAGCAGCAGCCTGCCCCTCTAAGATAGGAGGCATCTTTGAAACTACCTTAGGGTCCTATAACACGAGCATATAACTTGCCTGTAACAAGCTCCGATTAACAATATAGCAAATCGATTGCCATTTAATTAGCTACATTTATATGTTGCAATTATTGTAAGTTTGTACCCCCCCCCCCATACAGTTGACATTATTGGCTGCACATCCCCTGATTACAAACGTTGATTTTTATGTCATCATAAAAGATGCGATCAATGATGAGCAAGCACGATTTTAGTTGTCGTCCGATCACTTGACACGTGGCAGTGATCGGGAACGAATGTTCGTATGGGCGATCGTTTAGGCGATTATAACCCATGTTTAAAATAGCAGCATGCATGCTCACCCTGCTCTCTCTGCTTTCTTCTCCGTTTTTCAGCCAACGACGGCTGTTTTGTTTGATTCAACAGGAGTCACGGGGCCCTCATTCTCCCAACAGGTGGGGGTCCCACCAATCAGACATTTATGATGCATCTCCTAGATATACCATAAATTAAAATGGTCAGTGTAGATTCTTCTTTGGGCAAGGGTCTGCCAGCCCCACATAGATATTAGATTGTCATCAGATGCCCCTATAATGTCTAGTAGGGCAACTTTATCTACATGGAACTCACCTGCTATGTATTTGCTATAAGTTCATCCAGTCAGCAGGTTTCTTGGTCGTCTAGGATTAGGGGTATTTTATGCAGATTCATTATCTATAGGTGTTACGTTACTGCTCAGAGTAATGCAATTGCTTTGTTAGTTTAATTTGTCTTAATACTATTTTATTCTCTCGCCAGGTAATAAGCTCAATGAGCTCTTTGTCCGACTATTGCTTACCCTCTATATTGCGCACCTTGTTTGACTGGTACAAACGTCAGAATGGGATTGAGGACGAGTCGCATGAGTACAGGCCAAGGACAAACACCAAATCCAAAGGGTAATAATGGCAGTAATAACAGATGTTGAAAGATAATGTGGAGGCAGTAATTGTATGTATACATGAGAGCCTACCTATGTTTTTGTATTACATAATTTACAAGTATTAATCATACACTATATGGACAAAAGTATTGCGACATCTACGCATTACACCTACAGGAGTTTTTATGGCATCCCATTCTAAATCCATAGGGATTAATATGGAGTTGGTACCCCCCCCCCCCCCCCGCCTTTGCATCCAAAACGGCTTCAACTCTTTCTACATAATTCTGGAATGTTTCTGTGGGAATTTTTGCCCATTCATCAAGAACAGCATTTGTGAGGTCAGACACTGATGTTGGACGAGGGGACCTGGCTCGAAATGTCCAATGTCTTGGTGTGCTGAAACATTAAGATTTCCCTTTACCGGAACTAAGGGGCTTAGGACAACTCCTCAAAAACAACCCCATAGCATTATCTCTCCTCAACTAAACTTTACAGTTGGCACAATGCAGTCAGGCAGGTAACGTTGTCCTGGCATTTGCCAAACCCAGACTCGTCCATCAGACTGGCAGCTAGAGAAGCATGATTCATCACTCCACACAACATTTTTCACTGCTCCAGAGTCCAGTGGTGGCGTGCTTTAGACCTCTCCATCCGACGCTTGGCATTGTGCTTGGTAATGTAAGGCATGCATGTAGCTGCTCGGCCATGGAAACCCATCCCGTGAAGCTTCCGGCACACCGTTTTTGTGCAGCTGTTAATGCCAGAGGAGGTTTGGAAATCTGCGGAAGTCTGCAGATTGTTGTTGACTTTTATGCACTATGCGCCTCAGCACTCGGCGACCCCGCTCTGTAACCTTACGTGGTCTGCACTTCGTGGCTGAGTTGCTGTGGTTCCTAAACAGCTTCCACTTTTCCATAATACCACTCAGTTGATCGTGAAATATCTACGGTAGGAGAGAAGAAATTTCACAAACTGACCTGTTACAACGGTGGCTTCCTATTACAGGACCACGCTAGAATTCAGTGAGCTCTTAAGAACGACCCATTTCTTTCACAAGTGTTAGTAAAGGCGACTGCATGGCTACTGCTGGATTTTATACACTTGTGGCATTTGGACTAAATATAACACCTGAATTCAGTGAGGGGTGTCCCAATAATTTTTATGAAACATTGTTTACAGATTTGATGTTTGTTATTAGTTGGATTGTACTGATAATGGAAATGCCAATAGAAATACTCTTCTTCAAAGTGATCGATCACCTATGTAGTGTATCGTAAATAGGCAGTTCACCATAGTGGATGGTATGTTGTTTGATAATACAAGTTTAATAGGTCTCCCTCTAGTTATTAGGAAAAAGGAGGACAAAAGGACCACAATGGCGCCGCTGTTAGTATGGATTTAAAATAAACGAAAGTTCATGATTTAATATATAAATAAATGGAAAGTAGTTATGGGTGTTAGCTTTAAAATAGAGGTGAGCGAATCCGGCTTAAATTATCCCTTCCGGCATTATGCATAAACTACATTTCTATTATGGAGCCATATTTGTTGCTTCTAAGCCAATGGAAAATGAAATGCTGGACTATGGATCCATATTTCTGCCTCCATTGTCTTAGGCAACAAACACGAAGATGCAGCAGAACTCTTCAGGAATAAAGACCTATGCAAACATGGACTGTGAATAATTATATATTGTAGTACCTCTATATTTACTGTACTTTATATCTGAGGTACTTAGCGCACATTTTGATCAAAATCTTGATTCAATTTGCCACGACAAGGCGACCACATTCATAGGGGTCCATATACTAAACATCATTATACCAGAGCAACAGGACACTCACCTCTCCTAAGGGGTAAAACCGTAGATCCTGTGTGAGGGTGGCGATTTGTCAGGTATCTGCACCAGATTGAGGGCTTTATTGTGATTTTTGCTTTTGTCGCCCCCTCCCCCATGTATGGCCATGATTGTGATGTGTTATTATGTGACCTTCCCATTTATTAGTAGTTTAAAGTAGGCAAAGTGCGAGAACTTTCTTTCATGGGAAAATAAGTACTTTATCAGATTGACTTTGATTGTTGCTTTCATACACTCCTACAGTAAAGTATCCAATGTCAGTAACTGCGAGGACGTCTAATAAACTAATGTGAGGAAATGATGACTGGTTTAACAACGTCTTGTAAGATGTAAATTTGCAGCTTGGTAGGTTGGCACCTGATTTGCCGGTTTCTTGTTCCATAGACCTTTATGTAATTCTTGTTGACAAAATGATGTAATCTAAAGTATACGAAGAACATGTTACAACTTTACTTTTCCATAAAGTCTATAGGGCAGTGATAAACCAAGACAGGAAATTCCTTGTTCTGTTTTGGTTCAAAGCAGCTTGTAATCCATGTTGACTTCTCTTTTAATCAATCATGGCATTGTTATAGTGTTTTACAGCTGCAGTTTTGACCTCCGTGGTTCTTGAACTAGTCAAGTTTGATGTGATTCTCCAGTAATTCCATTGTTTACTCTTGCCTAGAGAGGACTACTGTATATCCGTCCATCTATAGTCTTCGAGTGTTGTACCTGTCACTTATGGCTGTTGAACAGTTCCAGAGAAGAACGTGCTCCCTTTTAGTCACAGCTGGAGCGTCTCCTATTTGTTTATTGAAGTGGTAAAAGGTTTCCAGTTTGAATTCACGTGTTGTAATTCTCCTAAATGGTATTACATTGTTTCCATTAATCAAGTAGGAAGCGGACTAGGCCCCGTGTTTGCCAAGATTATCTGGTCATGGAATCTTTACTGGCCTAGTAGGGTAAACACGTCTATACTTCTATTGCCGAGAGCACAGAATTAACATCTACAGCAGATAATATTGTCATGTAATTCGAACGGAACATGAGTTTGTATATATAAATATTATTTTAATATTGGAGCCAACTTTTTTTTTTCCTCCGGATTATCAATTTGTCAATGTTCACATCTTAGTTTAGGTTATTTTTTTGTTTCTTACAGATTATTATGCAACTGATGCACCTAAAGTATAACTTGTTATGATGACTGCCCATTTCCCATATTACTTGTAATATGGAGATCTTTGGGGCTCTCTTGATCTGCTTATTTTGGATTAAGGCATCCCATGGGCTTGAATCCTGTAATATCAGATTATAACCGTGCATGCCCATTTGTTTGGCATTGCTGTAAGAACCCTGGCTAAGGCTGTTTTTATATCCCATTTAGTGAGCACGTCCGGGGTATGTGCCAGGAAAACTCCCGTTGCAGACGCTGAATGTAGCCATAGGCCCCATTCACCCAACAGGAGCAAAACGTGTCCTTTTGGCATTTGTCAGCTGGTATGCGTTGGATGTTTTTATTTTTTTTGCTGTATATCAAATATTGCACTATACTATATAGTGGGCCACTACAAAAAGTATACGGTGTGGTATGCTTTCTTTTTAACATTGTGGCCAATGATTGACGTATGCCACTGCATGGGTTTACAGTGGCATAATTCGGAGGTATACCTCGGGGAATTCTCCCGAGGTATACCTCTGACGTATGGTTTAAGTTGGATAGTGTATTTAACAAAAAAAATTATTTAAAGCTATATCTCTGAAACACTGCAATAATAAAATGTGTTCTATAGAAGGGTAGAATGATGAACAACTTATCTAGATACAATGTTCTTTGACAGCTTATTTTCCCTCATAGTTCAAATAGGAAGTTGTGATGAGGCCTTTTGGGAACTCGAACAATCAAAGAATCTTGATATAATTCACGATACAAGGTTGATCCTGCCAACTAGTGCTTGCTTTTTTTTTTTTTTTTTTAATAAAACCACCATGTCCATCAACTTTATGCTGAAGGCAGTGCTGACCAATGCCAACAACAGGTTCCTGCAGGACTATGGTCTTGTTCTAGGGTTGTTTTTTTAAACAAGTATTCTTTTTTTTAGCTTGGTTATAGAAAAGACTCGCAAGATCAGGATTACCATCACATAGAAGGTGCTATTTCTTAGAAGACGGGTCTACTTCTTGAGGGTTGGATTTGCTTGTGTCTATGGAGGTTTAGCCGGTATAATGTCTGTAAACCGTTTGTAACATTCATTCATTTTTATTTTCAGTGATGAGCAGCAAAAAGATTACTTGATGGAGAGGAGGGATCTGGCCATTGATTTTATTTTTTCATTAGTCCTTATAGAAGTTCTGAAGCAGGTAAGATGACACTGCCATTGATTGCACATTTATAGTTCTCATTAACTTTGAAAGCAATAACTTCTTCCTATGTTTTCAGGAAGCCCATCATGCGGAGAATATTGAATTTAGTGTCATTATATATCTATTAAGTCACCAGCAGATGTTCTAGGAGATTAATTTAGCTGTGTATAGTAATATCCGTGGATCATTTATTGAAGAAAACGCACAGTATATAGTTTATTCATTATTAATTTATAACGAGCTAACCTATCCTGCAGCACCCTACACAGTGTACTGTACTTATATATCATATCGCTGGGGATCACAATCTGTTTTGCCTATATCAGACACCCAATTACAGTTAAAATAAAAATCGGCCTAGCAGGAGTCAAATACTCGATACATGAATATATTATTAAAATGCACATTTTATTGAATACATTTAAAAGCTACAATAGTAAAATATAAAGATATAGAACAACACTAAGCCAGTACACACAACTGAATGCACAGAAGAAAAACAAAGCAACATGTATGGATAAGTATCCCGCTCTATATTCGGAGTGTGACCTGCCGCCTCAATGCGCGTTTCTCTCAATTCTTCATCAGGAGAAGTTTTCGTGAGGAAGACTTGAGAGAAACGCGCGTCGAGGCGGCCGGTCACACTCTGAAACATTAACCTTTAGGTGAGCCACAGTATCCTATGTAGTGACTTTCGCTCCATACATCTATTAGGTACCATTTTTAGTTGTAACAGCCCAGTTGTGTGTAATGACATTGTTCATTGTGGTAACCCTATGATTCTATGGTAGGATATAAATATACATACACCCTATGGTATATTGTTATTGCATTCAAATATATTCACCATTTGCCATTCCTATTTGTATGAAATATTGGTAGCCACCTATAAGTATCTCCTGAGAGGGGGAATATCAACTGTACTATGCACTTTAATATTGAGCTGGATACTTGTTGCTTGGGTTTTTCTTCTGTGCATTCAGTTGTAAGTGTGTACTGGCTTAGTGTTGTGCTATATCTTTATCTTTTACTATTGTAGTTTTTAATAAATGGTATATTTTAATATACTAATGTATAGAGTATTTTGGTTTGCATGACTCCTGCTAGGCCAATTTTTAGTTTGAACCACATTCAAATGATTTTGGGCCTTCTATAAGATTGTAGACATATAAACTTACCAGGGACAGTTTTGTAAGAAGCTGATTAACTGGAAATGAATAGTGTGGTTGTATTTTCAGTATTAAACTGGGGTTAGGGATCACCTTCACTGTCCATTGTCTCATGAAGATAATCCATTTTATAAATTTAGGCCTGCTCTGTAATCAACAAAACACTTCAGGTCCGGCTCTAGAAGCCTCTGACGATCAGCTGATATCGCCAGGAAAGCCTACAAGTAGAAGTATTACATGCCAATCATTCAAATGAACGGCTGACCATGTAATATTTGGATCCACTAGGTCCACAAAGCGAGATTAGTTCTTCGAGACCCCCTCTATACTATCCATTTTCTGTAACGGCATATAGAAAGGGATTGTTATCACGAGACAACCCCTCTAAGGCTGTGTTCACAGAGTTTTTTTACAGGAGGAAAATTCTGCCTCAAAATTCAGTTTGGGATTTTGACGCAGATTTTGACCTTCCTGCACGGCGTTCGCCGCGTTTTGCGCCGCGTTTTATGCTTGCGCCCATTGAGTGCTACGGGAAAAAAACTCAGCGAAGTACGCTTTCTCTGCCTTGTTGTCAATGGGAGGTCAGAGGCATAACCGCGCGAAGATAGGGCATGTCCTTTCTTTCTCCCGCCAGGCAGTTTTACCGCTCGCAGGAGAAAACCGCCCCCGCATCCCATTGAAATCAATGGGAGGCATTTTCGGCCAGTTTTTGGCGAGTTTTGCGGAGCAGTTTCTGCTTCAAAAAGCTTGTCAAAATACTCTGTGTGAACAGGGCCTAAGGCAGACTGAAGAACAAAAGCACCTTCTGCAAAATTCTGTATCCAGGTATATTTTTGTACTAGGTCGAGTCTGAAATAGTAGAACCTACTAAGTGAGTTTTCTTTGGGAATCCATGAATACACATCCATGTCAGAATCCTAGCACATTTTTTTACAAGATTTTTTTTGCCACAATGCAACTTATAAATTCTACTTCCCAGACCGATTATTGGGGATCTCGGCTCAAGCACACCCATCAATAACATCTTCTTCAGACTTGTCTCAATAACCGTATTCGAGATCTATTATATGCTGTTGTTTTTACACCTCTTTTATATAGCTCGGTATTGTGTCTTAGATATTTCACATTAGGACGGTTTCACACAAGTCATTAAGTTAGTTTTGGTCTTTAGTCAAAGATGTGCCTGTATTACGCTTGTGTGAGGTGGGCACTAAAGGCATTTTCCAGGACTTTGCTATTGATGGCTTATCCTTCGGATAGGCCATTAATATCCGATTGGTGAGGGTCCGACTCCTGGCACACCCATGATCAGCTAACAGAACGTGCCATGGTGCTCCGGTCAGCACCGCATCCCCTTCGTTTTTTACCAGGCATAGCATTGTACAGATTGTAGCGTCAGGTCTATGCCAGGTCTCTGCAGCTCAGTCCCATTCAAGTGAATGAAACTGAGCTGCAATACAAGGCACAGCCACTACCAAATGTATGGTGCCGTGCCTGGTAAACAATGTAGGGGATTAGGTGCTCTTCAGATTACCGCGGGCTGTCCAGTCAGCTGACCGGTGGGTGTGCCTGTTTTCCGACCTCCACCGATCTGGCATTGGTGGCCTATCCTAAGTGTCCCGGAAAACCCTTTTAATTGTATACCAAGGTGGCATCATGGTTCTGTGGATATCAGTGTTGCCTTTTAGCATCAGAATCATTCTAAATCTAATATGTAGCGTGCGTGTGTGTGTGTGTGTGTGTGTGTGTGTGTGTGTGTGTGTGTGTGTGTGTGTGTGTGTGTGTGTGTGTGTGTGTGTGTGTGTGTGTGTGTGTCATAATTTTATAGGTTTGCTGTCGTTTCTTTTTCCACCCTTTAAAGTACTGAACTTCTTATTAAACTGGTCTTAATATGTACTGTATATAGCAGTGATACATTTGGATTACTTATAGACCAATTAACCATTCTAATTAAATTTTACAATTCTTTGTCTTCTAGATTCCATTGCATCCAGTAATTGACAGCTTGGTTCATGAAGTTATAACCTTGGCCTTTAAGCACTTTAAATACAAAGAAGGGTAATTTTATTCAATCTGGTAATTGAAACTGATGATTTCTTACATTTAATAGCTGCATTTTTAATCTTTTGTCTTTTTTTTTATCCTTAGGTATCTCGGTCCAAACACTGGTAATATGCACATCGTGGCCGATCTATATGCTGAAGTAGTTGGTGTACTGGCACAGTCTAAGTAAGCGTTCTATATTATTACTATATCCTTATAATCCTCATGGGGAAATGCTATTTGTATTTGAGTAATACGCTTAGGAAATATACATGGATAATGTTGAGAAAAATTATACTTGGCACACATATTACGGAAGACAATCAGACGTGGAAACGCAACTACAATTTCAAGAACCAACACTAGGAAGCTTAGTCATAGACCTGATCAACTAGTATGACTGGTAATTGTAGAAGTACTTAGGCGCTCATAAGTCATATCCTCTTATTCACTAGTGGCTATTGACCAGCATTGGGGTTTGACATCACCAACAGCTGTTATAAGACACAAAAAAAGTTGGGGGTTTAGTCACAGAGTGATCTATACCAGAAACTGGATAGTCAATGTTATCACTTCCATAACAAATGGTTAAAGTTGACTCCTTTTGGCATGAAGAACATTGTTGTCTTCGAGGTACTTCAAAGTAAAACACACACATGCCCTTTAGTTGGCTAATACGGTTGTCTAGTTCTGGTACAAAAACGTTTCCATATATATACAACATGTGGCGCATGTCCCTCTGTTTAGTTAGAAGTTTTGTCCTTCACCCTACAAAATTACAATTGGAAGCTTTTCCGAACTGACCGCAGAACTCTGCCCTCTCTCTCAGATTAATTGTCTTATAGACAGGGCTTTCCATAGCGGTGGGCAACCTGTCCGGTTGCACATTTGCTTATCAACAGTCACTACAAAAAAGAGCGCCACTGGTCCTGATGGCCTAGGCACCTGGAACTGCCACCCCCGATCCCACATCTATGCCGAAGCTGAATTCCCTAGTTTATTGATCGAATAATGTTATTTTGGCAACTGTCTGGAAATGTTATTTGATTACTGCATTATTGTATTATTTAGGCAATATATAGTAAACCTTAAATAGACATGTCAATATAAGGCCGGCTCTGGTTATAGACTGCTGCTTGCAGTCATGGTTATTACAACTAATTCACCCCATGGGTAAAACTTTAGAACCCCTGCTAGAGAGATCTGTGAGAAGGGTCAGTTTTCATGTTAATGGGGCACTGCTAAAATAGTAGGATGCATACATATGGGATTTTTAACTACAAGGGCAATAGTGTCACAGGAATACGCGTTTTATACATAATCATCTATGGACATTTTTATTTTCACATATACATTGAAGAATGGAGGTAGCGAGACAAAAAGTAATGTAAGACTTGAACTAAATAGGATACAGTTGGCAAGCTGAGCTTTTGTTATGGCTGATGGTGTTAGAGGGGTTTGGTTACACTCTTTAAATCATTGGAGCCGAGTTTTATAGAGAGGATGCCAAGAATGATTGTGAATAGAATAATTTTGTACGATATATTAGCTGTCGTCTTCCATTTGTCAGGTTTCCTTCCGTGAAGAAGAAATTCATGGCCGAGTTAAAAGAGCTGAGGCACAAAGAGCAGAACCCGTATGTGGTTCAAAGCATCATCAGTCTTATAATGGGAATGAAATTCTTCCGCATTAAGATGTATCCAGTGGAAGACTTTGAAGCTTCTTTACAGTTCATGCAGGTATCATTTATTATCTGTTGTCACTTTGTAAAGGGGATGACATTGAGTAGTTATTTACCCATGACATTGAAATGGATTCTGTAGTTTTCTAACCTTTCAGAATTTTAGACCATGTCTTATATGTTCCACTGTGAATATAGGGATGCAGAAATTCTTACAGAGGTTGTTCATATTGCAATATTATGTTATATCCATTAAGGTTTTTTTCTGGTTGCTTGTCCCCCATAGACAACCTGATCGGGAGTTATGGTGCTGGGAGCCAACTGATTCTTTTTTTGCTGGGAACATAAAACATTACAGGGAGCCCGTTGACTTTAGAGAACACCGGCGGTCCTTCAGAGCCAACAGTCATGTTGGGTACAGCTCTTGATAGAGTGGGGTCCTGAATAGTTAAATATACCAAAATAGGGCACATGGAATTTGGATGACTAAATCAACAACTACTTTAACTGTAGAATTAAGAAAAGAAAATCCCCTTCCTTATTATAATTCTCTCAAATTTAAGGGTATATAGAAAATGTAATTGGAAGATCACTTCCATCAGTCATCTTCATCACCTTCATCTTCCTACTACTACAATTGTGATAAAGATGAGCCTATATTTAAGCCAAATCACATGGAGGACTGAACAGTCATCAATCTGATCGTGTATATGGGCAGTCAATGGAGT
Source organism: Rhinoderma darwinii (assembly GCF_050947455.1). Taxonomy (NCBI): domain Eukaryota; kingdom Metazoa; phylum Chordata; class Amphibia; order Anura; family Rhinodermatidae; genus Rhinoderma; species Rhinoderma darwinii. Next base: position 64,697,285 of record NC_134688.1, read on the forward strand.
GCGGAACATTAGGGCCGGGATCCTGCCATAACAATTGTTTCTAGCTGGGTTGTTCCACCTACCATATGATTATATCAATGAGTTGAGTCATTGTAATACGTCCATCTACAGATAAATGTTGTAAGAGAGAGGTGTGCTGCTGACCACTATGTTGTTTAGCCCTAGCTTAAAATGGATCCGTCGCCTCTCCTGACATGTCTGTTTTAGTAAATAATTGTATTCCCCATGAAATAACAATTCTGGAGCATCTTTTCTTTGTGCTCTACGTTGTGCCGTTCCTCTGTTATTCCGCCTAAAATTTATGATTAAACTGACAACTGGGTGTGTCCCTACACAGACTAACACTGTCTAATCAGTGCTGACAGAGTGACACTGTGCAGGGACACGCCCCTATGACAAGGGGAATGGCAACGCCCATTTGTCAATTTTTTTTTACATTTCTAGGAGGAATAATCGAGGAATGGTCACAGCGCAGCACTCTAAGAAAATATATTCCAGAATTTTTATTTCATGGGGAACTCGAGTAAATGATAAATCAGACATGTCAGCAGATGTGACGGGTCGTCTTTAAAGGGGTATTCAGGTTTCACAAAATAAAGTTTATTCATTGTATAATGACAATTTTCTAATGGACTTTGTGTGTCAATTCCATACAGTTTTCTGGATTTCTAGTCATAGAATGGGGACCCTCATTGTTTACTTCCAGAGGATATATATCTGTCCTGGTCATGTAATGCCCACACAGGTGGATAGTTCGTTACATTACAGTTATCATCGCTCTCTCGTTCAACTAGCTGTGCACCGGAAGGACATCACATGACCAGGAAAGTTTAGTAGTATTACCTCTTAATCTCTGTTGCTGAAAATATCCACTAGGTATAGGTGTGTGGTTTATGACATTGATGTTTTCATGAAAACGTTGACCAGGTCCATTACCTTGTGTGTGCTCGGCACTTACCTATACACTGCTATTTTTATATACTTGTTTTGAAATCTGTTATTTATGGGTATGTTCTCTCGTCCTTAGGAATGTGCACATTATTTCCTAGAAGTTAAAGACAAGGACATTAAGCATGCTTTGGCTGGCCTATTTGTGGAGATCCTGGTACCTGTTGCTGCAGTAAGTCCCTTCCAATCTACATGATTTATTGTTATATAGTCCAGTGTTTTAAAGTTATTTTATCAAACTTTTTCAGGCTGTGAAAAATGAAGTGAATGTTCCTTGTCTTAGAAACTTTGTGGAAAGTCTTTATGACACAACACTTGAGCTGACTTCCAGGAAGAAGCATTCATTGGTCAGTATTTCACCATTGGGCCCAAGGGTGTAATGTAAACATAGAGAGAAGCCACTCTTTGTTAGTGGCTCTTTGTTCTGACTCATAGAGGGGGTACCGGGCCATCTATGATGTCCACATGTATATGGAAACAGGTTTTCTTGATGAGACAACCTTTTAATACATAATAGATCAGCAACACATACCTTTATATGGAGAGAATTTTTTAAAGGCTATATAAACCCTTGATGGGCTTTTTTTAATAAACAAGTCAGTCGGTGTGTTTGGTGTAACTTTTTTAATTAGTCTTTCATTAAATTAGTTAGATACAGCTGCTCCGTATTCTCTATACAGAGCAGCTGTATGTAGCGATAAATCCTGTTCCCGTCAGGTCCGCGGGACTCATGGGTCCAGTGACGGCGGGTCCTGCGCAGTGACATGCAGGATCCACCTGTAATTTATCACATCTAAGGCCCCCTGCTCCGTGATTACAGGCTCGGCCAGCCGCGGACAGTCACCCACATTTGCGGGCCATGCTCCCATTATAAAGTATGGGACCACGTTCTATAAAATCAAAAAATAGGACACGTCCTATTTTTTACGGATGCTTTCAACGGCCCGGACACCTTCACGTAAATATATTTATGGGAAGGTGTCCGTGGGCCATAGAAATGAATGGATCAGTATTTTGATCCACAATTACGATTTGTAATTTCTGATTAGAATTAGTCGTGTGCATGAGGCTTAAGTTCATAACTTAGATTACAGTTGGATCCTGCATGTCACAGACACGCAGAACCCACTGACACTGAACCTGTCAGGTCCGCGGGACTGATGGATTCAGGTAATAGTGAACGATACAGCTGTTCTTTGTAGGGAATACAGAGCAGCTCTATCTAAAAAAGTAAAACGAATTTCTAATAAAGACAAATTAAAAAGTTACACCCATCGCACTGACTGACTGACCTGTTTATTAAAAAAAAAAAAAAAATGCCACTTATAGTTGTACATAGCCTTTAAGACTGGTGGCTCAGGCGTAGATTTGTGCTATACTTTACAGCAATTTTTGGTGAAAATTAAAGTAAATCTGATGGTTGCAGGAGGCCATGTCCCATCCCGCTAAACCCCTCCAGTGTAAAATGTCATAAAGTCATAAATTTTTGCGCAGATATGGCGTATGCCCCACAAAAGTGCACCATTTAAGAGTTTTATTATAAAAATTTATTGCTTTTAAAATAACTTTTTATGCACTCCAGACTTTTCATCTAGCACCTCCGTGTTCATGAATATTATACAATCACATGGAAACACCAGAACTTCTGGGACACTTACACAGGTTGACCAGGAGGGGAGTAGTGAGGGTGGTGTTAACTCCGCTTACTAGTGCATATGGCATGCTGGGGGTGGCCCGTATGAGCTTTGTAATAATTGTCACCTATGATAATAATGCAGCATCTGGTAAAACAAGTTAATATCAAGAAGACCATTTAGGGACTCTTTTTTTCAGATCATGTCTAGGGGGATAAATAAATTGAATATGTAGCAATGTTGTCACGCTATGTACTTTGTTGAATATTTTCTCTTTCTTTGTTAAGGCATTGTACCCTTTGGTGACGTGTCTGCTTTGTGTCAGCCAGAAACAGTTCTTTCTAAACCGGTGGCATATTTTTCTCAACAACTGCTTATCTAACCTGAAGGTAAAGGTGTCATCCGTGTTATCCGTCACATTTCAGGTTTCAGTAATTGAAGAATGATGAATGATGTGATTGTGTGAATGAATGACCTTATGTAAAGAAACAATGACTGCTGAAAAGGGAAAATGGCTCGGAAAACCTACGATAATGTATTATATTGTGTTGCGCTAGTAAAATTTATTTATTATAAACTAAGTGTATTTAGAATTGTACAGTAGAAATAACCTTTCTTTACCGCTCTAGAAGATGTTTAGATGACCTGTGATTCTTTCTACCTGCCTGCTAATCTACAGACAGCCAAAGAAGGGGCAGAGGGAGTAGATTAAAGACCCTTTTACACAGGCCAATTATCGGGTAAACGATCGATCATAGAACTCTCGTTACCGATAATCGCCCTATGTAAACAGAGCAGCAATCAGCAGATGAACGAGCAAATGCTCGTTCACCTGCTGATCGTATCGTTGTGAAAAGTAAAACTGTGTAAACCGGGAGATGCGCTGCCGACATGATGATAATGTATGGGGATGAGCGATCAGGGTAACAAGCGCTCGTTGCCATATTAACTCCTTGTGAAAGGAGCAAACGGGCGCCGATCAATGAGCTGTCTTGTTGATCGGGGGTCGTTTACACTGCCCAGGATGTAAGAGGACCTTTTAAATAGCGGCAGGATCAGACTATACAATGGGTTTGTTTGTAGTCTGTAACCGTGGAGACACTGTGGTCTGCATAGGAGCTGTAAACACAAAACGATAGCAAATTTTTAAGCAATACAAAAAAAAATGATTGCATAAGCATAGCAATTAAAGTGGTAGTCCAATCTAACTCTCCCATAGATTTTAAAGAGAGCCCTGCCTAAGTTCTCTCACCTAAAAGTGGCCACTGACCGAAGCATTTAAACATTCCATTGTTGAGGGTCCCAGTGGGTGTGACCCCTACCTATTAGACATAAATGTCTAATATGGGAATACCCCTTTTTAAGATATTTAACAACTTCAACATGCACTTTAGGGGGGATTCATACGAGCGTGTATTCGGTCCGTGCGGGCCGCGTGGTTTTCACGCGGCACGCATGGACCAATACAAGTCTATGGGGCAGTACAGACAGTCCGTGCTTTTTGCGCAGCGTTTGTCTGCTGCGCAAAAAGCGCGACAGGTTCAATAACTCTGCGTATTTTGCGCATCACGCACCCATTGAAGTCAATGGGTGCGTGAAAATCACGCGCACCACACGGAAGCACTTCCGTGGGACGAGCGTGATTCGCGCAACAGCAGTGAAAAGGATGAATGAAAACAGAAAAGCACCACGTGCTTTTCTGTTTCCGAACATCTAAACGGAGTGTCTTTGCGATGAGCGAAGCCGGACAAGCGTACCGAACTTCACCGCGTTCGGCCAAACTCGGCAAAAAAATTATCGGTACGCGACGTCAGGAGATAGTCACTGTCCATGGTGCTGAAAGAGTTAAACTGTTTCAGCGCCATGGACCGTGACTTCCGATCCCAATATACATGAACCTGTAGAAAAAAAAACGAAGTTCTGACTTACCGCTAACTCCCGGCTTCTTCCTCCAGTCTGACCTCCCGGGATGACAATTAAGTCCAAGTGACAGCTCCAGCCAATCACAGGCCAAGCACAGGCTGCAGCGGTCACCTGGACTGGCGCGTCATCCAGGGAGGTGGGGCCCGATGTCAAGAGAGGCGCGTCACCAAGAACGCGTCACCAAGGAAACGGCCGGGAAGTTCTCGGTAAGTATGAACTTTTTCTTTTTTTTCTACAGGTTTTGCGATATTGTGTTCGGCATTCACTGTCGAGGGTGCTGAAAGAGTTAGCTCTTTCAGCACCTTGGACAGTGACGGCCGTCGACTAGCCTCATCTCTATGATGGCGGCTTCGCGAAAATCACGCAGCCGCGCATCAGACACGGATGACACACGCAGCTGTCAAATGGTTTTTGCGCGCGCAAAACGCCGCGTTGTTTGCGCGTGCAAAAACGCAACGCTCGTGTGAATCTGCCCTTAAGCTCATCCAGACACGGTTATTAAGGTCTATATACTGTAGTTGAGAAGGTTAGGAAGCTGCCGAACACCTCAGCCCCCTTCCCAGATCCGTAAAGTTATTGGCAATACAAAAATTAGACGACATTCAGGATATATTATGATGATGTTGGTTTATATAGTTTATTTTTTGTGAATATATCATTTCATTTATGTCTTTCGAACAGAATAAAGATCCAAAAATGGCACGAGTCGCACTGGAATCCTTGTACAGACTACTGTGGGTGTATATGATACGAATAAAATGTGAAAGCAACACCGCAACACAAAGGTTGGTCACATGTCTTTGGTTTACAGTACCTAAGTATATACATGGTGAGAACTATGTATGTTTTATGTTGAAATGAAGGAGTCAATCGGCACGTACACCCTGCACCAAAGTGCAGCAAAATATGGCGTTTTCCACGTGGAAGCGGAAAAACTTTTATGGAAGATATGAAGTAATTGTGCTCAGTGTCATATAAATGTTTAGAAATATGATGTGTTATAATCCTAATGATGATATTTCATTGCAATAGCCGTCTAACAACCATAATTGGGACGCTTATCCCTAAGGGTTCTCGTGGGGTGGTACCCCGAGACATGCCTCTCAACATCTTTGTGAAGATCATACAGTTCATCGCACAAGTGAGTCATACTATTTAAAGACTGTATATTATTGACTTATGTAGTCTATCTGGTATGTTTCTCCGGCTTCTTATATTCAACTTTTATCCCTTATGTGTGGCCGTAGATGGCTTAGTGTTTGGACATGTGGATGTATGGCCAAATCGTTCAAGATCCAACATTTCAGTTACACAGCTGGTCTTCATTCCCACAGGCTCCTCTCAAATCTGTTCATGCAGTTGGAAGATGGAAATGCAAAGCCTCATAGTGGTTGGTGGCATCTAATGTTGGCCATACATATTAGATTAATGTTGGTAGTTACCACTGACAGTCTAATGTGCATGGGGTCTTCCAAACTGCAGATGTCAGGGGAAATGTGACCATTTAGCTGCACCCAGAGGTATTTAGAAGCTGCTTGTCTTCTTCTTCCCATTGAAAGAAACATGCACGCTTGACTGAGCTGACCATATTTTTAGCAAGATTAGGGGAGATAGTTGTTGGCCAAAGGGGCATTGGCCGACAGCTTAAATGGATATTCCATCACATAATGTCATGTCATATTGGCTGGATAAGATCGGTGATGAAAAAAACATGTATGTCCTTTACTTGGTGTCTTCTGATTAAATTCATATTTTCAGGTGGCTCCAGTTATAGCTCGGTAGTCCAAAATGTTGTCAGGATTGTTTGGATTTTGAAATACCAAAAAAAAAAAAAAAAAAAGCTAAAAGGCTATCTACACCTTTTTGAAGACATGTGAACAACTTTTAAATGGACTTTTATAAAATTGTTGTTTTCGTTTTTAAGATACAGCATCTCTATGTATCCTGTATACATAGAAGCTGTATCATTCTGTCAAAGCCGCGGCCACCAGCTCAGCTGAACTGACGGCCCAGCTGAAAACTGGTCCCGCGTGTCTCTGACACACCGGATGCAGCTAATAACGATCACATCTAAGTTCATAACTGTGATCGTTATTATCTAGATCAGATGTGATCGTTATTAGCTGGATCCTGTGTGTCAGAGACGCGCAGGAGCAGCTTTCACCTGAGCCGTTAGCTCAACTGACCTGACGGAATCAGCTTTGACAGAACGATATAGCTTCTATGTAAAAAGGATACATCGAAGCTGTATCTTAAAAAGTAAGACAATTTTTTAAAAATAAGTCAGTTTAAAAATTGTTTAAAATCACATAAAACATGAAATTATTTTAAAAAGAATTCTCTTAAATTAAAGATTATGTACATCCTTTATCAGAAAGTAAATTCCCATGAATGTAGGTAGACCTACTCTGTGTTTCAAGTCCTCGATAAGTAATACTAGTCTGTGAAGTGTGATTCCTTTGGTTTAGTAAAGAATGTTTTTTTATTTGTACTTTACATTGTTTTTTATTCTAGTGTTTTTATCAGCTGATTCACGCATTTCCATATTTTATTTTATTATTCTACTTCAGGAACGTCTAGATTTTGCAATGAAAGAAATAATTTTTGACCTTTTATGTGTTGGAAAAGCGGCAAAAGCTTTCAGCCTCAACCCAGAGGTAAGTGTTTGTTTTTTCCTGAAAGGCTAATAAAAAATTAGAAATAATATGTAAATGCTTTAGTTGGAGGCATCATTTTAAAGAATTGTCAAAGTGATCAGCTAATTGCCACAGGTTTGACTTCTCTAACCCCAATGATCAAATGATTGCCGGGGGAAGCTGCATTCTGTCAATCATTTCCTGTAGGGAAAATGTAGTATTACACCGTGATTATTCAGATGAATAGGCGACCATGTAATACATGGTTATGTCAAGTTCTCTAGCTTATAGAGAGGGGTCCCCAGAGAGTTGCCCCCCCTGTGTCAACCTTATGCCCTAATAAGGCATATGGAAGGGATGTACAAATGGGACTTCTCTTATAAAGCTCCTTGGACCCACCACCTAATTACCAATGTGGTGGGATTCCACTATAAACCAAGACTTCATTGGAAGATCAATTAAATTTAGTAACTTTTATAAAGTGAAGTGTTCATTTAATTAGTAACATAGCTCTGCCTAGCATTATTACACTTTGCCGTTCGTTTAAGTTGTCATTGCACCTACACAAGGACCATCTATAATATTATTGATCTCTTTAGTGACATTGAGTCCAGGTGTGATTTGACGGTTTGTAACCCCACCGTAGCTACTCCACTGACTTTAGTAATCCTCACAAAAAAAACACATCATGGTGGATACCTGTTGTTCTGGGCATCCTCTGAAGCATACAGATTTATGAAGTGATCATCTTCTTCACGATTTAATTTATTTTACCTTTTTTCCCCTATCCCCACAGAGAATGAATATAGGCTTAAGGGCTTTCTTGGTGATTGCGGATAGTTTACAGCAGAAAGATGGGGAGCCACCCATGCCAGTGACGGGAGCTATTCACCCTTCGGGTAACACCCTCCGTGTGAAGAAAACCTACCTGAGTAAAACACTCACAGAGGAGGAGGCAAAAATGATTGGTGAGCATATGTATTAGTCTACTAATGTTCCTGGTAGAGACATGGCATATCCGGCTTGAAGGGTAACTAAACTTTCAGAAAACATCTGGGGTCCGAGCACTGAGACCGCCGCCGATCGCTAAAACGAATCGGCAGAAGAGCTCGGGTGGGCACTAAGCTGCTTTGTTTCTGATTTGACTCTTCTCGGAAAGCCGATGTAACAGTGTAGGGACTCAATAGAAAGGCTGTGAGCCTGTACACCAGCTGTTCGGCTTTATGAGAAAAGCCGATCAGAAACTAAGCGTCTCAGCGCTCACCCGAGGGCTTCTGCCGTTTCGTTTTAGCGATCGGTTGGAGTCTCAGTCCTCTGACCCACACCGATCAAGACTTCTGACATGTCACTATGACATGTCAGAAGTTTTCTGAAAGATTAGTTACCCTTTAAAATGACTATACAGTGTGAATCCCATTAGAGGTGAAATCCTTGTGGTACAGTTGGTAGTCAGGTGAACTGTTGTCACCATTCTGGCCCCTTCCGCCTTTACCAAGGGGTTTCATGGACTGCCCTTATTTAGTGGATCCGTCTTTATCTCCTCCTGCTGTAAAAAGTTCCAAAGAGCTGTTTTTTTGTTTGTTTTTTTACAGTTTGCATTGTCCTCCTAAATTAAAAAATGAGGACAACACTTATGAGAGGATACTGGGACTTCTTAATGAAACCTAATATGTGGTTATTATGAGCAACATGACGTTGTTGTGGGGGGAATCATAAATGCCTTTGTCTTTACTCCCTCCTTTTATTTGTGTATGTATAATCGTTTCCATTTTATGGTGCCATGTACAGATGTAGTTGTGCTGAGTTTGTCATTTGGCACAATGTGGTTTTTCCATAGTACTGCCAGTGCTCCTTTTGCACAAAAATAAACTGTTAAATGACCAATTGTTCTCGATGCTTCTCGATGTTTGCCTTTTTCTCTTTTTTTTTATCCTCTTTTCTAGTCATGCCTCTGGAAATTTTCTCCTTTTTGATTCTCTTCTCTAGGTATGTCTCTGTATTACGCTCAAGTACGGAAAGCAGTAGACAACATTCTCCGGCATCTAGACAAAGAAGTGGGAAGGTGTATGATGATGACGAATGTACAGATGTTGAACAAGGAACCTGAAGACATGATCACGTAGGGCATTTTTTTTAATTTTTTAAATGAATTGTTTTTTCAGCAACTACAAGGAATTCCAGAAGTAGCTTTGTAATGGTTCACTAGTGTTTACAAAGAATGTCTCAACCATATCTTTATAATAACATATTACTATATTGTATAAATGTAGCTTGACAATGCAGGCCCTATTTAAAAACGGTGTCTTCTCCGATTTTTTTTTTTTATGAGAACACTTTTTCCCTTGTGCCCTGACTTTTTAGAGTTGTCATAGGGACATTCCATGGATCTAAATCACCATTCACATCCAAAGTGCCACTATATAAGCTAGTTAGGATGTGATTATTGAAATGAGTGGTTATTTGGATCCTCACGATGTCCTATGGCCGTATAGAACAGCCAGGCCACAATGGAGGAAGTACCAAAAATAACAAAAATTACATTTATTTTTATAATTGCATGACATTTGCCAGGTCTGATGTGGTGCAGCAGCTGTTCTACATACTAACCTGCCTGCAATGAATTGATAATCTCCATCCATTACACTTGAATGTTAAATTTTCTTTGCGTCATGTATTCTAAATATCGAGCTTGATTGAACTCCCTGGGTGGAAGTAACAACGTTTCTATGCCAGTTTTCTGGCATAGAAATGTTGCAAACGTCCCAAAAGTTGCAAAAACCGCGACTCTTGCACCGTCACCCCTGCTCTCGCCACTTTTTAAAAAAGTGGGTGGGGCTCAGTGGAAGGGGGTGAGGCCATCCGTTGACCACCGCATTTAATATAACTGAAATTATTGGCCTAAATTATAGCGAATGTCTAATCTAGCTTCTGTGGCGCACAGGATGCGGCAAATTTATTAAAAAGCGTGTGACTCTTAATAAAACTCGAGCTGGCGTAATAGGTGCCAAATTTGTTAAGACTGGCGCAGTCTTAATATATCACCCTCTATATTTCTGAACAAATGAAGTCACATTCATAAATCTCTATGGATCTCTGACTTAACCTACATTTGCAAAGTGAGAACATTAAGAATCTTTTTTTGCAGCAATTTTTAACTGAAACCTTGCATGTGGAGACAGCATCTTGTGGAAATAAGGATTCCTGAGTAAGGCCTCATGCACACGACCGTAGCCATATGCACGGCCGTGATTTTCGTGGGCCGTGCACATGGCCGCGGCCATTATTTGCTATGAGCCTGGACCGCAGAACACGGCCGTAATAAGACTTGCCCATTCTTTCTGTGGTCTGGTCTTCTGGGCCATGCACGGACCGTGGAAACCACGGTCGCGTTCATGGCCCCATAGGAATGAATAAGGCCGCATTTCTCCCGTGGATTTTCGGGGGAATTGCGGCCGCAAAAGCACGTTCGTGTGCATGGGGCCTTACCGATGCAATAAAATACCTTCTCTCTAAGACAACGTAAATGTTCCAATGAGTATTATAGGATTGCACATGTTTTTATCACTACATTGTGCCGGTGGGCTGCAGGGTCCGCTGCTTCCTGCCATGGGAGACGTCTGATTCAATCCTATTCTAATGTGTCTTGTGCCGCTCCATGTATTTAGCTGATATTTCTTTGATGCAAGAAGTCATGAGAAAATATGTAATAAAGTAAACAGAGCAGAGTGTCTTTATTAATGTGGCGTGCCCAAGTCTTTCATGGTCAGCCAGCAGTGGTCTGGAATTCCTGTTTTCTGTATGAAGTGTGCAGTCGGCTCTGATCTCCCTGTACCATTTCACATTTCAGTGGAGAACGAAAGCCAAAGATTGACCTCTTCAGAACATGCGTAGCAGCCATTCCTCGCCTACTTCCCGATGGGATGTCAAAACTGGAGTTAATTGACTTACTTTCCAGGTATGATGCTTATTACTGATCAGAATTTCTAGAACATTACTCTGCTGGATCAGTCAAAGTACTCCAGAAATATTGGCTCTTGATATCCAGATGAATAGTGTTTCTCAAAAATATCATGTCTTCTGCTTGGGTCTTCAGGCTTCCCAATGGCATATTTTTAAGATATCTGTGATTGTATGCAGTAACCTTGTTGTTGTCCTCATCATCTTCCTTTTTTCCTTTCAACTCTTCCAAGCATTGTATATTCTACTGAATTGGATCTTCTCAAATGGTTTCTGGTTATTTGTGCTTCAAAAGGGTTGTCCTTTCAGGACACAACCTGGTTTCTGAATACAACTCCACCAGCGATCAGCTGATATCAACAAGAAGCTGCAGGTGGCCACACACTGCCACTGCAGGGGAAATGTAGTATTACATGGCAGCCATTAAATGGCCATCTTGAGTCTTCTCCGCTCTGTTGAATAGAAGGGGTTCCTAATGGGGAACCTCCCTTTATGATGTCCACATATTTTAATAGGGCATATGGAATGGGGTCCCATCAGTGGAAAATACTGTAGTCTAAAAGGGGTATTCCGGTTTCAGCAGTTAAAATGTATTCTTTGTATAATGAGTTATGCAATTTTTACACCCCGTTCCCGCCGCTCCGGTCTCAGAAGATCCTGCAGCGGTCACGTCCTGCTGTCAATCGCTGGCCTCAGCAGTGATACTGTAATGAACGACACATGACCACTGAGGCCAAATATCGACTGCAGCGGCACATGACCGTTGACCGGTATTGATCCCTAGTTTGCTTCATAAGAGTTTTTCATTTCCAATTTTTGGGGAATTACAATAGGATTTCCTTTTTGCTCAGTGGCAATATTTCTTATAGTGATCTATATAGTTATTTAATTTGTTTTATATGTTTTTGCAGACTGTCTATCCACATGGATGATGAACTGCGGCACATTGCACAAAACTCTCTCCAGGGTCTTCTTGCTGACTTTGTGGATTGGAGGGAAGATGTATTATTTGGATTCGTTAATTTTCTGCTACGTGAAGTGAATGATACCCACCAGACACTCCTTGACACATCTCTCAAGATGCTGTTGCAGTTGCTCACCCAGTGGAAGCTAGTAATACAGACCCCTGGGAAATCTTATGAGCAGGCGAAAATCAGGACATCAGAGGTAGGGTGTTTTTATTACCGTTACATTTCTTTGATGTGTCCCAGTGGGACAGTCGTTTGGGCATGAATATGCTTATATCTTGTCTGGTTTCCTTCATTTGTGGAGTTTTCCATAGTTCTTATAAATATTTATAGTGCACGGGAAAAAGATGTGCTATAACCAATCATAGGCTGTCAAGTTTGTCCTTTCGCCTTTCAAAGTAAGTATTTGGATCTTTACCGTATATTAAAGGGACACCAAAGTGAATAAATAAAACAATAAAACGAACAGAGAACAAATAAATGTTTATCAGTCTGCAAGACTTCGTAATGGCCCTTGAAACAAACCGTCTTAAAGAAATATTGCAGAGAAAACAAGGCCGGGTATATCGTCTCATTTTTAGCTGGGGACCCAGTGAGCGGTGAAGTTTAGCTAAAGAGGTGAGGCTTAGGCTATGTTCTCGTAACCTTTTGGCCTGACGTCTAGCATGTATGTCAGGAAAGCTCCCGATGTTTATGCCGATAGTGTCCATAGGGCTCCATTAGCCCGAGAAAGGCCTTTTGGTATACCCTTTTTTTATTTTTACTTTTTTAGGTATGCAATAGCGTAGTAGACTATGCCATTTCAAACAAAAGAATCATGTGACAAAACGTCAGTCATTCGCATGGTATACATTTTTGTTCTTAACATAGGAGCCTAGGAATGGCATATGCCACTGTATGGCAAACGTCATATGGTATATGTTTAATGTATACATGTGACGTATGCCATACAGTTATGGACTTTTTCAATCGCCTTTAATAACGAAACGGATACCATTCGAGTTTATAAGCGACGTATGTGTTAAACGGATGCTTGATAGTGCCATGCGTCATCTGTAGACTATAATGGTATCTGTTTAATGTATACGTCATGAACAGGGTAATGAGAGTTCATGATATATACGTTTAACGTGGTCACAGAGCTAAAAATGTAGGTTGTGGTGTACAAAATGAATTGTTAAGCTTGAGTCATATCTAAGGGCCATGGAGCATCGCGTAGAAGCAGTAGCGGAGAACAAAAAATCCTCAAGATGATAGCATAATAGCCTGTCCGAGATTGTTGGTGCCTGAATGGTCTAGTCACAGTATCCAAATGACGTCAATTCGGTCAGTGGTGTCGGTTATGGTCACATTAATGTGTCCAGATAGCATAATTAGAAAAAAAGCAGTGAAAGGGAGAAGTATCCTAGTAACTAGCATAAAAAAAAATTGAACGAGGCGGGGGGTACTATTATTGATGTGTGGGTCACATGGTACCTTGTAGCCAATCAGGTAATTTGCATACAGCATATGTAACATCAACAATACTGTGTATATTCCTTGTTGTCTATATGCAGCCTCCAGCCAAAATGTATAAATCCAGCCTTACAATATAGATAGGTGAAAATGTACAGTAAAACAGTAAAGTTGTCCTTGAGCTGATGGATTTCATATTGACTCTGTTCATAGAATAGATGCCCCTGCTGTATGTAGATGATGTGTGCATATATAATATTTTAGTATTTGGGTTATTTTTATGGCTGGCCATGTCCCTTGGGATTGATTTTCTACATTCTGATGTTCTGAACACTTCATCTTAATAATTTATGATGTGATTTTCTAAGAACTGAAAAGTCTTCTGCAAGGTCAGAGAAGAAGTGTTATAAAAGAAGACATGCAGTCTAAATAATTTATTACAGTAGTGGCTAGCAAAAATTTAATAGAATAGTTTAATGTATAAAATATGTTATGAACTTGGATATAAATATGGAGACACACGTGAATGGAGATGACAAATAGAAATATTGTTGGCTAGTGTATACAGGGTCTTTCCATTTCAGACATGTATTAACTGAATGTGCCATAAATGCTAATTGATGTGGTCCCCTGACCACTATTCAGTCTGCAGACCACCACGCCTGGGGGCTCAGAGAACTCCTATTCTTACTATAGGTTGGGGTCCCATAGTAAAGTAGACAGAAGAAATCCACACATGTACATACAGGTCATACAAGCTCCTTAGAGATGTTGCCATTGGATGTATTCAAACCAATAATCCCAGTACTTCCAAGCAACTACACTCTAGAGGACGGTGAAGGCTCCCTTAAATGTAAGGATTTATAGAAGATGGGATTAGTGTGTCTTTTTCGGTTTCCTAAAAATGTTTCTCAGAGGCTCTGGCTATTTTTGTAGGATTTGGTGACAGTTGTGATGATGGAGGACCTTGTTCGATTTCTGTAGGTGCCATTGGCCAACCTTTCTGGCTAAATGCTATTGTTTTTCCATCAGATGAATTAGTCCTGGAGCTCTGTCGCCTGAAAGGACTGGAGGGTGTATGATCAGGAGTTAAAACATTTCTGAAAGATCTTTCAGCTGTTGGGCATTTCTCACACATAGGACCATTATTGAATGACCCTAAAGAAGTTTGCACTGTAGACAGTTTTGCTCTCGAAGGTGGTATTAACTCTGGGTACATATATGCAACCGAGGCAGCTCTACAGGGGCCTTGTAGGCAAATGGGGCCAATTGTTTTTGTAAAAGAATAATAATAGCGCTTACTACTGTCTATCGGACTGCATGCAAAAGGACTGGGCCAATAATTCTTACTGGAAAGTTATGATGGAGGTGACCTAGGACTAGCACCCAGCGATCAGCAAATGAAAAGTTGGAAAAGCAAGGGGTTCATGTGCTCCTTCTTTTTTGCTGTATGTGAACCTATTATCAGTACATGTATATTCTGGTTATCATCTCCTTTTTTTAGTTATTCCCATGTATTTTTTTCACCCAGCTAATTCCTAATGGCTCCAGTCACAGGATACAGTCTGAACGAGGACCTTATTCCAATGTGTTGCACGCAGTGGAAGGATTTGCACTATTGTTACTTTGCAGTTTTCAGCTGGCTACTCGTAAAATGGCTGTTTTAATTCTAAAAGAGGTCCGAGCACTATTTACTGCACTGGGACAAGCCGAGGTATGAATTGTGCTATGTATACATTTGCTGGTAGGGTATAATTGTAACTCCTTAAGGAACATCTCCTATACCTCCCTTTTATCTTTTTAACACGTTGAAAGTAATGAGATCTTATAGGTTGATTATTTTATATCACTAAATTGAAGATAAGAAGTTAATCTGCTTTTATTAATTAGGAAGATGATAAGCCAATGATGGATGTGCTGGATCAGCTCAGTCCTTCTATACTTGAAAGCTTTCTACATGTTGCAGTGTCCGATTCTGTAAGTAGGTTTTGATATCCTTTAAGACTTTGTCATGTTAGTGTCACATGTTATTTTATAAAAAACACGAGAAAAAAATAAATAATTTGGCTTTCTGGTATCTGTATTTTACCATTTGCGCAGTGATATTGCTGCAGTTTTTGGACAATCGGCCAATGGAAAATGTATAGACTGAACCTTGTAGAATAATAAGTCCTCAAGTCAGTCAGTGTAAAAAACAACAACTCTGTGATGGATCTGCTTGATCTATTCAATCACCTTCTGACTGGGGAAAATGTCCTATTTGCCTAAAGGTGTCCATACACACTAGATGAATACCGTCCGACTATATAATGTGAGGGTCTCCCGACTCTCACATTGCATGGATTTCAACACGCCTGATCCTTTTGTTCCTGTGGTCTGGCAGTGACTTATTCCCCTCTCCCAATTCACTCTGCCCAATGTGCATGTTAATGTTGGCACCTTAAGACTTGTTACAGACGTCCGTACTTCTGCTCCATGGACGCGCCATATATTTACAGAAAAAAAACAAGCTTAGATCCCGTTGTGTAAAATTGGGATCCAGATTCAAGTCTTTACAAAAAAAATGTCTAGGAAGTCATTAGTGATGAGAGGATCCAATCCCATTCTTGACACTAAATTTACAGCACCCACAATGGAGCCATATTACGCAGGTGTGAATTAGACTCTTAGTTGGTGACTGGCCTGATCTTTTCCACTTTGTTCTTAGAAGAGATGGGAAAATAAGGTCTTTATCCTATTACTTAATCCTAGAACCTTTACTCTGGGACCTAATAATAATAACTTTGACGCATAAAGTTCATGTTTCTTGATATCCAGGTAGACTACAGGCCCTTATATGTCGATTAATGTGAAGCTTAGGAGGAATCCATGATACCCATTAAACAGGTTTACCAAGCTCTACATTTGACTAGTTGCTCAAGAGCTGCTTGCACATTGTACTATTCTTTCTGTACATTCTGTTGACTTAAAATTTCTGCGCTGTAAAATACCTAAAGTAAAACTTCACTGTTGTTGGGGTTTGCAGCACGGACATTTGTAATTCTCTCAAATTGCCCATGTTATAGGCGCCTCCATGGTCACCGGAGCAGGACATGAAGCAAATGTATAATAGCTTTTGTAGCAATTCCCCCCGGCCCAGCAATCTTTGCTCAAGTCAGAATTGGGAAGGAGTATATATATATATATATATATATATATATATATATATATAATATATTTATTTTTTAGAAATGTTAACCCCATCCTTTTATCACATCTATAGCCCCATGTGTATATATTATACAACCCTCCTAAATAGCAATGCTACAGTAGTGTTGTGTGTGCATTTTATTGCTCTTTGTTGTTTTACCTAAAAAGTGAATTTCATGAATAAAACGTTTGCTTTACTAGGCTGCCCTGCCATTTACTCACAATGTGGACCTACAGTGGTTGGTGGAGTGGAATGCTGTCCTTGTCAATAGCCATTACGATGTAAAAAGCCCTTCTCATGTGTGGATATTTGCACAGTCTGTAAAGGACCCATGGGTTCTCTGCCTCTTCACATTTCTTAGACAAGAGAACCTACCAAAACATTGTCCTACAGCTCTCAGCTATGCGTGGCCCTATGCTTTCACAAGACTGCAACTTCTTATGCCACTGGTGGACCCTAAGTAAGTAGGACATGACGCTATATATTTGAATTATGGGAGATGGATGTAGCTAATAAAAATCTGATTAATATGGCAATAAGAGATGGAGAAGAATAAGGTACGAGTCCTGCCAAGTCTATTCATCCATCCTCTGCCCTCAGCTCAGCGCTACTTTTGGCCTTGGGTTGAAGACCTGGTTGCTAGGAACTCGCTGTTCTTGTATCCCTAGCAACTAGTTTATCTCTGTCCACAGCTACAGATTGATTGGTGTTCACCGAAGAAAAGTGGGCCAAAAAATTCAAACCATGCCATTGCCCATCTTGTTATTGATCAGATTTTACTAATGATATATTTGGGTATGGAAGTTCTTTATAAAAATAAAATCCTTCTTGCTAACCCCATTACTGCTCATTTGTTTATTGCTATACTCATAGATGTGATGTTTAGGAAAAAGAACAGTTGGGACTACTGGGGCTCCGTAGTAGTGGAGCACAAAAACATCACAAGTGTTTTTCTATTTTTCGTGATTCCTAGTTAATTACAAGTATTTCATTTTCTCTTTCCCAGAATAATACCAAAAGTCATAAATAATTT
Source organism: Rhinoderma darwinii (assembly GCF_050947455.1). NCBI lineage: Eukaryota > Metazoa > Chordata > Amphibia > Anura > Rhinodermatidae > Rhinoderma > Rhinoderma darwinii. Next base: position 64,715,029 of record NC_134688.1, read on the forward strand.
AATTGTACTATTACAAAAATAATTTCCTTTTCTTGGGTCTCATTAAGCGGATTTGTCTTTTATTTATAACTCTGTTCAAGTACTGGTTGTTCTTGAGATCTCCATTAAAAACAGCTAACACACTGTGAAATGTAATAATTGTCACTACAGCATCGAGACATACTGCAGAGTTAAGTGCAGTCTACAGGGAAAATATATTTTATACCGCACATGGTGTTCCTCATCCTGTATGGGAAGAGGCAGTCAGTCAGGGTGTGCACTGTCCCCTTGATAGAAATTGGCGAAATTACAGATCTAGTTTATAATTAACTAAACATAATTCTATAAATATTTTCATAATATGTGAGTATTTATGGTGGAAAGGATGATCATTACATTACTATAGACGTTAAATGCAGAGTCGGACTTGCCCAGAGTACCAGAGGATTTTTGGTGGGCCCAGTCTCTGACATATTGGACCCCAAAGGTCCAGCTGAAGACAAAGCAATTGGGAAATAACTTTGGAGTCAATAACTTTTTAAGGTCTATTTCTTATTACAGTTATTTCCAACCGGGGTGCCGTGACACTCCTCTAATCCAATACCCCCGGAAACAAGTAGTAGTAAAAAAAATTCCTCTGTTACTTCTTTCCTTTTTCTTCCCATACTTGTAGCAGACTTGACGCACGCTTATGGGTTGACTCGCCAATAACCTATTTGAACTTTTTGTTATGTCCTGTGTGTGCAAGGACAACAACAAAGTTTACAATGCAATTATAAGTGGACCTGTACACGTTCTGGAGGATATTGGGCCCTCAGAATTATTTCTTCTGGTGGGCTCAGGGAACTCCAATCTGAAAGGCCCGTCTTTACATCCCTTTATATAATTGGTGGAATTTCAGAGCATCAATGTCTGTCTTGTCTGGTTGTAAGCCAGGTCTTTCAATGTGACTAAAAGGGGCCAAGTTAGTTATTTCAATCCTTCATTCCTCCTCTAAACATTCTAAGATTTCCTCTTGGATTAATATGTTGCTAGAGAATTAAAAGTCTGCCAATAAATAAGTAAGCAATAAGATCACAGCACTCGTTTTTCAGACGTCCTTTTCTACATAGAAGCAACAGCCTAATTCGTTGTTATAGGCCGCTCCTCACCTTTCCCTTGTACCAGTTTTAACAAATGCCCCCCAGTATATTCTGCTGGCCCAGCATCAAAGCATCATCTGTGAATTTGGTTCTCTGTGGTTTATCATACATGTGTGTCATTTGGAGAAATTTAATCTCTTAATAATCTGTATACTTTTTTCTTCTTACAGTAGCCCGATTAACGCAAAGAAAACTAGTCCAGCCAGTGGCGACAATTATGTTACACTATGGAGGAACTATCTTATTCTTTGTTTTGGAGTGGCGAGACCAAGTATTATGAGTCCTGGTCACTTACGCGCATCTACTCCTGAGATCATGGCAACGACTCCTGATGGTTCGGTCAGCTATGATAACAAGGTAGGGTGTTTTTTGGTCATGCAAAAAAAACATGCATTTAAGTTACCGATTACTAGTAGGATCTTGAACTTTAGTAAGTTTGAGACTAAACTTGGAAACTAGAGGCAATGAAGGCTGAATTAAAGGACTAAACCATTCATTGGTTTGACAAACTTCTAGCAAACTAACTATAGTTTCCTTCTTATGGTCATCCTTAATGAATGATCCGGTAAAGAGACTAAAGTATCAGACTTGGAATGTTTTATATAAGTGATTGTCAATCAATATAATAATGGGGGCAACAGATGTGGCCCTGAAATCCATCAAAGGGCTGCAAATTTCATTCTGCAAGGACAGGGACAAGGGTTATGCATGACTCGCATATACAGCCTTATTCGTGGTCTTGGTAAACAGTGCTTCTGTGCTTTGTGCCACCGCAGGATCCGTTCTTCCCAATAATTAACATGGGGAAGGCAATGCACCGTATAACGCTGCCTTCCCTGGGGCCAGGGACATACAGCAGACACATGAAACCCACCAGTTGGTCATCACTGTTTTACACACTTGGTCAACTGGATTGATGATCTGGGTCAGCTGGTTAAACATTTATCTACAATTCAGGTTGGTTCTTTCTAGAACAAATAAAAAGAGCATTAATTCTACACTTCATGTAGGTCATATATTGGTTTAAACCAATCACAGGGGAGACAAATGTTATGTCAAAGAATCTTGTGTGTATGAGAGGTGGATCTCCTGATGCCTGAGCAACATGAACAATAGAACATAAAAACTATATATCTGGGCTTCAGTTTCCTTTTCTTAAAAACACCACTATATCTTTCCTCATGCCAGACATGAAATGATGAAGGCTTTTTTTTTTCTTTCCTAGATCATTGGAACCCCTTCAATTGGTGTCCTCCTTAAACAACTGGTTCCTATGATGAGACTGGAGAGTATAGAAATTACAGAGTCTCTTGTGCTGGGTTTTGGGAGAACAAATGCTTTAGTGTTCAGGTATGACAGATGTGTGAACTCTATGTAGTATATTGTTGTCTAGTACATCTTGGCCATATATCTTCTTCTACTGATTGGCAGTTTTGCAGTTAAGTAGACCTTGGCTATGTACACAGAGTCTGTACTGAGGCACAGAGCTGTATGCACTGCCTGCTGCCCATGTCTCCATATGGCACCATATTGCGGAGATATTCTGCCCTAGCATCAATTCTAGGGAAGAATACATCCATAATACGTCATCCACTTTGCCTAGATGTAATCCTTAGTTTTATGAAATATTGGACTTTGCTGATCGTCTCACAATGCTGATTTAATAGATACTGAGATGTCCCCAAACATTTTTTACTTAAATACACAGAATCATAAATGCTTTGTTTTGGATTCTATTTTTATCTGTGCTCTGTACTAATCGTACGTTAATGCATTTCACCAAAAATGTGCCACTTTTCGTATTAAACTAAAATTCTATCTGTACTCTACTTTGTTTTCTAATATTGTAGAGGGTCATAGCTGCAAAACAAAATGGCCGTGACTCCCTTACTCCAGCATCCAAGTAGATAATAATTAGAGATGCCAATTAGGGAAAAAATCATCCATAGTTGTTGTGCCCTTTTCGACTGTAAATTGTATTAATCCACTGCTTTCTTTGTTTTTGACTAATTTTCTAGACTTATTCTAGCCCGAGATACTTATTTGTGCTGCCTTGAGATATTGCACAGCCAAATTTCTGTCACATCCAATGCCAACAATAATCACCGACTGCCAATTATATAAAAAAAAATTAAAATACACAGAGCTAAGACAGAAATACTAAGCATGGTCATTAGTTTAAACTTTCTATTATACCGGCCAATAACCTAGAATTTAGTATCCAGTTTATCATAGTCATTGTTTGTGCTTGTTCCATGCTCGGTGCTGTGTTTGTGTTTGGTTAAAATGGACAAATAACTGTTTTTATAGGGAGTTGGTGGAAGAACTTCACCCTCTAATGAAAGAAGCTTTGGAACGGAGACCGGAGGTTAGTCTAGATGCAATAAATGCTCAAATGATCATTTACATAGTATACAGTGTAACATATGCTTTTAAAATATCTCCAAATTATTGGTTAGTTGAACCCTATAAAAAGTTCATTTTTCTTTTAATAATGTCACACTCAGAAGGGTCCAGGAGTCGAGATACATGGAGATATTTGATAGGGTCCTCACATTGTAGAGCTGCTTTAGCAAAACCAAAAATAAATTCTATCTACATTGGTTGAGGGCATGTTTCAGGAACAGTCTAGATGCAACACACAAAGCATACCGTGAAAAACTTTTTGCTTGGCCACACTTAAATACTGGTCAGACCCCTAGAGAAACTACCGACATTAACAGGGCCTCCCTGCATAGTGCCAGCTAAACAGTGCCCCCATAAATAGTTCCACAATGCTCTTGAAGTGGACCAGGCCCAGTGCCCTCATAAAGTAAGCGTTTAAAAGATCTCACCATTTTTTTCAGTCCACCGCACAATCCGGGAGGGTAGGCAAATATGCTATACCTTTAAAGAATTACAGACAGAAGGTCCAGAGAATATCTTTTCCCATGGCCATTACAATATCTCGCATATTGCTAGTTCTGAGAAATTTAAGAAACATTTGCACACTTATGTGTGAATGACATTAGCAGGAATTCGCATGTACCCCACATCCATGAATGTATTACAAGTAAACTTGTAACACATTCAAATCTCTATGTGAGATTTGTAGTCAACCAGAGCTCAAAAACTCCCGTATTATTTTTCTGCACCAAGCTCTAGATGGGAAAAACATCTGACTAGCATCGTGTTGGCCAAACAACCTTCCGTAAAAACTTCTCTCCTCAATGGAAATCTCCATGCTTGACTTTCTGAGTTCTTAAAAGCTAAGAGGACAGTGATTCCCCTCTCCCAGCCTTATATAATGTACTGGTAAAATAATACACGTCAATAAGCTAGTGCACTTGATAGTTTTGCATATATTACCATTTTACCAATTCTTGTTTGCCTGCCAGAACAAGAAAAGGCGAGAGCGGCGAGACCTGCTGAGGTTGCAGCTGTTAAGGATATTCGAGTTACTGGCCGATGCTGGTGTTATAAGTGACAAGTAGGTTATATTATTATTATCACAAATCTATGTTAAAAAAAAATCTTCCACAATCCGTTCTTTCTTTTAATGCTTTCTTCTTTTTTTTTTTTATTTAAATTTTTTTTTAAAGTACTAATGGCGCCTTAGAAAGGGACACATTAGCTCTTGGGGCATTGTTTTTGGAGTACGTGGACCTTACACGGATGCTTCTGGAAGCTGAAAATGACAAGGAAGTTGAAATTCTTAAAGACATTCGAGCCCATTTCAGTGCTATGATTGCCAATCTGATCCAGTGTGTGCCAGGTATGGCCGTTGTTTGGAGGGTAGTGCTTGTTTATTTTTTTTCTTTAGTATGTCTTACAATTAATTTATCATTTCTTTAGCATGTTCAGTTTTGCTTATGGCAAGGCCCTTGAACATTTTGACTTAAAGGGAAGTCCAGCTCTGTATCAATTTTTCTTATTGTTCCAATGTGTCTAAAATGACAAATGAGACAACTGTGCAAATAGTTTTAACAAAAAAAAAATCTATTGTTTTAAGTTTACAGCTCCTTTGGAGACCTATGTGTCCCCATTACAAAATACTACATACAAACCATGTGCAGTCCGATCCTGCAGTCATACTCCCTTCTAAGTGGCCCCCACTTCTGTCTTGGAGGATAAATGGAAGAGAGTGGGATTGCAGGATCAGACTACACAAGGATTGTTAGTAATCTGTTACTATGGAGACACATGGGTCTCCATAGGAGCTGTAAACACAAAATAGGGATTTTGACTATAAGACTATTTACATACATGATTCATTTTCATTTCAGACGCACTGGAACAATAATGGCTGCCCTTCCCTTTAATAAATGACTTGACAATTGTATTGTTGATATTTAGACATTGCCTCTTACTTGTGGACATTATTAAAATACATTGATTGAACTGTGTGTTTTTCTATTTTACTTCTAGTTCACCACCGGAGATTTTTGTTCCCGCAGCAAAGTTTGCGTCACCATCTCTTCATCCTGTTCAGCCAGTGGGCTGGACCCTTCAGTATTATGTTCACCCCTCTGGACCGTTACAGTGATCGAAATCATCAGATCACAAGATATCAATACTGTGCGCTAAAGGTGAATTGCAAGGTCTTAATGTTATTCCTATCTCTATCTAGGGAAGTATTTATTTTCTTTTTCTGGATACTGATCTACAAGAGTGAAATTTTTCGTTGATATCAAGAAATATTATATGTGGTTTTCTAGAGGCTCGCAGGTAAATCAACTAAATCATCAGAAGATGGCATGAATGGGGGTGTGTGAGTTGGCACCTCCTTTCACACCGGCCAAAGTCTTGGCCAGCAATGTGCCCCATGCTAGCATCTTGTGGGAATTTTAGCTCACATACCTCGTGGATGCTATCTTTCCACAGTCTCAATGACTGAAGACCGGTGAAAGTGAAGGTACGCTTTAATAGGGATCCAGTTTACCAGTCTCTTACGCATATATTTGTTTTGATTCTATGTATCTGGCCAGGCTATGTCCGCTGTTCTTTGCTGTGGTCCAGTTTTTGACAACGTGGGCTTGTCTCCTGATGGATATCTTTACAAATGGTTGGACAACATCCTGGCTTGTCAGGACATGAGAGTAAGTAATGATAATACTGTACATGAGTAATGGCAAAATGTTGTATTGTACTCGACACAAAAAATAATGGCTGAAGTGAATCTCCAGAAAGCATCCCTTTACTATAGTTCAGTTGTCTGAATATATGGGTGCAAGTTACCTGCTCGTCTTTTTTTTTTCTTTTCTCACTGGTGATTTAGTTGCTTGTGGTTTATGGTCCTTCTGACCATGTAATTGAAACTAGTGCACGGACTCCCTGTAGAGCTTATGATGAGCTTGTGCTTACACACAGCAGCCAGTCCGAAGAGGCAGAGGTGCAGGATCACAGCTTTAGAGAGGGACATAGCAGAAGCCTGAGACAGAGTGGATTTCAGATAACCTCAGACTCCTTTTAAAAAATGTAACCTAAGGCCCTGTTCACATCAGCAGTCGACTGCGCTATTGATTCCGTCAAAACAACGGAACCCGTTCACAAAGGGGACAAACGGAAACCATTAGCAAAGTTTTCGTAACCATTGAGATCAATGGTGATGCAAATGGAACCTAAAGCCCCTTTTCCATTGAGGGGTTAACCAGACTGAACCCCTCAACGTAAAGACAAGGCTGATGTGAACAGGCCCTAAGCTGGTGTTACTGCTTATAATTGTGCCCTGAGGCTAAAAAGCAGTCAAACACCCAGTAAGGGTATGTGCACACACACTAATTACGTCCGTAATTGACGGACGTATTTCGGCCGCAAGTCCCGGACCGAACACACTGCAGGGAGCCGGGCTCCTAGCATCATACTTATGTACGATGCTAGGAGTCTCTGCCTCGCTGCAGGACAACTGTCCCGTACTGTAATCATGTTTTCAGTACGGGACAGTTGTCCTGCAGCGAGGCAGGGACTCCTAGCATCGTACATATGTATGATGCTAGGAGCCCGGCTCCCTGCACTGAGTTCGGTCCGGGACTTGCGGCCGAAATACGTCCGTCAATTACGGACGTAATTAGTGTGTGTGCACATACCCTAATAGAGCAAACAAATATGTCAGAGGTCATGACCTACACATAGTTTGAAGACCACAATTGGACATTCACTTTTAGAATAACAAATATTTTAAGCTTATGGCTAAACAATAGTTCTGCAAGCTATCATTAGGTGATAAATCATTAACTGGACAAATGACTTCAGGCATCGCCTTTCTATGTCCAATAGCTGTGAAAAAAATCTCTCCAGCTGCGGGTATTACGTGTTTGCTTCTTCATTTCTGCTGTGTACAGCAATGTTCCTCATCTCAATTTTGGCAGATTGCTCTAAAATGTTTACTCTTTTTCTAGACAATCTCCTGGGAAGTTTGAAGTCATTCCCTTTGTTTCTTCATGACTTCTAGTGCAATAGCTGAAATAATTCACTGGCTATTTCCATGTCATCGTCTTTCTAGGTGCACCAGCTTGGCTGTGAAGTGGTCGTGTTGTTGCTGGAACTTAATCCTGACCAAATTAATCTCTTTAACTGGGCCATTGATCGCTGCTACACCGGATCCTACCAGCTTGCTTCCGGGTGTTTCAAGGCTATTGCAACTGTTTGTGGAAACAGGTATTACAATGAATATTACGCATTCAATTTTTACTTGGATAAAAAAACAATATATCCAAAATATATAGCATAAAGAATACATATAATCATCTCTATTATGCAAATGCTTTCACAAATTTAGTTTATATTGTAGTGGATCTATCCAATATTATTAGGTTCTTCCCATAAAAAGTTGACCGCATTTATGGTGTTCAAAAAAGTTACCATGTTAATTCAAGTAAGGCTCTGTTCACATCTGCTTGGTGGCTCATGTTTATAACAGAAGCCACAATGTAGTGTCAGATCCATCTTACGACACATACTACAAGTGCCCGAGAGACCGATTGACTTATACTGGGGGCCATCCGAGTACGTCCTGGTTTTTTCCATTTTCACAGCAAGATTGGGGCTGCATGCTGCCCTCTTCTTTACGTTAAATGTGACGGGGCACCACCGCAAATGTGAACAGAGCCTAAGGCTATGTTCACACTTGCGTTGTGGCTTCTGTTCATAACAATAGCCACAACGCTATTCAAGATCTAAAAAGTAATGGAGTACTGCACTCGATAGATGCAATTATAGGTTTAATCGAGGCATGTGCTATTTCGGCTACACAAAGCCTTTCTCAAGCTGTGTGCACCCGAAACGTTGCCTATCTGGATAAAACATTTCATTTCATCTATCAAGTGAGTGCAGTACCCCATTACTTTTTTAGATGGGACATTCCCGTGGATGAGATCTGTGATATGATGCAAACTACAGGTGCCCATATCATTGACATACAATAAGATCCATCAGGGTTGCATTGTGGTATCTATCCGATGACCCTCCGACGCAAATGTGAACAGAGATGTAGACCAGAAAAGTTTGCTACTTTTTTAGCACTAGGACCAGTATTTACTAACAGAAGGCAATGTAGCTCCCCTGCACCACTTGTTCTTTGTCTCCCTTTGTATTCCACCTTTAGTGCCATACCGGAATGGTTAATAAAACTGAACGTTTCTTTAGGCATTTTGGCCTCTTTTTGAGTTTTAAAGCAATTGTCAATGCAAACTGTGGTTCAGAAACTACAAATCCCAGTATGTCCTTACAGCTCAAATTGCAGACCAGTAATATAAAGCTTGTCTTGTAAAACTTGACTCTACAGAACTGTGCTGATGGCGTTTTATAGGAGTTTTCTATTTCCATATACAACTAATGGCTATTCAAAATGCATTGCTAACTTTACAGGGCTTATTGTTCCTGAAGAGAAAATGCACTTAAACGTCCTTTTCAACTTGACCTCTCTTTGTTTCCGTCTATGCATGTGCTGATGAGGCCGGGCAGATTGTTCTAGAAAAGGGTCCGGTTACAATTTGGGAACCTGATTATTTTGATTTCCCAGTGACTGAGCATTCCGGAGAGTCACAGGGAAGCTTAATCTGCCTCAGCTGACGTCCTCTTATCACTGGCTTCTAAAAAGCAGCTTGTAGAGCTATTAATATGCGGGTGGAATAATATTATTTCATGAGGTAAAAATTCTCAGAATAACGTAATCTTAAAAGCCTCGGCAATACAGTTCCCACAATAAGTGCTGCACAAACTGGTGCTAATCTACAGGTGTCCAGATATTTTGTGTGTACCGGTTGTCTTTGTTTTTGTCCTCAGAAGATGTTTTTTTATTGGTGTTTTTTTTTCTGCCAATCGCAATACAGTCCTCCTGAAATCTGGGGATTTCACTGACGTTCCTCTAGTGTGTATAGTACCTCTTATACGACACACAAGATTGGTCATGTAATGCAAGTATATGGGTCCAACTTACCGCGTTATGGACACCTGTAACAACAAAAACATCAAATCCTCTGACAGTAAAAGCCAGCGACTTGCAATTGTGTATTATTTAAGAACATGCTGGAGATCAACTGAAACCCCCCCAGTAAACAACTGCAATCGCCAGGCTAAAGTGCTGGTGGTCACACATTTTTCCTACAGCAGGCACCCTAAGGCTGGGTTCACACACCCTATTTACAGACGTAATTCGGGCGTTTTAACCTCGAATTACAACCGAAAATACGGCTCCAATGCGCCGGCAAACATCTGCCCATTCATTTGAATGGGCTTTACGATGTTCTGTGCCGACGTTCATTTGTTTACGCGCCGCTGTCGAAAGACGGCGCGTAAAAAAGACGCCCGCGTCAAAGAAGTGCCTATCACTTCTTGGGACGTAATTGGAGCCGTTTTCCATTGACTCCATAGAAAAACAGCTCCAATTACGTCCGTAATGGACGCTGCGAAAAACACCTGCAACATGACATTACGTCTGAAATTCAGGAGCTGTTTTCTCCTGAAAACAGCTCAGTAATTTCAGCCGTAATGGACGCTGCCGTGTGAACATACCTTAATAGTCCACCGCTAACAGGATTAGCTCACAAAGACAAGACCTTTGCATATACCCTATTAGGGCATATAGACGTCATAAAGGGGGTACCCCACTCAGATCGGAGAGCTGCTAATTATCATTTGAATGGCCCGCCATGTTTTACAATGGCATTGCTTGCACCTGGCAAGGTTCTTCGATACGCATAGGAAAAAAACTGTAAAATATGTACTTGTAATTGGGTACTCGACCATGCCCTGACCAATGCTAAGTATGGGAGACCGATATCAATATCAAAGATATTGATATAATGATGTTCAGCTAACCTACACACCATCCTTTTTTATATATTTTAATATACGATGTAGTAAATCAATACAGGCTTCCAAATAGACTGTGATTTTATGTATGAGAAACTTTTGTGTATGAATAGAGACCTAATCAAGAGCTACGAAGACGTCTACAAAAATCTTGTCTTACCCATTATTTGTCCTAGTTGGGTGAATAATTACTAAATACCAAGGTAAAGAGTCAATACAATAAGAAAAAGTGAGGTCATCAAATAAAAAAGATGCAAGGTCGCTTAACAAGGTGGGGTACTTGGATGTGGACTAGCTAGCAGACATTGAGAGCATTGCTTCTATATAGTGTTCTTGTTTACAGACGCCTAATTCCCGCAGTTAATTCTGTTTATGAAGTTCCAATGTTTTATAGGCTATTGGGTCATACATTCCTCTTTTTCTATTTGGCCTTCTACTATAATTCTAATGCCAAACCTCCTGGTCACAGTATGAAAACTTTGTGTTTTAAATCCTCAAGAAACTAGTGACCTTATTTTCCACAGTTGTGTTCAAGGTAACCGGCAAACAAAAAAACAATACAAGCTTTAAAAAAAAGATGGGGACATATTAGTGGCATACTGTAGACTAAAGAGAAATGAGTAAAGATGGCCATAGATGTACAAATATATCTCTGATCTGATAAGTATTCTGAAATAGTTTTTTCTTTTTTTGGAACATTTTATTCATCAAGACATATCCAGATATTATTTTATCATCAGAATAATTTTCTTATAGACACATGGTAAATTCGTGTTTGATACAATCGAATAAGAATAGCCTTAAGGCATGTCCAGTGACGTTTTGGGGACAGATTTTCATATTCGTAAACTGTTCTATCCTCCATTCGAAAACTGAAAATTCAGCTTTTGACCAGTCATTTACCTAAATGCTGCTGTTCCGGAGATTCTCTGGTGTCGTCGGTTAGGCCACAATAGAAGGTTATGGTGGCCAAGACAATATGACAACCCAACATTGCCCTCATGAGCCACCCTGAGCATTGTATCATGCATTATTAGACTAGATATACATATTAGATTATTATTGGTGAATCCTCACGATAATGTGTATGACTGTCCTCTAATAACAGATGTCAGAGGAAACGAGTATTGGACGTGTTGGATTTCACCACGCCTGATCCTTTGTTCTGACCGGTAATAAGCCATTGTCAGAAGTGTCTGGAAGCGGCATGTCCCCTTCTTTCCTATTGAAAAAACATGCACACTATGCAAAGTGTACATGTATATGGAGGGGAGATCACTGTTAGCTGGGTGAGCGTATGGCCAACAGCTATCATGTGTATGGCAAAATTTACGGTCATGTTCGATACAGTTCCATGGTGAGTGCTGGGAGGGCATGTCTTTTTGCTATGTGCACACGTTGCCAGTTAGCTTTAAAGGGGATTTTCCATCGGATACCTCTAGTATATACCGTCACTTCATGATCGTGGGGGTCCGACTGTCGGTGAATGTGGCCATACGGCAGTTCCCTGCACAGTCGGTGGGCAGTAATGCTGCTGTGCTGGTGAAGGAGATGCAGCACTAAACCAGCGCTGCGCTCCCTTCATTCTCTGGATTGGTGTGTCCCCTGCAGTCGGATCCAGACTGATCATGAAGGGATGGAATATCCACATGTTTTATTCTCTAAACATATAATATAACACTGTTTGTACTAATGGATTAGGCTCCCTTCACATCACGTTCATTCCTCTAGATGGGGAAACCTTCAGTGTACATGCTTCCATAGTTTTCCATTAGCCCGAAGGAGGACAAAATTGTCCTTTTGGCCTCCGTCGTGCTGGTATACATCCGTATACTTTTTTTGTGGTATGGAGTAGCGTAGCAGACTACACTATTGTACACTGTGGGATCATGCAAAAAAAAGCTTATAATGCCGGTATATAGGTTATTTTTATAACATGGGAGCCTATAGGTGCCGTATCCCACTGTATGGCACTCGTCACAGGTATACATTTAACATATAAGTCATGTGCTTTTCAATAGCTTTTCATGATGTATATGTTAAACGGATATCCTATTAGTCTATGAGTGAAGGATCCCTGTGACGGATGCCTAATAGTGGCATCCGTCACCCATAGACTATAATGGTATCCGTATCCGTTACCATTCACTATAATGGCATCCATTATTAGGCATCAGTAATATACTACATGTAACGTATTAATCGGGAGCAATAAATGTGATGTGAAGGGTGACTTAATTGGATTGATTAAGATAAGTGATGCCACTTTCTCCAAATACTGGAGAATCACAATGTGTATTTGCTTGAGAGGATTCTTGTAGGCCAAAACGTCGCAAATGTTTGGTCAATAAAAGATGACCTCTTTAACTAATAGTGTCGCAGTCTCCCTGTACATTCTATGCGACATGAAGTCCTTCTACCTGGACCTCATACTGCGGAGTATCCTCGAATTTGGCTGGGTCAAAGTGGTTGTGCTGCTTCTCTCTTCTATTAGATATCTTTGTGTTATGCCATCACTTTATGAGATGGGAAAACCCCTTTAACATTTAGGGAAAATGCTTGTTCCCCCAAAAAATTTTTATCAACGAAAAGTTTTTCTGCATGTCGCTGAGTAGAGCAAAGAATTATTGCCAAGACTGTCTTCAGTTTGGAAGATTTCCTTGATAGAAGTCCAGTTCACTTATTCTGTTGATGCCAAATTTTGAGGATTCCTCAGATTTTTGCTGTTGTCTAATACCTCAGATATTTGCTGTTGTCTAATGCAGCGCTGTCCACGAGTTACACCGTGAAAACTGCTTTATTATTGGAAAGTGAGAAATTAAATTCAAGGATTATGGGATTCTTGGGAACATTGGGAGGCGGAAGATTAATGAGCCTCATCCAAAAGGACAAACTAATGTGACCCCCGGCAAATGTAATATTATTTAGTTGGCTTATTGCTGCTATTATCTTAGGGTGTATCACGCTTGGCAGCCGGTTTAAATTATCATTTGCATAAAAATGTTTTGTCTTTTTCTTAAAAATGTTCCACCTTCCTTTTTTTTTTTTTAGGAATTATCCATTTGACATTGTGACTCTGCTGAACCTCGTTCTGTTTAAAGCGTCTGACACTAACCGGGAAATCTACGAAATATCAGTGCAGCTAATGCAGGCGAGTACAGAAAGTCACTAAATACAGTTAACATACAGTCCCCTCTTCTTTTCCGTTTTTTAATAATCTTCGAGCAGCCATAGGCACGTGGATATCAGTCAGGGAGATCTCTAGCTCTCCTCCAACCACATGAAGGGGAACACCGTCCTTTCCTTTTTTTATATCACAAAATCTCATGCCGTATTGAGCATTTTTGATCATTGGAAAAAGATAAGGGGCTGACCTTGGAGAGAGGGGGCCCCACCTTGGTTGTTCTGTCCCGTTTACTACTGAATGGCAAGATCCTGTGCAGATCTCCCTTCTCCAGATGAAACAAGGGGGTGAGGAATTGGCCCGAAGGTCATGGAAAGGGCTTGGAGGGGTAAACAAACACCAGGCCCTTCTGTCCCAAGTAGCAAAACCCAGCACCATAATGGAGGGGCGCCTTTTTAACCCTTGCTATTTGGTTACCTCTCTTCTATATATGCCACTACTTGAATATGAATTACTTTCTTTACAAGGTCAGAGGCCTGTAAAAAATGTAAATGGAGAAGATCTTATTGCAGTATCCAACAAGGGCAAGGTCTTAATAGATTTTGTATTACCTCGTTGTTTTTATTTTTAAGCCAGTATAATGTTATTTGATCTATATTACGCTTCCGTTCTGGTGTTTCTGATGATTTTGTCACTGTTCTACCCACAGTAAAAAAAGAACAGAAACATGAGACATATTATTAGACTATGGGAACCATTCCAAAGCGTAACCTCATATCTGTCGTGGATTCTTTAAAAATTAGCCATATGAGGACAGCTTTACAAAATGACCATTTGCTCCATAAAAACCCTATTGGAATGAAAAAGTTCATTACTGAAGGCTTTATAATTACAGTTGTAAGATGACCGCGTCCGAGTTCTGAATAATCCTCCAGCCGCATTAACTGGTTGTTGGGCAAGTTGGATTCAGGGTATGTTCACACGCACTAATTACGGACGTAATTCGGGCGTTTTTGCCCCGAATTACTTCCGAAAATAGCGCCTCAATAGCGTTGACAAACATCTGCCCATTGAAAGCAATGGGCAGACGTTTGTCTGTTCACACGAGGCGTAATTTACGCGCCGCTGTCAAATGACGGCGCGTAAATAGACGCCCGCGTCAAAGAAGTGACCTGTCACTTCTTTGGCCGTAATTGGAGCCGTTATTCATTGACTCCAATGAATAGCAGCGCCAATTACGTCCATAAAGGACGCGGCGTTCAATCGCCTGCACATGACGTAACGGCTGAAATTACGGGGATGTTTTCAGGCAGAAACATCCCCGTAATTTCAGCCGTTACGGACGCTGTCGTGTGAACATACCCTAATACTCATTAGGATAAAGAATAACGTGCCATTTTATTTTACTTCTAAGGGTATAAAATAGTAGATACAGATGAAGCAGAGCTGAGTTTATTTCCTGCCACAACTCCTAATATAGCAGTGTCTCTTTGATTTTCTTTTGGACTGCAGGTAATCTGTGAAATGGTAAATTCAGCTCTGCTACATCTGTATATATATTTTAAGTGACTAATGATCGCACATTTACATTGGATTTGTCAAGATAATTGAAATATATTTGTATTCGTCCTGTAGGTCCTTGAGGGAAAGCTGTTTGTTTACTCTAAGAAAGTAGCGGAGCAGAAGCCTGGGAGTATCCTGTACGGGACACATGGGGTTTTGCCGCCCTTGTATAGTGTTTCGTTGATCCGGTTATCCAACGAGCTGGCACGGATGTATCCTGAGCTGACTCTGCCCTTATTTTCAGGTAATATTTAATTATTTCTCAGGATACATATATTTGTGTTATCTGGATAATGAAACAAGAATGCCATATGATGAGAAACAAGACGCTCGATGCCCTCTGTGATGTAGCTAGTTCATAACATAGGTGGTCTACCTTATAGTTATGGAAAACGGTGGCATAAAGCAAACCAACACATACATATTCTGTCAGGAGAACCAAGCACTTGTAGGGCCATCATTTTCTGATTATCAGTATGACCTTGCAGCGCTGGGGTCCTGGTTTAGAATATGACCAAAGATGGCCTCCTTCATGAAGTTTGTATGTTCTCTCCGTGTTCGCGTGAGTTTTCTCTGGTTTCTTCCCACAATTTGAAAACCTACTGAAACTCATACAGTGGGTTTATAAATTGGCCCTAGTGCGTGTATGTGTCTGAGATGGGGAAATTACAATACAAGCCCAGTTGGGGACATGGACTGTTGGGAATGGTGACAGTCACTGTACAGCGCTGTGAATATGTTGCTGCTATATAAGCAACTGTAGAAAAAAAAACTGGATGCCAGAGCAACAGATGCAAGATTTTATTACATGCCATTTTATATGTTTGTGTTTTATTCTATCTAAAAATCTGCCTCAAAATTCTTTTAGGCAAAGCCAAAAATTGCTTTCTTTGCCTCCCATTGATTTCAATGGGAGGTTAGAGACAGAACGAGCATGTCGTTTTTTTTTCCCCGCGAGCGGAAAGAAAAGCCTCTGCCGCCCGTTAAAATAAATGGGAGGCGGTTTTGGGTGTTTTATAACACTGTTACAGATGCGGTTTCCGCGTCAAAATCAGCGCCAAAAACACTCTGTGTGAACAGCGCCTTATTTGACAGTCTTATAATTTATAATCAAGTTTAAAATAATAAAAGCGACAACTTGGGAAAATGTTTACATACACAGCATTTTGATTTGTGGTGTTTCTGAGGTCAGTAGAATTTCTATCAAAATTCTGCATGTTCTTCATAGAACTAAAATGCCTGGAAAACACATGTAAAAAATATCACAAAATAAATAAGTCTCTAAAAATGTTTGTCAAAAACGCTGTGAAGGATGCTTAATAATTGACATCACTGCATGGTGATCTAGGTGAATACTGGGAGTCCTCCACACCAGTGGAACATTGCCCTGGATAGCACTGCAGTACGTAGAGCAGAGGTCTTCAATTTGTTGCGAAACTACAATTCTTTGCGTCCTGGAACAGCCTGCCGCTCTCGGGTCATGCTGGAAGTTGTAGTTTCACAACGGCTAAAAAGCTACAGATTTATGATATTGATGTAAAGTAAGACCGTTCAGAAGAAATTGTGCCCCCTTCCACCAAGCAAACCTGTTGCTAGTTGGTTAAAGTGTCTGTTGCACTAGTAAAAGTTATTGCAGTATAGTTCAGCATTAAAAATGTATTTGTTTTGTAATTTACCTTATGTTAAAAAAAAAATGCTCCAGTTTTGAGATATTCCCTTTACTTCATTTTAATGGCGCCCCCTGGTGTTCAATCTGTGTAGTAATGTGCACATCTTCCTACTGAGCTGAATGAGGGAGGACGCACATGCTCAGTCCCACTCTCCACCTGCCACCAGCCAATAGAAATACCTTTTCTTCTTGTCAGTAAAGTAGTAGAGAAGAAGCTTTTATTCAGAAACACAACTTGTAGTGTGAATGAAGACTCACAAAATAAGGAACACACAGGAGAGCCAGCAGTTTGCTTAGGCCCCATGCACACGAACGTGCTTTTGCGGCTGCAATTCCCCCAAAAATCCACGGGAGAATTGCGGCCCCATTCATTTCTATAGGGCCATGCACACGAACGTAGTTTTTACGGTCTGTACATTGCCCGGGAGCCTGCACCGCAGAAAGAACGGACATGTCTTATTACGGCCGTCTTCTGCGGTCCGGGTTAATTGAAAATGTGCATTGCCCGCGATTTGTGGGCGGCTTGCGGCTGACGGTCCGCTGCCGGCCGACCCGAAATCACGGGCGTGCACATGACTACGGTCGTGTGCATGAGGCCTTAGATAAAGAGAGAACCTGCATACAGCACTGCTTACATACAGAATGGAGCTCTCCTCTCTCCTGCTCATCCTCTCACTGTGTGTAAGCTGCAGGCTCTCCCTCTTCTTCACTTATATAGGGCTGGGCTCTCCCTCTAAAAAGACATGTAATGGGGGGGCATTTGTACAGCTTGTCCTAGAGAGGACCAGAGGTAGTGAAACGGAACAATCTGCCTAAACAAGCTATGACAAGGCGGGGAGGAGCTGCAGCAGAAAGGACACGCCCCCTGAGCTGCTAGCTTGAATAAAATCTAGCAGATCAATAAATAGGAAGATCTCTGGATCCATGTAGGATACAGGACTGGTTCTAGCGTTGTTCGAATTACATTATCATGTACTATATTAGGTTTGATTTTCTTTTTTTCGTTATTTCCGGGACAACCCCTTTAATTTGTCTAAAAGTGCAAATTGTAGCTCCTTCTAATTCTGGATATTTGAATATTGCAATATGAAATAATCATTGATTGTTTTGTGTATTGTTTTTAACAAGGGGAGTCCTAGTTATTAGCTTACATGACTTCAACTGGAAGTAACTTTTCTCTTGTAAATGTTTAAAATGACTTCCAGTAATGCTGCCGCTTTGATTGCCTCATAATAAGAGGATTGTAAAACAGCCAAATGATATGGGCTATTTAGATGTTCTTTGAACAGTGGATAAAAGCTTTCAGAATATAGCATTCATTCTAAACATCCGTTTCTCAATTCCAGTTCTGAATGCGTAAATCAAGTCTGAACAAGTATAGCCATGGTACAATTTGTTCCCTACAAAAATGTGTTGTGGTGTTCTGTAAATGGGGATTGTGCCACATTGTTAATGGATGGTTGACTGACTTAACCCCTTTATCCTTTCAGGACAAAGCCATTTTTTGTGTTCTCATTTTTACTTTGTTTTTCACTTCCCGCCTTCCAAGAGCCATAACTTTTAACATTTTTCCAATGGAGCGGTGTGACTGCTTATTTTTTGCGGGAGGCGTTGTAGTTTGTATTGGCATTATTTAAAGTACCATATAATGTAATTGGAAACTGAAAAAAAAATTGTGGAGTGGAATTGGGGAAAAAAACAGATTCCTCCGATTTTTGGATTTGGATTTTATGGCTTTCATTGTGCGGTGAAAATGAGAACTCAACTTATATTCTGCGGCTCAAAATATTATGTTGATAACAATTTTTTTAAAATTTTTTTGTACTTTTACAGAAAAAACTATTTGTTAAAAA
Source organism: Rhinoderma darwinii (assembly GCF_050947455.1). Classification (NCBI taxonomy): domain Eukaryota; kingdom Metazoa; phylum Chordata; class Amphibia; order Anura; family Rhinodermatidae; genus Rhinoderma; species Rhinoderma darwinii. The sequence goes on from NC_134688.1 coordinate 64,733,650, forward strand.
GCAAAATTGTTTTTTTACACCACATTCTCAGAGCTATAACGTTTTCATTTTTTTGTCAATTAAGCGGTGTGATGGCTTATTATTTTGCGGGAAGAGCTATAGTTTTTATTGGTACCATATTTTGGTACACACAACTTTTTGATCACTTTTTATTACATTTTTAATGTTATATTGTAATACTTCAGACTTACGGATGCGGAGATACCAATTGTTTGTTAATTGTTTTTATTTTTTATATTACCTTTTCCCATTTTTTCTGTAAAGTGTTTTGTTTTTTTTTTACTTTTTTAATATTTTTCCTATTTTTTTTCATTGCTGAAAACTTTGTTTTAACTCTTTTTTACAATTTTTATTAGTCCCCTAGGGATTTGAACCAGCGATCGTTCATCTAGAGGTTAAACGGCTGTTTCTGGCCGTTTGCTTTCTTCCCAAAATTTCTGAATACAAATAAACGAACAAAAATGTATACACTAGTTTGGCTGACAACTACTATGGTGGCCAGTATCTCTCTGGTTATCTAGTTGTATCCAGGCAGGTGAGGAGCCTTCATCTTCCGCTTTTGACCACGGCTTCTAAACCGCTAACACCCGCCACTGCTGGCACGGGTTCAGCTCCAGAGCCCGCGCCATCTACCATACATTTACTGGGCTATTCATGAACTACCACCTGCTAGTGCCGTGAATATATGGTACGGTGCGGGAAGGGGTTTAAGTGGATATCTAGCCCGCCCCAAATGCTGAACCAAGTGAGCCCCCAAATGAGTAAATGTGGTACTTAAAGGGATTTTCTCATCAAGGCCACCCCTGTCCATATACCCTATTAGAGCTAATGGACAAATAAAGACCTCCTCTATGAGGCATGCATTAAATCTGACTTCTCTAACCCCCGAGGCTCTGCTGCTATCCAAAGAAGGGGGGGGGTGGTTTCCTACCGCGATTGTCATTATACATAGCAGCCAGTCTGAGTGCATATAGCTGCAGTGTAAAGTATGAGGAAAGGATGGACCGGCATGAAAAAACACTGATGAACCAGGTGGTGTGTTTGACTCCTTCGCTTCCTTTTCCATCTTATAGTACTATGCAGGTAAGCTACGATCACTGGTCGTAGCTGTGACATAATAGAGTAGAGCTAGCAAGCAGCCACCACTGAAGAAAACAAATGACCCATGATATTTTAGTTGCTAAAATATAATCACTTTGCTACTCTTACACATTTTTTGTAATTAAGACACTCTTTCCAATTACAATATATGAATAACATTTACAGGTTATTTCTAAGGGTCTTTTCACACTCTTTTTTTTTTTTTTCCATTACGTTTAGCACATATGCTGGTAAAATGCACTGAATGTATAGCCCAGACCTATACCATACGGTTGCATACGTCATCCATCGACTCCCATTGAGGGAAAAAAACAGTATACGGCATGGTATATACTTTTTTCCAGGGACCCCTTTGTAATGAAAAGTGTGGTCTACACTCTTCTGGCAAACCTCGGTCTTGAAGCCTATAGATGCATTTGCTGAACGCATAGTAAAAACGTAGTGTGAACATAGATGTAGACTGAAATAGCTACAAGGTTCTACTGCAACATTCCCTGCAACAAAACGACAAAATGTGACTTCTAGTGGCTTTGTTGCAGTAGGAGAGTTAGTTTTTCCCTCATTAGATTACTGTACAGGGCCTGGTGTAAAGACAACACTCGACAGAACTTTACAGATACTGAACAAGCAGAGAATGCTGGAAGGTTTTAGCTGTGAAGTCTGCAGAATTGTGATGCAGCTCTGGACTATAATACAGGCTGTAACTTAAAATCAGATTAAGATATATAATGCAAAGTAGTTTATGTACATTAATTTTAGATTTCGTAAATGTAAAACAATATTTAAGGAGGAACATATACACTTTAATTGAGAAGAGATTGATGTTGAACATATTTTAATTTAATAAAGGGACACTGGCATGTTGACTGAAATGAGGTGTATTGTGCTTGCTAAATACTTTTGTGTGATCTTCTAGTGATTACATTACTCATGTGCAAGTTGATACGGGTCTTTTTTTTAGGCATATTTTCTAGGCATATAAGAGAAGACTTCAATGCATGCTGCCATAATGTGCCACTAATACCTATTTCTTATTTACTACAACAGAAGTTAGCCAGCGATTCCCAACTACTCATCCTAATGGACGCCAGATCATGCTCACCTACCTGCTGCCATGGCTACATAACATTGAGATGGTGGACAGTAGACTTCTCCTTCCAGACTCCAGCCCCAGTACCCCGGAAGAAGAAATCACAGATAGAGATGGAGAAACGATTAGCGCCTCTGGACTCAAAGGAAACGGATGGGGATCCCCAGAGGCCACCTCCTTAGTTCTTAATAATCTCATGTACATGACTGCAAAGGTAATAATCCCAGCACATATGGTGCGTGTCCTCTTCACATACGTGTACAGCCTATGAAGGCCTGGCTGGTTTACGTGCGCTGCAGTCCCCTTTCTGTGGCTGCAAAGACTTTTCCCTTACATGACACTTAGCACAAAATATTGTGACTACTAGAAGAAAAAGTAAAAAGACCCTTTTAAGTTCCTTAAAAATGTGAAAACTGTGTTTTATTATCTTCATATTCGGAGTATGATCCCTTGACATAAGAAGGCCCAAAGCCTTTGTTGTAAAACTGCCAGGTTCTGATAACATTTCTTGTAGTGATTTCTGTCACGTGCAAGGTTTTCATGGAGACCTTGTATGGTACCAAATATTAGTGTCCCCACAAATACACACATATCCACTGGTCAAGCCAGGTAGAAGGGAGATATTGCTTTATTTGGGAGTTTGAATACACACAAGATCTTCATGACAAAACTGCACCTGATAGAAATTTGTTGACATGTCATCAGAATTTTCTTCAGGGTTTGGTGACCATATCTTACTTAGCACAGAAGTAAAGGTGCCCATACACTTTAAATAGCTGTCAGTCGAACGCTCAACAGCTATTCCTGCGTGTTTATTTCAGTGAGGGGGAAGGGAAACGTCTGCAAAACATCTCTGTCAAGGGCTGATCTGTTACAAGAAAAAAGGATAGGAATTGTGTATGTTGAATTCCAACATACTCTATTTCCTGCTGTCTGGAGAGTTGGGAGACCTCCATAGACATTAGCGAGTCAGTTGGTTCTGCCAAAGTTGTCTGGTTCGTCTGACTATCTACTGTGTATGGGCACCATAAGCCTCTGTTCACATCACATTTGAACAATACACCAAACATTGATCCGACGTAATCCAAAAGCGTGTCCTTTTGGTATACATCAGGAAGGTATACCTTTTTTATTTTTTTACTGTATGTAATAGACTTTTATTCTATACAGAGACATCTAGTTAGCAAAAATGTATACTGTGCAAGGGACTGTACGGGCAATGTATACAACTGTTTGCCTATACGTCGCGGAATACTCCAATCCTATACCTCTGATGGAAGGATCTGACTTGATGTGAAAAGAGCCTAAGATATTAAAACCACTTTTTCGCAATATTAATGTTCACTAATGGTCCTGTTTTTAATTTACTACTGGTATGTCGCTGGGGGAGACTGTTTTCAGAAAAGTTGGTTAATACGAGAGCCGCTTGGCTCCCGAGACCCCTGGAAATTAGCTGGTATTGCCATGGGTAGCCGTGGCCAGACAGAAATGTAGAATTCCATGGTGGCCGTTTAGATTAATAGCCGTCTATGTAACACGTAAACAGTCTGAGTCCTCCAGAGTAAAAGCCACTGCTTCTTAGCAGCCCTCCTCTCTGGCTCATAGAAGTAGGTCCCTAGTGGGAGACACCACGCTCTGACGCCAATATGCCCCAATCTGACATGTGCACTGAGGTTGTCCTGATGGTAAACAATAAGGAAAACTACTTAACCCGTTAGTGACCGGCCCATAGTGTTTCTACGTCGGTCACTAACGGGCCTTATTCCGATGCCAAAGACTTTTTACGTCGCGGCATCGGAATAAGTAAACAGAGCAGGGAGCTGTCAAATCTCCCTGCTCTCAGCTACCAGAGGTTTTACACGGACAGGCATAATACACTGCAATACAGAAGTATTGCAGTGCATTATAAATGCAATCGGATTATCGCATAGTGAAGTCCCCTAGTGGGACTAGTAAAAAAGTTTAAAAAAAAGTTTAATAAAAAGTGACAAAAAGTAAAAAAAAAAAATGAAAAACCCACTTTTCCCCCTTTTATTATTAACAAACAAAATAAAGAAAAAAGTTACACATATTTGGTATCGCCGAGTCCGTAACGACCCCGACTATAAACTTATTACATTATTTAACCCGCACGGTGAACGTCGTAAAAAATAAAATAAAAAAACATGCAAAAATTGCTGTTTTCTTTGAATCCAGCCTTAAAACAAATGTGATAAAAAGTGATCAAAAAGTCGCATCTACTCCAAAATGGTAGCGATAAAAACTACAAGTCATCCCGCAAAAAAAAAGCCCTCCTACAATTGCATCGGCGAAAAAATAAAAACGTTACGGCTCTTCAAGTATGGGGACACAAAAACAAATAATTTTGAAAAAAAAGTGTTTTCACTGTGTAAAAGTAGTAAAACATACAAAAACTATACAAATTTGGTATCGTTACAATCGTAACAACCCGCTGAATAAAGTTATTGTGTTATTTATACCACTTGTTAACGGCGTAAATTTAGGACGCGAAAAAGTGTGGCGAAATTGCTGTTTTTTTTCTATTCCCCCCCCCCCCCAAAAAAAGTTTATAAAAGTTAATCAATAAATTCTATGTACCCCATAATGGGGCTATTAAAAATTACAACTTGTCCCGCAAAAAACAAGACCTTATACAGCTATGTCGACGCAAAAATAAAAAGTGTATAGCGCTTTGAATGAGACGATGGAAAAACGTAAAAAATGGCTTGGTCATTAACGTCTAAAATAGGCTGGTCATTAAGGGGTTAAACACTTTCTCTGATAACTTAACTTTCCATTTATTTGAGTATAAATAATTCTTATGTATTTTGTTTTTGATTTTGTTTCTTGTGCAGTATGGAGATGAGGTGCCCGGCCAGGAGGTGGAAAATGCTTGGAATGCGTTGGCCAATAATGAAAAGTGGAGCAACAATCTTCGTATAACTTTGCAGTTTCTGATAAGCCTGTGTGGGGTCAGCAGTGATACCACTCTACTGCCTTATGTAAGATGATAAACCTTTTCATTTGTTTACTTGTCAAGTTAACATCAAATTAACAGATGTATTAAAAAAAATGAGGTTCTAGTCAGTCCTGGGAACTTGTAGAGCATGTCGCTACCTATTGAATTTCAGAAGAGTGAATATATTCACAACATTCTGTGTTTAAAACTCTGGCCACAGACTTAAAATAACTGTTGGATAAATATTTCATGGCTGACAACTGTGTTAGTCCATTTCCATTTTAGATCTCTATAACGTGCACAAACCTGTAACCACTATGAACGCAGGTGGTTGTGAGCGACTTCCGAACACCTTAGTTGCTGGGGGAAAGCAATAGAGTTGGATTGGGAAAATACAACCCGTTTGGTCAATTATTCCCTCAGTGGAGGGCGTGACACATGGACCTACTGACCATTCGTACATTAGGACACTGCCAGAGGGTACATGGTCAGAGTGGGCCCACATCCTAGACCAGCACATACCAGTTTAAGTGCAGGGTCTGCAAAAGAAAATGCATGTGATAAGTGTTCCTGAAATTTATTTTGATAACCCAAATCAAGTACATCATGGCTATATTAGTTAACAGGGGACACAAAAACTTTAATGCTCGGGGGGCCCAGATCAATCTCAGTCCGCCCCTGGTGTGGCAGCATTTGTAGACAGTAAATTGTTGCCATACATACAGGTGCAGCTACATAGTTGACCAGGTTGAAAAAAGACAAAGGTCCATCAAGTCCAACTAATAATCCTACCGTGTTGATCCAGAGGAAAAACCCCTATGAGGCGGATGCCATTCGTTCCATATTAGGGGGAAAAAATCCTTCCCGACTCCAAATATGGCAGAATAAATCTCTGGATAAACCTCCCATCTCCAGAAATCTAGTACTTATAACTTGTAATATTATATTTTTCAAGAAAGGCATCTGGGCCCCTCTTGAACTTGTTCAATGAATCAACCATCACCCATTGTGGCAGAGAGATCCATAGTCTCATTGCTTGTGCCATTCAAACATTAAAGTCATATAAGACAAACTGTTACCATGTATGTGACATAAGCCAATTAATCAGTCAATTAAACTTATATTTCAGTGTGACCCTTGTCCCTGACTTTCTTTGCAAACACAATTTATCAGGTTACTGTACACCAGCTGAGGGGGTATGTGCACATCGGAGAGACTGCGGCTACTGAACACCAGCAAGGGGTGGTGGTGCACATAGAAGAGACCACGGCTACTGAACACCAACTAGGCAGAACTGCACACAGGAAAGTCTGTGACTACTGAACATCAGCTTGGGGGGGGGGGGGGGGCAAGTAGGAGAGACCGCGGATACTGTACACCAGATTTGGGGGGTGCACATAGGCGAGACCACTGCTAATGAACACCAGCTTGGGGGGAGCACATAGGAGAGACCACTGCTAATGAACACCAGCTTGGCGGGGGTGCACATAGGAGAGACCACGCTACAAAACATCATCTTGGTGAGGGTGCACATAGGAGAGCTGTGAACTTTTGCTAACCTTTTCTTTTACAAAATAGTTATTGCCCTCACGGCACTGATCACCAGGAGAGAGCAGACTTCGTTATTCACTTGGCGACGCTGACCACCGGGAGATAGAGCAATGCTGCATTGTATACTTGTCAAGTGTTCAGCAGCGACAAACATAATGAAGCACTGCTCTCCCTCCTGATGATCAGCACCGTCATACGCACAATGAAGCGCCACTCTCTCGCTGTGTTCAGTGCCGGTCACCGGGCAAGGGAAGTGTGCCAGCAAACCATGCCCCAAGGGCCGGCTGTGGCACCAGTGCCATAAGTTGCTGAGCCCTGGTGTAGAGGATGCCCCCTTGTCATGGTTACAGGTCTAGGTATAAAGAGATCATGAGACACATCTCTGCACTGTCAATTAATATATTTGTACATTATAATTAGTTTGCCCCAAAACCGTCTTTTTGTCTAAACATAATGGTTTGATCATCACTTTTAGTAATGTAATCCACCCATTCCCCTAATAACCTTGGTCATCGTCCTCTGCATTCGTTCTAGTTCAGCTATGGCCACAGGTGCCCATACATATATGTTACAAAAAAGCCTTTCAAAGTATTAGGTCCTTCTGTACTAAAGCGATATTAAAAAGTTATAGTTTAGCTATTTTAGGATTTGTTTCCTGACGAAAATATAAACAAATTCTGCATCTCTATAAAAAATAAATTAGAGGCATATTTTTGATGCACACTGAACTATGAGAACATATAAAATAGTTTTGTTTCCATCATTTTTTTATTAAAGCGTTTCACAAAGTGGGGGGTTAGTTATGTGTTATATAGCAGCTGATCAGGACAAGCTTATGTAAACCTACAATATCGGCAGTAGCACCCCCTGAGATCATCCCACATGGACTGAATTTTTTGCAGCATTATATAGGTTTCCTGCAGATTTTGCACACTGCCTGTGACAGGCATGCTGCAGCATACTGCACACAATGCAGCCTCTCCTGTGTTTTTCCTGTGCCCTAGACCTATATCTTTCTTTAGTACCCTGCTTACAATTTGAAGTAATCTATGGAACTTCTGTAGTTGTGATGCCTGTGCAAGGCTTTATAGACATGTAGTTCCCAGGGTTTCTGCCTGCAGACAGTGGATTCTACAATCACGATGGTGGATAAAGGTTGGATTATTTTCTTCTAATAGAGCAAATTGGATGTGCCAATGGGGGAAATAAAAGAATAATACTATAATGTTGGCTAGTTATGGGGTGCTAAGATCCAAGTCTGACTACGAACGTTAGTTGAATTTGTTGTTTTTTTTAATGGGGGAAAAAAAAAATTATGCTTTGCTCATTTTGTACTTCCGTTTCGTAATTCTGATTCTGCAGATCAAAAAAGTGGCAATCTACTTGTGTAGAAATAATACCATCCAGACGATGGAAGAGCTTCTCTTTGAGCTTCAGCAGACAGATCCTGTGAACCCCATAGTTCAACATTGTGATAACCCTCCCTTCTATCGCTTCACCGCCAGCAACAAGGCCTCCGCTGCTCCCTCTGGTAACGCATGAATGTTTTTTGATCTTTGATTTTTAAGTTTGATTTTTTTTTTAGCTCCTTCATGTGCTCTTAGCTTTTAACTACAAAGTGCTTTGTAGCAAAAGGGAATGATCTAAGAAGCAGAAGAAAGTCTAATGCCTACAAGGATTTTACTCTTGTTGAGATACGGTTTGGCATATTTGCTCTGGGAAATGCAACTCTCTTTTCCAGCACATACAAGTTTGACACCTTGTTTTTTTTTACGGGACTTGACGGTATAAATGACATTCATTGAGGTTCAAGAGATAAGAGATTACAGCTTTTTCTTCTGATTAAACAGGATATTGCTATAGTAATTTAGTGTATGGATAAGCCGGAATAGTTTCCTGATTTCACAGCACCAGGAATAAAATCTATCACCACTAAGAATACAAAGAACATTGTATTACTATGGCATTTGTAGAGAATGGTCATAGAACACTGAATGTGAACATATAGAGGTGGTAAGGAATATAAGGCTATAGGAAAAAATAAAGTCCTGTAATATTCCCATATCATTTATACTATGGAGTGCAAAAAATGTGACGGTTGCTTTGCTTGCTATGGACTTTAGTTTGGTAAAAATACCAAAATATCTGACCGTGTATTCATAACTGAAATATAGTGGGGGACATGTTTCAATTTTGTTGCAACTTAAAGGGGTATTCCAGTTTCAGCAAATAAAGGTTATTCTTTGTATAGTGAAAAGTTGTAAAATTTTCCAATTTTTATTTATTTATTAATTCTACACCGTTTTTTAAAGGCCATGTATTAGAAGCTGTATTGTTCTCTCTCAGCTGAACTGACGGCTCGGCAGAGAGCGTGTTCTGCGTATCCCTGACACACAGGGTCGACCTAATATTAATCATATCTACGGTAAGTTATGAATTTAGACGCGATCGATATTAGATTGATCCTGTGCACCAGAGACACGCAGGACCTGCTCTCAGCCAAGCCGTCCGTTTAGCTGAACTGACGGCATCGGCTATGAGAAAACAATGCAGCTTCTATGTACACAGGATACATAGAAGCTGTATCATAAAAAGTAAAAAAAAAAATAATTTTATAAAAGTTCATTAGAAAAGTGATCTAAAACACATTGATCTCTGCTTATTGTGGTGGAATGGGTAGCTTCATTGTTTACTTCCAGAGGCTGAAGATCTGTCCTGGTCATGTGATTGACACAAAGGGGCAGAGGCTAGGGTGGTGACACACGTAGCGGCATCCGCATGCGGTCGAAAACCACACCCACATCCGGTGGGCACGGATTACGAATTGATAGTTATTGGCCGCATGATTTTACATGCAAAACCGTGCGCCCATTAACAATTTGTAATCTGCACCCACGACATGTAAGCGTGGTTTTTGGCAGCATGAGGACGGGGCTGTGTGTGTCCTCAACCTTTGAGTGGCCAAACCATTATCAGAGCTGTGTTTTGTCACAAGCTGTGCAGCTAGCAACACATGACCAAGATGGATTCCCATCCTATGGAAGTAAATTAGGCAGCATCCCATTCAATAACTGCAAGCAGAGATCTTAAAGTCTGTGAGAAATCAATACACAAAGTATATTAATGGTGTTATTGGATGATACATATTGTGACTGCTAGAGGTCTAAATGCACAATCTATAGTAGTGGCCACCATCTAATGACTACATACCTTTTGTATGGATTAATGTCACACTGTTGAGAATATATGAGGCATTGGAGTATTTCACCCCCTTATGTACCAGGGCTCCAGTACAGCTGTATCTCTGTACCCGCTATAGCTATGCCACTGGCAGATACATTTTGGGTGTGGATGACTCTTTTTGCACACATTGACTCTATCAGTCCGAAATGTTTTATCAGAAATGCTCAATAGTGGTTAAGATAAAATAACTTAGCAGATCGCAACAGACCGCTATAAGCATCATAGTTATTTACTGATAATTGATTGTTGACGAGATACAATATACAGAGTAATAATACAATGTAGAATTACTATTGTTTGTAACCTGAAATATGAGGCACATCTGTAATCTAATGGGAATTTCTGCGGATTTACAGGAACGACCTCGAGCAGTAACACTGTTGTTGCTGGGCAAGATGGATTTCCTGATCTAGAAGATGGCAGAATAGCTAAAGACCCAGATGACAGGTGGGTACCAGAAATGATATGTACTGTATTATTTTGGTCATGCGCTGGCACTGTTGCACCCTATACAAATACCCAGCACTCTTCTAACTTCCAACCATGGAACATTTTTATGCATCATTTCAACGGTGTTAAAGTTTTCAGTTTTGGAAGAATTACCTCCAGCCGTAATGTGCGTTTTTCTTTCAACATGTCGTACTCCCCGGCTGTAAGAATGTGCTTTGAATTTTTTTTTCACCTCATATTTCTTAGCATCATTTATTCAGGATTTCTTGGCTTGGAATGATTCCATACCCTCAAACCATGTTCAGTCAAACTGACTGTATATTATAGATAAATGCTTAATGTCCAGATGTTTTATTCATAAGATTGATTTAAAATCGGAGTGAGAAAGTGAACATTTGGACGACTGTGCCTGGTACTGCTGCTGAGTACAGTCCTGGCCAAAAGTTTTGAGACTGACACAAATTTTGGTTTTCACAAAGTTTGCTGCTTCAGCGTTTTCTGATATTTTAGTCAGAAGTTTCTATGGTATATTGAAGTACAATTATAAGCATTTCATAAGTTTTTAAACTTTTAGTGACAAAGACATCAAGTTTATGCAAAGACTCAATATTTACAGTGTTGACAGTTTTTTTTTTCCCAAAACTTCTGCAATTCGCCCTGGCCTGCTGGTTATCAGCTTCTGGGCCAAATCCTGATGGATGACAACCCATACTTGTCTAATCCGTGCTTTGGAGTTTATCACAATTTCTGTGTTTTTGTTTGTCCACCCACTTTTTGAGGATTGATCGCAGGTTCTCAGTGGGATTGAGATCTGCGGAGTTTCCTGGCAGTGAACCCAAAATGTCAATGTTTTGTTCACCGAACCACTTAGTTATCACTTTTGCCCTGTGACATGGTGCTCCATCCTGCTGGAAAAGCATTGTTCATCACCAAATTGCTTCTGGATTGTTGGGAGAAGTTGCTCTTGGAGGATGTTTAGAAACGATATTCTTTATTCATGGAAGCGTTCTTAGGCAAAATTGTGAGTGCGCCCACTCCCTTAGATGAAAAGCAACCCCACACATGAATGGTCTCCGGATGTTTTACCGTTGACAGAACTCATGTTAGCGCTCACACTTTCTTCTCCGGACAATCATTCTTCCAGATGTCCCAAACAGTCTGAAGGGGGCTTCATCAGAGAAATTTACTATACCCCAGTCCTCTGTAGTCCGATAACAGTACTTCCTGCAGAATATCAGTCTGTCCTTTTATTGTTTTTCTTGGAGAGAAGTGTAGTTTTTGCTGCCCTTCTTGACACCAGGCCAGCCTCAAAAAGCCTTCGCCTCACTGTGCGCGCCAATGTACTGACACCTGCCTGCTGCCATTCCTGAGCAAGCCCTGCACTGGTAGCTGAATTCTCTTTAGGAGATGGTCCTGCCACTTGCTGAACTTTCTTGGGCGCCCTGAAGCCTTCTTCACAGCAGTTGAACCTCTCTCCTTGAAGTTCTTGATGATCAGATAAATGGTTAATTTAGGGACAATCTTACCAGCAGCAATGTCCTTGCCTGTAAAGCCCTTTTGATGCAAAGCAATGAAGACTGCACATATTTCCTTGGAGATAGCCATGGTTAACAGAAGAAGACGATGATTTCACGCACCATCCCCCTATTAAAGCAACCAGTCTGCTCTTATAATTCATTCAGCATGACAGAGTGATTTTGGCTGCCTTGTCCTTGTTAACACTTTCTCCTGAGCTAACGAGAAGATCACTGAAATTGTCAGCTGGTCATTTTGTGGCAGGGCTGAAAATTTATTTTTTGCAATTAATTGCAATTCATCTGATCACTCTTCATAACAATCTAGAGTTAATGCAAATTGGCACTAAAAAAACTGAAGCAGCAAACTTTGCGAAAACCAAAATTTGTGTCCGTCTCAAAACTTTTGGCCAGGACTGTACCTTTAGGCTGGGTTCACACGACCATGTTATGTCCGTAATGGACAGAACGTATTTCGGCACCAAAAACACTGCAGGGAGCCGGGCTCCTAGCATCATAGTTATGTACTCCTAGCGTCGTACATAACTATGATGCTAGGAGCCCGGCTCACTGCAGTGTGTTCGGTCCGGGACTTGCGGCCAAAATACGTTCCGTCCATTACGGACAGAACATGGTCGTGTGAACCCAGCCTTAGAAGTGAAATTTTTCTGATCGGCTGGGGTCCCGGGGGTTGGAATTCCACCAATCACACAATGATGGTTTAGCTTAAGTCCCAGACAGAAAACCCATTTAAGCCTTTTCTTGCACATATATTTTACAGTAAATGTGAAGGAATGTGTTTTTTTTTTCTTTTTCTAACAAAAATTTGTATGTCTTTGTGAAAGAATTGGTTCATGTGGGTATCTTAGAAACAGTTTAAATAATAGAATCTTTATCGTTCATGTTTTTCATCCAGACCATAAATGGTAGCTTACACTACTGCTTACGGATTACGTTTTTGCTCAGTCATATTTCTGTGTAAATATTATAGTTTCTTATCACATCGGAAGTGCAGAACACCAAACTATTTATATAAACAGCTTTCAATCATAATAAGGTCTGTTAGCGGTCTGTAACTTTGGTAAAGGGAGGTAACTGATGGCTGACAACAATTTTTTGGCATACATCTGCCTCCTGTTCCATGGTGCTTCTGTTTTACGTGCATTTTGTGTGTATGTGGATTTCTTAGGTAAAATAGATTGGAAACATCGAAGATGGGTGCCTGGGTTAATGCATACATTCTCTTTTAAGCCAACCATATATATGTATATATTTAATATTAGAGAGAGAAATGGATGGATAGATATTGGATGGATAGATAGATATTGGATAGACCGATATCAGATAGATAGATATTGGATGGGTAGATAGATAGATAGATAGATAGATAGATAGATAGACTACCGTTCAAAAGTTTGGGGTCACCCAGACAATTTTGTGTTTTCCATGAAAACTCACACTTATATTTATCAAATGAGTTGCAAAATGACTAGAAAATATAGTCAAGACATTGACAAGGTTAGAAATAATAATTTTTATTTGAAATAATAATTTTCTCCTTCAAACTTTGCTTTCGTCAAAGAATGCTCCATTTGCAGCAATTACAGCATTGCAGACCTTTGGCATTCTGGCTGTTAATTTGCTGAGGTAATCAGGAGACATTTCCCCCCATGCTTCCAGAAGCCCCTCCCACAAGTTGGATTGGCTTGATGGGCACTTCTTGCGTACCATACGGTCAAGCTGCTCCCACAACAGCTCTATGGGATTGAGATCTGGTGACTGCGCTGGCCACTCCATTACAGATAGAATACCAGCTGCCGGCTTCTTCCCTAAATAGTTCTTGCATAATTTGGAGGTGTGCTTTGGGTCATTGTCCTGTTGTAGGATGAAATTGGCTCCAATCATGCGCTGTCCACAGGGTATGGCATGGCGTTGCAAAATGGAGTGATAGCCTTCCTTATTCAAAATCCCTTTTACCTTGTACAAATCTCCCACTTTACCAGCACCAAAGCAACCCCAGACCATCACATTACCTCCATCATGCTTGACAGATGGCGTCAGGCCCTCTTCCAGCATCTTTTCAGTTGTTCTGCTTCTCACAAATGTTCTTCTGTGTGATCCAAACACCTCAAACTTCGATTCGTCTGTCCATAACACTTTTTTCCAATCTTCCTCTGTCCAATGTCTGTGTGCTTTTGCCCATATTAATCTTTTCCTTTTATTAGCCAGTCTCAGATATGGCTTTTTCTTTGCCACTCTGCCCTGAAGGCCAGCATCCCGGAGTCGCCTCTTCACTGTAGACGTTGACACTGGCGTTTTGCGGGTATATTTAATGAAGCTGCCAGTTGAGGACCTGTGAGGCGTCTATTTCTCAAACTAGAGACTCTAATGTACTTGTCTTGTTGCTCAGTTGTGCAGCGGGGCCTCCCACTTCTCATTCTACTCTGGTTAGAGCCTGTGTGTGCTGTCCTCTGAAGGGAGTAGTACACACCGTTGTAGGAAATCTTCAGTTTCTTGGCAATTTCTCGCATGGAATAGCCTTCATTTCTAAGAACAAGAATAGACTGTCGAGTTTCACATGAAAGCTCTCTTTTTCTAGCCATTTTGAGAGTTTAATCGAACCCACAAATGTAATGCTCCAGATTCTCAACTAGCTTAAAGGAAGGTCAGTTTTATAGCTCCTCTAAACAGCAAAACTGTTTACAGCGGTGCAAACATAATTGCACAAGGGTTTTCTAAGGTTTTCTAATCATCCATTAGCCTTCTAACACAGTTAGCAAACACAATGTACCATTAGAATACTTGAGTGATGGTTGCTGGGAATGGGCCTCTATACACCTATGTAGATATTGCATTAAAAACCAGACGTTTGCAGCTAGAATAGTCATTTAGCACATTAACAATGTATAGAGTGTATTTCTGATTAATTTTAAAAAACTGTGCTTTTCTTTAAAAAATAAGGAAATTTCTAAGTGACCCTAAACTTTTGAACGGTAGTGTAGATAGATATGAGAAAGAGATTAGATAGACAAATCTTAAATGCAAGAAATTAGTGATCAGGGTGTTTTACATTGTAAAAGTACTTAAACTGTTAAAGTAATAGGTGGTCATAAATCCATACAGATGTGTAAAATGAGTGTCCCCCTCCTGATACTGGTTCATGACCAGAGACAATGCTGTCGTCCCCCCTTTCTATTTGGTAACTTAGAGGTTTGTATAGAGAGGGAAGCTCTGCGCAGGTTCACACCGACCATGTGAAGTCTACACTGCAAAGTAGATGGCTACTTAAAGCGTCACTGAGTGAATAGGTGCCATTTATGGATTAAAGAAAAAAAATGCTATGCCTATAAATATATTTCTCCGTCCAGTCAGAAGCTACGTCTGAGAGGCTATTAATACTGTTTGACATAAACGTACAAACGTATATGGACGCTTCATGCACGGACATAACTTGTGCTCAAATGGTCAAAACATGGATGTTACTGGGTGGGTGAATGATTGTTCGATTGCTATCGTGCTGAACTACAGGGACTAAAGTTTAGGATGACGTATTGTAAAATTCCTGCCTTAGGGGCCAAGAGTGCTTGTCCTGTGCCTGTTACGCCTATGGTCGCATTCACTACTTAAACAGGTTTTCCCGCAAAAAGGTTTATCTGACATATCAACAGCCCGGCTTAAGGCTAAGGCTACACAGCGAGTTTGGATTCCTTCCGACTTTAATGTTGCAGTCACGGTAACCTATGAGTCGCAACGCGGCCACATTTACTTTCAATACTGCGATGCACGAAGCCCGACACAGCGATCAAACCGTGATCTTTGGTCATGAGACATTTTTGTTGTGGTCAAAGTCGCCATGTGGCCCTCGTCTACATATACATAGGATTAAAGTCGGCCGAAATGGCCAATTTTGACCATTTCGGACAAACCTACTTTGCAAAATTAACGCAAGCGACCGTTTGCAATGGCCGACGGCAGACTGCTGAAATTGTGATCGGACAGGTGGGAAGATTTTGGCCGTAGTCGGCTGAAAACTTTAAGTGTATGATGTGATCGGTCTAATTCGGCCAATCATTTGCTAATTTGCGCTGGCCCCAGGGAGTCAGAGTTTTTTTTTTTTAGACGGACTCCCTGATCGTCCAATTTACTATGTTATGTTGCTTGTGAGAGTGGTCATACAAACAATAACACGGACAATTGATCAGCCGCATTCTGTCCGATCAAAGTCCTATGTGTATGGCCAGCTTTAGTCTCATTTGCAATAAGAAAGCAGACCACACATAAAAGCATTGGGGTTTCTGTGATTTCCATGCATTACAATCGGAAGGGACTGCACATACGTGTTCTACTCTCCATTGAGAACCGGAATATAACCAAAAATGATCAAATATAATCTTTAGAAACTATTGAGTGATAATCAGTACAGTTTGATTTATTTGTTTGTTCTTTAGGTTTGGGAATGTCATCAGAGCTCATACAAGACTGGAATCCAGATACAGTAACAGTTCTGGAGGATCCTATGACGATGATAAAAGTTAGTGGTGATAAAACTTTTTTAACAAAACCTAAAAAATGCATCATTTAGTATGGGAATCTTGTGGGAATTCATCATTTCCCTTTCACACCTGGCTGCTGCAGTAAAAAATAGCGACTGGAAACATGACCGGAAATTGTTGTTTGAATTTGGCAAAAGAACCAATTTAGAGTCATGAATAGGAATAATACCTGATATAGATGGATCTTTCCTTCTAAAGACTAAACAACCGGATTCAAAGTCGGTAATAGCACCTGGTAAAGTTTGGCAAACGCAAAAGCACACTGCAGGATGGAGGGACCACCACATTGCATTTACATCCTGCGTAGTCTCCTCCACAGTAGAAACTACACAGGACAGCAGTGTTCTTACCTGCCCACAGTACATTGCCTCCCCGGGACTTCTCTGACATTGGGGGAGGGGCCCTCCAGTCACTTCTCTTAATGTGTTCGGAGGACGACCATATACCAAAAGCAGATGAACACAGCACTCCAACATACCATAAATTAGGCCATGTGCTCGTTTCCAGGGGATGAATCCGCTCCCAAATTTCAATATAAAACGACCATAGAACAAAGGAACAGAACCAGGACTTCAAGCTTGAGAGAGGTTCTGTGACGAACCGAAACGTCGCTCACTTGAGGTGAATAATAAATCCACCCGGTTTCATCTATTCTGAAGTCCTGGTGCTCTTCCTTTGTGCCATGGTCGTTTATATATATATATATATATATATATATATATATATATATATATATATATATATATATACATACATAGTCACGAAAAAATGAACACAGCACTCCAAAAAAAACTGAATATCTGGCCATGTGCACGTTAGCAGAGGATGAATCCGTTCCCCAGTGAAGATGTAGACAAAACCATAGAAGGCAGCACGGCACCAGGATTTCAAGGTAGATGAAAGCAAGGTTGTTTAATTTCACCCCAAGTGAGTGACGTTTCGATTCAACACAGGCTCAAACTTGGTACCTGCTGAATGGGAGGCAGAAACACTGGCAGTGACCACAGGCTGCACTGCTACCAATGAGAGAATTTTTTCCACCTAAATGCCTCCATAGTATTATTACTCACACGCATAAGGATATCTGGAGAATGCCAGTACATTACAGATAGAAAAAGTTAAGTTTCCCTAATATGACTAAAGAAGGGTTAATTATTTTACTGGTTTAGTAAAAGTTTTTAAATAAATAACGGCACTAAAAAAAGTACAATAACTATTTTTGTAATACACTTTATTAAAGAATTGCATAACCGTAAAGAACGGAGACCTACATAACGCCTTTCCCCTGTGTTAAAAGCTGCCAAACGGCATGCACCTGCAGCAGAAACCTCATTATTCAGATGTATGGAATAGATTTTAATTTGCTGAAATTTTGACATATTCTCTGCATGTGAACTCCACATATTGTATTTTCGATTTTTTTTTTCATTCTTTTGTAAAAATTACAGGAAAAATATTCATGTAATTTTTAAAATGTAAACACACACACACACACACACACACACACACACACACACACACACACACACACACATCCATACCCATAGTGCCACTGGCAGCAATATTGATATATGGTATACTAGATGGGTGAATAAATATGAGGCATAGTGGGGCCCACTTAGTCTCTATCGCCCAAAGGCCCACATAAGCCTAGACCCGGCCTGAGTGGATTGTCAATACTGATGCCCAGGCTAATGGGGTCCTTCTTACATCCATGTTTTCATGATCATACCAATCTTACTTGCCATACTAGCTGCCACCATTATAATATGCTGTTAGTAAAGTTGTGAATAACATTACTGTATATGTATGTTTTATTGAAGTGCATGACCATATAGCTATATCCTTCCTGTAGAAACTATAACAATAAACTCTTCTATTCTAGATGACCCAGTGTCTCCTTATATCAGCTGGATGTTAAATATAGTGGAGAGTAACCAGCCACAGCCTCTGCCAATGCCCTGCAATGGGGGATGTTGGGCACCACTTGTCGACTACCTCCCTGAGACTATTACCCCCCGTGGACCTCTGCATAGGTGAGGAGCAGTCTGGTTATTGTCAGCTAATCTACGCAAAAAATTATAAAATCTTTGTTTATGTTTGCATTGTGCGTTCTATTGTATTCGAAATTTTACTAATCTGTAAATTTGTTCCTAATATTATTTTGGGCGTTTGTGTACTTTACATACAACATAGAGTAGTGTTTATTATTTATGTTACAAAGTAATGTTTAAAAATTAAGGGTGCGCGTAAACATACAATGTAAGGCGCTACTACAATTTAAGGCTAAATTCACACTTGCGTTGTATAATCCGTTACTCTGATCCGTTTTTTTTATCAGAAGAAGGATAAAAACGCATCCGTTAAAAATCCCATTGAAATCAATGGGATTTTAAATTGCATCCGTTATGTTGGCCATCCGTTTTGTTTTTTTTACAGAGATAACCGTGCAGAGTACAGGACTTTTAGTCTGTTCAAAAAAACAGATATCTAACGGATGGGTTATTTTTATCATTGGCATCCGAGTAAAACCGATACAAATGGATTGTAATCAGTTTTCATCCGTTATTCAATGGTATTTTTAACTGATCTGTTTTTATCCTTATTCTGATCTAAAAACGAATCCGAGTAACAGATTATACAGCGCAAGTGTGAACTTCGCCTAAGCGAATGGGAAAAATATTCCGCAAAGCAAGAACTAGAGAAATCTGTCTAAGTTGTGAAATATTTTTTCCATAGGCATACATTTAGTTTTCCGCAGTATATTCCTACGCTTCAGAAATACGAGACACGCACGCTATGTGTTAGTGCACCCTAATTGTAGTGATCCACTTTGGTTAAACACAAGTACGTACTTTTCAGTCACGTTAATAGGTAGGAGCCCAACAAATATTTGGCCAATCGGAATAACATTCTGTATCAACTGGGGGCTATGCAATAGTAAACTGGGGAATTTAAAATACCATGTAGGTAAAACGCGTACACAATAACGCATATTAGGTGAAGTGGGCCAACAGAAGACCTCCAATATATTAAATTGATGGTCAGGAAGATGTTGGGCATAATGCTAATCAGATAGAGTGCCATATTGATCAAAAACTCTCAGCAGCCAATCCTTTATTGGATTTCGGTGCCGGATCGAAGGGTAAAAACATTACTTACCATCTAATGTTTTTTCTTTCATTATCCTTTCTTCTGACATTGACTGCCTGTTGGAGGCAAAGCGGTCATACGCCTAAAGTAGACGTGAGGTGCGGTCTCGTTCTTATCTAGGGCAGGTTTAGCAATAATCTTAAGGAATGCAGATTTCAGACCCCAAGTAACAACACACAGGAAATGTCCGATGGCAATGCGGTGATAAGCGCGTCTTGTTAGTTCGTTGCTATGTGTACAGACTGCTCGTGTGAGCGCTGTTATCACTGCTGACATTTTTTGCATTACTTTCACTGCTAGTGTCGAAAACACATAAAGAGACAGAAAACAGACCTGTTCTAACAAAACTTGAGATCTTGAGTTCTCACAACATCCAAGAGATTATATTATTGAAGATTTTTGCATTAAGACCTTATTAGTGGATCGTACTCAAGATCTCATTTGTAAATCCGCTATTGTACATAGCGAGCCGTTCTAATAAAAAGTGCACGATGTTGAACCCATTGTGATCTTTTTTTTTCTCTAGGTGTAATATTGCGGTCATATTCATGACCGAAATGGTGGTGGATCATAGTGTGAGAGAAGACTGGGCCCTTCACCTCCCTCTGCTGCTCCATGCTCTCTTCTTAGGTAAGTACCATCTCCCAATGTTTCGCCAATTTCAGCACTTGTTATAGACGTAGGTCTGGCTACTTAATGGAGGAACCAATTTTGAGGGCGGAAAATTTATGTATAAAATGCTGCATATCCAAGCGCTAGAAGTCAATTAGTCGAACAATAAAAAGTGTGCATTCTATCCGTAGTTCTTCATGATCTACTAAATTTACTTGAGGTTTACATCAGTATGGTGAGATACGTTTCGACCATGATTTAATGAAGTTTCAGACTGTGATACCTTGGACCTAGCTGTGGAAATTATTCTGAAGACCCATTCTTCAGTACATGTCCTTATTTACTTACATGGTAATCTAACTGTTTACACGGGGTAGTAATAGTAAGAGTGATTGTGGCAAGAACTGCGCCAATAGTGCAACGCTCTTCTGCGCCATTGTGTCCTCCAAAGTTAGTTTCAGATAGGATTGTTTTCTTCTGGACCATTCGGGCCATGCTGCTGCCTGAGCCAGTTATGTTGTCAGAGCCCGGGCCCAACAGGGAAATCCGATGATCCTTCTTTGGCCTCAAACAACTCTCCCCCTGATTAAACGTTGCTACATGAAAACAGACATAGACACTTGAAGAGTTTGAGCATAATATGGACTTAATCCATATTCAAGCAGGTAACCGTTATCTTGAACCTGTCTCTACTGGTAGAATTCCTTTTCCTTTTTGATAAAAATTTTTGCACCTTAAAACGGTCATTCCTGATCATTGGCCTGTGTTAACGTGGCAATAATCCGCCTATAAACGAGCAAACGCTCGTTTGCCGGGGATTGTACCTTTTATGCAGCCTAAAAAAAGTTGTCCGCAGCACATCTACCCGTGTAAACAAACTTTGGTCCCCATACTGTTGGCATCGGGCCTTTAAATGAGCACTGATCAACTCGTTCTGGGCAGAAATCTGCGTGTGAAGGGACCAGTGTTTTGATTTAAGATTATACATAGTAGCTTTTCAAGAGTATCATGTGTTGGATTTGACAACAAAAGTTTGTGTGGCGATTTACTTTTATTTTTCAAACTTGTTAAATTGTAAAATGAACGTTGAACAGTAATTAAACAGTAATTCTATTTGACAAACTATTTTAGACATCAACAAGGGAGCCAAATGCATTCATTTGAACGTAATAGAACAAGATAAATCTTTCTCAGTGTTCGTGGATTTCCACTTGTGTGTTCTAAACTTAGGACATTAATCTTTGAAACTAATAAAGTCTGAAACATCCAATGTGATTAATTGCTCTAAATAAGCACAAAATTGAGAGTAGTATTTGGTAATCCTGCAGGGGTTAACATCATGCAGGTCTCTTTGGTTATTGTCAAGGAACGCAAAAAGCAAAAGCGATATCTGCTGGCAGTAATATAGTATTGCAACTAACAAATTAGAATTTTGTGCAAGGTTACAAAGGGCAAATGATAAGACACAATAGAAAATGTATTTTAGTTGGCATTCACATAGATGTTTACCCCGTTGGGTTTAGACGTAGGCAAAACTAAAAGTCCAAGTTAATGGATTGTTTTTGGAATTTACACCAGAAATAGCATCTCCCATAAGTAGAGATGAGCGAACTTATGAAAAGTTCGGTTCGGCAAGTTCGCCGAATTTCGTGCAAAAGTTCGATTCGGACCGAACTAGTTCTGACCGAACCTGTAATACAAGAAAGCCCCTAAAAATCGTGTATAACACTGTTTTAAAGCCCTAGAAGCCCTGTATAACACTCTTAGGTCACCCATGAGTGTATCCAAGTACTTTTGAGCTGTCTTTAATGCAAAGTTGGTGTCAAAGTTACGCCAACATGTATGGCTCTAGGAAAACGGATGGGACACGGAGATAACTAACAGAAACCACTGCACTTGTGCATGTTGTATGCTTACTGCATTGTTAAAAAAGGTACAAAAATTTACCATTTTAGGCGGCTGATGCCTGCCAGGGTTCATACATATAAGGTGGTAAAAGAAGAAGCAATGGCTTTTGACAAGCCCTCCAAAAATTGACCCTTTTTATTGGCAGATGCCTGCCGGGGTTCTTCCATACATGGATGTAAAAGCAACAAGCAATGGCTTTTCACAAGCCCTCCAAAAATTGACCCTTTTTATTGGCAGATGCCTGCCGAGGTTCTTCCATACATGGATGTAAAAGCAACAAGCAATGGCTTTTCACAAGCCCTCCAAAAATTGACCCTTTTTATTGGCAGATGCCTGCCGGGGTTCTTCCATACATTGATGTAAAAGCAACAATCAATGGCTTTTCACAAGCCCTCCAAAAATTGACCCTTTTTATTGGCAGATGCCTGCCGGGGTTCTTCCATACATGGATGTAAAAGCATTAAAGCAACAAGCAATGGCTTTTGACAAGCCCTCCAAAAATTGACCCTTTTTATTGGCAGATGCCTGCCGGGGTTCTTCCATACATGGATGTAAAAGCATTAAAGCAACAAGCAATGGCTTTTCACAAGCCCTCCAAAAATTGACCCTTTTTATTGGCAGATGCCTGCCGGGGTTCTTCCATACATGGATGTAAAAGCATTAAAGCAACAAGCAATGGCTTTTGACAAGCCCTCCAAAAATTGACCCTTTTTATTGGCAGATGCCTGCCGGGGTTCTTCCATACATGGATGTAAAAGCATTAAAGCAACAAGCAATGGCTTTTGACAAGCCCTCCAAAAATTGACCCTTTTTATTGGCAGATGCCTGCCGGGGTTCTTCCATACATGGATGTAAAAGCATTAAAGCAACAAGCAATGGCTTTTGACAAGCCCTCCAAAAATTGACCCTTTTTATTGGCAGATGCCTGCCGGGGTTCTTCCATACATGGATGTAAAAGCATTAAAGCAACAAGCAATGGCTTTTCACAAGCCCTCCAAAAATTGACCCTTTTTATTGGCAGATGCCTGCCGGGGTTCTTCCATACATGGATGTAAAAGCATTAAAGCAACAAGCAATGGCTTTTCACAAGCCCTCCAAAAATTGACCCTTTTTATTGGCAGATGCCTGCCGGGGTTCTTCCATACATGGATGTAAAAGCATTAAAGCAACAAGCAATGGCTTTTCACAAGCCCTCCAAAAATTGACCCTTTTTATTGGCAGATGCCTGCCGGGGTTCTTCCATACATGGATGTAAAAGCATTAAAGCAACAAGCAATGGCTTTTCACAAGCCCTCCAAAAATTGACCCTTTTTATTGGCAGATGCCTGCCGGGGTTCTTCCATACATGGATGTAAAAGCATTAAAGCAACAAGCAATGGCTTTTCACAAGCCCTCCAAAAATTGACCCTTTTTATTGGCAAGGGTGAGTAGTAGCAGCACATTAAAAGACACTGGACGACAGTCACAGGACAAAGCCCTGTGGTGGGGCAGGCCTGCTTGTAGCAGACGGGCGGCAGTGGAGGTTTATTGGTGGTAGTAGTCGAGGTAGCCAACACAGACAGCAAGGGTGCAAGCAGTAGTAGCAGTAGTAGCAGCACATTAAAAAAAGAGACTGGACGACAGTCACAGGACATAGCCCTGTGGTGGGGTAGGCCTGCTTGTAGCAGACGGGCGGCAGTGTAGGTGTATTGGTGGTAGTAGAGGTACTAGCCAACACAGGCAGCAAGGGTGCAAGCAGTAGTAGCAGTAGTAGCAGCACATTAAAAAAAAGAGACTGGACAGTCAGAGGAGGACAAAGCCCTGTGGTGGGGCAGGCCTCAGGCCTGCTTGTAGCAGACGGGCGGCAGTGGAGGTGTATTGGTGGTAGTAGTCGAGGTAGCCAACACAGACAGCAAGGGTGCAAGCAGTAGTAGCAGCACATTAAAAAAAAGAGACTGGACAGTCAGAGGAGGACAAAGCCCTGTGGTGGGGCAGGCCTCAGGCCTGCTTGTAGCAGACGGGCGGCAGTGGAGGTGTATTGGTGGTAGTAGTCGAGGTAGCCAACACAGACAGCAAGGGTGCAAGCAGTAGTAGCAGTAGTAGCAGCACATTAAAAAAAAGAGACTGGACAGTCAGAGGGGGACAAAGCCCTGTGGTGGGGCAGGCCTCAGGCCTGCTTGTAGCAGACGGGCGGCAGTGGAGGTGTATTGGTGGTAGTAGTCGAGGTAGCCAACACAGACAGCAAGGGTGCAAGCAGTAGTAGCAGTAGTAGCAGCACATTAAAAAAAAGAGACTGGACAGTCAGAGGAGGACAAAGCCCTGTGGTGGGGCAGGCCTCAGGCCTGCTTGTAGCAGACGGGCGGCAGTGGAGGTGTATTGGTGGTAGTAGTCGAGGTAGCCAACACAGACAGCAAGGGTGCAAGCAGTAGTAGCAGTAGTAGCAGCACATTAAAAAAAAGAGACTGGACAGTCAGAGGGGGACAAAGCCCTGTGGTGGGGCAGGCCTCAGGCCTGCTTGTAGCAGACGGGCGGCAGTGGAGGTGTATTGGTGGTAGTAGTCGAGGTAGCCAACACAGACAGCAAGGGTGCAAGCAGTAGTAGCAGTAGTAGCAGCACATTAAAAAAAAGAGACTGGACAGTCAGAGGGGGACAAAGCCCTGTGGTGGGGCAGGCCTCAGGCCTGCTTGTAGCAGACGGGCGGCAGTGGAGGTGTATTGGTGGTAGTAGTCGAGGTAGCCAACACAGACAGCAAGGGTGCAAGCAGTAGTAGCAGTAGTAGCAGCACATTAAAAAAAAGAGACTGGACAGTCAGAGGGGGACAAAGCCCTGTGGTCGGGCAGGCCTCAGGCCTGCTTGTAGCAGACGGGCGGCAGTGGAGGTGTATTGGTGGTAGTAGTCGAGGTAGCCAACACAGACAGCAAGGGTGCAAGCAGTAGTAGCAGTAGTAGCAGCACATTAAAAAAAAGAGACTGGACAGTCAGAGGAGGACAAAGCCCTGTGGTGGGGCAGGCCTCAGGCCTGCTTGTAGCAGACGGGCGGCAGTGGAGGTGTATTGGTGGTAGTAGTCGAGGTAGCCAACACAGACAGCAAGGGTGCAAGCAGTAGTAGCAGTAGTAGCAGCACATTAAAAAAAAGAGACTGGACAGTCACAGGAGGACAAAGCCCTGTAGTGGGGCAGGCCTCAGGCCTGCTTGTAGCAGATGGCAGTGTAGGTGTATTGGTGGTAGTAGAGGTACTAGCCAACACAGACAGCAAGGGTGCAAGCAGTAGTAGCAGTAGTAGCAGCACATTAAAAAAAGAGACTGGAGAGTCACAGGACAAAGCCCTCTGGTGGGGCAGGCCTGCTTGTAGCAGACGGCACTGGGGTGGATTGGTGGTAGAAGTAGTAGCAGCTGCAGCACCAACAGCGGCACATTAAAAAAAGAGTGGACAGGACAGAATCCCATAGTAGCAGGCGGCAGTAGCAGGCGGCAGCAGCAGCAGCAATGTAAGATCTAATCAGTGGCATCAGGCACAGGGGTTTTAAAATCCTCACCGATCCACGCTTGATTCATTTTCAGAAACGTGAGATTTTCCAAGCTGTTGGCGGACAATCTTGTTCGCTTAGGGGTGACGAAGCCCCCTGCTGCGCTGAATACCCTCTCTGACGCTACACTGGAGGGTGGACAAGACAGTACACCCATGGCAAACTGGGCCAGTTCTTGCCAATGATCCAATCTGCTGACCCAGAAGTCCATGGGGTCTGGGATCAGCATTTCTGACGGAGAAAGGGCACAGTCCAAGTACGAGTGAACCTGGTTGTTTAGGTGCTGCACCTGGAGATGGTGAACATCCCTTTGGTGACTAGTGCTACGATGTGTGTCAGGTCGGGGTATTGGATGTAAAAATGTTGTCATCATATTTTCCAAACTGAATTGGCTGCTGCTGCTGCTGCCGCTGCTGCCACGGCTGCCGCCTATTGCAGAGGTAGCTCTGCCAGAGGCGGTGGAACGATGAGACAGTGGGGAGCGGAGAGTGGCCCCCTGGTCAGACATGCTTGCAGCGGGTGTCTGCCGTTTGAAAGCCATGACAAGCTGGCTGCATAGCTTCTCTCTATAATAAGCCAATTTTGCCTCCCTCTCGGAAGGCGCAAAAAACTCCCCCATTTTGGCTTTATACCGAGGGTCTAAAAGTGTGGCTATCCAGTAGTCATCTCTTTGCTTCATGCTAACAATACGACAGTCAGCGCGCAAGTAACGAAGCATACAGCTCGCCATCCTGGCCAGCGTTTCAGAGGGCCCGGTTGGTTCCATCTCCGCCCCATACTGCCATGGTTGTCCATCATCAAGGTCGTCGTCAGACTCGTCATCACCACCATCACTGTCATGTTGTGCGGCTGCCTCGTCCCCTATCCCTTCCTGTGATTCCATCTCCAAATCCAGCTCCTCTTCAGGTCCTGTTTCCTCATCCTCCTCCTCCTCCTCAACATCCATAGCCAGATGTGATCCTTCCTCCATCCTTTGCTGAATCATCGCTGTGAGCGTTTGCTCCATAATGAATATCAGCGGCATAACATCGTTCATTCCGCTAGCGTCACGGCTCACAAATCGTGTGGCCTCTTCAAAGGGCCTCAAAACGCGACATGCGTCTCTAACCAGCTGCCAGTGCCTGAGCTCGAAATTACACTGGCTCCAAACGCTGCCCGTCTGCTGCATCAGGAAATCATTCACGGCTTTCCGCTGTTCGTACAGACGGTCCAACATGTGCAGGGTGGAATTCCATCGTGTTGGAACGTTGCAAATCAGGCTGTGTTCTGGGAGATTGTTTTGACGCTGCAAGTCCAGGAGGGCGTGCTTAAATGCATACGAACGTCTAAAGCGAACGCAAACCCTCCTGGACATGGCCAGCACACCCTTCAAACCAACATATGACTTTAAGAAGCGTGTTATGACCAGATTGATCACATGTGCCATGCAAGGAGCGTGTGTCAGGTGACCTAGACGCAGTGCAGCCACAACGTTCTTGCCGTTATCAGAGACAACATTGCCCAGTGTGAGTTTCAGAGGAGACAGCCAGCGTGCGATTTCCTCCTTGATGCACAGCAGCAGCTCCTGCCCTGTGTGGCTTTTCTCGCCCAGGCTCAGCAGGTGTAAGACAGCGTTGTGGCGCTTCACCTTGCACCTATGAAAAGAGGAGGGAGGAGGAGTGGAAGATACGCTGTGTCCTGTCGGGGACGGGAAGACCTCCAAGGAGGAAGGCAAGGAGGAGGAGGAGGAGTAGGAGGAGAAGGATGGTAGGCGCCTGGTGTCCGGAGTTGAACTAGAAACATACAAGCGTGGAGGTGGTAATGCCTGGCATTGCTGCGTTGGTGCATCGGACTGCAAAATATTGACCCAGTGGGCCGTGAAAGACATGTACTGTCCCTGCCCATAGTTGCTGCTCCACGTGTCGACGGTGGCATGTACCCTGCTGCACACGGATAATTGCAAGGACTTGGACACCTTTTCCTCGACATGCTTGTGCAAGGCAGGGACAGCTGTTTTGGAGAAGTAATGTCGGCTAGGTATTCGCCACCTAGGCTGAGCGCACGCCATCAATTGCTTGAAGCCGGCGGAGTCGACCAGGTGGTACGGCAGCGACTGCACCACCAACAACTTTGCCAGGTGTGAATTAAGCCGCACGACAAGTGGATGACTGGGTATATATTGTTGCTTATTGGACAACGATTCCGTAATGGATAACTGACGGGACATAGGAGGAGCACTAGATGACAGTGATGATGATGATGACAACGACATGGTGGATAAGGCCTGGCTACTACTTAGATGACAGGGACTCGGAGCAGCAGCAGCAGCGGAAGAGGGGTCTTCATTAGATGTACATGATGGTGGGGCATGTTGATTGTCCCACATGGCCTTGTGATGCCGTTCCATGTGTTTACGTAGAGCAGTAGTTCCTACATTGCTGCCCTGCCCACGCCTTACTTTCTGCTTGCAGATACGGCACTGTGCCATGTTTTCCTCCTCTGGGAAGGTACAGAAAAATTGCCACACGGCAGAGTACCGTAAAGAGGTAGTACCACGTCCACCACCACCACCACCACAACCACCCGAGCTTGCCCCTTGTCTGGCAGGCTTTTTTCGGGAACCTACACCAGCATCTGTGTCGCCGTCACCGGCTCCTGAGCTGACCCTACCGCTGCAACGTTTTGCAGATTGACTTCTGCCCCTACCTCGGCTTGGCTGTTTATCACATCCAGTGCCGCCACTACTACCCTCCTCCTCTGACGCCGTCATCACCTCGTCACCTGGTTCCCACGTCCTGTCTAAAACAACATCATCATCATAGCCTTCCTCATCATCCCCGCCACTTCTGTCACTGTGTTGTGAATGTGATGTGACATCATGGCGGGCTCCATGCCCCCCCTCATTACTGCGTCTGCCACCACGGCTACCACCACCAACACCCCCACTACCGCAGCTATGCGTCTCGGTCACCGCTTCCACCTCCACCACCGCCGCAACACACTCCGTTGGCTGACTCGCGGAAAACAAATCATCATCATCACTATGTTGTTCAGTATCTTCCTTCGCACCCGAGGAGATGTCTCTTAGGACTCTCAGGAAAGATGGCTTCCCGCTAGGAAGGGGGAGCGAAGACATAGATGATGGAATGGAAACGCTAGAAATACCTATATTACTACTGTCACCGTGCCAAGGAACTGTAGAGGATCTGGAATCCAACGAAACCTGGCTTGAAGCCAGATCGTCAGAGTCTTCCTGCTGAGATGACCGCGAGCCAGCCAACCAGTCCACAATGGCCGTATTGTCTAAAGTAACCCGCCCACCGGAGGAGATGGACAAGTCTGGCTTGCTGATACTACTACTAGCAGGCACATGGCAGCTGCTACTAGTGGAACTGGGCACATGTCTTGTGCCACAAATGCTGCTACTGGGTCTGGCACCAACAGATCCAACATTTGGACTGGAAGAGGAGACGGCATGGGTGTTTCTTCCTCTACCCCGTCCTTTCACAACCTTTTTTTTCCCAGACATTTCAGAGCCCCTTTTAAAAGCGTATTCACACACGGACACTGGCTTGGCAAATGGCAATGAATGAGAATTTCAATCAGCCTCGCTGCAGTGCACTCAGGGAATGCTGGGCCTTGTAGTACTACTAGGCTGCCTGTATGGCAAGTTGGATTGTTATTCCAGCGATGAGCCCCTTTTAAAAGCGTATTCACACACGGACACTGGCTTGGCAAATGGCAATGAATGAGAATTTCAATCAGCCTCGCTGCAGTGCACTCAGGGAATGCTGGGCGTTGTAGTACTTCTAGGCTGCCTGTATGGCAAGTTGGATTGTTATCCTGTTAATAACGGCCAGGGATGAGCCCCTTTTAAAAGCGTATTCACACACGGACACTGGCTTGGCAAATGGCAATGAATGAGAATTTCAATCAGCCTCGCTGCAGTGCACTCAGGGAA
Organism: Rhinoderma darwinii; assembly: GCF_050947455.1. Lineage (NCBI taxonomy): Eukaryota > Metazoa > Chordata > Amphibia > Anura > Rhinodermatidae > Rhinoderma > Rhinoderma darwinii. The sequence goes on from NC_134688.1 coordinate 64,763,229, forward strand.
TGCTGGGCCTTGTAGTACTACTACTACCACTACTACAAAGGCTGCCTGTATTGCAAGTTGGATGCAATGGGGATGAGCCCCTTCTAAAAGCGTATTCACACACGGACACTGGCTTGGCAAATGGCAATGAATGAGAATTTCAATCAGCCTCGCTGCAGTGCACTCAGGGAATGCTGGGCCTTGTAGTACTACTAGGCTGCCTGTATGGCAAGTTGGATTGTTATTCCAGGGATGAGCCCCTTTTAAAAGCGTATTCACACACGGACACTGGCTTGGCAAATGGCAATGAATGAGAATTTCAATCAGCCTCGCTGCAGTGCACTCAGGGAATGCTGGGCCTTGTAGTACTACTACTACCACTACTACAAAGGCTGCCTGTATTGCAAGTTGGATGCAATGGGGATGAGCCCCTTCTAAAAGCGTATTCACACACGGACACTGGCTTGGCAAATGGCAATGAATGAGAATTTCAATCAGCCTCGCTGCAGTGCACTCAGGGAATGCTGGGCCTTGTAGTACTACTAGGCTGCCTGTATGGCAAGTTGGATTGTTATCCTGTTAATAACGGCCAGGGATGAGCCCCTTTTAAAAGCGTGTTCACACACGGACACTGGCTTGGCAAATGGCAATGAATGAGAATTTCAATCAGCCTCGCTGCAGTGCACTCAGGGAATGCTGGGCCTTGTAGTACTTCTAGGCTGCCTGTATGGCAAGTTGGATTGTTATTCCAGGGATGAGCCCCTTTTAAAAGCGTATTCACACACGGACACTGGCTTGGCAAATGGCAATGAATGAGAATTTCAATCAGCCTCGCTGCAGTGCACTCAGGGAATGCTGGGCCTTGTAGTACTACTAGGCTGCCTGTATGGCAAGTTGGATTGTTATTCCATGGATGAGCCCCTTTTAAAAGCGTATTCACACACGGACACTGGCTTGGCAAATGGCAATGAATGAGAATTTCAATCAGCCTCGCTGCAGTGCACTCAGGGAATGCTGGGCCTTATAGTACTACTACTACCACTACTACAAAGGCTGCCTGTATTGCAAGTTGGATGCAACGGGGATGAGCCCCTTATAAAAGCGTATTCACACACTGGCTGAGTAGTGAGTAGTGGATGAGCCCCTTCGATTTCTGAATTCCTGCCTTTTAGATTCCTAAAGCTTTCCCTTACTGCACAGAGATGCTATTCCTACAGCTCCTGTCTGTAAAATGGCCGCTGAGCTCCGTGCATAGACTTTTATTGCAGGCTTGAGCCCGCCCCTATGCTGCCTCCCGATTGGCTGGGAGAGCCGTTTGCAAGGCATTATGGGGTAGCCTGATGTCAGGTGATCTTCTGTAATCCTCCATTTTAGATGTAACATGTGGCAGGCGCCAAAATGTAGCCGGGTTCGGTCAAAACGGGTTCGGCCGAACCCGGTAAAGTTCGGATTCGCTGCGAACCGAACTTTTCCTGAAGTTCGGACCGAAACCGGGTTCGGTTGTCCCGGTTCGCTCATCTCTACCCATAAGCCCAAAAAAGAGCCCAATAGCTGTTTAGGGGGACACGTCTACCTACATAAATTAGCCTCAGAAAGCAGCATCGTATGAGTACTAGTTTAGTCATGTTTTTCTAATTTTTATGGGTTTTCTTCCTTTTAATATTTGATTCAGTTGTGAAGAATTTCCTGCTTTCCTCCCATATGCTTCCTTACCTCTTCGCACAAAATTATATTTTTTACTCAGAGTTACAAATATCATTGAGGGCCCATTCACACAAACGTGAATAACGTCCGTGTGCTACGCATCAAATCACTCTCAGCACACGGACCCATTGAAACTCACTGCATGTCCTATACTGGTGCGTTTTCACACACCTACGCGCCCATTGAAGTCTATGGATGTGTGAAACAACGCACTGCACACGGATGCACACCCTTGTGTGGCGCGTGATTTGCATATCTATTCGATTGAAAATAAAAAAAAGATGTGCTTTGCGAGTGCATGAATAATGCATGCCACTCGCAAGACACACCAATGCATAACACAACACACAAGGACCAGGGTCACGCGCTTTGTGAATGATGCCTTAGAGTAAAGACAACTTGGACAGTGATTTAGGTCTTATGTGCTTTGGCAAACAAACGGTATGATGCAGCACTTCATGAAACATTCTCAGGACTTTGTCTTTATGTACTGGGGGCATTTATAATGTTTATACAATAAAGGACCAGTACGCTTACGTGTTTCAAACGCCAATTGCGTTCTTAGTCAAAGCCATTATATGCTTCGGTATTGCTTATTATTTCACTCTTTCCGTTAAGTACCTCATGGCTCTCTGAATAAACCCATAATGTAAAAGCATGTTGATAGGTTAAAGAAGACCTCCAGTGGTAACACAACTTTCCATGTCTTCATTCCCACCTGTAAACACACTCTCTACACTTCTTTTATGTATCCTGTACTTACTTTTTGAACTGCTGTCTTGTCTGTGCTTTAAAAAAGCCTCAATCTTGACTCTTAGATTTCCCCAGCTTTCTCTTCCTCTCTGCTTTGTTATCAATCCACTGAGAAACCATAAATATACAGACAGGGAGGCAGCACTATATTCTTCTATATTATACCTGTGTGACAGGAACCGGTCTATGCATCAGCGATAGCTGATGATAGAAGTTTCTCTCCCCCCCCCCCCCCCCCCCCCTGTGTAAAACTAGTGTGGTACAGGAACTGCTGAAGCATGTGATGGGTGACACAAGAATTTCCATAGACTCTAGTAGAGAAAGCGTGTCACCGAGCCTGATTCACACTACTGTTAAGCAACCATCCCAGTCTGAGATATAGAGATAGAAGCATCAAGAAAAATAACAGGTGAGAGGCTGACCGATGGAGTACCATAATGGTACACGTGGGAAGTTTAGTTTTGGCCAGTGTCCCTTTAAATTCTTCTAAAATTGTTCTTTGTGTGGATACATGTGTACATTAGAAAAATGTTTAGTGGGGCAGATGTGATTTGAGAATGAATTCTCTGTATTTTCAGCTCTATATAAAATTCAGTCTTCTGGTTCTAAATATCTGCTCCTATGTCTTTTCTTAGGTCTGGACCATTACAGACCTGAGGTCTTTGAACATAGCAGACGACTTCTACTTCACCTTTTGATTGCACTATCCTGTAATAGTAATTTCTCTAGCATAGCGTCTGTTCTTCTACATTCCCGAGAGATTAATGAAGCCAAAACATTGACCGTGCAGTCCTCCAGCCACTCAGAATACCCATACACAGGTAATCACAAAAATTCCCAGACGTATTCATCAATCAGGTTTGATGTTTACAAAAAGGGAAGAAATCTAATGTGGTCTTCTATCCAATGAATGCTGGAAATAAATGTTGGAATAATTCACAACATAGCGAAAGTTTCTTTAGGCTGGATTCACACGAGCATGTTCGGTCCGTAAAGGACGGAACGTATTTCGGCCGCAAGTCCCGGAGCGAACACACTGCAGGGAGCTGGGCTCCTAGCATCATAGTTATGTACGACGCTAGGAGTCCCTGCCTCTCTGTGGAACTACTGTCCTGTACTGAAAACATGATTACAGTACGGGACAGTTGCTCCGCAGCGAGGCAGGGACTCCTAGCGTCGTACATAACTATGATGCTAGGAGCCCGGCTCCCTGCAGTGTGTTCGGTCCGAGACTTGCGGCCAAAATACGTTCCGTCCTTTACGGACCGAACATGCTCGTGTGAATCCAGCCTTACGGCTGTGATCCTTCCATCACTAAGCAGGCAGAGCATCTTTTCATCTACATCGATTTTTGGCCACCAATGGAAACATTTTACCAATGGCCCTAAAATTTATCAGACGGGTTTATACAATGGAAATGCCAATTATTTACAGGGCTATTCCCATTTTAGAATGTTATGGCATATCACTAGAATATGATCGTTGGGGGTCGGACCCCATCGATCAAGTGAAAAGGGGCTGTGTGGTAGTTCCTTTCCTGGCGGATGGTTGGGAGCCGCTGTATAGGGAAAATCTGCAATGGGTCACCAGCGCTTAATCAATGCTGCTGCTACTTCATTCTGAGGATGGGAGGGATCCCCAGCAGTAGGACCCCAACTAATCTTAACAATATGCCATTAATTAATAAAGTGAGAAAACTCCTTCAATGTGATTAAAAAGCACACAAAAATGGTGTATAGTAGGTTTCATTTTAATTTTACTAGTAGAAATTAGATTAAATCCATGTCATGTACTTCTAGTTGAATTATTTGGGACGTTTGTAGTTGGTTGAATTTTTTTCCCCACCTAATCACTATTGTTGCCCCCAATCACCAGATGCCCATGCTGTCTAACTGCACTTCTCCTACCACCCTCTACCATAGACAGAAACATGAACACTTGTACATTTTCTTATACATTGCTCTACGTTTTCATAGTTTGCAAATATCAGTTGCAATATGGAATTTGCAAGAAAAGAAAAAGCCTGTCTGAGCCCTTAGACGTGTCTGTGTGCGTGCTGCAGGGAGATATGCTACATTCCTGTATTATCTTTGGCAGGAGGCTTTGACTTTCTCCGGGAGTACCAGTCTTCTCCAGTGCCAGACTCTGGCCTCAGTTCTAGTTCTACCTCCTCCAGTATCAGCCTTGGAGGAAGCATTGGGAACATCCCCCAGATCAGCCAGGAGATTGAAGATGTTGACTCATCAGCTGAGATGGATGAAAAAGCCAACAAGTTAATAGAGTTCCTGACTACCAGGTGAGCGTGCGGTAGGAGGAGGTTATTTTATCTGAACTCTTAAATATGCTGCTGACACCCTAACTTTTTATGAGGCCTGTGATAGGAAATCATATTCTGATTCTGGTCATTAGTGTTTGTGTAGCATGAACAATACCCAGTTATTTTCCTCATAGCAATGTTCTCTATAAAGTGAACAATACAGAAAGGGTTAATAGGTTAATGGCGCTCTACCTTGAAGGGTTCTGTTCACGATCAACATGTTAGTACATTTCTCTGCATGCAAATGCCGAACCCGTTCGATTAGGTTTTTTTTGGAAGGGTTTCTAAAGGGGTTGTCCGGTTTCAGTAAATTGTAATTAATTTTTTCGTATTCTAAAAAAAATTATACAATTTTCTAATATAGTTTCTGTATTAATTTCTCATGGTTTTTAAGATCTCTGCTTGTTGTTCAGTAGGAACATTCATTGTTTACTTCCCATTTCTGTCCGTGGTCATGTGATGGACATACAGGGGCTGGGATCATTTAAAGACACAGCTCTGTTACACATACTGTAATGAGCCGCGCACCTGTGTGTCCATCACATGACCATGGACAGAATTTTATTCACTGGAAGTAAACAATGAATGTTCCTACTGAATGACAACAAACAGATCATTAAAACTGTGAGGAATTCATACAGATAGTATATTGGAAAATTGTATAACTCTTATTTATACAAAAAATAACTTTTATTTGCTGAAAGTGCACAAGCCCTTTAAGACCCAGTTCACACAGAGTTTTTTTTATGTGGAAACAGCGTCTGAATCAGCAGCAAACAACGTCCGAAACCGCCTACCATTGATTTTAATGGGAGGCGGAGGTGCTCTCCTTACCCGAGTGGCTTTTAGCCGCTCGTGGGGAAAAAAGGCACCATGTGCTTTCTTGCCACGGTTCCACCTCACATCAATGGGAAGCAGAAAAGGTGTTTTCCGCTGTGTTTTGTGCCCGCGGGATGACGGGATCTGAATTGATTTGGGCCATAAATCTACAACTCTCATGCAGGGTCATAGTCTGGCCTAGTAAATGATGCCGGGAAATGCCCCTCGCAGAAGTTTGCCAATGGAACCCACCAAAAATCGAATGCAGAATTTCTCAACCTTTTACCTCAGGAAAAAATGATTCCCTTCCCGATGGACCTCAACAACTACCTAATTCTAATATCACTAGGTTATAAGGAACATCAGGGTGGCCCAGAAACACTGATCAAATGTCTATTATTCCTGGTAGGTTAACTTTCAAAGAAAACCCATTTAAGATATTGGATTTTTCTTTCTGATTGTGTTGTTTCCCCCCAAGATAAGCAGCATGAGCCCTCTGTCTGCTAACCCTATATGACATTTTCCATGGCTCCATAGATGTTTGAGGAATGGAGGATTTGACCATTTCAATTCTTGGCCTAAAACATGTTTGGTCCTGAAGTAATTTAAGTGTATGGCCAGCAGCTGTGTCAATATGATATCTGTGTAATGCCATCGCATTATAATACTTGACATTTCTTAGAAATGGCCGAATGACTCTTTATGGCTGTGCGCCAAGTACCCATGGAGTACAGCATAATATGTCAAATAAAGGGAATTATCTTGACCAAAATCTGTACTTTCAGTCTCCTAACCTCTGGGTAAGGAATACACGAGTAAATAATTTAGCCGATACTACCAGCAATCAGAATTTTCATAGATGATCTATATATTTATGGTAACCAAATCATCATCTTCTGATGGTCCTTATTGTTCATATTGTAGCATAAAGCAGTCGTTACCCAACAATTCCCAATACAACCATTGCAAGTTGTGTCTCTGGTTCTTAGTCATAGTCGTATAGTACAGCTCAGAAAACCAGTACGGGTAATTTAGATAATTTTACATAGTTTAATAAAAAAAATCTATGAAGATGTTATACGTTTAGTGGAAAAGGCATGATCATAGTGTATAAGGCATGAGGATATTATTGTATTAACTCACATTTTACTGGCTGCCTTTCCTGTTGTTGGTCTATGGAATGTCTACGGCAGGGGTGGGGAACCTTTTTTCTGCCAAGGGCCATTCGGATATTTATATCATCATTCGGGGGCCATACAAAATGATCAATTTAAAAATGAACCTGCTAAATTTGTTCAAACATTTAATTAGCCCACCCCTAATGTGACGACTGGAGCTGCTTCTCTTTGTTGAGGTGTGTGATGTTAGCCGGTATTGATGATGTGGCTACTGTGTCGGTCAGTCCGGAGCAGTTGTCTCTTTGGTAAGTTTTGAAGTTGTTCCTACTTACTTAGGGTTTTCCCATCAGGGCCATTTATGACATATCTACAGGATAGATGATAAATGTCAGATAGATGCAAGTCCCACCTCTGGGACCTGCACCTATCTCTAGAACGGGGCCCCTTAAACCCTGTTCTATCTCTCTGTGTTCCGGCTGATTTCCAACCATGAAGAAGAAAACCGCATAGCTCGCTGAGCTACGCTGTTTCCTTAACTCCCATAGTAGTGAATGGCAGTTACGGAAGCAGCGTAGCATGCGAGTTACGCGGTTTCTGTAACTACTATTCAGTTCTATGGGTGTAAAGGATCTGCCAGACACAGCTTCTGTGTCGACGCCCGTGGTTAATCAGTCTGCACCTGCTCCTAAGTCTGATAGAGTGACTCGATCATCTACCACTCGGGCTGGGAGGCTGAGAAGTGGGAGAGCCTATCACAGCCTGGCCAGACGGAGCTAGCTCCCGCCCTCTGTCTATTTATACCTTCATTTCCTGCTCCTCCTTTGCCTGTGATTCTGCCTGTTTCCTGGCTCTGCTGCTGGCTGCTTGTACTATTGACCTCTGCTTCATATTGACCCTGACTTTACTGACTACTCTCCTGCTCTGCGTTTGGTACCTCGTACACTCCTGGTTTGACTCGGCTTGTTCACTACTCTTGTTACTCACGGTGTTGCCGTGGGCAACTACCCCATTTCCCTTAGCTTCTGTGTACCCTTGTCTGTTTGTCTGTCGTGCACATATTGAGCGAAGGGACCGTCGCCCAGTTGTACGCCGTCGCCTAGGACGGGTCGTGCAAGTAGGCAGGGACTGAGTGGCGGGTAGATTAGGGCTCACCTGTCTGTCTCCCTACCCCGTCATTACAATGGGACTTACGGAAACCACGTAGCTCAGCAAGTTATGCTGTTTTCTTCTTCATGGTCAGAAATCACAAGCATCAGCCACAACACAAAGAGGTAGAACGATGTTTAGGGGTCCTGTTCTTGAGATAAATCTGGGACCCAGAGGTGGGACCCACATCTATCGGACATTATCCTGTGGATATATCCTAAATGTCTTTGATGAAAAAAGCCCCTTTAAGTTACCTGACCTCACTTCGAGTAAGTAGGGCGGGGTGGACGGAGCCAAGGAGGGAACGACAAGGCGGCAGCGGCGGTCAGAGTGAGGTTGGGGCATACTGTGACAGAAGTGGACCAGTCTCGTCACCTGACCTCACGTCACTGATTCGGGTCAGGTGACCGGACTGGTCCACTCTTGGGCTGGCAAAGTCCAGTCACCTGACCACGTCAGTGGCTCAGTTCAGGTGACAGGACTGGTCCACTCTTGGGCCGTCACGCACCGACCTCACTCAGACTGCTGCTGCCCGTCAGCCCTTCTGCTCCTAAATGTGAGTGAGTACGGCGGACTCATGGCGGCAGTCAGAGTGAGGTTGGGCCAGACCAAATGATCCGGGCCGGACGTTACCCACCCCTGGTCTACAGCATGAGGTAGTATCAATGAGGTTGTTTTGTTTTTAGAAAGTCTATTTTCTAACCCCGTATTAGGGCGTTCAGAATTAATAAATGGGCTTCCCCTAGCCTGTGGTGAGAGCAGCTATAAAGAATGTCTCGTCCTCTGGAGGACCCAGTACATCAAAGCGTTAGCTGGCCAGGCCATTAATTGTAATAGGCATTGTGTAATGCTTAATTTTTCCTGTGGTGGTGCTGCATGGGAATTTAACACTTTCTGCAGGTTCCCTCAAAGATTACAGCTGATTGCTGGGGATCCCAGAGGTGGGTGAACCTTCTAAAAAAAATAAAAAATGGACTGGAGACAATGGTTTTAATAAATTTGAGAAATATAAATAAAAGTTACTCTCTATTCATTTATAATGTATCACAAGACACTTCAGTTATCTAAAAAATGTTTATCCAGTTGGTGGTTTGGGAAGAAAAACTCTAGAGACTGATAGAATTCAATAGCGCCATCTACTGATATCACATAAGCTTGTTTCACAGATACTAGTTAAAGCTGTAGGCACCTTTTGGGATCTGGGTTTTTCTTTTATATTGAAATGCATTTATTTGGAGATAATTAGAAAACGGAGTGTGCCTTAGCAAACGAAAGGTCATTAGCTATTAAGGGAAATTAAATTTACTCTCATACCAATAAATGTATGGTCTTCCATTCTTTCAGGGCCTTTGGGCCACTCTGGTGTCATGAAGATATCACACCCAAGAACCAGAATTCCAGAAGTGCAGATCAGCTCACCAACTTCTTACGGCATGTAGTGTCTGTATTTAAAGACTCGAAATCCGGTAATGCTTTTTGTCTGATTAATAAAATGTCATTCTTAATTTTATTTTATTTCCATTTTTTTGGGGTAATGTTTAAGTCTTTGAATGTGTCTCGATAAAAGTTTGATTAAGGCCCTTGTCAGACGGCTGTGTTTAAGGGTTTGGTTCATTAGAACCGCTTGGGGTCCAGGTTGTGCTGCCATCTTAAACCGGCTTTACTCTAAAAAAAAAAAAAAAAAAATCCCAATGCTCTGTGTGTTGTTTCTTTTTTGTTTTTTTTAATCAGTACAAGATTTATATCTCATGACCCCGTAAGCACAAAGGGGGCAATTTATTAAAAATGGCATTTTATTTGCCGGTCTTAATGGTAGGAAAATTGGAATAAACTGCGACACATTTATTTAGTGGCGAAAGCCTCTTAATAAATGTGTTGCATCTTTCAGCTAGGCCATGCGCCACAATTGTAGTGCAACGACGACGGCCATGCGCCATCCATTCTCCCCATCAACCGTTAAAAAAACAAAAAACCATACTCACCTGAACGCTCCTCTTCTCCCCTCAGGCTCCCTCATTACTCCACCTCGGCTCATACAAGATCCAGATGCCGAGTAGCCTCAAGGCCTTATATGGGACATAGCACTCAACGTCATCAGTGGTGCGTCGCATACAACATCCTGATGCTGCACGACGTCGGTACGTTGTATGAGCCGCGTTGGAGTTATATGTGAGCCCGTGGGGAGAAGAGCGGTGAGGTAAATATTACTTGACCAGGAACAATCAGAGCTGCATCACATGTATAAAAGTATTGAATGAAGACTAATGAATTAACTTCCAGTGCATTATTTATAATATGGCACTGACTATTAAGAGGGGCCCCTTCCCTCAAGGCTGCCCCTAGGCAGGTGCATAGAGGATGAATTTACATGTCTTCTCGATATTTCTAAATACACATTCATTTCATTTGATTTTTTTATGTGATGTAAATACCTTATGGTCTAAGATTTTTTGCCATTCTTCGGTGGATCTTGGTGTCTATTGCTTTATTAGACATGGTGCTGCACTGCCCCCTGCTGTGTCCCTGTATAATGACTCCTCCTACGGGATCCCTATCAGTCGTCTCTAGTCCACTGCCAGCCAGATCTAAAAACAAATTTATTCATCATGTATGGCAGAATGAGAGATCATCTGTATCCACGACACTTTTTAATATGAAGCTTCCTGGATCATTAGCCACTTTGACACTGCTGGACGTTAACATGCTCAGAAAATTCAGTGAGAAAAGCAATTCAGGGTAAAACTCAACATTAGGCATCATGCACATGACATTTCTTTTCGGGGACCGCAAAACACAAATCCTAGTGGCTTCCGTGGTCTGTAAAAAAATAATTCTGGACCCATACAATAGAATGGGTGAGAAGGACCGCAAATACGGACAAGAATAGGACATGTTTTATAATTTGCAGAACGGATATACGGATCCGCAAAAAAAACTGATGTGTGCCCCATACAAATGAATTTCGTTACACAGAGTAGTAAAAAACAGGGACAAGCGCTTCATGTGTGGGGGACCTTAGGTTTTTTGGGGTGGTGTTTGCAGTTATTCTCACCTTTTTTTGTTGTGCAGTGAGGCACAACTCAACGCATGTTATAGTCAATGTATCCCATCCACGGAACTGTCCGCCGTGAGTCTTCCCAAATCTCTCGAAGGAAGCTGATAATTCAATAGGAATAAAAAGGTATAAAAATAAGTAGTTACTCTGAGACTCTCTGTGGTGCTGTTCCTCAGGGAAAATGCAAAGGCTCTTTTGTCTTCATGTATAAAAGAGTTTTATTGCATAAAAAGTAATCGCAGTGTACAAGATTACGCGTTTCGAGCCTGAACCAGGCTCTTCATCGGATGAAAACACTGTGGCTCAGTATGCTATCCACAAAGAAAACAGATAGGACACTGAAGAATATAACGGTCGTGTGCATGAGCCCTTAGGGGTTATTATTTTTGTTTTTTGTTTTTTCTTGTTTTTGATGGTTCTTATTACATTTCAATAGATAGCATCTGTTTTAAGAAGGCTCTACTGTACTGCCCATTAAGGTTCTGTTCACACTAGCGTCATGGCTTCTATTTATAACAGATCCGTAGTAGAAGAATCCAAACGGTCCCCATTGACATTATTGGAATCCGCTGGCGTCCCAGTTTTGACGGCAAGAATATTGCTGCAGACTGCGATATTTTTTCTGCCAAAAATACCGGAATAGCCAATTGAACCCCTACATGTGTGAAAAGAGCCTACTTTTTTTTTCTAGGAACTAAATTTAGTTCCCCTGACAACCATAACCTGTCTGTCTATCCAGTCTTAAAAAATTCTTTCTTAAAACAAAATTAATTTCCAAATTTAAGAAAAATATTGTAAAATTTTGGAAAAATACTATTAACTAATGTTACATACTCTAATGAAAGTGTCCGATAAATTGTAAATGATCTTGTTTCATGTTCTGGCTCAGGCTTCCACTTGGAGCAGCACCTAAGTGAGGTGGCTTTACAGACTGCACTTGCCAGCTCTTCAAGACATTATGCTGGTCGCTCTTTCCAGATCCTTCGAGCCCTAAAGCAGCCGCTCTCTGCCCATGCCTTGTCTGACCTTCTTTCTAGGTTGGTAGAGGTTATAGGAGAGTATGGAGATGAAATTCAGGTATGTCCAGCTTACATTGTTGGCACAAATTGCTATGTCAGTGACAGAGTGTTCCTTAGAATTTTGGTTAACTTGAGAATACTATGGAAAAAACCTACAAACACAGACCATGATACTTGTATAGATGTGGCAATCTGATTATGGCAGGTGCTCAAATATTTGTAAAAGTATACATTTTATTAAATCCAAAAATTTAAAAACACATGTATCTCAATATAAAATTCAGAGATGACTAACCACAGTGAGGTAATGGACACCAAATAGCAACAGTCATTAATGCACAAAAGTACAAAATCTAAACATGTCACAACATGGGTACAAAAATAGAGTTTATGCCTTTAATTAAATATGTACACCGGCACAGAGACGAAGGCCTTGAGCCGAAACGCGCGTCAGGGTGTGACGCCAGGTAGCCATTACTGATCTCATCTCTATATATGCCATCTACTCATTTTTATAGCTTATTAAAATACTATTTAAATGTCATCTAAACCTCACCTAACAATTACAAGTTAGATGTATGCATGGAGATTGAGACTACATCATCTCTCTCTCTGTGCCTGTGTACATATTTCATTAAAGGCATAAACTCTATTTTTGTACTCATGTTGTGATATGTTTACATTTTTGTACCTTCGTGTATTAATGACTGTTGCTAGTTGGTGTCCATTACCTCACTGTGGTTAGTCATCTCTGAATTTTCTATTGAGATACATGTGTTTTTAAATTTTGGTATTTAATAAAATTTATACTTTTATAAATATTTGAGTGTCATAGACTCTATTTTGTTGTAAGTTATTGTTCTCCATTGAGTTAAATTATATAATTTGTTATTCTTGCATAACATCAGGCATATGTATGCCTCCCACTACATACTGGTTATAAGCATGGGATTATTCCCATCATGGTAGAGGGGATTTATGGTTGATCTCTGCTTTAGGTTTAGCTCACATGGGTGAGTCCATAAATATTAGGGTCAAGCTCTTCTGTCCTGTCCTGTCACCTGTCCGAACATGTCTGTTTTAGTAAATAATTGTATTCCCTATGAAATAACAATGCTGCCGCATATTTTCTTAGATCTCTATGTTCTGCCGTTCCTGTTATTCCTAATAGAAATGTATGAATAAATCAACAACTGGGTGTCACCATTCCCCTCGTCAATAGGGGCGTGTCCCATCATACCCTGACATCATCGCCACTGATTGGACATTTTAAGTTTGTAGGGACTCGCCCCAATTACAAGGGGAATGGTAACACCCAGTAGTCAATGTATTCATACATTTCCAGGAGGAATAACAGAAGGAAGGCACAATGCAGAACTCTTAAAAAACGGGTCTCTTTTGAGGGAGACCTCCCCCTACCAAGAGATTTCCAATCTGGGCATTTACGATTCCACTGATGATTCTTAGCAGCCATCTTCAAAGTGTCAATACATTACATTTGGAATTGCCCCTTACCAGCCATGTACACAATCGCTATTGATATCTAGAGTTCAGAGATCTTCCAACATCCTAAATGTGGCAGCACATTTGGCCATGAAGGCCAGGGGGTAAACTGGGATTTGGCATTTCTCGATTTTCCATTTTTCTTTTGCACTAGTCTAAAGGCTATGTACACCTTTGAGGCCATTTTTTTTTTAAATAAATAGATTAGTCAGTGTGTTTAGTGTAACTTTGTATTTAGTCTTCATTAAAAAATGGTTTTACTTTTGGAGATACAGCTGTTCTGTATTCTCTATACAGAGCAGCTGTATCGCTTGTTTTACACTGAATCAGTCAGTCCCGCGGACCAGACGGGTTCAGTGTTGGTGGGTCCGCAGGATCCAACTGTAAACTATCACATCTATGTTCATAAGGTGAGGGTACACATAGGGTACTGTGCATTTTCTTTATTTATCATATCTTATTCTTGTATTACTTATTAACAATTTTGAATGTAATATTTCTTTCTTATTATGGCAGGGCTACGTCATGGAAGTCCTTCTTACACTGGAAGCCGCAGTTGATAACTTAGCTGACTGCCTTAAGAACAGCGATCTGCTGGCTGTGCTGTCCAGGTATATATTATTAGTCTAGCAATAGTCACCCATAGCAGGCTGCAGTCTACATTTTGGCTGTATAGTACATTGAACATTGCAAGAACATACTGTATAGCACAATAATGATTCTAACTAAGTGCTAAATGTATCTGATTCTCAAAACTTTTGTGGCAAGTTATAAAAAGTTCAAAACTAATTCTCTGTACTGGACGGTTAAGCATGTACAAAATTATTAAGGTCTCTATGATTAATCATAATCATGACCAAACCTGTCCATAAATTACATGGTCAATTATTCATTGGAATCACTGGCTTCTAATACAAAATTTTCCCTGCAGTGGGCGCTGCAAAGGAAATGTATAGCCAGTTGCTAGGGTTTCTGAGGTTTGACCCAGGGCAATCAGCTCATCGCCAAGTGGGGTCTAGACAAGGGTTGTCTTCATGAGATAAATTATGAGATATTTGATTATTTACACATGCTTGTGCGTTAATTAAATAAATATTGGACTGTATATCATTTTTAAAAGGGAAAATACAACCAATATATCACATAACATTTATAAATGCGGGGTTAAAGTGCCCATATAGGTTAGATGAAAGTCGGCCAAACCTGACAATTTTTAAGTAACTGACTAATGTGTATGGAGGGTGTCCCAACCTTCCCCAGACACCAGATGTCGGGGGAAAGACTGATCGGGCATGCTTGACTTAAGCTTGCCCGATCCTTTGTTCCCGCAGGAGGTAAGCCGCCGCCAGAGGACTAGCAGCAGTTTAGTCCTCTCACCCCCATTGAAAACACATGAATGCTTGGCCTAGCCTGTATGTGTATGTGGATTCCGCAGGATTAGCTGTTGTAAGTGTATGGACACCTTTTGACATGGCCACACCCCAGACTATATCTGGTAGCCCCACTTAGAAACAGAATTGTCATTAAGTATCTTTCCTTGTGTTCTATCCCAGTGTTTTACAATTAATATTTGCAAGACACTTATCCGGATTTAGCTAGCAATTGGATGTTGCTTAAGCTTAATACTTAGTAACGTGCAGTCAGTATGCAGCAGATGTTGGCGAGTCTCTGGAGTTGATGGTCAGAAATGGCACGCTGCATTTGCATAATGCATAACCAGCAGAGTATTACATTACTTATAGATTGATAGGTATTACCCTCATACAATTTTATATATAATATGTTGGAGCAATGAGATTCACACTAGGTGTACACCACCGGTTTATGATATATGTATAGTAACAGGAAAGGGAAAGAGGAAAGTAGTGTGATCAAATAATATTGAAAATAATAAATTCTTTATTAATAAATAGTTAAAATAACAATGTTAGCTGAAAATTTGTAGTGCCAATGACCCCTCACTTGACACTATAGACAAATAAATGTCTTAATTATTCTTACTCCGTTGGGGAAATATGCGAGTAATGGGACAAGTAGCCTAAATCTTAGATGTATATTGATATATTGATTAGCCCACAGTTGTATATGCTAAAGCAAAGTGTTGTGGAAATTACACAGCTAGAGCATTAACTTGAGTTGGTTGTAGTGGTACACAATTCTCTATAATGCTGTGCTGAAGGTTCCTTCATCGGGCTGTAATGTTAGCCCAGCGATGGAGGAACCTAGTAAAGTGACAGTCACTGCGTGTCTGTCAAGTTGCACATAGACCATATCAGCATACAATGTACAATGCTGAGCACGGTCAAATGAGAGAGAGTACACGGCAAAAGCCGGGATAAGCTGTCTGGGTGCTTGTTAGCACGTCCAGTGCAGCTAAACACGGTCCCTATTTGTGGGCTATTGCAGCTCACTGAGCACAGAATGTGTGTGCAGCCTAGATGGAGAGACTGCTAAATCAACAGTCTCTACGTAGCGGCTCAATGGTCACACGGCTCAAAATCAAAGTGCCGTTTGTGAATAATGAACCAGTGTAATCTACAGAGCAGAGCCGAGATCAGCTGTCTGGGTGCTGTCAGCACGTCCAGTACAGCGTAGTACGGACTCTCACTGCAGGCTGCTACGGCTCACTGGGCACACACTGTGTGCTGCATCGAGGAGAGACTTTCAGGATGACAGTCTCTGCATTCCTGTGGAGCTTCTAGTTGATCACTACGGCATACAGGGAGTAGTGCCGTTCGTGATCAGAAAGGGAGTTTACAGTGTTGAGCCCGGATCAGCTGTCTGGGTGCTAACAGCACATCCAGTACAGCTCAGCACGGTCCCCCACTGCAGGCTGCTGCGGTTCCCTAGGCACACACTGTGTGTACAGTGTCAACAAGAGACTGTTGAAATGACAGTCTCTGCGGTCTTTGAAGCTGCTCGTTGATCATTACGGCACACAATAGACAGTGCCGTTCGTGACCAACGACCAGGGAGTTGAAGCCTGTGTGCCGGGATCAGCTGTCTGGGTGCTACTCAGCACGTCCAGAGCAGCCCGGTCCCTTAGTTTGAGCTGCTATAATTGACTGAGCGCACGTACTATGTGCAGCTTCAGTGATAGAGGCATAGAGGAGTCCCTGTCTCTTAGCAGATATTCTGCCACAGTTGTTAGTTGGAGACTAGTGTCTCAAAAAACGGAGTTAGTGTTAGAGCATGAAACATTGTTGATAGTGAAACACCCGACGCGCGTTTCGCCGGAACTTCCGGCTTCTTCCAGGGGTGGTGGCCGCCGGACTCACGGCCCAGATATACTAAAAATTCCTGATTGACAGGAATAGAGACCAATCAAGACAATTGTAGATTGGAAACAGTGTGACAGTGCAACGTGATACTTCCTGTTAGTTCTAGGAATGTATCAATGTTAAAGTAACATTGCCTGATCTAAGAATCAGTCAATTCACGACGGAAAGTACGAGGATTATGCTTTGTGCTCACAAAACAATTACACATATGAAACTATCATTGCAGAAATAAACATGCAGCAATTATTTTGGAAAGGGAAGGTGATAAAAGTTATTATTAACAAAAATATCAGTATTAATCTGTTTGTCCAGTAGTTTTGATTTTGATGTACAGCCTGAGACAACAGCTGTAGATCAAGTATATGCATCATTCAATTAATGATTACAGTTGTGATAAAAACAAATGAATCTTACACCATGTTAGGTGAGAAGAGAAGGAAGGTTGATAGGTTGTAAAAATAATATGTTCAATGCTGTTAAGCATAATTACATCTAATGTGTATAGACTCATAAGTCCATGATACTAGGATGGTACAAATTGATTACTGTGTATATCGGAAGCAGACAGTCACATAAGTGTAATGGCGGAAATAATTATCAATCCCGTCATACCTATACAGTAAAGAGATGTTCTGTTATAATTCCTGGTCACTTTCGCTCAGAGATCAAAGAAAACAACCAAAATTAAAATTATCGTTTAGGCCAAACGGTTTAACGGAGTTCATACGGAATATCCACTCGCTTTCTCTTCTCAAAAGAGCCTCATCGAGGTTGCCTCCTCTGATACCCATATTAATTTTAGAAATGGCCCAACCTTTTAGAGTCCGCCATTCCAGGTTGTGTCTCTCTTTGAAATGTCTTGCAATTGGGGTGGGTGTGAATATTTTCTTTTGGAGTTTACATTCCTTCTCAGTTCTATCATAGTTTATGATCGTCCTGATATGTTCTCCAATGCGGATTTTTAGTGCTCTGATCGTTTTGCCCACGTATTTCAAGCCGCAGGGACACTCCAAACAGTACACTACTCCCTCGGAATTACAGTTCATATATTCTCTGATCTTGTACTGTACCCCAAATCCATCAATGAATTGCTTGGTTGGAGTCAGGATTCTGCATGCCTTACATAGTTTACATGGGAAAAACCCATTGTTCTGGACTTTCTTAGAAATATCGCCTCGTGTAAAATGACTTGCGACCAAGAGATTTGATATGCTGGTTCCCTTACGATACCCCGATAGGGCTCTCTCTCCCAGAACCACATTTAAATTAGGGTCAGATTTGAGGACATGCCAGTGTTTGTTAATGATCTGCATCATGCTGTCCCAGTCTGCATTGTAGTTAGTAATAAACCTGGGCTGTATAGGGCATTCAGTTATTTGATTATCTTTCTCGGCTTGTGTTTTTTTAGGAGTAAGAAGTTCTTCACGGTTCGTTCTTAAGGCTATGTTGTAGGCCTTTTTGATATTACGGTTAGAGTAGTGTCTTGCCTGTAATCTAGCCTTCAGTTCCACTGCTCGTTCTTTAAAAATAGAAAAGGTTGAGCAATTACGCCTCAATCTTAAGAATTCACCCTTCGGAATTGCCCTAATCGTGTTTTTGGAGTGTGCGCTTTCAGCAGCCAACAAGCTATTAGTCGCGGTTACTTTTCTATAAAGATCAGTGTGGAGGTTCCTCTCTAGATCTGTATGAATGAGAATATCCAAAAAGGGAATCGACTGTTGATTGTGTACAAGGGTCAATTTAAGGTTAAAGTCATTGTTGTTTAATTCCATGATGAAGCGCTCCAGATCTGTGACTGTGCCCCCCCAGATGACAAATATGTCATCAATATAGCGCCTCCAAAGGCAAACATTATCTGTCAAAATTTTCATCAGATAAACAATGCTATAAATCACTATGGGGGGATCCAACAGTTCAGTTTTTAGACGAATACAACGTTATGATCTCAGAAGGTCTTACATTGGGAGCAATCACTGTTAATGAAAAACAATTTCTATCTGTTAAGGACCCAGATTCATTGATGGATTTGGGGTACAGTACAAGATCAGAGAATATATGAACTGTAATTCCGAGGGAGTAGTGTACTGTTTGGAGTGTCCCTGCGGCTTGAAATACGTGGGCAAAACGATCAGAGCACTAAAAATCCGCATTGGAGAACATATCAGGACGATCATAAACTATGATAGAACTGAGAAGGAATGTAAACTCCAAAAGAAAATATTCACACCTACCCCAATTGCAAGACATTTCAAAGAGAGACACAACCTGGAATGGCGGACTCTAAAAGGTTGGGCCATTTCTAAAATTAATATGGGTATCAGAGGAGGCAACCTCGATAAGGCTCTTTTGAGAAGAGAAAGCGAGTGGATATTCCGTATGAACTCCGTTAAACCGTTTGGCCTAAACGATAATTTTAATTTTGGTTGTTTTCTTTGATCTCTGAGCGAAAGTGACCAGGAATTATAACAGAACATCTCTTTACTGTATAGGTATGACGGGATTGATAATTATTTCCGCCATTACACTTATGTGACTGTCTGCTTCCGATATACACAGTAATCAATTTGTACCATCCTAGTATCATGGACTTATGAGTCTATACACATTAGATGTAATTATGCTTAACAGCATTGAACATATTATTTTTACAACCTATCAACCTTCCTTCTCTTCTCACCTAACATGGTGTAAGATTCATTTGTTTTTATCACAACTGTAATCATTAATTGAATGATGCATATACTTGATCTACAGCTGTTGTCTCAGGCTGTACATCAAAATCAAAACTACTGGACAAACAGATTAATACTGATATTTTTGTTAATAATAACTTTTATCACCTTCCCTTTCCAAAATAATTGCTGCATGTTTATTTCTGCAATGATAGTTTCATATGTGTAATTGTTTTGTGAGCACAAAGCATAATCCTCGTACTTTCCGTCGTGAATTGACTGATTCTTAGATCAGGCAATGTTACTTTAACATTGATACATTCCTAGAACTAACAGGAAGTATCACGTTGCACTGTCACACTGTTTCCAATCTACAATTGTCTTGATTGGTCTCTATTCCTGTCAATCAGGAATTTTTAGTATATCTGGGCCGTGAGTCCGGCGGCCACCACCCCTGGAAGAAGCCGGAAGTTCCGGCGAAACGCGCGTCGGGTGTTTCACTATCAACAATGTTTCATGCTCTAACACTAACTCCGTTTTTTGAGACACTAGTCTCCAACTAACAACTGTGGCAGAATATCTGCTAAGAGACAGGGACTCCTCTATGCCTCTATCACTGAAGCTGCACATAGTACGTGCGCTCAGTCAATTATAGCAGCTCAAACTAAGGGACCGGGCTGCTCTGGACGTGCTGAGTAGCACCCAGACAGCTGATCCCGGCACACAGGCTTCAACTCCCTGGTCGTTGGTCACGAACGGCACTGTCTATTGTGTGCCGTAATGATCAACGAGCAGCTTCAAAGACCGCAGAGACTGTCATTTCAACAGTCTCTTGTTGACACTGTACACACAGTGTGTGCCTAGGGAACCGCAGCAGCCTGCAGTGGGGGACCGTGCTGAGCTGTACTGGATGTGCTGTTAGCACCCAGACAGCTGATCCGGGCTCAACACTGTAAACTCCCTTTCTGATCACGAACGGCACTACTCCCTGTATGCCGTAGTGATCAACTAGAAGCTCCACAGGAATGCAGAGACTGTCATCCTGAAAGTCTCTCCTCGATGCAGCACACAGTGTGTGCCCAGTGAGCCGTAGCAGCCTGCAGTGAGAGTCCGTACTACGCTGTACTGGACGTGCTGACAGCACCCAGACAGCTGATCTCGGCTCTGCTCTGTAGATTACACTGGTTCATTATTCACAAACGGCACTTTGATTTTGAGCCGTGTGACCATTGAGCCGCTACGTAGAGACTGTTGATTTAGCAGTCTCTCCATCCAGGGCCGCCATCAGGGGGGTATTAGGGGTAGTGGTGTGAGGGGCCCGGCCAAAACTAATTGAAAGGGGGGCCCGGCAACTGCCTCGACATTCTTTTGGTAGGAAAAAACGGGCCCCTGCAATGGGGCCCGTTTTTTTCACCAAAAGAATGTCGTGAGCTGCTGCTGCTGCTGCTGCTGCGGGCCCCCTCCCCTCGTCATGGGGGGCCGTCAAACCGTCCGCCCGCGCGCGCACCCGATCGCGCGCACAATGAAACTGCCGCGCGTGCGCACTCGCGAGCGCGCATCCACGAACGCCCGCACTGGAGACCGCCCGCGCGCGCACCCGCGATCGACCGCGCGCGCACCCGCGATCGACCGCGCACCCGCGACCGGCCGCGCGCGCACCCGCGAACGAAGCGCGCGCAGCCGCGGACACACATGGACAAAACTTACCTGGAGCCTGGCTGGAGGTGAAGGACTGGACGTCTGGACCGAAGACCTCCCCTGGAAGACATCGCCGGAAGAGGACTGGAGTGGGAGCAGCTCTTCTGACACAGTGAGTAAATTATCTCAAAGTGTTGTTTATGTATGGCCCTGTTTACACAGTATTTTGCAGGCAAAAAAAAATCTGCCTCAAAATTCCTTAAAGAATTTTGAGGCAGATTTTGCCCTGCCCACACTATCTTGCCGCGTTTTTTTGCTGCGTTTTTTGCTCGCGGCGATTGAGGACAGCAGACAAAAAACGCAGCGAAAAATGCATTTTCTGCCTCCCATTGATTTAGATGGGAGGTCAGAGGCGGAACCGCGGCAAGAAAGGACGTGCTGCTTTTTCTTTTTTCCGCGACTGGCTCCCATTGATTTCAGATTAAATCAATGGGAGGCGGTTTTGGAAGTTTTTTGGTGCTGATTCTGACGCAGTGTCCGAGTCAATATCAAGGCCCAAAAACTCTGTGAACTGGGCCTTATTGTTAGGGCTTATTCAGACGAACGTGTAATACGTCCGTGCAACGTGCGTGATTTTCACGCGCCTCGCACGGATCTATGTTACTCTATGGTGCCGTGCGGACTGTCAGTGATTTTCACGCAGCGTGTGTCCGCTGCGTAAAACTCACGACATGTCCTATATTGGTGCATTGTTCGCGCATCACGCACCCATTGAAGTCAATGGGTGTGTGAAAATCACGCTCAGCACTTCCGCAGCCGTATAAACTATGAATGAAATTAGAAAAGCACCACGTGCTACAAACATACAAACAGAGTGTCATAATGATGGCGGCTGCGCGAAAATCACGCAGCCGCGCATCATACGCTGCTGACATACTGAGCTGTTATGGACCTTTTGCATGCGCAAAACGCCACGTTTTTTGCGCGTGCAAAAAGCACACGCTTGTGTAAATCCGGCCTTAGGGTAGGAACACACTAGGCATGAACACTGCGGATTTTATGCAACACATTTTATTGTGGATAATCCGTAGCGTATTACAGTCGCAGCAGAGTGGATGAGATATGAACAAATCTCATCCACACGCTGCAAAAATAATGGACCTGCCGTGCGGCTTTGGCTTTTTAAGTCGCATGTCAATGTATTCTGTGGAATCGCTGCTCCTCTGTTGCGGAAATGCTGCGGTTCTGCCGCAAAAATCACACAAGAGAAGAAAAAAAAAGGTACTTTTTTAAATTGATAAAGTTTAGACTTACCCCGCCGTAGTCCTGGTGACGCGATCCTCTATTCTTAACGCAGCTCGGCCTCCTGTCATGACGTTTCATCCCATGTGACTGATGCAGCGGTCACATGGTCTACAGCGTCATCCCAGGAGGCGGGGCTACGTTCAGAAGAGAGAGATGCGTCACCAGGACTACGGCCCTGGCAAGTCTAAACTTTTTTTTCCCTGCAGGATTCCCGCAGCGGACACGCCTCACGAAACCTGCGCCGCTATTTGGTGCGGTTTTGCTGGCAGAATTCCCTGCGGCTCCCGGGATAAGCTGTGTAGTTTTACTCAGCATATCCGCCTGGTGTGTCCCTTATGATGTCGCTCCTGGAGCTGCTGCCGCTCTCTAAATAGGCAGTTGGTCCAGTAGAATTTGGAATTATTTTTTTTTGTGAACCAGCTTAAAAAAATACAAAACTTTTGTGTTAGGGCCTGTTCACATCACCGTTCGCTTCCGCTCCGGGGTTCCGTCTGAGGTTTCTGTCGGGTGAACCCCGCAACGGAAAGTGAAAGTGACAGCACAGCTTCCGTTTCAGTCACCATTGATCTCAATGGTGACGGAAACATCGCTAATGGTTTCCGTTCGTCACCATTCCGGCTGGTTTTCGGACGGAATTAATAGCGCAGTCGACTGCGCTAATGGTGATGCAAACGGAAGCTGTGCTATCACTTTTACTTTCCGTTGCGGGGTTCACCCGACAGAAACCTCAGAAGGAACCCCGGAGCGGAAGCGAACAGTGATGTCAACAGGCCCTAACACCAAAGTTTTGTATTTTTTTAAGCTGGTTCACAAAAAAAAATAATTCCAAATTCTACTGGACCAACTGCCTATTTAGAGAGCGGCAGCAGCTCCAGGAGCGACATCATAAGGGACACACTAGGCGGATATGCTGAGTAAAACTACACAGCTTATCCCGGGAGCCGCAGGGAATTCCGCCAGCAAAACCGCACCAAATAGTGGCGCAGGTTTCGTGAGGCGTGTCCGCTGCGGGAATCCTGCAGGGAAAAAAAAGTTTAGGCTTACCCCGGCCGTAGTTTAAGTGACGCATCTCTCTCTTCTGAACGTAGCCCCGCCTCCTGGGATGACGCTGTAGACCATGTGACCGCTGCAGCAGTCACATGGGATGAAACGTCATGACAGGAGGCGGGGCTACGCTAAGAATAGAGGATCGCGTCACCAGGACTACGGCCGGGGCAAGTCGAAACTTTTTTATAAATTTAAAAAAGTGGCTTTTTTTTTTTTCTCATTTGTGATTTTTGCGGCAGAACCGCAGCATTTCTGCAACATAGGAGCAGCGATTCAACAGAATACATTGACATGCTGCGGCTTAAAAAGCCAAAAAGCCACACTGCAGGTCCATTATTTTTGCAGCGTGTGGATGAGATTTGTTCAAATCTCATCCTCTCTGCTGCGACTGTGATACGCTGCGGATTTTCCACAATAAAATGTGTTGCATAAAATCCGCAGTGTTCATGCCTAGTGTGTTCCTACCCTAAGGCCGGATTTACACAAGCGTGTGCTTTTTGCGCGCGCAAAAACGTGGCGTTTTGCGCTTGCAAAAGGTCCATAACAGCTCCGTTTGTCAGCAGCGTATGATGCGTGGCTGTGTGATTTTCGCGCAGCCGCCATCATTATGACACTCTGTTTGTATGTTTGTAGCACGCGGTGCTTTTCTGTTTTCATTCATAGTTTATACTGCTGCGGAAGTGCTGGGCGTGATTTTCACGCACCCATTGACTTCAATGGGTGCGTGATGCGCGAACAATGCACAAATCTCGGACATGTCGCGAGTTTTACGCAGCGGACTCGCGCTGCGTGAAAATCACTGACAGTCTGCACGGCCCCATAGAGTAACATAGGTCCGTGCAAGGCGCGTGAAAATCACACACGTTTCACGGACGTATTACACGTTCGTCTGAATAAGCCCTAACAATAAGGCCCAGTTCAACGTTTTTGGGCCTTGATATTGACTCGGACACTGCGTCAGAATCAGCACCAAAAAACTTCCAAAACCGCCTCCCATTAATTTAATCTGAAATCAATGGGAGCCAGTCGCGGAAAAAAGAAAAAGCAGCACGTCCTTTCTTGCCGCGGTTCTGCCTCTGACCTGCCATCTAAATCAATGGGAGGCAGAAAATGCATTTTTCGCTGCGTTTTCTGTCTGCTGTCCTCAATCGCCGCAGGCAAAAAACGCGGCAAGATAGTGTGGGCAGGTCAAAATCTGCCTCAAAATTCGGTGCGCGCTTCCAGGCGGTCGCCGGTGCGCATGCGCGGGAGTTTGCGTGGTGCGCGTGATCGGTCGCACGGGCGGCGGTGTTTGACGGCCCCCATGCTACCCAGGGCCGCCATCAGGGGGGGTATTAGGGGTACTGATGTGAGAAGCCCGGCCAAACCTAATTGAAAGGGGGGCCCGCAGCTCATGACATTCTTTTGGTGAAAAAAACGGGCCCCATTGCAGGGGCCTGTTTTTTTTCTACCAAAGGCAAGTCGCGGCAGTTTGCCGGGCCCCCCTTTCAATTAGGTTTGGCCGGGCCTCTCACATCAGTACCCCTAATACCCCCCCTGATGGCGGCCCTGGGTACCATGATATAGTACTGGACGGAGTACCGTTAACAGGCGGTGCCACGGTAGGGGGGCCCAGAAAATGTAGCTGTAGGGGGCCCTGAAATTCCTGATGGCGGCCCTGTCTCCATCTAGGCTGCACACACATTCTGTGCTCAGTGAGCTGCAATAGCCCACAAATAGGGACCGTGTTTAGCTGCACTGGACGTGCTAACAAGCACCCAGACAGCTTATCCCGGCTTTTGCCGTGTACTCTCTCTCATTTGACCGTGCTCAGCATTGTACATTGTATGCTGATATGGTCTATGTGCAACTTGACAGACACGCAGTGACTGTCACTTTACTAGGTTCCTCCATCGCTGGGCTAACATTACAGCCCGATGAAGGAACCTTCAGCACAGCATTATAGAGAATTGTGTACCACTACAACCAACTCAAGTTAATGCTCTAGCTGTGTAATTTCCACAACACTTTGCTTTAGCATATACAACTGTGGGCTAATCAATATATCAATATACATCTAAGATTTAGGCTACTTGTCCCATTACTCGCATATTTCCCCAACGGAGTAAGAATAATTAAGACATTTATTTGTCTATAGTGTCAAGTGAGGGGTCATTGGCACTACAAATTTTCAGCTAACATTGTTATTTTAACTATTTATTAATAAAGAATTTATTATTTTCAATATTATTTGATCACACTACTTTCCTCTTTCCCTTTCCTGTTACTATACATATTACATTACTTAATGGCATTGTGTTTTTCCTTTAGCAAATCTAAGCTCATTCTGCATCTCACCCTGAATTTAGATGGCGTTTTTCTTTATTTGATTACATTAATCTGTGTTTTATTGAAATGTCACATACATGGCCAAGATATAGGGCAGAGACATAAGCGTTGCTTTAGAGCAATACCAGGCACCCTAGGTGGTTGCTTTTTCCATTTGCATCAAAACTTACTTGACTGCAGTGACTAGTCTTGTTCTGTACATCCACGGTACTACTGAATGAAGCCGTCATATGACCATTAGAAGTGAGGTCCGTAAGGTCGACATGACACCTGCCCCCTCATTGTTTACATGCGGCTGTGAGTTTCCAGAACAGGACAGCAGATTGCTAGCCCATCTTTTTTTTTTTTTATTATACTGTATTTGTATAGTGACACATGGAAATAAGTTAATAAGAACATTTATATAATTTACACTTGTTAATCATCAAGCTTAAGAGGTTTGTTAGAACTGTGTTAATGCTTAAAGGGGTTGTCTGAAATAGGAAAACAATTCTGATTGTTACCCAGAAACTGCGCCACTCCTGCCCATGGGCTATGTCTGGTATTACCG
Organism: Rhinoderma darwinii; assembly: GCF_050947455.1. Lineage (NCBI taxonomy): Eukaryota > Metazoa > Chordata > Amphibia > Anura > Rhinodermatidae > Rhinoderma > Rhinoderma darwinii. The sequence continues at coordinate 64,789,463 of NC_134688.1, forward strand.
CTCAGCCCTATTCACTTGAATAGAGCTGAGCTGCAATACCACACACCACCCATGGACAAAAGTGGCGCTGTTTCTTCACAGACCAAAGAAAATAAAAATACTCCTTTGAGGCTCGGTTTACATCTGCGTTGCAGGTTGTTTTAGGAGCCTCCGTCGCAGATTTTGTAAAAAAATGTTGGACAAAATAGCCCAGTATGCAGCAATATTTTATATGGTAAAATGATGGACCTGACGGACCGTATTATAGTCAATGTGGGCTGTTGGTGTCCGTCATGTGACGGATCCGTCGCCTCCATCATTTTCGTAGTATTGCTCCTATGACGGAAATTAACAATGCAGATGCTATTAGACCTTAACATTTCTACACAAAGCTTTCAGATATGGCATCTACCACTTATAGATTTGGATTAAAAACAGCAATTCTTCCTATTCTGAGTAGATGCAAAACATTATGCAGGTAGAACAAAATTTTTCAGGAGTGTATTGTTATTCTTTACAGGTCGTCATCTCCTGACCTGACTTCCAATACAAAGTTAACTGCGAACAGGAAAAGCACTGGTCAACTGAACGTTAATTCTGGGTTGGTGGGAGGAGGTACAGCCACTGCAGAACGTAGCCGACACCAGAGGAGCTTCTCTGTTCCTAAAAAGTTTGGTGTGGTGGACAAGTCGTCAGATCCTCCTCGCAGTGCCACCCTGGATAGGATTCAAGCTTGTACTCAACAGGGATTCTCTCCAAAAACTAGGAGTTCATCCTCACTAAAAGACAATCTGACCGATCCCTCTCACATAAACAATCCTACGAACCTGCTGGCCACCATTTTCTGGGTCGCTGTGGCCCTAATGGAATCAGACTTTGAATTTGAGTATTTGATGGCACTGAGACTACTCAACAAACTTCTGACTCATTTGCCTCTGGACAAGTCTGAAAATAGGGAAAAGCTGGAGAAGCTACAAGGACAGCTGAAATGGTCAGACTTCTCTGGACTGCAGCAGCTTCTTCTTAAAGGGTTCACATCTCTCACAACAACCGACTTGACGCTTCAACTCTTCAGTATGCTGACCCCTGTTTCTCGCGTCTCCATGGTGGACTCCACACAGGTCATAGGTAAGCGTGTGTGTCTGTAAGGCTTTGTCCACAATGTTCTTGGAGTCTACGCTCGGTGTGAATGTCAGGAAGTGCCCATGACATATTCGCTAACGTTCCCAAATGTATAACAGAAGTTTATCCCTTTTGGCATATGTCAGTATACCTTTTTTTTTTTTTTATTCTTTTTTTGAACTTTGACTGAAAGGCACATTAGCTACTTTTCCAGTGAGGGATCTAAAAAAAATATACTGCGCATTATACGTTTGTTTTTGTTTTTTTCAATGGGAGTAAATGGTAGACTTAATCAACTGTATAAACATATACATTCATATGTTCTGCGGCACTGATCAAAAATGCATGAACATATGCCCCAATGTGAACACAGCCTTAACGACCGTATTTTTGTCCACCCGTAAATACTGGTGTAAATACAGGTCCTTGGTCACAAGTATTCGACCCGTATTCCACCCGTATTTACGGGCACGTTTTTGGCTGCAAAATTGCACTGCACTAATCAGTGCAGGATAGAGAGAAGGGGCAGCCCTTTCCGTAATAAAAGTAAAAGAAATTCATACTTACCCGGCCGTTGTCTTGGTGACGCGTCCCTCTCCTGACATCCAGTCCGACCTCCCTGGATGACGCGGCAGTTCATGTGACCGCTGCAGCCAGTGATTGGCCTGTGATTGGCTGCAGCGGTCACATGGGCTGTAACGTCATCCCAGGAGGCCGGACTGGAGGAAGAAGCAGAGAGTTCTGGGTAAGTATGAACGTCTTTCTTTTTTTTTTTTACAGGTTATATTGTGATCGGTAGGTTCTGTCCAGGGTGCTGAAACAGTTACTGCCGATCGTTTATTTTTTCAGCACCCTGGACAGTGACTATCCCCTGACGTCGCCTAGCAACGCTCACGTAATTACGGGTGCACACACGTAGTCACCCGTAATTACGGGAGCCCCATAGACTTCTATGGGCCTGCCCGTGCCGTAATTACGGCCAGAAATAGGACATGTTCTATATTTTTCAACGGCACGGGCACCTTCCCGTAAGCATACGGGGAGGTACCCGTGGCCAATAGAAGTCTATGGGCCCGTAATTACGGGAGTTTTTACGGTCGTGTGCATGGGGCCTTACTCATAGCATCCTATGTGATCTGGACAATTAGATAACTAATTTTCTATGGTAATACCCCACTTAGCTCTCTCACCCTATAAATATATTATAAGCGCAGTGGCGTGCTTACTAGGGATGCGCGATGCATCGAAACTTCGATACTGTTTCGATACTCTGCATCCCTAAACGGTTCGATACCGCTATTTCCTGTATTTCGATACTTCGCTGCGCAGCCGCACAGCTCAGTATAGTAATACATGAATGTATGAGAGCGAAGCTGCAGCTGTGTGATACAGCCATTGCTTCGCTCCGGAGTCCTGATAACAAGTGCTGCGGGGTCAGGATGATGCGATGCGGCCGCCGCTGCACTAATGAGCGGCGGCACTGAAGACAGAACATGGCGGGCGCACTACAAAACACCCCCATGTTCTGTCTTCAGTGCCTGCGCCGCCGCTCATTAGTGCAGCGCCGGTCGCATCACCTCATGCTGACCCCGGTCGCACTTCCTGTCAGGAGCGGGGCAATGGCTGTATTACACAGCTGCAGCCCCGCTCTATAACGGCGGAGATCAGGGAAACCTCTCATCTCCGCCGTTATTCCCCTGAATGCTGCGATCACAGCGGACTGCAGCATTCAGGAGAAAATGAGAAGGGGGGATGCCCCTGGATCGCGTCACAGGGAATTCCTGTGACGCGATCGAGGGCCATACCATATATGGGCAGACAGCCCAGGGTCTATTGACGGACCCCAGGGCTGTCTTACCATATTTCTTGTTGTTAGGGCATACTGAGGTATGTCCGAACAACAGCCTGTGTGCTATACGTCCACAGGCTAATGTACTGGCACATATCTGATATATGTCAGTACATTAAAGTTTAAAAATAAAGTAAAAACAAAGTATTGTTAAATTTAAAAAAAATACACATACACCTTTTTTACAATAAACATTAAAATAAGTCTCAATACATAAAATACACACATTCAGTAATGGCGCGCACAATGATTTTTTTGCATCATTTATGATGTGCACGCTGTAAAAAAAATGAAATAAACACGGCTTTCTATCACTTATTAATGTGAGGCGCGAGGTATGATGAATTTAACCTCCATGGTCCTCACATTAATAGTAATTAACCCATTATGACTGAGAAACATGATGGGGTTAATTACTATTAATGTGAGGCGCATTCAAAATTCATCACACGCCGCGCCTCACATCAGAAAACAGAAGAATTTTTTTTATTTTTATTACTGTTGGCAAAGTATCGAAATTGGTATCGAAATCGCAATACTAAACGAAGTATCGGTATCGAAGTCCAAATTCTGGTATCGTGACATCCCTAGTGCTTACCATAGAGTAGACTGCTGTGGGTCCCGTGGTGAGGGGGCCATTCATAGCCCTTGCCTGTAGCTGCCACTAAGGCGCCCTCACTGCATATATATTTTTACAATTCCATTTGAGTTCAATACTAGCTGTATAAATCTATATGCAGTGAGCTCCCCCTAGTGGTGCCTGCATGCAGCCAGAATTTTATCATGTAACTGACTATGAAATGAAGCAGTGGATTTGATATTTTTTCTAACTCAAGATATATCTTTAAAACTAAATGACGTCAGTCAATAAAAATACAATAGACCAGAAACTAAATTATGTTGATCATGTTTGAAATAAATTCTTTGTTTACTCATTTCCAGGTTTTCCATTGAATATTTTGTGTCTGCTGCCTCATTTAATCCAGCATTTTGAAAGTCCGAACAACTTCTGTAAGCAAGTGGCGGAGAGAATTGCACAGGTTTGATATTAACAGATCTTTTTCTGCTTTGTACCTCGTATTCTAGCCTACACATGTAAATCCAATAAACGTGTCGTCTTTGCTAGGTGTGCCTAGAAGAAAAGAATCCCAAGCTGTCCAACCTGGCCCATGTCATGACCCTGTACAAAACACACAGCTACACCAGAGACTGTTCTACATGGGTGAACGTGGTCTGCAGATACCTCCATGAAGCATTTACTGACATCACGATCAACATGGTGACTTACTTAGCAGAGGTAATTCATCCATGAGATCTAATATTAATGGTTATCACAGTTATTTTATGCTACCTTATCCAGTTCACAGGTATTACAATACATTGAGCCAAATGAGAAACTCAGCTCTGCTACATCTATATATGAATGACGAATGTAGCAAATAAAAGTATGCCGAATTTCTTACTTTTATGTTCTCTAAATTTATTCTCCCCAGTTACTAGAAAAAGGGTTACCCAGCATGCAGCAGTCCCTTCTGCAAATTATCTACAGTCTTCTCAGCCACATGGATATGTCGATGATTCCTGGAAAACAATTTAACATTGAAGTGCTGAAGACAATTGAAAAATATGTTCAGGTATGACAGACCAGGACAATAAAAAAAATAATTAATAACTGGTTCTGTAGAAGCGGCGGATAACGTGCCCAGCTTCTTCTCTAGTGCACTTCTAGTCAGTACAGACAGAGGTACAAAGCAACTTAGCCATAATAATGTTTTGGGAGGGCAGGGAGATGGAAGAACATACTTATAATTTCCCAGCTCGATGAATATAATTTTTGCAGAAAGCTATGTAATTAAAGGGATAAAACATCAGCGTATGATTGGTGGGAGAAGAATGAAGGGGCCCCCTCATTGTTTATCCAGGCAGAGCACCAGACACACGTGTGTGGCTGTGCCTGGTACTGCAGCTCAAAGCATTCAAGTGAACCAGAGGTCGGACTCCAAGTCAAAGACCATCAATTCCAAGACCTGGAAAACCCCCCTAATAGCATTAGATCATAATGTGACATTGCCTTTGAGTTCTATAATGAATAAATACTTGTGGAAGAATGAATGGAGTCTAATCCTTAGTAGGTGGCCTGAGCATCGCTGACGTTCAGTAGTCTTATCCAGAGTAAATAATCCGCAGTATTTTATCCATCACTATGCACGTTTCGAACATAAATATTTGCCAGTGCTGGAATGTAGATATGAATATTAGTGGATGAGGTAACAATATCATAGAGATATTTTATCAGTTTATTTTTTCCTGTCATTCAGAGTGTTCACTGGAAAGAAGCTCTGAATATTATGAAATTGGTTGTATCAAGATCTGCCAGCCTAGTGTTACCAGCTTATCAACATGGGGATCTGACCAAGCTTGAAATCAGTCGATTGTGGACAAGCTCCTCTAAGGAGCTTCCCGGGAAGACGCTGGATTTCCACTTTGATGTGTCTCAGGTATAACATGACCCTACAATCCAATGTGTTGCTGCAAGTAGCAAATTAAAGTTACACAATATGAACAGCATTCCATAAGGGGTAAAATTGAAATGTCACTTTATATTTTGCCACCTGGTAAAAATGTCCAGAAGAAAAGCAAAACAAAAATAAGTCCTCAGACACTGGAGAATTTTTTTCATTTAGAAAACTACTTTCCTAGGTACTAGACTTAAAGGCTTTGCACTAGAATAAAAAATGAACACCTATCCACAGGATAGGTCATCATTTTCTGATCGCTGAGGGCCCCGCCACTGGGACCTCCACCGATCGAGAGTACGGCGTCTCAAACCCCTTGTTCCTCCTTACTGCTCGACCGTCTCTCTGTTTAAAGTATATGGGAATGGCTAAAACAGCCGAGTACAGCACCCGGCTGTTTCTGTCAATCGCATATACATTGAATGGAGTGGAGGGTGTATGCTTGACCCCCGATCCATTCAAGCTCCTCTTCACTGCAGGGAACTGTAGTGACAAGGGTCTAGAGATTCTGGACCTCCGTTCTGGCAAACGGTTGGGCCACCAGTAATCAGAAAATGCTTACCTATCCTGTGGATAAATAATAATTTTTATTCTGGGAATACCCCTTTTAAATACTGTAGATATGTGCTCACTCCTGTTCTGACAGATGGTAAACATCTTGCCTTCCATACCTTCATTTACGGGGTTGTACAGAATTAGAAAAACATGTCTGCTTTCTTCCAGAAACAGCACCACACATGTCCACAGGTCTGTTATTGGTGCTCAGGTCCATTGAGATAAATGGGGCTGAGCTGCAATACCACATACAACCTGAGGACAAGTGTGGTGCTGTTTTTGACATATTTTTATAATCCTGTACAACCCCCTTTAAACACCAACATATTCACCAACACTATACATAGAATATATTCACTGTCATCAGTGTCTAGATTATGCATCCCGGCGGGTCCAACCTCCCTGTCTTATATATACACTTACATATGGATGCTATTACAAATTTCAGAGGAAGCCAATTAGCCAACCAGTACGATTGGGATGACCAACCAGATGAGGAAACCCAAGCAGGCATAGGATGAACATACAAACACAGATGTTGACCCTAATCCGATTCAAACTCAGAACCTCAGTGCCGCAAGCCAAAAATGCTAATCCCTGAGTTACTGTATTGACCTGCTAATAATGGTTGTTCAGTTCATTCATCTTGATGAACTCTAAGGGCAGGTTTACACAGACAGATTTTGGTTTCTAGTCAGGGCATGTTCACACGGCGCTCCAAAAAACGTTGTGTAAACGTGTCAAATACGCTATTGTTTCTTGTGAATCACTTTTTAAAATACAGGCATTTTTGACGCGATTTCCACATCTTTTTCGGCGCACATTGACTATCGGAACATTTGGCACCTCTAACGTGTCAAAGAATTGACCTGACGCCTCTTTTTTACACAACGCGTTTTTTTGTATGTACTAACACTGCACTCTCATTGATTTGAATAGGAAGCTTAATGAAGCGTTTTTCGATGCGTATTTCGGCTCGTAAAACGTGCCAAAATACACGTCAATTACACGCCTTGTGAACAGGGCCGAATATTGTATTCAGCCATATTTCTGTACACAGTGTGGATTCCTACATATGCAGCATGCTCCATCTGAGCACCTTTGGGCCCTACACCCAACAATTTTATGTGCTGGCTTAGTAGCCAACCTATCCTTTTGTATAGCAGTTGATCAAAAGGGGTCCTGTCTGATGGTCCTGCACCATTTTTTCTCCTACGAAAACCCCATTATCCAAAGGAAAATCAATATGAGCATATAGCTCTCTCATGAACAGACAAATATTTCTCTGCTGAGACATGCAGGAAATGGGTTTCTAGGATCCAGCTTCATTAACAAGTCCGATCCGATCCTGGATATTTTTAACCAAGTGCCTTTTAGTTGCACTTAACTCCAGGCAGCTGCTTTCCTGCGTGTTGCTGCAGGGAATTGGCTTCCTGCTTTGGAATTGCTCTCTCTTAAAAAAGAGGGGGATTCCCACTGACAGGTCTTCTTAAATTTAAAACCATATAGATGTAATTTTCTCTTGTTAGACCCCAATTATAGGCAGAAGGTTTGATGACCTTCAAAGTTCTACTGGACGAGACGGTAAATGTAGGGCTATGCCGGTTACACGGAGCACATCGTCCACCTCGTCTGGATCCAATTCCAATGCTTTAGTCCCTGTTAGCTGGAAGCGACCTCAGTCATCTCAGGTAACGTCTATTATTTCTCTCACTAGATTTTTGTTCCAGAGTTTTGTGGTTAAATGAGGAGCTGGTGCATTGAAATGTAAGGAATGTGAGCAGTGAAGCAGCGGATATATTAAACCGGCTGTGCAGAAATTCCCTCCTCCCTCTCGCATGTCTGTGTTATTACATTTCTGTTGATGGCTATTCTTGAAATATGAGCCTTGTACTGTCAGTCGAAGCATTTTTTTACTGCGGCAATTTTTCCGCTCTCCAAAGTGTATTAGACCAGAACAAACATTACTTGTGTTGGCTGACGAGGATCATCGCTCCTTCTCTGCAATGACAGTAGAGCGTCCACTCATGTTCTGGGGTCAGCAGTGATTTTTCTCCAAACCGCCATTATCTGTGTTCCACTTTGAAGACATTGCTTTACTGTCGCTTTAAAACACGCTTGCTGTTGTATAGCTGACCTAGATCTGCGCATTTTAACTCGACCTGTCCATTCCTGGCACTAACTCCATGCTGAGGTGTGCTGGAGAGTCGCCCGTTGCTTTGTTATCCTTATTTTATTAGATGAGATGTTCTGTATCATTTTTATGTGTTTATCGTTTTTATTATATTTATCTTTAGAAGAAAACCCGGGAGAAGCTGGTGAACGTTCTCACTCTTTGTGGTCAAGAAGTGGGGCTCAGCAAAAACCCTTCTGTAAGTCTCTTATTAAAAATTTAATACTGAATACATTACTAAAATACTAATGTACATTCAGTAGGTTAGCAAGAAGTAGGGGACAGATGCGAGAGAGTATGACTGCAGAATCAGACTACAAGGGGTTTCTTTGTTGTCTGTTACTATGGAGATGCATAGGCGCTATACATAGTTCTAGTGATCAGTGGGGCTCACAGTGGTTGGACCCCCATCAAACTGATATCCCAGCAAGATCCCATCAATGTGTTTACGAAGACAATTCCTTTGAATACATACGATTAGCTAAATTTTCTTAATCCGTTTTAGCAAATGTTCTTCGAACGGCTACAGTGGAAAACGACATCACTGTTCTTACGTTCAGCTTTGTATGGCATGTAGTTTCTCAAGGCAATGGGGAAAAAGACACCGCAGAAAATGGGAGGGAAACGTAGCATGCCCTGAAAACTGCACGGTTTTCAGCTGCAATGTGTGAACATGATTTTGTAAAGTAGTATTCACTACAGCGAAACATTTGTTTGCTGTGATAGGATACTGCCAAAACCCCAAAAGAAACGTGTGACGGTGCCCTGAAAGAGCAGGTCAGTGGTAGAGAAATCATTTCCAGGACAGTGGTAGAGAACACAAATGATGAACTGTAACATGGGAAGACTACAGGCTGCCATAAACAGCAGCCTGCATCCCAACTTGCGGATTCACAAAACAGTGCCGGAGAATTTCAATTCTATGTGACCTGAGTGTAATATAGAGTTAATTCAATACCTCACATAGAAGAGAAAACTGCTATAGGAAGATTATACCCCATATCAATACTATTATAAATAAGTGTTGTGATTTATAAGAAAGCATCCAGATCCTGATACTGTACATTTTAAGGCATAAGAAATATAATTTATATGTCAAGGAAATGTCACGGTTGAAATTCTTCCACCAAGACTAAAAACGTTGTACTTTTATTTCTGTAAGGGTAAAGTTATACGTTGATCTTAAATGGTTGTCCCATTTGAAAAAAGAAAACCATTTCCATATACTCTGTGGTGTGATCATGTATTACATGGTTGCCCATTCATTTCAATGGCTCATTGTAAAAGATGGTCTGCTGCAGCAGAAGTGGCAGCACAGCGCCTCCGCTGGTGATTGTCAGAAACTTGCTCAGGGTCCAAATTCTTTCTCCCAGTGATTGTCTGGTATCACCGGGGAGGTACTGGGACAGTGGAAGTCTAGTTGGGACGACCCCTCACATCAGTTACAATGTAACACAATTATCATTTATTCAAATAATACAACCATTTCCTTTAAAGCACGGTACTGCCGGGATAAAACATGCTGTAATACAACATGAATTCCTACATGTTAGTAGATGCCGTCTATGGTCTGGTAATAAAACCCCTTGGAGAGTGAGCTGTGAGTGTTCTCATACAGTTCCTAATTCGACGGTCTAATACGTTCCTTCAGCCCATTTGATGCTGATCATTGCTTTAGTTTTCAGCCATTCAGAACATCTCGTGTAAACATTTACACAATACCAAGTACGTCGCTATGAGGAAGCCGAGCAGTCTCCAGCACCTCGGCCAAGTTCCTTCAGTCTGAAGTCGTCACTTTACCCAACTTCAATTTGAAGGCACCTGTCCAAAATAAATAGCCAAAGTGCAATCTAAAAATAACAGGCAAAGGAATTAGGTGTGGACTGGAAACACTTCCAGCTGGATGCTCCATGCCAGTGTTAGCTATAGAAGCCATTGATGGGTGCAGGCTGCCATTCAGACTGTATTTTTATGTCACCAGGTTATTTTTTCATCATGTGGTGAATTGGACTTAATCGATCACCAAAGTAGCTTAGTGTCATCAGAGGATACAATAAGGGAGCAGGAGATCATGGATGATACAAACAGCGAACAACAGTTCCGGGTCTTCAGAGATTTTGACTTCCTGGATGTGGAGCTTGAGGATGGAGAGGTAAGAGTTAAAGATTAATGTTACGTCATAGTATTCCTCATGGATTCACAATTACAATGTACGAGACCTGTTACTACATTCAGTTTTCATTATTATTGCCTACTATATGTATGATCTATATATATATATATATATATATATATATATATATATATATATATATATATATATATATATATATCCACATAGGTACATGCATAATATACATAAAATACATATGTCTGCATGTAGACTGGAATTTTTTGGACTTCAACGATTCTTGACCAAGTGAGGATTTTTATAGACCATAAGCATCCACATATAGAAGTTTTTATTCCTTAAAAGGTTTGTCCACTTTGGACAAGAAAGTTCCCCTGACGATAATCTGATCACAGGGTGTCGCGCTGCTCAGATCGCCAACCTGGCAGGAATGGTTCTATTCCCCTGCAGCGCCACCACATGGGTAGTATAGCATTACACAGTTACCATTGAAACGCTCTTTGTGGCCGCTGCCCACTGTGGCTTAGTCAATGTTCACGTATGCGTTCAGAGCCTCCATCACAGATTCCATCAAATTTGATGGGAAAAATGACGGACAACACAACAGAACCAGACGCACATCATTGTAAGTCAATGGTGACCATCAAGCATCGGTGGTATCTGTCATACAACGGATCCGGCAGTGCGTCGTGATTTCCATGATATATATATACTGTATATTGCAGCTATTTTCTTCACCCAGAATTAGTTCTACCCCAGTATGTCATTTCACATTGACCTGTGTTATCACCTCGTCGTTCTGTATTATTGGCTAAGCAAAGAAAATGACTGTACAACCTCTCAGAATTTAGCATCTGCCCCTACCTCTAGATTAGGAGCAATACGAAGTTTATAAATACTTTGCGCTAAATACAGTACATACATACATACATACATACATACATACATACATACATACATACATATATACATATACAACAACTTTATCTCACATATATACCATTGCACCGTCCATTAATGGGCATCACACATTCATAGAAAACAGGTTTGGCACCCAGTACGAATCGTGGCATGCTCCATCGGATGCCGTATGTGCGGAGCTTTTCTCCATACAATAGCTTTCGAGCCCGTTCACATCAGCGTTCGGGTTCAGTTCCGTTTAACCTTTCCGTCAGAGGAACCGATGAACGCAAAGCTGAATGGAACATTACCATTGATTTCAATGGTAATGCTTCAGTTTCAGTAAGTTTGCATTTGTTTCCGTTCCGTAAAGTTTCCTTTTTTTTTTTCATGGAAATCGTAGCGCAGAACGGAAACTTGGAAACTTTACAGAATGGAAATAAACTGAAACGGTAGCATTACTATCGAAATCAATAGTAATGCAAACAGAAGCCATAGTCTCTGTTCGGCTTTCCGTTCATCGGCTCCTCTGACGGAAAAGTTGAGTGGAACCTGAACGCTGATGTGAACAGGCCCTTATACATACGGCACCCAGCGGAGCATGTACCGCAGCACAGGGCTTTGGGCTTTAATATAAAACTAACACGAAGCAGAAAATTGGTTTACTCATAAATGTTATGTAGTGATTTTTTTTATATTAACATTGCACAAATATTTACAGAAGTAGCAGAGCTGAATTTGTTCCTGTAGCTGCATCATTTGTGCTTCCAGGTGTTCTGTCGTTTAATGAATATAACTAATGCATAGGGGGCAGAGCAGAACAGGGCTCCGCTTTTATAATATACTTTGTACTGCAGAGCGTTTCCCGAGAGATCGGAGTGAAACTTTACCTGTGTGTTTAGGACCTTTTAGGATGTTACTAGCAGTCCTATGTAAACCCACTGATGTGATCTTACTAAACTATGCCAATTGACAACCTCAGCTCTGCTACATTTAACAAACTGTGCTCTGCTACTGCTGCATATTTAATTGTAAATACTAGTTTCATATAAGACCTGTCTCAATCTTGTGTCTTCCTCTAGCTAAATGTTAATAAATCTGTGTATTACTATGGTGAATATTCCATGGAGACTGAAAATGGTTTTTCTTCTCATTTTTTGTTTTGTTCTTATTTGTTGTATCTGCTAACCAGGAGCTTCAGGTAAGATCATGTCACTTTAAACATGAACGTGTTTATTAACATTCAGCCACTGTATGAGAGTTTCCTTCACAGAGCACATGGACGCCTTAGCCCCGTCCCCGGAAGCCATATTTTAGGGGGATGCATGACCTGTGCACCTAAAATATGATCAGCCGCATGAAAAAAATTTGCTGTGGTTTTGGCTAATTATTCAGAGCGATTTTGCCAAATTGCTGGCATCTTTGTAAAGAGTGCGGAGGTTATATAGGTGTGTAATGTGGGATTGGGGGGAAAAAGTTGCATGAGGCCGCAGCTCAGTTTTTGGAAAGCAAAATTACCACGGACATGGAGATCAGTTTGAAAGGGTGCATTATAGAATTTTTGTGGAAAATTTTAGACTTTCCTAAGAAAGCTGTAACTGTGCAGTGTCATGGAGGGGGTTAAAAATATATTTTTATCACTTATTTACACAATGTACAATGTTTAGATAAAGTACTACTAAAATCTATAGAAAGTCCTCACCCCATGATTGGTGCATTCAGGCCGTCTTATTATTGGTCCATGTTATATCCCTACATTTCTAGAAATGGGAATAGATCTCCGCTTTCCTATGGTGGGATCCACTCCCGTTTTTGGTAGAAATATATGGACGTAACTCGTCCACGATTGTCTAGACTGCAACAATTGTAACAAAGTAAGTATTAGATCTGTCCAGTTTTAAACAAAAATGTTTCAATTCACTAGCAGTATTCAAAGATCTGGAAAATGGTGAGAAATGAAAACACAAAGTATATTAAAAAGTTGCATAATTCTTTTTTATATATATATATATAATATATATATATATATATATATATTATTCAGGTTCATTTATATAAATCAGAGAACCACTTTAATCCTTAGGCTATGTTCACATCTGCGTTCGGAATTATTTTTCCAGTAAAAATGACGGATACCTCAGCAGAACCCAACAGACCCAATTGTCAGTCAATGGGGTTCATTGGGCGCTGATGGTATCCATCGGACGACGGATCCGGCCATGCATCGTGTTTTCCGTTATAAGTGAAAACCACAGCGCAAGTGTGAACAGAGCCTTATCTGTGCAAGGGGTTGATCAGCCTAATATTCTGCACATCTATGACCTCCTTAGCGACATACAAAAACGATGAAAAACCTTGTTTAGCCAGAGATCTCGAAGCACCATATTTTATGATGGACTCCCACTGCTCTTACTAGTATTATACATTGTTTTTTGTAATACAACCGTAGCTATTCTCTGAATTGATATTTATTGCCCTCAAATGGCGCTTGTATAACTACAAAGAGGAGTTGCCACTTTTTTTTGCTGCTGAGTTTTATGCCCTATATTAGTTCGCCCTGACTAGTGGGTGCAGGTATAAAGCTGTTTTTGGTTTCAGCGATAGTTTTGGGTCTGTGAGTATGGCTTATGGTATGTGTAATGTGAATTGCTGCAGCCAGTGGTATATGACGTAGTGATGAGAGAGACGGGGATATCCAATGTAGAATTATAGATCAATCTAAAAGAGTGCAGTTATGGGGGAGATGGAATCAAGGCTATATAGAGGAAACGGGCTGACAGATGATTATAGTTCATGGCCCTGCAGAGGCTTTCTACACTAGAACACAATAGAAAGTAGGTCCCTTTCGTGGAATCTATAGTACATGAATAATGTATTGTATAGGATTGCCTAGGAACCAATATTCCGTACTGCCGGATCTATTCTCTTTCTGATCTAGTCTTGTAGGTAACGACTAATCCTTTATGGGACAACACAATGTATCGGGGTAGACCTATGGTTCTACTCTGTTCCGTCTGCTATGTAGAAGATACAATGTATAATTTACATTATGCTAACTTCTCCGCTCCATCTGCAATAGTTACATAGTATCTCTACCTTTGAATTCACTTTATATAACATATTAGGAAACCACATCAACAGAAATTCCCTAACTTAATGGAATCACTACCACTGGTAGTGAGGGCCAACATGAAATAGATCAAGGCAGCCAGGAGGGAAAAAAAGCCAAAACAGGGCTGTGCTGTAGTGTCCTGTACAGCCGGCGGCAGGGAGCGTAGCTGTGCAGGGAAAAACTGTGAAAGGGCCACATCGCTAAAACAGTGGAGAACTGGCAGTCGGACCCCCACGTATCCATAAGTGATTGCATATCCTAACCATTTGCCATCACTTTCTGTGATGAGAATTTCCCTTTAGTGACCACCTCCTATAAATCAATGGTCAACGTTCCTGGTCCTTAAAGCGGATCGGTCACCTAAATAAGATGTCCTATTATAAGGACAGAACAGCTGGTGCAGTGTATTATGGGGACAGATCTGCTCTACTATTAGTCCAAACGGCACATAAATATTGTCATTTGCCTAATAAAGACTTTGCAAAGAATACAGCGGACTTATAGTTATGTGTGGACTCTATTCATAAGGGGAACTCTTCCCACTTCTCTTACCTGTGATGGACGGCTGCTGTGTATTTGTATGTATACTCGGCAGTCATCAATAATGTGCGACCTGTTTAAGAATTCTGGGAGATTTATTTTGAGGAGGAAAGTCGTATAGCAAAATAAATGTGGACTCCACCCTTCTGCTGCAGTCCAAAATAAGTCACCGAAAAGCACATCCTCCCACCACACCCTGAACACAGTGGCTTCAGAAAGTTAATATTTTACTAAAGACCATGGCTATGCTGTACCCTCTATGGTTGTGGATCTGGTAACTTGAATAGAGGGTTGGGGGCACCAAAGACTGAAACGCACCTTCCCAACGTCCAGTCGTAAATTGCCTGTTTGGTGGAGTAGGGTGGCTATTCTGGCCAAGGGCATGGGCTTCCTAGATGGGGGATCATTTAACATGCCATCCAAATGCATGTAGCACCTTTTATGATAATTCTCTGATCCCTATACTATTACATTTTAGAATCTACCCCCACCAGCAGTAAAATCCGGTCTTGTATGGTGTTTGCCAGCTCCTTAGGAATGGACTTTGTCTTGTTTCCTGCATTTGTATACATTTCCTTCTAAGCACAGCAAGTAATGAATGTATTGTTGAGCGAGTGAAGCACAGGAAACTGAATCCCTATAGCAGTGTTTCCACCCTATCTGTACTACAGGCCATGCAGTTATGTTGTTATCTACTACTCGTTCTCATTCTGTACCCAGATTCTACGACCCTTATGAGAAGACGAGATCTATATGTTTTTAAAATCTCTGCAGATTGTAATTTAACTTGTGGCAAATATATTATTGGCCCACTACAAGCTGCGGAAATACCCTGCCCATGTATTTGCTGATCTTGTGAAAATACATAAGCTTTGAAGAGTAGCCAAGGAAACTATTCGTATGACATCTAATTAAACACTTAGCTATTGGGTGGGTCCGCATGGCTGTCTTTTAAAGCAAGGAATGGAACGTGTAGATAAAACACTGACGTCCTACCGTAGAAAGGGAGGCCTAATCACAACATAAGCCATTTTATTTAGTGTAGACTAATGTGGATGTTCTTTCATATACAGCTTCGTCATCAGTCTCTGATCTATATGATTTCAGGGAGAAAGCATGGATAATTTCAACTGGGGAGTTCGCAGACGTTCTCTTGACAGCCTGGATAAGTGCGATATGCAGCTCTTGGAGGAATGCCAGCTCTCGGGAAGCACACACAGCCTGAGCAAAATGAACCAGGACGACTCGGATGAATCCTCAGAAGAAGACCTCACCACAAGTCAAATCCTGGAATCCTCTGATTTGGTAAGTCCAAGGACGGGGTTACTGGAGAAGGGAGCGCAGCTGCTGCTACTAGCAGCCCAGACAGAATTCCTGTCATATTTGTGACTGCTGTTCTCCCCCACCTTAGAGGGTCACTTTGTATAGAAGACGTGCTGTACGTACATTTCACCGATGGAAATTCTTACATAATAGCAGGTTTTTGTGTTTGTTTTGCAGGTCCCTTTGTTATTACAAGGGCATTATGCGTATATGGTTGTACACAATTGTTTGCAATGACCGAGCAAACTTCTGGCAACATGCCAAGTGCTGGTGTATGTATTGGGCCGGATTCAGACGAGTGTATTTGTAACGGCCATCACATGGACGCATGTATTTCATTGGGGCTGTTCACACGGCCGTTGTTTTAACGGACTGTGTGAACGACCTGTGAAAAAATAGGACATGTCCTATTTTCGTCCATTTTCACGGATACCTCAATAGACTGGGAGATCTGTAAAAACGGGTCCTGCACGGGTGCGAATCGGATGTGAAAAACGTCATTTTTTCACGTCCGAATTTGAACTCTATCATGTGAATCTGGCCTTATAGACTGATATAGAGTATCTGTATAAATATATTTGCAATACATAAATATACTACTTTCCGTTACACGTACACGTATACGTATACAATTAAATCATAGTACAATTCAATAAGTTAAATGGGATCTACATAAATTCATATGTAGAAATCTCCTCCTAGTGACGGTTGCAGACCTCCAGAATGTAACTTTGAGTTATCATGTAACTCTGTGGCTGTGGAAATTCGATTTGGAGCTCTGTATAGGAAAAACAGAGCTTTGACCCCTATAAAGATATATATTGTATTTTCTGTGACCACTAAAACCCTACTAACTGGAAAAAAAATTATCTGTAAAATACTGTCAAAATTCCATGCAGTGCAACGACTAGGCCACATTGACGTTGAAAGTGGCTGGGTCATCCAATGGCTATAGTACGGCCCCATAGGGATGCAGCGTTCCGCGGCCACAGAATGATGCAGCCACGTAATGTGACATCACTCCTGACGCAGCATAACTGTTGTCTAGTTATCACACTAGAGTGAGCAGAGGACTGGTGGCGGGGTACACACAAAGGATTTTCGTAGTAAGCATATTACAAATGTCTTTCACCTATTCGTGACAGGTAGGAGTGGGAGTGTGTAAAACCAAAAAACCCAGAAAAATGAGCTTCACATTTTTTTTACAAACTGTGTAAACAAAAAATTCCCAAATATCATGGCTAGTAAGGGGCTCATGACCTTTATTACCGCCTGACAATTCTCAGTCCACCCTGATAAAGATATAGATACAAGTTAATTTTATTAATTAGCATTTTATTACAGATAATCTTATTGCATTAACCATTTATATTGCTATCGTTCAAATTAAAGCGTGTAACCCTATCACCACTGAGGTTTTGAGGCGGTCAGTGGTTAGTACACCCTCTGAGTTTTAAGGTTTCCTAAAAAGTTGAACTAAATCAAAAACGTACCTGCTGTAATTTACTTATAACTCGCAATTTCTTTACTTTCTTGTTGTAGATCATAAGCCTTTCTCCTTCGGAAGAGACAAATCACATGGAGTCTCCTTCCACATCATGTGACACAACCTCTGCTGATCCCCATTCCCTTAACACAAGAACCTCTAGTTTTGATGCGTCTTTGCCTGAAATCACTAATCCACTCTTATCTGAGGACTCTAAGGTGATGGAGTTTTGGTAGAACTCAAATGTTGGCCATGCCTGAATGAATGCTTCTTCCATCTCATTTCCCAGTAACCCTATCTAAAATCATGGCGGGAGACTAATATGCTGACTTAATGCCATATTCTTAAGCTGTTCTTAACTGGAGTGTCCAGGAGATAGTTTTGGTCCGTTCTAGCAATGGAAAATCGAATGAAGACTAGACTAACCTCGGTGGCTATTAATGTCGATCTTGGCCTGTGGGAGGCCCTTTGCTTTGTAGCATAATATTTCACATGTATCTACATTTGTAGAGTTTTTTGTTACAAAAAGACCACAATAATGCAGAAGATGCAAAATGTGTCTGGTGATGCATGTTGGTCTTCTCCAAGGTCTCCAACCAGTATCAATCCTATATGTGTAGGACATAATCAATACTGTGAAATTCCACGTGAAATTCATTTGAAAAATGTCAAATATTTTTGACAATTTTTACAATTAATTTTTTCAGTTCGATACTTCATGTACCTAGTATAGATCAAATACTTATCTGTATCATTCATTTATGAGCCTATGGTTAATAGTATAGGATAGACACACAAACCAGGTTGAATAAATTCCTGGTTTGTGTCTATTAATCTTTATGAAGATGATCAGTGATCGAGTTAATATATGACTTTTCATGGAAGACGGGTAATTAGCGTTGATGAATGGGAACATGATCCTTGAAATGTTAATTGCTACAAAGTTTTAGTACTTTATTACTCAGTAATAATGAGTAATGTACATCAGTAGTTTTTATGTATATATGTAGCGCCAAAATACGCCATGGCTCATGCACTGAAATAAGTCCCTGTCTCCAGTTCAGTTCTGAAATGCACAAATCCACAATTTTTTGGAATACAATTAATTTATTTTGGAATGTTTGGAGAGGGCTGCAATACCCCGCTGACCTCGTTGCAAACTGAAGTCCTGGTAAACTATCCCATGACCCAAATGTTATTGGCATCAGGGACGTAGATGTAGGTGGTGCAGAGGTCCGCTACCTCACAGCTGGTCCTGATTCCAGGTGCCTCTGCCACATATGAAGACACCAATGTTATAAATTGCACATGGTAGATGGGGGAACCTCTTACAGATTTTGCATTGGGGCCAAATTACGCCTCTGATTGGCATCATATATATATTTTTTTATAAAGGAACCTTATCTCGCAAAAGTCTTCCGTACGTCTACAACTTGTCGGTGTGAAATCCTCAAAAATTTACTTATTTCAACGCGACATGGAATGAAATATGTTGTGTAATATTTTTATAAACATATTACATGTGAAATATGAATGCACACCATCATGAGTCCGCATCTGTATTCTGCTTGTTGCTTGTTCACACTTCTCTTAATTCCTGATTCCTAACTGGAGCACTTCTCACATAGACCTCAATTGATTTTTTTATTTTGCATGTTGGACTATGAGATACACAAAGTTAGCGGGCACCGGGCACAAAATGCTTTATACGATGTGGGTTGCATGTCTCTCTACGTGATTTATTTTCCTATGTGGGAGCCTATTGTGCATAATGCACATTTGAATCAATTCATGCCGTTTTGGCCCACTATCAGAATATTAAATTCTGACCACAGTATTTTGCTAGATTTGCACAAAAACTGCTCTATGCTGCTGTTTGAAGGCATTGGTTCATTGAAGACTCGATTCTTTCATTATAAAAGGTTGGTGGAAGTTGATCAATGTTTATTTTCCCTTTTTGTAAACTATTAGCAAACTGCAGTATACACGTCAACGCATTTTATCCAATAGCAGATTACAAATCTAGGAACAAGGGAACCTTCATAGATTTGCTGCAGTTACATAATATAGGCTCTATATGTATTCTGGCATGGTCGGCTTGAATGGGGGAGGGGCTTAAAATAATTAAAATGTACCGTATATATGCAGATTCCACAGATGGGAAACCCTTGGCGTTTCAATTACCAGTTTTCTGTTCTTGCCCTTTTTATGTACTTTTAGGAGTTTTGTAATATTTTGACTTTGTGCTCAGATTAACTTTTTGTTACACTATGTTCTAATTCAGCCCCAGACATTTGTCAAGGACCACAACTGTAAGGCCTCATTCACACGAACATGAATCACGTCCCTGTGTTGTGCTTTGAAACAACGCACAGCACACGGACCCATTGATTTCAATGGGGCCATTCACACATGCGTGATTTTTCACGCAGCGAGAGGCCGCTGCGTAAAATTCACTGCGTGTCCTATATTGGTGCGTTATCACGCACCTACGCGCCCATTGAAGTCAATGGGTACGTGAAAACCGCGCACCGCACACGGATGCACGTGCGTGATTTACGCATCAATTCAATTGAAAATAATTTAAAAAAAGAAAAGATGTGCTTTGCGAGTGCACGAATAACGCATGCCCCTCGCAAAGCACACTGATGCATAACGCAACACACACACAGACCAGATTCACGCGCGTGGATCTGATACGCTCGTGTGAATGAGGCCTAAGGCACACACTGGGACATATTTCTAAAAATTGGCACAGACAGTATTTTGAGGTAGAAAGTGCCACATGCAACATATTGATATAGCGACTGACCGTCAGTGCTAGATTAGACATGCGGCATACATTGATGATCTATTTATATCGCTGATATTGGTTACGTCTGAAAGATACAATCGGGTAGCAAAAAAGATGTCTTGTGGTGTATCCATACGTTTCTATGGGGCAAATATATGCCAAACCTTTTGCATATGTCTAACACCCGGATATTGTTTAATAGTTTGTAAAGCGTGGTCACACTAATAAATACTGAAAATATTGGTTTACATCTTCCTATCTGAGACATTAATGGCAGAATGAGGGTCCTTGACCCCCATTCTGCCAGGCCAGTGGTTGACATCACCGACTGGGAATTACGGAGAGAGCTCGAGAATGGCCACCTCACCAAAGACTTAGCTGGAGAGTACTCTGCCCATGCCTGGACACCTCTCTGTCTTGTCTGCGGCTGGATGCGGCCACGTTGTGTCGGAATGAGGGTCTGCGACCCCCAGCTATGAGGTGTTCATGGCATATATTTGTTTTTTTTATTATGAAAGTCAGTATCAGACATGTTACTGTATGGCCATATGTTTGCATATATTTTAGCCCTACGTGTCATATTGCCTTAGTTGCCATATTATATTTATTTTACAATATTTCATATTTTTTTGTGTATGCACTCCATTATATAGTACTTATAGGCGAAATTCTCGTGTTTGTGCGCCATCATGCATGTAAGATACAAATTGCGCTATTTGCGTAAATTTTTATAAATGTAACCATACACCTCTGTGCATCACAATCTATGAATGATACCTCCGTGAAACCAGTGTCTTCTAGATGGACGGTTCTGTATGGACCTGAGTGTATAAACACAGCTGTGGCACATCAAATCTCTATGGTAAAGTTACTTAACCAGGATTTAACAAAAACATTCTTCCAGGAACAGTACCACACCTGTCCATTATTGTTATGTCTGGTATTGCAGCCCAGCTTCATTGAAGTGAATAGAGACCAGCTGCAATACCACATACAACCTGTGGACAGGTATGGTGCTGTTTTTGGGAGAAAGAAGCCATGTGTTTCTAATCCTGGACAAACCCTTAAAATGTTTTGTTAGTGCAATATTTTATCATTTTAATTAGTTCTATAGCTTTTAATTACTAGTGTTTATTTTACCAACTAAATATGAAGCAATCTAGCCCCCCCCCCCCCCATGAATGAGGACTTTGTTCTAAAATGCTTAGAGAAGCTGAGAAAGCTCTACTTCATATTAGTTGGGCATCATAAATACTAAATTGAGGGGCTCTGAGATAAAATAAGCGGTGTTGTGCCTATTGAGAAGATATTTCGTTGAATAAAGTAGATGTGAGGTAAAGGAGGGTTCAAGGCATTGTTCACAGGGTGTGTTTTTGACGAGTTTTACGTGCCCAAAAACGCTTCAAAAACGCATTCTTTAAGCTTCCCATTGAGATCGATTGGAAAAAGCATTTTAATGCATACGACGCGGTTTTTTTTTCCCTCGCGTGTTTAAAAACCGCATTGTGGGGAAAAAGAAGCGTCAGGTCAAAACTTGGTACGTAAAACGTGCCCAAAACGTGCCTAATTCTCACAGTTAATGGGAGTCCTAATTACGCGCCGAAAAATGCGCAGAAAACATGGCAATAAAAACACGTCAAAAAACGCCTGTACTTTAAAAAATGCTTTGAGAAAATGCTAGCGTTTTTGGTGCATTTACACGTCGGTTTTTTTTATGCCGAGATGGCAATTTACTGTTTTAGTATGGTATAAAAATTATTATTAGTCTGATACTGAAAGTTTTTCTGAAATATATTCATTTAAAAGTCTAAGTCCAATAGAAATAGTTAGGTATCCTCTCTAACCGTATAAACCATACTTCTAGGTAGATCTGTCCCACAAATCTGGGGGTTCTCCTGGTCTTCCCTCGATCACGATACCTCAAGAGTTCTCATCATGATCCACCTTGTAATCTGTAGACAGAAATGCTGCTTATGGTGATTTCAGCAGAATGAGTATTTCTATATCCAGTAGGGAAGGTAATTCTTTATACCTGCGCGGGTGGATCATGACTTCACTCTTCCAGGAGAAGACCATGAGAACTCCATAGATTTGGGCATCCGTAAATAAATCAAGTTCTTAAATCTCTTTGGCCAAAACTGCCCGGGGCTGACATATACCATACACTCTGTTCATATACCATACACTCTGTACATATACCATACACTCTGTTCATATACCATACACTCTGTACATATACCATACACTCTGTACATATACCATACACTCTGTTCATATACCATACACTCTGTTCATATACCATACACTCTGTACATATACCATACACTCTGTACATATACCATACACTCTGTTCATATACCATACACTCTGTTCATATACCATACACTCTGTACATATACCATACACTCTGTTCATATACCATACACTCTGTACATATACCATACACTCTGTACATATACCATACACTCTGTACATATACCATACACTCTGTACATATACCATACACTCTGTACATATACCATACACTCTGTACATATACCATACACTCTGTACATATACCATACACTCTGTACATATACCATACACTCTGTACATATACCATACCCTCTGAGACGTAACATTACTAGACGCAGCTATTTGATGTTGGGCATGTTTATTTGAAGTCCGTTTGTGTGTTAATTTTTATATCCTCAAATTTTAGGCGGATGCTGCTCTTGATGAAGATGATGCAACTGTACAAGAAGATGACCTATCGGGGTCAATGAACGAAATGCCAGTAGTGTTTGAATGTAATGATAGCTTTAGCCTTGAGATGGCTGAGGAAGAGAAAGATGATCGCACGATGGAGCAGTATGCACTGACCCAGTATGTATTGGCATTTTTTATTTTTATTTCATATAGTTCCTTCTCTTGTGCCTCACCAAAGCAGCACAGGTCTTTCAAATTGCTTATATACTCTAGGATGTGTAATATAAAGTAGAACCATGGCGTAGACTACAGATCTCTAGCCACAAATTGGTCTTAACTCCCAGCGTTTTCAGATACTCAAGTTTCTTCAGATGTTCACGTCTCTTCATCTGGGTGGTGGCTCCCCCATGCCATCAGTTGTTGATACCAGACAGTTATCTACCACCTTCATGCTTCCAATAAGTAGAACAATCATAAATACGGTAGTCAATGGGTTCCCCCAATTCTGGCAAAAAGGGAAGCTTTTTTAAGGAAGGTTTGGTGGGAAAGGGGTGGCGTGTCTATTGGTGGAGTGTCATCAAAGCGTTGTTGCAATGGTGTCTCTTCAGGAAAGATATTTAGTTGGATTTCTATCTTTCACAAAGGGGTTGTCCAGGATTAGAAAAATGTGGCTGCTTTCTTCCAGAGACCGTGCTACACCTGTCATTGTGCTGTGTCTATTAGTGAAGCTCTACTCCATTGAAGTGAATGGAGCTGAGCTGCAATATCAAACACAACCTGTGAATAGGTGTGGCGCTGTCTTTGGAAGAAAACAGCCATGTTTTTCTAACCTTGGACAACCCCTTAAACTTTTATAATATGTTAAGGAGCAGAGAGAATGGGGCATATAGGGCATTTCATTTTGTGCTTCTACCCTTCCAGAAACTTCGAAATTGTGTTATGCTTTAAAATATAAGTAATAAAGAATAAAACATATAAAACAAGTGATAAATGTGGACCATGGAGATAAGCTCATCCATAGTCCTACACTGTTTCGTTTTAATAACCCTATTAAAATTTTTATTTTCTTCTTTCTTTTCTGCAAAGCTTTGGAGATGGAGACCGGATAACGCCACCTCCTCCTTCCCCTTTCTTCTCTGCCATCTTGGCTGCCTTTCAGCCGACCGCATGTGATGATGCAGAGGAAGCATGGCGCAGTCACATAAATCAGCTCATGTCCGATTCTGATGGGTCCTGTGCAGTTTACACATTTCACGTGTTCTCCTCCTTGTTCAAGGTGGGTGCTGCTGGTGATATCAAGATAAACTAACTGCAAATATCAAGGATTTCCATGTTATAATTGCCAATGGTTTCACAGGTCTTTCCAGTCACTCGGTGATGTAGTGTAAAGTGAAACTACATGTCGGATCTTATTCTGGGACTAGTTTATTTATTCTGATCTAATGAACCGTTGTTCCTTGTAGAGTATCCAGAAGAGATTCTGCTTCCTGACGTGTGATGCTGCCTGTTATCTTGGAGATAGTCTTCGTGGTATTGGGTCAAAGTTTGTGAGCACGTCACAGCTACTGACCATGTGCTCTGAATGTCCGACTCTCTTTGTGGATGCAGAGACTGTGAGTATTGTAAAGGAGAAGTTTTATTTTGGAAAGAATTTACATTTATCAAAAAGCGGTTTTGAGTACATTTTGTCATAATACCATGCCTTTCAGGTTAATGTGTATCTCCACCCTTGGGGTTAATGGACAGCCTCTATTATTTTCACGGGTCTGTGGGGCTAGTGTGGGGAATATGGAATTTCCACAAGTTCCTAAACACTCATTTGGGTGGTTCCCATTCATGACTGTCCCGTAAATATGCATGCTTGAGCAAGTGTTCATGTTTGGGAGATGTGACTGGTAGTGGTTTCTCTCCCGTTATAACAAAGGATCAGGCATGTTGAAATCCAGCATGTCCGATCCTTCTTTCTCATAATATCTGCTTTTGGGTTGCCCCACACACATTAGATTGTCATCCGATCCCACTGAAATTGGCAGGTTTAGGCGTCCATCCATGTACTGTAAAGTGACCAATGATTATTGGCACCATCAAGATTGCTAAAAATGTGGGGAAGTTTATGTAAGCCAAAGGTACTTACCAAATATAAACTTGTTTTTCAGCTGTTATCATGTGGGCTCCTTGAGAAGTTAAAGTTCAGTGTTTTAGAACTGCAGGAATACCTGGACACTTACAACAATAGGAAAGAAGCTACAGTCTCTGTGAGTAAAACGCAACTTTTATGCAGCATAAAAAATTATTGCCAATCGGCAGCACATCTCCCTATGTACACAGGGAGATGTGCTGCGGACATGATGCAAATGCATGGGGCCGAACGATCATAGTAAAGATCATTGCTCCGTTTTAAAGGGAGCAGAGAGCACCGATGGACAACCTGTAGTGTTGATCGGCGTTCGTTTTAAGTGATTTTACACGGCCGATTTCTGCCCACGTAAATCCACCTTAACTCTCTTAACTTCATCTTGCTTACGTAATCTGATATTTTCCTTTGTAGTTTATGGTTTCTATTCATGTACTAGATATCTACCGTTTAAGTAACTGAATTTTTGATTTTGAGGTGACCGTAGATAAATTCACATTTTGTGTGTAATATTTGTAATGTTATAATAATTAATTTTCTCCCAACCAGTGGCTAAAAAACTGTAAATCCACATTCGCGGGGGGCTCAAAGGATGGAGTTATCACATGTCAACCAGGTGACTCAGAAGAAAAAGTAAGAAAATTCACTATAAATAAAACATACAATATTTTCTGCTTTTATAAGTATCTGTATTATACAGCACTGTAGAGTGGAAACAATTGAAAATGTCTCCAGAATTAAATCGTGATAAGATCGCCCGTTTATAGATTGAAGGTGTCCCAGCGATCAGCGGGTTACTGCAGATCCAGCTTCAGAAACGCCCCGACGATTAGCTGCTATCGACTGGGAAAATGTGGCTTTCCTTAAAATGAATGACTGACCACGTAATACAGAGCGAGAGCCGCTCTATCTAATAGAGGGAGGTCCCAAGTTCGGGTCTCTCCTTTGACATCCATTTGCCCCAATAAGGTATATGGAAGGGGTTGTGTTCATTAAACAACCTCTTTAAAATTATTTATCAGTTCAGCACCAATATTCAACATAATTTTCACAATTTTTTTGCCTAAAACTCAACCCACGTGGTATTACCATATACTTTTTGAGCTATAATACAAAAGAAGATGTCTCGCCTTCATCGACAATGTGTGAAATATCTTCCGATTCCAGACCATTAGGTGCCACTGGTGACACTAGCCACTGTCCAATATCAAGTGATCCCAGTCATTAGAAGCTCTTGGTATTTAAATATATGACACAGTTCTAGGCCAGTCATTGGATCAGGCCAAAAAAGTTGGACCCTGTACGTTTAGCTGAACTTTGCTTGAATAATGCAGATCTTTTTCTTAAATGTTTAATTTTAGGCGTTTGCTCAGAAATTGTAAAGTGCTGGTATACAAAGCATTGTAACAACATGGCTTGTTATATTGAACCTCTTCATTCATTTGTATGGTAATGAAATTAGTTTTACCTAATTCTGTTTATGCAAAAGTCAGGATGTGCTTGACACAACAAGTTGCATCAGGTTCCGTCAGAATTGTACGTATGTCATACCTTCCGGTTTTCCTGGCATGGCAACGGCAGCCTCTGCTTGCAATATGTGTCCTACCTCCCCCACTGCTTCTAGAAACCCTTTATTTTTATTTAAAAGAAATTATAATTAAAATTAAGCTGACGTGGCAGATTTGGGCTCTTAAATATAGAAGAAATTCCAAAACTCCTGATGTGCGTAGAACTTCACATACCCACGCGTTCCTAGAGAACAGAATTTAGTTTTTAGTAACCGTAACTTCTGAGTCACTTCTGCCGCAGCTTAATTTAATGTTTACCTGGAGAATGGTAATGGTGTCTCTACCCCCTCCTGTAAAATGGGCCTCTATGTTCTACCAGCCGAATATTCCTGCCCTCCCTAGGAAACAGTTGGTATATTGTGAGGTATATATAAAATTCAATAATTAGTCCCTCTCCTTTCTATAATTCATTCCTTCTGCACTCTAGCGAAATATTTCATTCAATGTCTGACTGCATTTAAGAATCTTTATTACTGTTGCTTCACTCCTGAAATAAAGAACATAACCGAGAAATACAATGTACTACATTATTTACTTGTGCCGTCCAAGACTGGAAGTTCTCCAATCGATTTTCCTGCCAATAGGCGGACAGTGTGAGAAAGAGGACAGAATCTCAATTCTTCATGTACTTAAAGGGGTTGTACAAGATTAGAAAAATGTCTGCATTTTTCCAGAAACATCAGCGCCTCCCCTGTCCATGGGTTGTGTCTGGCATTGCAGCCCAATTGAAGTGAATGGGGATGAGCTGCAATACCACACACAAACTGTGGACAGGTGCGTCACTGTTTTGAAAAAAAAGCAGCCTTGTTTTTTTCTACTCCTGAGCAACCCCTTTCTTCTTTGTGATTGGCTGATTTAGATATTTGCTTTAACAAGTCATTGTGCCCCGTAAAATGAGCACTGAGTATATGTACACTATATAGGCTTCTTCCACTTTTTTGTGTACCTCTGTGCGGTTCTCTCTTCCTAGAAAAAGATGTGTGTTCCCAGTGAATCAGAAGTTATGACCTGTTTTGTTTTTTGCCTGAATTATTCCTGTATTTGTAAAAAAAAAAAAGTTATATTTCCATGAACTGAGAGAAATTTATTAGAAAAGAGATATAATTGTAAAATTACAGGAATTCTAGTGAATTACTAATAAATTCTGTTTCAGTAGAGAAAAGGATATCTGGTATTAAAGGGGTTGTCCACGACCGGTCAACTGATGACCTATCCACAGGATAGGTCATCAGTATATGGTCGGTGGGGTCTGACACCCGGATCCCGCACCGATCGGCTGCCTCCGGGTGCCGGATGATTTGAAGGGTATGAAGTATTTGGAGCCGGAAGCAGATGGCTCTGGTCACGGAATAGCGGCTGTTCTGCAAAACTTCAGCTCTACTCCTATCCACTTGAATATTCCGTGACCAGAGCCATCTGCTTCCGGCATGGACGTCCCGTGCCCGGAGGCAGCTGGAGCGGCTGATCGGTGCGGGGTTTGGGTGTCGGACCCCCACCGATCATATACTGATGACCTACGCGGTGGATAGTTTATCAGTTGTCCTGTCATGGACAACCCCTTTACTAATCAGGTTTAAAGGCTATGAACACATTTGAATGCATTCTTTTTATTGCATTGTACCAGTTTTCACATACATTGCCGTCTGCACTGTCCCGCTCCGCGTTGAATCAGTGTAGTGCACGGACAGCTCGATCTCCAGCCTCTGTCTCTCCTGAGTTCTAATAAATGCTTGTTTTGGTCGCTTTCACACGAGAGTAATACCGATGCTTTCTTGCGCCTGTATTATGGATGCAACACCCAGACCTCCCACGGTTCATCGGAACTGGAATTAGAGCACCATAGGCTTCTATGCTCTTACTCCAGTTCTCATGAACGGTTGGAGGACAGGGCATTGCATCTCTAATACAGGCGCGAGAAAATACCTGTATTACGCTCACGTAAAAGTGGCTTTAAGCTTAATTCTGATCAATTTTGATTGAAGCCCTGTTTGAAAAAATATTTTTAACGCTATAGCCGTACAATGCAATAAAAAAATGCATTGAAATGTGTCCAAGGCCTTTAAAGCGAGGGGCATATTCTTTTTATTGGAATTGATTACATTAAATGTAGGCACAATTTAATGAAAGGCCAAGGTGGCTGAAGAAGATTTATACATATATGCCAACCTTTAGAGTTTACATATAAAATTAATCTACATAAAAAGTGGTATTACACCCCATATTCTATTCCAGAGCTGCATTCACAATTCTGCAGACTTCAGACCTTGCTGTCTTAACGTCTGCTTAGAGCATTTGCATCTGATGTAGCAAAACCAAAATGTCCCAATGTGATGTAGCAGCTCGGCTAAGCTGTTACTGTTAGAGGTATGTGTGACAACAAGCTTTTTGACGGTTTCCAATGACAACGAGCAGAATTGTGAATGCAGCTCTGGGTTAAAATTCAGGCTGTAACCCAGAACCAGTAGACTATATATAATGCTATTTATTTACAAAGTTGCCTGACTATGTAAATATGTAAACTCTAAAATTGTGTTCAACGGCGGAAATAACCTTTACATTCACATTCAATGGCAGACTGCCAAGCAGAAGTGTAGCTAGTATTTTTTTCACCACGAGCAAGTGGCTCGTTGGGTCCTCAGCACCCACTACGGATATTGTAAATTAGCTTGTGTCACCTAATAAGCTGTCCATGCACACAGCCATCTTGCAGCTCAATGTATGAGCTGTATATAGATAGACATGGACCGCATTTTATCACTGAATCGTACCCGGCAATTTGCATAAGATTAATATAACAGAATAAATTCAGAAACCCAAACAAATTTGGTACTAATTTATCGACTTCCAAAAAAATACCGGCAAGGCTGCTTTGATCTGATGAGAGATCATTCTGCACACTGCCCAACCACCCCGTTTTTTGTGGTTGTTTGTTTGTGGGATTGATCTAAAGCTGCGTGGGCATTCCTGGGTCAATCGGGAAATATAAAAATTTCGAAAAATAACTAGAGATTTTGTCTCACATTCCCTGCCTATACACACCATGGTATAATCTGTGAAAGCCAGTGGAATTTAGAGCAAATATTTCTATACCCACAGACATTCATATGCTGCTTACTGAGAATCTTACCCTTTTAAGGCCCTACATAATGCATGACCTGATCCTGGAACTGGTGTTTAATTATTTACTATTAAAAGGAGAGAAGCCGGGAGCAGAAATGAAATTCTAGTTTTCGATTTAATGTTCAGGGCTGGTCCGGTTGTCTGGAGACTTTGGTAAGACGTTTTATAACCTGAACACTGCCCTTGTACCGATAAGTTTGTGTCACTAAATTCTATTGTTCCTGTCACTCTTTTTTTATCGGCTTGTGTGACTGCCCTGCATGCTTTTAGGTATAATATTTAGTTTTTCAACCCCTCCAGTGGTTGAAAAATGACTGCTAGCGCTGGCTGCGCTGCTTTATGTGAAGCTGTTCAGATCCGGGTTCTTTATATTGCATGCACTGACGTCAAACTGTCCTCTCTTCTCCTGTTTTCTCACACCATGCTATCTCACTAGCAAATGGAATCTCTTGCAGTAAGTCTCTTTTCTTTACTATTTTCTATTCCAGATGATGATGTTTCCTCAGAAGTGATATAGTTTTATACTAACGTAGCTAACTGGAAGTTTACCTGTTGGCATAATCACCTACCTCACAAAATCTTACATATCAGAGGTCCCACATTGTAAGGGTATGTTCACACTGCCTATTTTCGGCCATTTTTCAGGCCGTAAACGCCCGAAAAACGGACAAAAAAGCGGAAGCAGAACGCCTCCAAACATCTGCCCATTGATTTCAATTTTGAAAAACTGCCACGTAAAAAAACGGCTGTGAAAAAGAAGTGCAGGACACTTCTTGGGACGTTTTTGGAGCTGTTTTTCAGACGTTTTTGAGTTTGTGTGTGAACATAGCCTAAGGGTTCTTCTGGCCTCCTTCCTTCAGAGCAGGACACCCAGATAGGTCGTCTGTATAACAAAATGTTCCCGCTATTCGACCCATGATATCCAGCAGAGGGATTATTTCTTTATAATACACAGAAAAGGAAATTTCCACTGACATGTTTGTAAGGGCTCATGCACACGACCGTTGCCTTCTTCGGTGTCATTTTTACTGGACCATTCATTTTTATGGGGCCATGCACACATCCATTTGTTTTGTAGATCTGTGTGTACGTTCTGAAAATTATAGTACAGGTCCTATTGTTGTCCGTCTGTCTCACCCATTCTAGAATATGGGTTCGAAAAAAAAGACAAGGAGCACACGGTAGCCAATAGGATCTGTGTTTTGCGGTCCTCAAAACGGAAACGGTCGTGTGCATGTTGCCTAATTAATAAATCTATAGACATCACATTCTGATGTCAGAACTGGACGATTATACAGAGATGAGTGGCGGTACATAGGCACCACTTATCTCTTTCTACAGGAGCAGAATTTTGCAGATTGCTTTTGCAAGAAGTTCTTTCTGCTCTGTCAGCCACCAATTGACTGTAGCGAGTGCTCCATCCACAAGAGTTTCTGCAGCAGCTGCAGTGTGTATTACACAGTATTGTGTCCCTGTTGCTGCAAAACAAGATAAAAAAAAAGCGAAAAACACATCCGAGTTGAACATTTATTTTCTTTTTTAAAAAAGAATGTGAAGAGTAAAGCCTGTATTTCTGTCCTCCATTGATTGGCTGATATAAAACTCCCTCAAAGAGGTTCTGCAGAAGCTGAGATGCATATTATCCGGATTAAATTACCACCTACTATAGATTTTAAAGAATATTAGAAGTCACGTTCCATGACCTGTAGAAATGCACGTAATTTGTGGCCTTAAAGAGGCTCTGTCACCAGATTCTCAAATCCCTATCTCCTATTGCATGTGATCAGCGCTGCAATGTAGATAACAGTAACGTGTTTTTTTTTAAAAAAAACGTTCATTTTTGGCCAAGTTATGAGCTATTTTATATATATGCAAATGAGCTTTGAAATGGACAACTGGGCGTTTTTTTTCGTTCTGTCCAACTGGGCGTGTATTGTTTTTAACTGGGCGTGTTTACGTGTATGACGCTGACCAATCAGTGACCAGTCAGCATCATACACTCCTCTACATTCATTTACACAGCAGCGATGTGCAGCCGCATACACAGAGATTAACGTTAATCAAGTGTCCTGATAATGAATACACATGAAATCCAGCCTGGACGTCATGTGTATTCAGAATCCTGACACTTCTGACTCTTTTCTTTGAGATTTCCAGCAAGGGAAACGAAATCTCGTTTACCTCCGTAATCTCGCGAGATTACGCGTGGCTTGCTGGAATCTCACAGAAAAGATTCAGAAGTGTCAGGATTCTGAATACACATGGCGTCCAGGCTGGATTTCATGTGTATTCATTATCAGGACACTTGATTAACGTTAATCTCTGTGTATGCGGCTGCACATCGCTGCTGTGTAAATGAATGTAGAGGAGTGTATGACGCTGACTGGTCACTGATTGGTCAGCGTCATACACGTAAACACGCCCAGTTAAAAACACAATACACGCCCAGTTGGACATAACGAAAAAAAAAACGCCCAGTTGTCCATTTCAAAGCTCATTTGCATATATATATAAAATAGCTCATAACTTGGCCAAAAATGAACGTTTTAAAAAAAACAAAAAACTTTACTGTTATCTACATTGCAGCGCCGATCACATGCAATAGGAGATAGGGATTTGAGAATCTGGTGACAGAGCCTCTTTAAGCTCTTATATGTTTACAGTAGGTGGTACAATATCCTATAGATACCCATGACTGGAGGAAGCAGGTCAGGGGTAAATTAGGTAAGATTTTGTGAAAATTGCTTGTATGAGTTTGATACTAATTGTTATTCCAATTTCAAATAATGTTCCAGTGTAGCTGGTTTTAATACCGTAAGGGAATTTATCTTCCAGTTATTCGTTATACCTACTTGGTGTGCATACGACTTGGGCTCCACAGCGACTCTGCAACTTCAATATTTTTTTTATGAGAAAAATACAAATTATTTTATTTTTTTTGTGATGTTTGGAAGGTGATTTGTGACTTTTTTTTCTCCATAGAGAACATAAGTCACGGCACAAGTTGCGGTGATGCCGCAATTGTATCGTGACTTACAGGTGCCCTGTGGAGCACTAGCCTAAATGTAACAGAAACTGTCTTCTGTCATATTGTTTAGTCGTTCTTAGACCATGTTCCTAATAAGATGCAAGACTTATGACGACGATGTTATACATTTCTGCCTTTCTTTCATGGGACTGTATATTGAAATGATTGATGCACTTTATTATAATTCATTAGAAAATTGCTACAGGTTATTAGGAAGAGCCACAAAATCTTGTCTCTGCTGAATAATTCATCATTCTAACTAGATGATGCGCTATAGCTAATACTTGTAGTATACATTTTCCATGCACGCTTGGAGCAGCGGAGTTTATAGGTTTACTTTAATAGGGAGAGGAATAAGCAGCTGCTTATTTGTACTTATCTTTTATGTGTTATTTCTATGATTGCATTTCTACAAATTCCACTCTAAAATGATTTAGCATTATTCCCACCCTAATGATTGATATAGGTTATCGAAAGCCCAGACCCTACCTGCACCTCCTATTGCAACTACATTTGCACTTAGTCCCTTTCCACTGAAATATATGGGAGCCACTTGCATGCATTTCCACCTCTTCTCACCAGCATAGGATTGCCAAACGGCCATCAGGGGATCAACATTTTCTTGAGGTGGGGGTCCCTGACGTGAGCTGTGTATACACAACCCATATAAGGTTTCGTTCACATCAGAGTTGGGGGCCCTGTTAGGCGCCCCTGTCGCAGAATCGGCCGAGAATACCGGAAACAATAGTGCAGCATGCTGCGCTATTGTTTCCGGTAAAACCACGAATACCCGACGGAACTTAAGTCAATGGGTTCCGTCGGCCGCCGGTGGTGTCCGTGGTGCAATGGAAGCGGCACTTCCGTTTTCTTTCCTTGTTCTGCTCCTCTGACAGAGCAGAATAACAGGATGGTGAATGCTAGTGTGAACCCAGGGGTGTAACTATAAAATGCTGGGCACCATAGCAAACTTTTCAAAGCTACAGGCCACTTTTCCTTAGTGTAGGTCCCTAGGTCATAAATAACTTAAAGGGTCAATTAATTTAATAAGTGGAGGTTAAAGTTCCCTCAAGTGGTAGATGTCATGTGCCCTCTCTAAATCTGGCCCTAAGTCAAACAATGGTTTAATCGGGGGAAGGAGGGTAATGATGTTGGTAACAACTCGATCAATCGGTATCTATTAGTGGTAAATAGTTAATATAGCCAATTTGATTCAGTAGTTAGTATTTTGGGCTCTGTAGTTCTTTAAATAGCATTTAAAGAAAATCGGTCAGTATGAAATGCCCACATTATACGTATACTTTGTTTCTACTCACATTCCCCCGGCAGTAAGTACGCATGGGTCAATGCTCGTTATGCTAATACGTGGGAAGGCTAGTGGCGTCCGTGACAGACAATATATAAATCATTGCAGGAGAGCGGGTAATTGGTATGGATATTTGCACACTCAGGACTCCAAAGCTCAGAAAACTGTACTCAAATGAGGTCTCTTGTAGTCCGCTGTACTTAAAGGGAACCTGTCACCAGCATTTCACCTATTAAACCAGCAATACCTGGTGGTAGTGGGTGAAAAATCATTTTTATGTAACCTATAATTATCTTCTAAGTAGTCTGTGTACCTTTAGTAGTCATTTTTTTAGTGTTCCTGCGCTGTGTGCTAATGACCAGAAAAGAGTCATATCTTCATTCTTCAAGCCTTTCCGAGTTTTCCCCGCCTCCCTACTTTCGATTGACCGCCACTCGCATCCCCCCAGCATACACAAAATCCTGTGCTTGTTCATCGAGGTCCTGTTCTGGTGCATGCGCACAACGGGACACCAGAGCTCCGCATGCGCAGTAACTAGATTTGAGGCCCGGCCGAAGCAGGGAAGGGTGTCGGACTTTACATGACGTGCGCATGCGCGCTATCTTCAGATGAGGTTTTGGCATTCAGGGCAGGCCATTTTATGGCGGTGGCCGGGCATAAGAAGAGGAACGAGCGAGACTGATGGATTATTACCAGAAAAGGCACAAAATGTTTGCAGACCGTTATTCACGGTCAGAGGAGGAGTTTAGGAGAGGGGATAACGGCAATTAACTTTTGACAGCAGCGGCCAGTGAGGGGTGAGCAGAGTTCAATAGGTGAAATGCTGGTGACAGGTTCCCTTTAAGAATGGAGATGTGCAGTGTTACATTGGGCTGTTAAAAGTGAGTTGGCAGAAACACTACTTATATGTAATTTGTGCATTTAAGATTAAAGGGGTTTTCCGAAAAGAGAAAATTGATCGCTTATCCTCAGGATAGGCCATCAATACCTGATCGGTGGGGGTCTGGCTTTCGGCACCTCTGCCCATCAGCTGTTTTGAAGTGGCAGCGACACTCGTGCGAGTGCTGCTTTCCCTTCATCGTTCGCGCTGCTCAATACTGCCAAACACCAACACCTGTAGCGGTGGTTCACAGTATTACACCCTCCTCCGATGAATGGGAGAAGTCTGTTATACTGTGAGCCGCCGCTATAAGTCTGTTGGCGTTTGACATTATTGAGCAGTAGTGGGAATGAAGGGGAAGCAGCACTCGCACAAGCTCCACAGCCCCTTCAAAGCAGTTGATTGGCGTGGATGCCGAGAGCCAGATCCCCACCGATCAGGTATTGATGCTTATCCTCAGATTCTTTCTCCAAAACCCTTGTAATGGGGTTTTTAGCTTCGTTCATTACTTGTCTTTCCATGCTGACAGATTATCTTTAAAGGGGGAGACATGAAATGTCACAGCTATATCGTAGAGTAATGGAAGTGGTTTCTTACATTTGCTGGATCACAGGGACTCATACAATTTTTGGAAATGCATATTGAGACATAATCTTCCCAAGACCTGGTGCTGATCGTGCTTCATCTCTGCAGTAAACCGGTTTATTAATGGTTCCACGGTTTTCTGCAATCTTGGTGCCAGCAAATCCACATAAATCTGCCTCCTCCCAAATTCCTGTTCCCACTGTCTTATCTGTGTCTGGTACACAGACCGTGACGTGACATAATACCCTGTAAGCACAACTGAGTCTAATCATCAAACCCTGCTCCTCAAATCTTCCACAGCCTTCTCTGTAACAATCTATAGCCATACATACTACTAAATCTGAAAGATCTTGCTGTGATGTTTAGGAAATGTGGATCCCGAGACTTTGTTCCTTTTTGTCGCTGTTAATAGCCATATGAGGGCTTGTTTTTTGCGGGACAAGTTGTAGTTTTTAATGGCACCATTTATTGTACTGCATAATGCACTAGGAATCGGCAAAAAAATTATTTGTGGGGTGAAATGGGCAAAAAAAACAGCAATTACACAATTTTTTGGTGGGGTTTTGTTTTTCACGGAGTCCATCAGGCGATAAAAATGACATTCACCTTATTCTACAGGCTGATACAATTACAGCAATACAAAATTTTAATGTTTTTTTTTTATGTTTTACCACTTTTAAAAAATAAAACTATTTGCTAAAAAGAAAGTTTTGTGTCGCCATATTCTGAGAGCCATAACTTTTTTTTTCTTCCATCAAATTAGACGAGTGAGGGCTTACGTTTTGCGGGGCGAGCTGTAGTTTTCACCGATACCATTTTGGGGTAGATGCAAATTTTTGATCACCCTTTATTCCTTTTTTTTGTTTTTTTTTGGAGATCTAAGGTGACCAAAAAACAGCAATTTGCATGTTTTATATATATTTTTTTTTATGTCGTTCACCAAGCGGGTTAAACAACGCTACATTGTCATAGTTCAGACTTTTACGTATGTGACGATACCAGTTATGTTAACTTTTTATTTTTTTTTAACATTGCTTTAGGGAAAAAATGATAAAAGGTTTTTTTTTTTTTAACTTTTTTAAAATTTTATTTTCTTTGGAACATTATAAAAATCAAAGGAGTATGAATATGGCAGCCATCTTTAGTTAGCCTGTGGATGCATTACACAGGAATAATCTGTGGGCTGTACCATTCTACTGTGACAGGGGCCTCATACACTATAAGAAATGTATGTGAGCAGAATTTCTAACACATGTATATTAGAAAACTGTATGATTTCCTATTCTACAAATAAGTAAACAAATAATCAACAACCCCTTTAACCCCTTCCCGCATCTTGGCGTACATTCTCGTCCAGGTGAGCAGTAACTTTGCGCACCTGGGCGTGCAGTTGCGCCCACGCTTTAACAGTTAACCGCCACGCGGTGCTACATCGCAACGGCGGTTAACTGTGCAGGGTGTCTGCCCTGCTTTCCCCGTTGCCGATCAACGGGCCGTTGCCGCTAAAATCGGCAATTAAACCCTTTGAGTGGGTCGCATTGAAGAGGTTTAGAGCAGATCTGCAGCCCCCCACATGCATTTGCGGGGACTGGCGATCCTTGTCACGGCAACCGGAAAAATAAAAACGTTATGGCTCTTGGAAAGCGGGCAGGGAAAAACTAAAAAGAAAAATGGTTCAGTTTGGAAAGGGTTAATTACTTTCTAATGAAAAACCATTTATGACCACACGTGGGGTATTGCCGTACTCGGGAGAAATTGCTTTACAAATGTTGGGCGGCTTTTTTCTCCTTTATCCTTTGTGAAATTTAAAAAATTCAACATTTTAGTGGAAATAATGTTCATATTCATTTTCACACCCTAATTCTAATAAATTCTGCAAAAGACCTGTGGGGTCTAAATGCTCACTATACCACTAGATAGCTTCCTTAAGTCGTGTAGTTTCCCAAATAGGGTCACTTTTGGGTGGTTTACACTGTTTTGGCCTCTCAGGGGCTTTGCAAATGCGACATGACACCCGAAAACCATTTCAGCTAAATTTGAGTTCCAAAAGCCAAATAGAGCCCCTTCCCTTCTAAGCCCTTATGTGGGTCCAAACAGCAGTTTATTACCACATATGGCGAATTTCCGTAATCGGGAGAATTTGTTTTACAAATGTTGGGGTGCTTTTTCTCCTTTATTCTTTGTAAAAATTAAAAATGGCTACGTTTTTTCAGAAAAAAAAGTAGATTTTTACCTTTACAGACTAATTCCAATGAATTCAGAAAAACAACTGTGGGGTCAAAATGCTAACTTTACCCCTAGAAAGGTTCCTTGAGGGGTGTAGTTTCCAAAATGGGGTCACTTTTGGGGGGTTTCCACTGTTTTCATCTCTCCAGTGCATTGCAAATGCGACATGGCACTGAAAACTATTCCAGCAAAATCCAAATGGTGCTCCTTCCCTTCTGAGCCCTGCTGTGGGTCCAAACATCAGTTTATTACCACATATGGGGTATGCTATAATCGGAAGAAATTGGTTTACATATGTTGGGGTGTTTTTTCTCCTTTTATTCCTTATAAAAATTAAAAATTTCTAAGTTTTTCAGAAAAAAAGTAGATTTTCATCTTCACCTACTAATTCAAATAAATTTAGCAAAAAAATAAATAAATTCCTTGAGGGGTATAGTTTACAAAATGGGGTCACTTTTGGGGATCTTTACTGTTTTGGCCCCACAAGACCTATTCAAACCTGACATAGTGCCTAAAATATATTCTAAAAAAAGGAGGCCCCAATATTCTCTAGGTGCTCCTTTGCTTCTGAGGCCGGTGTTTCAGTCCATTAGCGCACTAGGGCAACATGTGGGATATTTCGAAAAACTGCAGAATCTGGGCAATAAATGTTGAGTTGCATTTCTCGGATAAAACCTTCTGTGGTACAGAAAAAATGTATTACAAAGGCAAAAAAAATGAAATTTGTAAATTTGACCTCTACTTTGCCCTAAAGGGTTAAAACACTTTCTGAATGCTCTTTTGAATACTTTGAGAGGTGCAGTTTTCAAAATGGGGGGATTTATGGGGACTTTCTAATATATAAGGCCCTCAAAGCCACTTCATAACTGAACTGGTCCCTGAAAAAATAGCCTTTTGAAATTTTTTTCAAAATGTGAGAAATTGCTGCTAAAGTTCTACGCCTTGTAACGTCCCAGAAAAATAAAAGGACGTTCAAAAAACGATGCAAACGTAAAGTAGACATATGGGATATATGAAATAACTATTTTGTGTGGTATTACTATCTGTTTTACAAGCCGATACATTTAAATTTAGAAAAATGCTAATTTTTGCAAATTTTCTCCAAATCTTGGTGTTTTTTACAAATAAATATTGAATTTATCGACCAAATTTTTTCAATAACATAAAGTACAATATGTCACGAGAAAACAGTCTCGGAATCACTTTGATATGTAAAAGCATTCCCAAGTTATTACCACATAAATTGACACATATCAGATTTGAAAAATCGGCTTTGTCCTGAAGGCCAAAACAGGCTCAGTCCTGAAGGGGTTAAGCTTATTAGTTGGGGGCATTTGTAAATCCAGGGAAGATGTTCATACATAGGCAAGAGTAGGAATGTGTCATACCAGGACTAGAGAAAATCCAGAATTCTAGACTAAGGCCTTGTGCACAGTTCCATCGCCGTTTCCACGGCCGTTTCTCACGTTTCTCTTATGGTATCCGTGTGTGTTCCGTGTGTGTTCCGTGTTTCCGCTTCAAACGGACATTGTGCTTCCGTGTTTCCGTAAAAAAAACGGAAGGTATTGAACTTTATTTGAACTTGTCACATGTCCCAGTCTGTGAACTTTGGCACGCCCTGCCGTTGCTAGGGCAACAGATCCGTCCATTTAAGCATTCCGTGTGCCGTCCGTTTTTTTGACGGACCCATTGACTTCTATGGGCCCCACGGTCACAGAATCACTGACAAAAGTAAGACATGCTCTACTTTTGGCGGAACGGAACAACGGATCAGTCAAAATAACGGAAGTGTGCATGGGCCCATTGAAATGAATGGGTTCAGGGTGCTATCAGTGACAAAAACGGATAGCACCCCTGAAGGAAAAAACTGAAGTGGGCATGAGGCCTTAATAAGAAAATTGCAGAAGGCAAAGACGCACCCTACTGACTGTGGCACATTTTGTGGGAATGTGTGATATTCTGTGTAATACAAAAGCTTTCCTGTGACTTATGATTTGGGAAGTAATTCTGTCAACCCCTGGTGGTTGTTTTTATTTGTACGTGATATGATATCTATGTGTATAGGTTACTGGGCTGTGTACTTTGTGACATGTGTTTTCTAACATGAACATTTCTCCATTGCGTTGCAGCAATTGGAACTCTGTCAAAGATTGTATAAGCTTCACTTCCAGCTGCTATTGCTTTTTCAGTCTTATTGTAAACTAATTGGACAAGTCCATGAAGTCAGCTCCGTGCCAGAGGTATGTGATCACGTTCAAAGCATAAGAAAGCCAGATACTTACATAGCATAGGCGGCGCCACCTGGCTGCAACATTGCATCCTGTCTCACTCCATAGCCAAAGTATTATTTAACACTCTCCAGGATTTATAAAGTTATTTGATGTGGGCACAGAGACATTCTTATCGTTTTTAATACTTTTTTTTTTTTTTTTTAAAACACTATAAGAGAATTCTTAGCTCAAAGGAGTCATTTTGCTATTTTGAACCCACATCTAGTAGCTGAAGTGGCAACAAAGAGTGTTGTGGCGCATCCATTCATTACAAGGACAGTCCATTAATTTTCATAGGCACCATGTAATGATTAATTTTCCCTGTGGTGGCGCTGCAGGGGAATGTATTACTTGCTTCTGAGTTCGCATGCAGATTACAGTTGATCACTGATGGTCCCAGCAGTGGAACAGCCGGTGATGAGGTTATTGTGAAAGGGGTGCTTCTGGAAGAAAAAAAAAAAAAAGAATTTTCAGAAATGAACACCCACTTTTATTCGGACTCCGAAAGTATATCTGCAGCTACAGTTCAGTGGAAAATAAAATTGTTTGTGTGTTGGAAATAAAATTTTAAATTGTAATGTAGTCTGTTATAGAATATCTGTAAACCTATCCACAGGATAAATGATCAAAATCTTTTCGGTAGGGGTCCGACTGCTGGGACAACCACTGATCACGAGAAAGGGCCTACCATGCCGTTCCTGGGAGCCCCGTAGAAATGAATGGCACGGTGGTAGAGCATGCGCAGTACCGCTCAAGTAGAATGGGGTTCCCAGGAATGGCAAGGTTAGCCGGTTCTCGTGATTGGTGGAGGTCCCAGCAGTCGGACCCCCACCGATCAGATATTTATCACCTATCCTGTGAATAGGTAATAAATAATGATTATGGGAAAACCCCTTCAATCCAGAGATCTCATTAAGATAGTAATGTCATACTTGCCATTGTCTCTCTGCAGTTACTTAACATGTCAAGAGAACTGAATGAGCTCAAGAAGAACTTAAAGGAGGCAAGTTTATATATTGCAGCAGAGTCTCTTAATATAGATACTGTACCATTTGAGCCAACCTTCAGTTCTACAGAGTTCGCCATACAGTCGATGCTGGAGTGCTTAAAGACCAACGAACTTGGGAGGGCAATACGTCAGATCCGTCATTGCAGGTAAGTCTCCGTGTAATTTGTTCAGCCGTTATAGGTCATTTCCAGAGGCACAAAATGCTAAGGCTCTGTTCACATAAGCATTTTTCCCTTTTAGTCCAGAGTTCTGGTCTTTTTGACAGCAATGGTGTCGTCTTCAACGATCATTTTGCTGTAAAAAGTAAAGCAACCTTGATGGAAATGTAACAAATTCCATACTAAGTAAATGGGATCCACACTGGATTAGTCTGTTTCCTCATTGCTTAAATGTGAGACCTGAAGATTTTTGATAAACTGTTTCCCTCTCCTCTATGTAAAACTCACAGGGAAATGTAAGGGCCCATGCACACGACCGTAAAAAATCTCCATAATTGTGGACCGCAATATGGTCCGCAATTACGGACCCGCCTGGTTCTATTGGCCACGGACACATTTCTGTATCGCTACGGATAGGTGTCCGTGCTGTAGAACCGTGCCAGGAATTATGGAGCATGTCCTACTTTTCTTTTTTTACGTGCTGTGCTCCCATACTTTGTATGGGAGCATGGCCTGAAAATGCGGCCCGCCGTGTCCGTGATTACGGGCACGGCCGTGTACATGAGGCCTAAGAAAGAAGGTTTTCATTTAGATTTATATTTGTGTATGTAAAAAAAACACCATAGGATTTTTACAGATGAGAAAAGCAGAAGGGCCCTTTTATTTAACTGAGAGTTGTCCAGTGGTGTAAAGTTCCATCTCTGTTGCCAAAAATTTCTTATGGATTTGCATTAATAATAAATCCCTCAAATTGTTTTTTATCGAAGTATATATCATTTATTTTTAGTTTTTCTCTGCATTTCTAAGCAACTGATGCGTGAAACACAGACAGCACACGGATGTCGTCCATGTGCTGTCGTGTTTTTCATGCACCCATAGACTTCAATGGACGACCGTGTCCGCAAAAACGCAACAATATAGGACATGCAGTGAGTTTCACGCAACGGACAGTTGCTGCGTGAAAACTCACGCATTTCTGAATAGCCCCATTGAAATGCACGGGTCCGTGTGCTGTGAGTTATTTCAACAGACCGCACATGAACGTGCTACACGCTCGTCTGAATGAGCCCTAATAATGATAGGTTAATGATAATAATCAGGTGATGGCTAATTCCCCAATCAAAAAAAGACCTCTTTGTCAGGAGTTTCACTACAGCGGTCCCCATATTGAAGGGTTGAGACAACCACTTTAAGCTCAGGACTCCCACCTATAAGGGGGAAAAGATGCCTACTGAATCCCGTTACACCAGGCGAAGTAGCTGGTGACGGTTTTACCCAGGTGCAGAATGGACAGGCGGGTGGCCAGAAGGCTTTCTTCATTCAATCTATGGGTTACAGAAACAGCTCCTATCTATCAGGCACTTACAGCATATCCTGTATATATGCAATTAATGTCTTAGATGGAAAAACCCTTTTAGGCTATGTTCACACGGAGTATTTTGCAGGAGGAATATCTGCCTCAAAATTCCGTTTGGAAGTTTGAGGCAGATTTTCCTCTCCCTGCACGCCGATTTTCGCAGAGTTTTTTGCCCGCGGCCATTGAGTGCCACGGGCATAAAACACCGCAAAATACGCTTTCTCTGCCTCCCATTGAAGTCAATGGGAGGTCAGAGGCGGAAACGCCCGAAGATAAGGCATGTCGCTTCTTTTTCCCGCGAGGCAGTTTTACTGCTCGCGGGAAAAAGACGCCGACGCCTCCCATTGAAATCAGTGGGAGGCATTTTCGGGCCATTTTTGCAGAGTTTTGCGACGCGGTTTCCGCGTCAAAAAACTCGTCAAAATACTCCGTGTGAACATAGCCTTAGGCCGCTTTCACTCAGCAATATTTTAGTCAGTATTGGAACCTACACAGAGAAAAAGTATAATGGAAAGATTTGTACCGCTTCTATGTTTTGTAACGACTCCTGGTTTTGGCTTACAAATACTGCCCAAATCCTGACTGCTGTGTGAAAGCAGATATCTAAAGCCAACTATGGATTTGGCCTGTTACCAGTTATAGTCTCGTTGACCGGGATGTATTATAGTATATACTTTATCTGAATCATTCATGTTACTTAACAGCTATATTGTATATTCCTCTTTGTGTTTCAGGAAATTATGGCCTAATGACATATTTGGGAGCAGCGCTGACGATGAAGTGCAAACACTACTGAACATTTACTTCCGACACCAGACACTTGGACAGACGGGCACGTTTGCCCTCGTAGGTTCCAATCAAAGCTTAACTGACATTTGCACCAAGCTCATGGACCTCAATATGGAGATCCGCGATATGATTCGCCGTGC
Source organism: Rhinoderma darwinii (assembly GCF_050947455.1). Taxonomy (NCBI): domain Eukaryota; kingdom Metazoa; phylum Chordata; class Amphibia; order Anura; family Rhinodermatidae; genus Rhinoderma; species Rhinoderma darwinii. The sequence goes on from NC_134688.1 coordinate 64,833,198, forward strand.
TCAGAACTACCGTGTCGTCTCAACTTACCTCCCTGACTCCAACGTTTCTGGCACTAGTCTCTGACAAGAAGCCAGCGCCTATCTTCTCTCCTCAACTGGAGGTGCTGCCCTGTTGGACTGAGCTCGCTCAGTATCTACTCAATATTGGGAAGACTCCGCCACACTGTTACCATTCCTGCTAACCGTACGTCCGTCTATCAAAGCAAAGCAGACAGATGAAGGCATCTGCAGCAATAGTGTATAAGGATAGAGGTGCATAGTGATAGTTCAACAGCCCGGGTTGATCTTTGTCCTTTGGCCACCCGCTCGAAACAGACAGCTGTTATGCTTTATCTCACTTCTAACCAAGAGACTTCCACTGTGTACCAAAGCCTATTATACCGAATCATACTTCATTTCTATAAACCTTAGGATGGCAAAAGTGCAATGTTTCACAAAATAATATATATAAAAATATATAGTCTATTTTTTGTTGCTCTTAATATACTTTTCAGATATTTGTCGATGAAAAGTCAACAGGCAGAATGAGGCTGGCCGTAGAAGAATACTGGATATTATGATTGGTCAATAGCTGAGAGCCTGTAGATATGAAGGCGGATTGTAAGCAGACTACAATTATGTTGTACACTGTAATTCGGAGGATTACTGTATTTCACGCTGCTATGACAGACATTTCCTAGAATTGCTAGGCTGCTGCGTTAATTGTACTTGATCATAGTCGAGAACTGTTTTGGATCACCCTGATTGATTTAGGTCATTTTAACTTTTTAAGGATTCTGGCTGCCTTTTATTAAACAGATTTGCTCTTCGAACTATTTCTACAATGAAAAAGAAGGCTGATATGACTTGACTACCATAGTGAAAGTGGAAGTTTAAAGAACGACAACGTCTTTTTCATCTGTCACGCATGCATTTTTTTTTTCTTCTATTTTTATTTAATGTATATTTGAACAATACGTTTAATAGTGGCAATGAAGAGTTCTAGGTTCTTTTTTTTAAGTTGGAACAGCTTTTTTGATTTATTATATGCATATTATATTAATATATATATTGGTATATATGTATGACATTTTTCTCCTTTTGGAATTTCTGCTGTCGAGTGTGAATTGAATCGCATGAAATTCTTTTGCACATCATTTGAGTCATTTCCATTCATGCCTAAACTATGTAACTTATTCACTCTGTACATAATATTTACAGTTTTGTGAAGTAATTAAGATTATTTTTGTTGAGTACATTCACTGAAACATATATGATAAAGTTGTTCAGGCACTAAATGAATGCGGAAGTAATTTAATGTACTTTAACTGGCGAATTGCAAAAGCAAGATCATATTTGTGTGTAAATACACCGTGAAATTCCTTTAACCCAGCATCTGATAATCCAAAAAACCGGATTGATTATTTTGAATTTCAGAAGGCCATAACTATGTGCAGTTTGTGGGCCTTTTTGCACCGTGGCACAATGTCTAGACAGAGGTGTAACTTCAAGCTCCTCGGCACCAATGCAGAACCTGTAACCCAGCCCCCCACCTACTGATGTCTTCCTATGTGACAGATGGACTTTTTGGCCACCCTCACGCACCAGGGCCTGGGTGCGATTTGGAAACGCTACGCCCCGTCTAGGTTCCAGGGAGACAGAAGCAGAATTTTAGCACAGTTCTCGAATGATACATCTCTCCTAATAGAGTTGATCAATCATAGATTGCATTTGCACAATGGACTTCAAAAGACATTTACATCAACCTGACACTAGGGAGGGAGACAGAGCTGCTGCATCATCTAGTAAGGCTGCTATCACACGAGCGTAATACGGGTGCTTTCTTTACACCCCTATCAAGGAACAATAGGCTTCTCTGGTGCTCCTCATTCCCGTTCTGATGAACAGCGGGAGGTCCGGGTGTTGTGTCCGTAATACAGGAGCAAAAAAGTAGCCGATACATTTCTATGAAAGTGACCTAAGTGTTCTAGTGTGTCACTCCATTGCTGTATAATATCCTCTATGCTGCTCCTTCTGAGGGAGTGCTTCAAAGAGGGTGAGGGAGCAAGCAGGGTCTCATCTTTTCTCTGTGTGCTGTGTATGGGAGACATCATAGCCGCCGATCTCTGCTCAGTCGCTCAGGGAAAACTGACAGAGAGTACCTTAAAATAAATAAAAAATTAAAATAGGTACACTTTGTTTATAGAAGCAAGAATAATAAAGACTTGATAATTTGACCATAGTCCACCATTAAAGCAAAGTTGAAAAGATTAAGGGTATGTGCACACAACCAATTTTCAGGCGTAATGGAGGAGTTTTACACCTCGAATTACGCCTGAGAAGACGGCTCCAATACGTCGGCAAATATCTGCCCATTGCTTGCAACGGGTCTTACGATGTTCTGAGCAGACGAGCTGTCATTTTACGCGTCGCTGTCAAAATGCGGCGCGTAAAATGACGGCTTGTCAAAAGAAGTGCAGGACACTTGGGACGTTTTTGGAGCAGTTTTCTCATTGACTCCAATGAAAACAGCTCCAAAAGCGGCCGCGAAAAACACAGCGAAATACGAGAGTTGCTCAAAAAACGTCTGAAAATCAGGGGCTGTTTTCCCTTGAAAACAGCTCCGTATTTTTGACTCTGCGTGTAAACATACCCTTAGACCAAAAGGTTAGAAGTAACCTCACCGCATAACAATGTCTGTGTATTACTTCTTTCAAGGCATGTCCTTTTTTTTCTGCAGAATATAGACACCGCCAGGTTCACCTTTTATGTGACTAGTGTTGCTGATCCCTCTAACCCCACAAACAACGATACTGGGAAATCCAAGTAAACTCAGATACTACGGGCAGCAAACACAATTGAAACCTATGTTAAAAAGTCCATAGCAATGTACTAGGCTGGGGCTATTTCTCATTACAAAAAAATAAAACCGCTGTGACAAATCGCTCTCCATGGGAATACATAGAGTAGCTTTAACCCCTGCTTGCATTCAGCAATTTAGTTTTTCCATTGTCACAAGAGCTAGAACCGTTTTATTTTCACGTGGACATAGTTGTATGAGGACTTGTTTTTTGCAGGATGAGTTGTGTTTTTCAATGGTACCGTGTTGGGGTATATAGAATTTTATGTACTTTTCTTTTTTTTAAAAACAAAACAGCAGTTTAGCCATTCTATGCGTTTTTACATTTACGCCATTAACTGTGCGGCATAAATAACATGCTACCTTTATTCTATGGGTCGGGACGATTTTGGCGTTACCAAATATGTATAGTTTTTATGTTTTACTACTTTTGCAGAATAACACTTTTGAACTAAAATAATTTTATGTTGCAGCGTCGCTTTCCATGAGCCATAACTTTTTTATCTTTCCGTCAGTATCGCCATATGAGGGCTTGTTTTTTTTTTTTTTGCGGTACTTAATTTCTACTATTTTGGGATACATGGTACTTTTTGATTAACCTTTTATTGTTTTGGGGGGGGGGGGGGATAGGGAAAAAATAGCGAGCTTGCTGTTTTTTTTTTTATACAGCTTTCACCTTTATTTTTTGTGTCATGATTGCAGGGATACCTTAGAGGTGGTTTTTATTTTATTTTTACACTTTTACTAAATAACCATTTTTATGGCAAAAATGTTTTTAATGTGTACCTTTTAGTTTTTATTTCACATTAATTTTTTGAGTCTCACTAGGAGACTTCACTATGCGATATTTAGATCGCAGATATAATATTCGTATATCAGAGCATAATTGCCTGTCAGTATAAGGGTATGTTCACACACACTAAATATTAACCCCCGAATTATGTCCGAAATTACGGCTTGAATGCGTTGACAAACATCTGCCCATTGAAAGCAATGGGCTGACGTTTGTCTGTTCACACGAGGCGTATATTTACGTGCTGTCAAAAGACGGCGCGTAAATAGACACCCGCGTCAAAGAAGTGACCTGTCACTTCTTGGGGCGTAATTGGAGCCGTTATTCATTGACTCCAATGAAAAGCAGCGCCAATTACGTCCGTAATGGACGCGGCATTCAAGCGCCTGCATATGCCGTTTACGGCTGAAATGACGGGGCTATTTTCTCCTGAAAACAGCCCCGTAATTTCAGCCGTTACGGACGCTGTAGTGTGAACATACCCTAAACCGGACAAGCATCTATTAGGGCGTTCCTCGGGCACATTCTAGTAGGTATATAGTCAGAGCAGACCTGGGGGCCTTTGTTAGGCCCATGGCACCCCATCGAGTGCCTGCAATTGTGGGCCGCCGATGGGTGACAGAGGGCGCTGCCTCCCTCTAGACAACTCAAATGCAGTGGTTGCTAATGACCAGCATTTGAGGGGTTAAACAGCCACAATCTAAGTAAACTTAGATCGCTACCGCTGGAGCAGGAGCCCGGCTGTTATCCGACAGCCGAGCTCCAGCCTGCATGGGAGACCTGTGCAGGATGTTGATCGCCGTGAAAAGACGTATCGGTGGTCATTAAGGGGTTAAACTCAATTGCTCCAGTCAAGTGATTTGCTATTTTTTTTTTCTCTACATGCTTGGATTTCAGGGCAATACCACATGTCAGGAGCGATTTTAAAGCAATGCATTCCTAGGGCTATCACTTACTACACCAAAAAAAAAAAGTCTAGATCTAGCCTCAGCCATAAAAAATAATGTATTTAAAAGGAGCTCATCGGTATTAAAACCCAAGCGGCACAACGAGTTCCAGCCCTAGCCTGGGATTTGCCCTTTTGGCCACCAGAAACAAACTATTAAAAAGGATAAGCTATTAAACTTTTGACTTAGTGACATGTCAGAAGCTTTGATCAGTGGGGGTCCTAGCACTGAGACCCCCACGATCAATAAGACATCGCAGCTGTTAGGTCCCATGCACACGAACGTGTTTTTGCGTCCGCAATTCCCCCGAAAATCCACAGGAGAATTGCGGACCCATTCATTTCTTTGGGCCCATACACATTATCAGTGTTTTCACGGGTCCCCGCATGTCCGCAAATCCGTCCCGCACAAACTCAGGACATGTCCATAGAAGTCAAAGGGCCCGTGGAAAATGCGGGTACACCTCCGTGTGTCAACCGCAGTTTGCGGAAGTGTTGCTAGGCAATGACCGGGAATGAGTTCTGTCATCCTGTTTTACCTAGGCTTTTTTTTTTTAATCCGCATTTTGCAGATTACATACGGATGAACTGCGGCAGACATTTCACGGAACACTGTCCTGGAATTTGCGGACCAGAAAAACTACGGTCGTGTGCATGAGGCCTTAGTCTTTCTGACTGAGCGTTGTACTGACTCAAACACAAGGCCATACACCACTCAGAAAAGCCGATCGAACATTATGAAGCACAGGGCTCACTTAAATGCTTTGTTTTAGCAATCAGTGGGGTCCCAGTGCTTGGACCTCCTATCAAAACTTGAGATGTCCAAGTTTTTTTTTAAAGTTTAGTTACAACAGTGAGAAGCTTGAATCTGAGCATGTGCCTGCCCTGCTATCCAATGCTTGAGAATGACAAGCAGCTGACTGCTGTACGCTGCTGCTTCCATTATTTCCCAGGACTTTGAATGGATTGACGGGAGAGGCCCCCCAGTGATCAGATTCTTGGAAAACCACGTTAAAGATGACCTATCCAGTCCTCAACTTTAAATCCAATTAAATACCTTTTCATCTGTTGCCCCCAGTGATAGATGGGGAGAACTGCACTACAAAATGCATGAAATGTAAGTAAAATAATTGACCACTGTGTTCCCAGTGTCAGATTAGTGTCTTAAGGGAGATCTTGGACTAACAGCAAGATATTACCAGGACCATTCAAAAGGGGTTTGAGATTAGGTGGGGAAAAAGTCTGTTGCCTCCCTCCTCCCCTAAGAGCTATGGAGTTTTGTTAAATCCCAACTATATTGACAATTCAAGGTCAACATGGATATCTAGGGGGTGTTCCCTTTTACAGCCTTGTTTCCGCTAGCGTGTGAGGGGAACTCCGATTGCTAGATAAGAAAAAAAATCCCAAAATTCCTACAGTTCTACAGTAAGAGCTTCTTCACACAAATGGTGTCAAATCAGTCATAACCTGCTGTTTCAGTCTGACAGATCCGTGAAATCAGGTCCCGCACAGATGCGGATCTGTGGCATCTGAGAAAACTCTTCAAAATAGGAATATTTTTATTTATTTTTTTAGCAGTTTACACTGTCCGTTAAGAAAAAACAAACAACCATGTGAATAGCCCCATAAAAGTACGTTAATTTTAATGTCAGTCACGTGGCTGATTATCCCATTCGTGTGATGCCGTAAAGGGGTTTTCCCATGAAGGACATATCCACAGGATATGTTAGATAGATGTGGGTCCCACCTCTAGGACCAGCAGCCATCTCTAGAACGGGGCCCCCTAAGCCCCGTTCTAGCTTTTGGTGCGGACGCGGTCTCCCGGCCACTTCCAGACTTCATGGTTGGGAGTTACGCAAACAGCGTAACTCGCTGAGCTACGCTGTTTCTGTAAGTCCCATAGAACTGAATGGTAATTACGGAAACAGCGTAGCTCACATGCTATGCCGTTTCTGCAACTGCCATTCACTAGTATGAGTTACAAAAAAGGTGTAGCTCAGCGAGCTACGCTTTTTCCATAACTGCCGATCATAAAGTCAGGAAATGGCCGGGAGACCGCGTCCGCACCAAAAGCTAGAACGGGGCTTAGGGGGCCCGTTCTAGAGATGGGACACACATCCGACATCCTGTGGCTGTCAAATGTCCTTAATAGGTCCTGACACCGCCTGACATAGGCATGTAAACTAGCACTGATTAATGAGGAGCTATGTATGGGGATGAGCACTTGTTACTGCAATCGCTTGTCCCCCACACTTCCATCATGTTGGCAGCACGTCTGTTTACACAGGGAGATGTGCTGCCGATAATATTTCATGCTGCATGAACAATTCGATCAACCAATAAATGAGCATTTGCTCATGTAAACAGTAGCTATCAGCCGATTTAATGTTTGTATGAAGGCTCGTTTGCCCGATCATTGGCCCATCCAATGATCAAGCAAACTGGCGTTCATAATCATTGCCCTGTGAAAACTGGGCAACGATCAGCCGATGAACAAGCAAACGCTTGTTCATTGGCTGATAGTCTTGTTTATGCAGTATGAACCAGTGGTCAGCAGCACATCTCCCTGTGCAAACCAGATGTGCTGCAGCTGCAGAGATGAAAATGCACAGGGACGAGTGATTGTAGTAAAAAGCGCTCATCCCCATAAGTTACCGATCATCGCTCCTTGTCAAAGGAGCTCAGATCAACAAGCTGTGCGATCAGTGCTCATTTTACAGCCCAACTTGGCAGCACACGAAGGCTCCTTTTTACACCGGCCAGGTGTGGAGAGATTGTGGTGCTTTTTAATATGGAGTTATACGGCTGCCCCCCCCCCCCCCCTCTCTTCCTACACAGAGCCATACAGGCTCTGTGTACATGACTGCACATGTATATTGCAGCAATGTTTCTAGGGGAGAATCTCCATAACCTGGCATCTTAGAAAATACTGTTTTGTCTGATGCCGTATGAAATCCGAGGCAGATTGCGCCCGTAGACCACTATGGCTATGCTCACATCCACCATGGATTTTTTTTTTTAAATCTACAGTAGAAACTTTAATTTGATGCAGATCGGCCACCAGATCAACATAAATTAACCCCATTTTCTCTGTGCGGATCTGCAGCAATAACAAACATGCTGCGAATCTCAAAATCCACAGCACCTCCAGTATTCCACATGGATAATCATAAAACACCCCATTTACTTGTATGGTTGGTGGATTCTGTCAGGACTTAGGTGCAGTTTCCGTGCCCAAGTCTTGAACACGGATTATGGGTGCAATATTACCGCTCCATATCCAGTAAGTCAGCTTGTATGGGGCTGTAATGTCAGCGCACGAGCCACAGCTCATATTAGGCTTAGTTTACATCTGCGCTGGAGGCCTCAGTCACAGATCCGGCAGAGATTACCGGAGACAATAGCACAGCATGCTGCACTATTGTCTGGTAAAAAAAACAACCTGATGGAACCCATTAACCCCTTAATGACCGGGCCATTTTGCACGTTAATGACCAAGGATTATTTTTTGTTTTTTCACGGTCGCATTCCAAGAGTCGTAACTTTTTTTTTATTCCGTCGACATAGCCGTATAAGGGCTTGTTTTTTGCGGGACGAGTTGTATTTTGTAATTGGACCATTTTTAGATGCTTATAACATATTGATTAACTTTTATTAACTTTATTTTAGGAGAGAATTGAAAATAAGCAGCTATTCCAGCATTGATTTTCACGTTATAAGTTTACGCCGTTTACTACGCAGCGTAAATAACATGTTAACTTTATTCTATGGGTCGGCACGATTACAGGGATACCAAATATGTAAAGGTTTTATATGTTTTTCCTACGTTTGCACAATAAAAACCCTTTTAGAAAAAAATTACTTGTTTTTGCTTCGCCGCATTCCAAGAGCCGTAACGTTTTTATTTTTCCGTCGATGTGGCCGTACGTGGGATTGATTTTTGCGGGACAATGTGTAGTTTTTATTAGTACTATTTTGGGGTACATAGGACTTATAGATTAACTTTTATAATATTTTTTATGGGGGGGGAATGGGAGAAAAGAGAATTTTGACGTTTTTTGCGTTTTCTTTGGACGCCGTTCATCCGGCGGTTTAATTAATATGTTCATTTTATTGGTCAAGTTGTTACGATCGCGGGGATACCATATATGTGTATGTGTGATTTGTTTTGACCGTTTTACTAAATAAAACCACTTTTTGGGCCAAAAAAGTAGTTTTATTTGACTTTGACTAATTATTTTTATTTTTTTTTCACAAACTTTAACTGTTTTACATTTTTTTTTTTTTTAGTCCCACCAGGGGACTTCACTATGCGATGTGCCGATCGCATATATAATGCTTTGGTATACTTAGTATACCAAAGCATTATTGCCTGTCAGTGTAAAACTGACAGGCAACCTGTTAGGTCATGCCTCCGGCATCGCCTAACAGGCAGATGCTGAAGGCAGACCTGGGGGTCTTTGTTAGACCCCCGGCTGTCATGGAAACCCGACGGCGACCCGCGATTTGTTTGCGGGGGCGCCGATCGGGTGACAGAGGGAGCTCCCCCCTCTGTCAAACACATTAAATGCCGCTGTCACTATTGACAGCGGCATTTAATGGGTTAAACTGCCGGAATCGGCGCGCGCTTTGATTCCGGCAGTTGCAGCAGGAGCCGTGCTCCTGCCGCTGATCGCGTGGGTACAGTCTCAGTACCCGCGCCATCACAGGACGGATATATCCGTCCTCCTGCGCGAACTAGCAGCTGCTGAGGACGGATATATCCGTACTTCGGCGTTTGGCTATGTTCACACGGAGTATTTTGGGGGAGGAATATCTGCCTCAAAATTCAGTTTGGAACTTTGAGGCAGATATTCCTCTCCCTGCACACCGATTTTCGCGGCAATTATCGTGCCGTTTTTCGCCCGCGGCCATTGAGCGCCGCGGGCATAAAACAGCGAGATATACGCTTTCTCCTGCCTCCCATTGAAGTCAATGGGAGGTCGGAGGCGGAAGCGCCCGAAGATAGGGCATGTCGCTTCTTTTTCCCGCGAGGCAGTTTTACTGCTCGCGGGAAAAAGACGCAGACGCCTCCCATTGAAATCAATGGGAGGCGTTCTCGTGCCGTTTCTGCCGAGTTTTGCGACGCGGTTTCCGCGTCAAAAAACTCGGCAAAATACCCCGTGTGAACATAGCCTAAGGAGTTAAAGTCAGTGAGTTGGTCTGTTGTGCAACGGAACCGTTGCTTCAGTTATTCCCTTGTCCTGCTCCTGACAGAGCAAAATGGAATGTCACAACGCAGGTGTGAACACAGCCTTAGCAGAACATACCATTTAGCTCTGTAGAGCCATCTGCAGACTATATCCCCAGTGAAGACAACTCTTGTTCATGCCAATTTGTATATATTTTTAAATCAACTTTATTTACAATGTATACAAAATAGTGCTACTCTAAGACAGATACAAAAAATCTTTAGTCCATTTTCCAATGCCGGGTCAAAAGCCATGATTCAGTGCCAATTCAACAAAGTGCTACATGCATTGAGCAGAGTGCGGATCAGATCAGACAATATACTTGAAGCTGTAGGTATTGTCACACGAGAGCTTTTTATTTTTGCAGCGACCACACAATTCCTGGCGGTGTGGCCTCTTTAGATCTATATGTCTTTTCTTTAGTGGACAGGAACAGCGAGTCTTCGTGCAGACCTATGATACACAGGTGTAGATTAGAGAATGGAAAATGGCTGCATAAAAAACTTGAGGCTCTGTCTCTAGTTTAGAACTGTCCTATTTCCTACCTAATTGATGTAGATTACGTTTTGTTTTTTTGTTTTTTAAAAAGTGTATTTTTGACCAAGTTATGAACATTAAGATTTATGCAAATTTGTTCTTAATGCCCAACTGGGCATTCACTTTTCCCCAAGTGGGCGTTGTAAAGAAAAGTGTATGACATTGACCAATCAGCGTCATACACTTCTCTTCATTCCAGCCCAGCTTGAGCCACAGCACAGGGTGATCTCACGAGATCATGCTGTGACGTCACATTCTCCCACAGGTCCTTCACCGAAGCGTCGGAAGAGTGAACAGACATCGCCTCCAGCCGTCCAAGAAGGTTGACTAGAATCTGCAGCAGCTCCAGTGAAGGACCTGTGGGAGGAAGGGACATCAGTGCGATCTCACTGTGCGGTGGATCAAGCTGGGCTGGAATGGAGAAGCGCATGACACCGATTGGTCAGCACCACACTTCTTTACAACGCCCACTTAGTGAAAAGTAAAAAAAAAAAAAAAAAAGCCTAGTTGGGCATTAACAAATTTGCATAAATCTTTAAAAAAAGTAAACGACATCAAAGCGCCTATTAGATTATAGATTAGGTAGGAGCTAGGACAGAGTCTCTTTAAGCATAAATAATTACTACAGTATATCCCAAAGTCTCATCTGTACACAATGGAAGCAAGTTCTGAAATAGGTCAATGGTTATTAAAACATTGTGGTCTAAAGAACATTGGATTAAGGGGGAAATTTATATTTAAATTAATTTTGGCTTTTCTTGTGTGACCATTCAGTTTTCACACGGTCCTCTGCAGCATACACGCAATAGTACAACATTGTCTGCGTTCTGCAGCTCAACAGGGTCAGCAGAGTCATCTATAACTCTATGAAGATTGTGACAGATTAAAGTGGATTATTTACCTCCCTGCCGATCCTGGGGGGGGGGGGGGGGGGTAGAGGGACTGTACACCACCTGACCTAAGGTGCATTAGATGCAAGTCATCCATAGAGAGGTAATGGTCAGACATGTACAAAGTCCAGCTCTAAAAGCTTCTTCCCATAAGTAAGTGAATGTTGAAGTTAAAGCAGTAACCATGATCATATGCCTTGTGCGCGAGGTTTATCCTGACCACGTGGCATGTCAGTTGGCACTTACCTGGCATTGAATTGCTTCTACTCTGTAAGGATTGAATCCTTTTTGGCACTTGCGACAAAGTTGTTTAAAATAAACCTGTAGACGACAATACAAGTAAAAAATTCATCAGTGTCACAAAGGACCAAGAAACCAGATAACATTGACCATCGGTGTGCGCTGTAGAAACAGGACACTGCCCAGGAACATTTCTACAGGCCTATGCCATGCTAGTCGTGTAACACATTACTTAAACAACCGGCCCCTTCCCCTCATATGGAAATGGATCCTGTAGGGAACTAAAGTCAGGAGCAAGAGCCACTAAATGGCAAGGAGCTTCTAGTATTAAGTCTCCATACACGGTGCTCCGGCATAGATAAAAGCCGTCCTATTAACGCAGCGAGAGAGATCTGACTTGTGATGAGGTAAATTACAAACATGAGAGAAAACTTGTCCATCCACAGCCGCTCCTGAGCGCCTTTACCATTATGTGTCCCGTACAGATTGGGCTACAGTTGGTTTTTGACCTTCAATCCTTGGGAGGGAGTGGAGGGGCCCAAGGGGGAAAAAAATATAAATAAAGTCCTTCACTTCAAAGCAGATCTGCTGGGTCTCCTATTCCCCTCCCCCATTTGTGAGCAGTATAAGGGTATTTTGAGGCAGATTTTGATCGGCCTGCATGCCGTTTGCCATGTTTTTTGCCCCGGCCATTGAACGCTGCGGGCAAAAAACACTGACCTCCCATCGACATCAATGGGAGCCAGACACTTAAACACCCGAAGATAGGGCATGTCGCTTCTTTTTCCCCTCTAAGAAAAAAAAACAAAAAAAAAAAAAAACACACCTCCGCCTCCCATTGAAATCAATGGGAGGCATTTTCAGCTGTTTTTTGGCATGGTTTCTACATAAAAAAAATTTAAAAAAAGTGTGAACCGGCCATAAGGTAAAGGGGAGATGCGGAGCTCGTTGAGAGTTTTCTATAATTTTTTTCAGTATTCTCATGTAAAAACCTGTGTAAATGCTGCCAGGACTCCTAGAGAAAGCCTGTGAGTCCTGTCAGCGGGGGAGGGGGCAGCAGGACCCAGGCTCTAGGAGTCCTGAGAGTGTTTACACATGAAAATACTGAAGCAAAGCATAGATTACTATATATCGGAGCTCCATGTCCCCCCTCTATACTATGAGGACCTCAGAGTCCTGACCTCTTTACATGCAGATCACTCGTCACGAGTTGTGCCCACGTCATACATAGCTGGCAGTATTATGGTCCCGGAGGAGCCTCACCTTGTTGCTTCCAGAGATACACCACACATAAGCGCTCTCCCATCGGGTTTTGCACTCTTTACAGTGGAAGTAGCCATACTTCTGTTCAAGGAACTGAAAAACACATGACACAAATCAGACACCGTCCCTGCTAAGCAGCAGACCGTTTACTACAGCTGGGCCCTACGTAGACAGTATGGACACCCCTTCATCAATGAAACTATTATAGGGGTTGTCCTAGTCTAGGGGATATGTAGTTAGAGGGGGATCCCCAACCCAATGAGAACCACCACCAGCCAGAGGCACCGCAGAGAGCAGCTCGTTCCCCAAAGGAAAAACATCATCTGTATGCAACTATGTAACTTGGGTTATTTTGCTGGAATATTCCTTTTGTTACCCGCTTAAAGGGCTATTTTTATCTAAGAAATTGATGGCATATTCACAGGACGTGTCAAGTGTCAGATGTGGGCCCAGAAGTCGCAACCACATCCATCTCTAGAATGGGGTCCCCTGATCCCAATCTTAGGTTGTCCCGCTGTCGCTGCCCTCCAGCCAATGAGTTACGAGGTGGTCGGAGTATGGAAACAGCTGTGCTGCAGTTTCTGTAACTTCCATCCACTACTACGCGAGTTCTGGAAACAGCATAGAAAACCCGGCCACCTCGTGACAGTGGCTGGAGCACAGCAAAAGCAGGTAGGACATGGTCAGAAAACCCCACAAAGATACACAGGTACCACCTCTGGGACCTGTCTACCAGACATATGGCAGATCCTGGGGTTATGCCATCGATATCAGGTGGGAAAAATGTAACACTTAAATTAACTTTCTTATTCCACTAGGGGTCTTGTAATGATCTTGTATAATATTTTGGAGTGCTTCATATTTCAGAGCATTACTACTAGTCAGTGTATCATGGCCTAACGGACAGATACCGATGGAAGACCTCCAAGCCAATGGGTTAACAGAGGGAGCCACCACACTGACAAACACCTCAGAGGCCGCTGAACTCTGCCGTTAGAGCGACAGCCAGGCTGTCGATCTGTGTCCATGCGATCACCAAGGAGCCGTCACATGGCGTTCCATGAGGTAGATATCATATGCATTAAAGGGGTTATACACATAAAACTTAAATAGCTGCAATTTTAAAACAAGTCAGTACTCCCCTCTTTCCCAAAGGAATCCAGTGCCAAAGCTTCGGGGGCCTCCTGGTTAATGTTCACAAGCCACCAGCATGTGATCCAGGGCTAGCGTCAGCACTCCGCAAACATGGGAAATTGCCAGGGCCCACTCGGCCGCCGACGCTGCCGTCATTAAGGCATCACTGTCCATGGACAGTGATGTAAGAAGGAGAGGAGTGCCAGGCAGAGCGCCAGCGGCTCTGCTCCGGGACTCAGTCTCTGGGAAAGCCCCTGACATCGCTGTCCATATATGGACAGTGATGTCAGGACCAGAGCAGTGTCCCAGCCTGGCATAACGACGACCGGGCTCCTAAGCCCGTTACCACACAGCGCTGACCACGCTGGTCCCGCTTCCAACTGAGCCTGCGTCCGCAGATTCAGTTGGGTTGACCGCTGGAGCCTCGCTCCAACATTCACGGCCATGAGCAGCTCGGACAGGCAGGCGTGATGTTGTGACGTCATCACACCGGTCTGCAACAAGTCACTCACAGGATAGCGCAGAGGAGGGAAAGGATCCTTCACAAGTCGTGGGAGCAGGGCTAGGTAAGTAATTATTTTTCTATTAGGTACATATGGGGGCATTATACGAGGTATGGGAGGGGGGTCATATTGCAGCAGCTGAGGGGGCATTATACTGTATGGGACAGCTATGGGGGGCATTATACTGCATGGGACAGCTATGGGGGGCATTATACTGCATGGGACAGCTATGGGGGGCATTATACTGCATGGGACAGCTATGGGGGGCATTATACTGCATGGGACAGCTATGGGGGGCATTATACTGCATGGGACAGCTATGGGGGCATTATACTGCATGGGACAGCTATGGGGGGCATTATACTGCATGGGACAGCTATGGGGGGCATTATACTGCATGTCAGCTATAGTGCATTATACTGTGGGGCAGCTATGGGGCATTCCTGGGGTCTGTCAGGCAAGGCAGCTGGGCATAGGCGTGCCCCCCCCCCCCCAAGCTGAATTCTTGCACCAGGGCCCATGAGCCTTTAGCTACACCACTCCCAGGCAGTGTGCTAGTAATGCTCTGCCCGGGACTATGGTTCTGGGGTTGCCCCTGACAACACGGTCCATTTATAGACTGACATCAGGGGCTGTGTGGAACTACCTGGGAGGAGGGGGCTGTGTGGCACCATCTACAGAGGGCACTAAATTTATGGGGGTACAAACTGGGGGCCTAACTTCTAAATGGGGGCATAAACCGGGCTGAACGTCTATATGGGGGCACAAAGTGACGATTTTTGGCATTTCACCGCTGCCGTGAGTTCCCCCACAAAAGGGGCCCACTAAGTCTGTCGCCCAAGAGCCCACATAAACCTGTAGCCGGCCATGGTGTGATCACTGCATCCAATCAGGCCACGAGCTGTACTCCTGGTATCACCGCTCAGCAGTGGAAGCCATGACCAAGGCCTCTGACTGGCTGCAGTGGTCACATGATGAACACTTGTGAAGGGGAAGAGGCAGATATGGATTTTTTTGTTTTAACAACATTTGCAGCCAGGGGCGTAGCTAAAGGCTCATGGGCCCTGGTGCAAGAATTGAGCTTGGGGCCCCCCTACCCACCAACAGACACCTGCGCAAGCCTATGCCCAGCCACCTTGCCCAACATCCCCCATGGATGCCACCACAGTATAATGCCCCTATAGCTGCTTCCACAGTATAACGCTACCCACCACACACAGTATAATGCTCCTATAGCTGCCACCATATCAGCCCCCCCTCCCATACCCAGTATAGTGCCCCCCCCCCCCATGTGCCTAATACAATAATTACTTCCGAATCTCCATGAGTGGAGGAGAGCCTTCTCCTTTGGCCTGTGCTATGAGCGGCACAGCGGAGACACGTTGACACCAATACATCGCGTCCGTCTGCGCCGAGCCGCTCATGGTACAGTGAATGCTGGGACATTAAGCAGTCAGCTCCGTGCTCCAGCATTGAATTCAAATATCTGCGTCCTGAAGACGCAGATACAGTTGGAACTGGGACAAACGCGGTCAGCGCAGCAACGGCCCCTGAGGCTTAGGGGCCCAGTCACAACCCCTATAGCTACGCCACTGCTTCAGCCATTTAATTTTCTTTTTGGATAACTCCTTTGATGTAATATGACACATGTACCCCCAACAGCATATTGCCCAGACACAGGCATTACCAGGTCCTAACGGAGCCCCCAACACAGATGTGAACACAGCCCAAGACTTTGTTCAGACTTGCACTACAAGTCTCCATCAAGGGTCCTGCTGACATCTCCAGACTTGACCACAAAAAAAAAACAAAAAACTCAATTCTTGGCAAAACCCTCAGACAGGTCTGGCACAGCAGTTATAAGCGGAAGCCCTGACACTAGTGTGAACACAGCCTATAACTATTGGTAACAGTCTCCCTCATGGTCAGCTATACATGTAACATCTTACAAAGAAAAAAAGGACAAGAGGGAATCAGTACAATCAGATCGGTGAGCACAGAGAACACTGCAATGTGATTGTAGCCAAGTCCTCGGTCAGTACCTGGAATACGGAGATCGCCTGCTCGTCCGTAACGAGCTCTTTCTCCAGGGCGGGCTCGCTGTTCTCCCGGTTCTCGATTACTACGGGCTCGGCCGACTTCTCTTGGCTCTTCTCAGATCGGTCCCCTGGCTTGTGAGCCGCCGCCCGTACGACCTCCTTGTATTCAGAGATCGCCGGGCTTCTCCTAGGAACACGACCGCCCTGCGGGAGGGAGAACAACCTGCGATCCACCACCGGGGAGTACACAGCCACCGGCCGAGTGAATCGCACAGGGTCGGATACCGATTTGGTCGAGTTGCTAGGAGGCGGCGGGGGAGGAGGGGGTCTGCGTAGGGTGCGGGGCCCTAAAGAGCACTGGACGCCGGTATCGACGCGGGGGTTCACCTGTACCCCGATTTCCTTGGTATTGGCCTTGCGCAGCCGCGGGGTGAGGCTGGGGTTCACCTGGGACAGGATGGCTTTGAGCTGGGCTCGCTGGAAGTTGTCCAGGTAGTCCGCGGCCTCGGAGCTCTTGCTTGTCTTCCAGGCCGCCTGCTTGTTCCTGACTGAGGGCTGCGGAGCCGGTCCGGGCGGGGTCTGTCCGAAGCTGCCGCCATAGTTGTGGTAGGCGTTATAGGGGGAGTATATAAAACCCGCCATTACTCGTGTATCTGATGTGTGGAGCCGGCTCCGGTCCTCAGCTTTATCTTGCCCGGGCCTTATCAGCCCCAGCTGGGCCCCGTCACTTTATAATTACCCCTTATTACACCCATGCTGCGAGAACTGCAGGACCCACAGAATGTACACAGGGGGCGCTGTGGAGGAGTTTCCTAAAGCAACCGATCAGATCGCTCCTTCATGTCTCATTCCCACGAAAAATGATGACTGCAATTTGGTTGCTATGAGCAACTGCTCCACTTTTTGGTGCACACATATTATAACCCTGTTGGTAAACTCATAATTAAAAAACAAAAAATTCCATAGCGAGATTCTCCACCGCATTTAAAGAGGCTCTGTCACCAGATTATTAAATCCCTATCTCCTATTGAATGTGATCGGCGCTGCAATGTAGATGACAGCAGTTTTTTTTTGTTTTTTTTTAAACTATCATTTTTGCCCAAGTTATGAGCAATTTTATATTTATGCAAATGAGCTTTTCAATGGACAACTAGGCGTGTTTTCTTGTTTTACCAACTGGGCGTGTTTTCTTGTTTTACCAACTGGGCGTGTTTTGTGTTTTTACCAACTGGGCATTGTGAATAGAAGTGTATGACGCTGACAAATCAGCATCATGCACTTCTCATCGTTCCCACCCAGCTTCTTTGACTGCAGACAGCGTGACGTCACCCACAGGTCCTTCAACCTTGGCGTCGGAAGAGAGAAGACACATCAGCTCCAGGCGTCAGAGGGTACAGTGCAGGGTATGTGCAGGTAAGCATAGCAAACTCCCTAGAGACGAGCATATTAACCTTTTGGACGCCTGGAGCCGATGTATCTTCTTTGTCCGACGCCAAGGTTGAAGGACCTGTGGGTGACGTCACGCTGTATGTCTGCAGTGAAAGAAGCTGGGTGGGAACGATGAGAAGTATATGATGCTAATTCGTCAGCGTCATATACTTCTATTCACAACACCCAGTTGGTAAAAACACAATACACGCCCAGTTGGTAAAACGAGAAAACACGCCCAGTTGTCCATTGAAAAGCTCATTTGCATAAATATAAAATTGCTCATAACTGGGGCAAAAATTATCGTTTAAAAAAAACAAACAACTTAACTTTACTGTTATCTACATTGCAGCGCCGATCACATTCAATAGGAGATAGGGGTTTGATAATCTGGTGACAGAGCCTCTTTAACACTAACAATAAACTATGGTAGTCACATACTGTTTCTGGTCCCTTTACTGTCACAATTGAAAAAAAAATCTGATATTGAATGTTTCACCATCGCATGACAAGATGTACACGTACAATTTCATGAGACCCGCATAGGAATACATTAGATGCAATCACATTAGTGCGATAATCGGATGTGATTTATAACCTTGGCCTAAAGGGGTATTCCAATCATTATAATTGATTACCCCTTAGGCTTTTTCTCTACACAGCACCTAGGCCCAGATTTACCAAGACTGGCGTTTCATAAGGGCCTGTTCACATCAGCGTTAGGTTCCGTTGATGGGTTCTGTCAGACGTTTCTGTCGGGGGAACCCATCAATGGAAAGGCAAACGGAAACCATAGCTTTCCACTAGCATTACTATTGATTTTAATGGTAATGCTAACGGAAAGCTGTTTTCCTTTCCGTTGATGGGTTCCCCCGACAGAAAGGTCTGACAGAACCCATCAACGGAACCTAACGCTGATGTGAACACACCCTACGCCAATCTTAGAAGGCCACTGGAGTAAGATGTGACATATTTATTAAGAGGCGCACGCCTTTTAATAATTTTTTCGTATTTTGGACTGTCTGTGTGTCACAAACTAATCTAGGCCAGCTACAAGGTGGAGTAGATTTCCGCTATAATTTACAGCAATTTGGCATAAATTATAGTAAGTTTCAGCTTAGCTCCGTCCACTTTTTGGAATAGTGGCAAGAGTTGCGTAAAATTTAAAAATGACAAATATTTCCGCAAGGAAGGCGTGCGCCAAATTTTGTGACCTTTTGTGGCATAAACCTGTTGATAAATTTGCCCCGTAGATTTTGCTTCTGTGATAAATTACTAGGGGCCAAATTTTATGTGATAGGGATTTTATGAAATCCCACTCAGACATTTTTTATTTAGGGCACAACTTTATTTTTTTACTGTGGTCCTACATAAAAACAGTTCTAGTAACATTCCTTTTACTGTCCTCGTACACCGATACATTTATTTCCGGAAAAAGCCGAACAGAAACTAAGCGGCTCAGCGCTCACACGAGTGCTTCAGCTGCTTAGTTTTAGCGATTGGTGGGGGTCTCAGTCCTCAGACCCCCCACCAATCAAAACTTCTAACATGTCACTTCTAACATGTCGCTAGAACATGTAAAAAATGTGTTAAATGTTTAGCTACACTTTAAAGTGTAGCTAAATATTTGACCAACTTCTGACATGTCATAGAGACATGTCAGAAGTTTGTATTGGTGGGGGTCCGAGCACTGAGACCCCCACCAATCGCTAGAACGAAGCAGATGAAGCGTTCGTGTGAGCGCTCAGCTGCTTCGCTTCTGTTCGGCTTTTTCCGGAAATAAATATATCGGAGTACGGGCTCATAGACTTTCTATTGAGTCCGTACACCGATACATTTATTTCCGGAAAAGGCCGAACAGACATGAAGCAGCTGAGCGCTCACACGAACGTTTCAGCTGCTTCGTTCCAGCGATTGGTAGGGGTCTCCGTGCTCGGACCCCCACCAATACAAACTTCTGACATGTCACTATGACATGTCAGAAGTTTGTCGAACCTTTAGCTAAACTTTAAGCAATTATGTCAAAAATCAAGTCTCCCAAATTCTCAAATTACATGCGGGCGATATGTCGCAGTGGAGCCCAAGCCTAAGGCTGGATTCACACGAGCACATTACGTTCGTAAAGGACGGAACGTATTTCGGCCGCAAGTCCCGGACCAAACACACTGCAGGGAGCCGGGCTCATAGCATCATAGTTATGTACGACGCTAGGAGTCCCTGCCTCTCCGTGGAACTGGCACTGTGGCAGCATCTACAGAGGGCACTGGCATTATCTACAGTGGGCACTGTGGCAGCATCTACAGAGGGCACTGGCATTATCTACAGTGGGCACTGTGGCAGCATCTACAGAGGGCACTGGCAGCATTTACAGGGGGCACTGTGGCAGCATCTAGAGAGGGCACTGTGGCAGTATCTACAGAGGGCACTGTGGCAGTATCTACAGAGGGAACTGTGGCAGTATCTGCAGAGGACTCTGTGGCACTATCTAAAAAGGGGCTGCCCAATCTTGACATGTGTGTGTCTGCCAAACACTGCCAACTGAGCCGCCGGACTGCATTTAGTGAAACTTAAACTGGATTGTTGAAATAATCACGTCGAGAATTCTCTCAAATGTTAACCCCTTCCCGCACCTTGACGTAACTGTACGTCAATGTGTGCAGTAAGTTCGCGCACCTTGACGTGCAATTACGTCTGCTTTGACTGTTAACCGCCGCGCGGCGCTGCACCGCAGCGGCGGTTAACTGTGCAGGGCGTCTGCCCTGCATTCCCCGTTGCCGATCAGCGGCCTATCGCCGCTGATTTCGGCAGTTAACCCCTTAATTGCGGCGTTCGATTTGAACGCCACAATTAAGGTGTTTAGCGCCGATCGGCAGCCCCCATGTGAAATCACGGGGGCTGGCGATCGTACCCATGGCAACCGGACGCCAGACAATGGCTTCCGGGTTGCCATGTACAGAAGCCTATTAGGACCACCCCGAGGGTGGTCGTCGTAGGCTTCCTGTCAGTGTGACTGTTACGTCACAATGACAGTTGGAATGTATTACACTACGTGTGTAGTGTAATGTATTCCAGCAGCGATCAGAGCTGCAAGTGTTCCCTAGTGGGACAAGTGAAAAAAGTAAAAAAAAGAATAAAAATGTTTTAAAAAAAGTGTAAAAATAAAAGTTATAAGTGACATAAACATGAACTGCTTTTTTTCCTATAATAAGTCTTTCATTATAGGAAAAAAAATTAACACGTAAAAAAAAAGTACACATAATTGGTATCACCGCGTTCGTAACGACCCCAACTATAAAACTGTAATATTATTTTTCCTGCACGGTGAACACCTCAAAAAAAATAAATGAAAAACAAAGCGAGAATCACTATATTTTGGTCACCATCCCTCACAAAATATACAATAAAAAGTGATCAAAAAGTTGCATGTACGCCAAAATAGTACCGATACAAACTACAACCCGTCCCGCAAAAAACAAGCCCTTACACCGCTTTTTTGACTGAAAAATAAAAAACTTATGGCTCTCAGGATATGGTGACACAGAAAATAAATTATTTTCTAAATAAGTTATTATATTGCGCAAACGCTGCAAAACATAAAAAAAACCTATATACATATGGTATCGCCGTAATCGTACCGACCCGCAGAATAAAATATAACGGTCATTTATAGCCCAGGGTGAACGCTGTAAAAAATAAATAAAAATCATTGTCAGAATTGATGGTTTTTGGTCACCTTGCTTGCCGAAAAATGGAATAAAAAGTGATCAACAAAATCGCATGTACCCCAAAATGGTACCAATGAAAATGACAGATTGTCCCGCAAAGAATAAGCCCTCACACGGCTCCGGTGGTGAAAAAAAAAAAAAAGTTCCAGCTCCCAGAATATGGCGATGCAAAATGTGCAGAGCGTTCCAAAAGCGGATAAGATCGGGCGCCATTTATAATATAAGTGCAACACTGGCCACATATCTGCGGATTATTATTTATTTACCCCATTATTATACCCTCTTATTATGCCCCTGATGTACTCTGTCAAGCCTACATGTGCCCCCACATTATAAACTGAAATACCAGCAAAACGCCAGAGCTTCTACCAAGCAAAATCTGCGCTCCAAAAGCCAAATGGCGTCCCTCCCTTCTGAGCCCTACAGCGTGCCCAAACAGCGGTTTACGTCCACCGATATGGCATCGCCATACCCAGGAGAACCCTGTTAATATTTTATTTGTGGTATTTGTGGCACAAACTGGGCACAACATATAGTGCACTAAAATGGCACATCAGTGGAAAATTGTAATTTTCACTTTCCACCATCGGCTGCACATTAAACCCTTCGCGCACCATGACTTAATAGCATGTCGTGGGGTGGGGGGTGATATATGGAGCGTCTCACGCGCTGAGCCCGCGCCATACAATGCGGGTGTCAGCTGTGTATTACAGCTGATACCCGGGACTAACGGACAGAAACAGCGATCGCGCTGTTACAGGAGCCTGTAAAAATCACAATATACTGCAATACATTAGTATTGCAGTGTATTCTACCAGTGATCTAACGATTGCTGGTTCAAGTCTCCTATGGGGACTAATAAAATATGTAAAAACAAAAGTATATAGTTATTAGTGGAAAAAATTAAATAAATATTTAAAGTCCAAAAATAAACCCTTTTCATATTTTTTCTCTAAAGTAATGTAAAAAAATAAAAAAAATACACAAAATTGGTATTGCTGCGTCCGTAAAAGTCCAAGCTATTACAATATACCATTATTGAACTCGCACGGTGAACGCCGTGAAAAAGAAAGAATTTTAAATGGCAAAATCACAGTTTTTTGGTCACCTTGGCTCTACCAAAAAATGTAATAAAAAGTGCTTAAAAAGTCTTATGTACCAAAAAATGGTACCAATAAAAACCACAGCTCGTCCCGCAAATAATAAGCCCCCACACCGCTCTATTGACGGAAAAATAAAGACGTTGTGGCTTTCGGAAAGCGGGGAGGAAAAACGAAAAAGAAAAAGCAAAACTTGGATCAGTCCGGAAAGGGTTAATTTATTTTCTAATGAAAAAACATTTATGACCACATGTGGGGTATTGCCGTACTCGGGAGAAATTGCTTTCCAAATGTTGGGGTGCATTTTCTCCTTTATCCTTCGTGAAATTGAAAAAATGCAACATTTTAGTGGAAATAATGTTGATATTAATTTTCACGGACTAATTCTAATAAATTCTGAAAAAGACGTGTGGGGCCTAAATGCTCACTATACCCCTAGATAGATTCCTTAAGTGGTGTAGTTTCCCAAATGGGGTTACTTTTGGGCGGTTTCCACGGTTTTAGTACCTCAGGGGCTTTGCAAATTCGACATGACACCCAAAAACTATTCCAGCTAAATTTCAGCTCCAAAAGCCAAATGGTGCCCCTTCCCTTCTAAGCCCCGGTGTGGGTCCAAACAGCAGTTTATTACCACATATGGGGTATTTACGTAATCGGGAGAAATTGTTTTACAAATGTTGGGGTGCTTTTTCTCCTTTATTCCTTGTAAAAATTAAAAATTTCTAAGTTCTTACAGAAAAAAAGGCGATTTTTACCTTTACAGACTAATTCCAATGACTTCAGCAAAACAACTGTGGGGTCAAAATGCTAACTTTACCCCTAGAAAAATTCCTTGAGGGGTGTAGTTTCCAAAATGGGGTCACTATTGGGGGGTTTCCACGGTTTTCATCCCTCCAGTGCATTGCAAACGTGACACGGCACTGAAAACTATTCCAGCAAAATCAGAAATCCAAAATCCAAATGGCGCTCCTTCTCTTCTGAGGCCTGCTGTGGGTCCAAACAGCAGTTTATTACCACATATGGGGTATTGCTATAATCGTAAGAAATTGCTTTACATATGTTGGGGTGTTTTTTCTACATTATTCCGTGTAAATATTTAAAATTTTTACGTTTTTTCACAAAAAAAGTAGATTTTCATCTTCACATACTAATTCAAATAAATTTAGCAAAAAAACTGTGGGTTCAAAATGCTAACTATACCCATAGATAAATTCCTTGAGGGGTATAGTTTCCAAAATGGGGTCACTTTTGGGGGGTCTTTACTGTTTTCGTACCACAAGACCTATTCAAACCTGACATGGTACCTAAAATAGATTCTAAAAAAAGGAGACCCCAAAATCCACTAGTTGCTCCTTTGCTTCTGAGGCCGGTGTTTCAGTCCATTACCGCACTAGGACCACATGTGGGATATTTCTAAAAACTGCAGAATCTGGGCAATAAATATTGAGTTGCGTTTCTCTGGTAAAACCTTCTGTGGTACAGAAAAAATGTATTACAAATTAATTTTCAAAAAAAAAAATGAAATTTGTCAATTTCACCTCTACTTTGCTTTAATTCCTGTAAGACGCCTAAAGGGTTAAAACACTTTCTGAATGCTGTTTTGAATACTTTGAGGGGTGCAGTTTTCAAAATGGGGTGATTTATGGGGACTTTCTAATATATAAGGCCCTCAAAGCCACTTCAGAACTGAACTGATCCCTGAAAAAATAGGCTTTTGACATTTTCTTGAAAATATGAGAAATTGCTACTAAAGTTCTAAGCCTTGTAACGTCCTAGAAAAATAAAAGAATGTTCAAAAAACGATGCAAACATAAAGTAGGCATATGGGAAATATAAACTAGTAACTTTTTTGTGTGGTATTACTATCTGTTTTACAAGTAGATGCATTTAAATTTAGAAAAATGCTAATTTTTGCTAATTTTCTCTAAATCTTGGTGTTTTTTACAAATAAATATTGAATTTATCGAACAAATTTTTTCCCTAACATAAAGTACAATATGTCACGAGAAAACAATCTAAGAATCACTTGGATAGGCAAAAGCATTCCGGAGTTATTACCACATAAAGTGACACATGTCACATTTGAAAAATCGGCTTCGTCCTGAAGGCCAAAACAGGCTCAGTCCTGAAGGGGTTAAACCTAGCGGTATTGTTATAGTAATGTAGTATTATAGTAGATCAAATAACTAATTGATTAACGATAATTTTGTATTGTATCAAATTTGAAAGTAATGTAACCCGTCAACTTCGCATTTTTTCTATATGTGGCCTACTTACCCGGCCGAGTTCGAGACCCCTGATCTAGGGGTATAATGATTTTTTTTTTTATTCAACTAGTCCACAAATGGGCAATTTTGAATGAAGGTGACATCAATTTTAAGATGAAATTTATATAAACATCCTGATAATGGCAAAAGGCATAAATAAAACTAGTAATCCAATGAAGAATAGAAAATTCTGAAACATTCTTTAATGCAAAGCCCTGGTTTGGAGTGACAAGTGTTGCATTGTTATATCGTATCCTTTTAGATACCCCCCGTCGAGCACACATGACATCGTTTGTATGGATGGCTCTTTTTTTCCATTGGAGGTACTTCACTTGGGAAGTTCTGGCCAGGGACGATTCTACTCGTCTCACTTCTTGAAGCCCTGCCTCTCGCTCCTTCCTCTTGGTTTCTAAAACTTAATTTTTTATAACTTTTTCAAGGTTCCCCAGGTACCTAGAATGATTGCCAGCACTTACACGGTACAAAATAAAAGAATTGAGGAGGGCCATGTAACCCCTTTAGGACGCAGCCTGTTTTGGCCTTGTGGCACAGCCGATTTTTTCAAATCTGACATGTGTCACTTTATGGAAGGGGGTCCGCTGTGCTGGGGGAGAAAATTCTAGCTGGGGTGGCGGAGTATTTAAACTAGGGCTGAGGAGAGAGGCCAATGTAGAAAATAAAGGGGTAGTCAGGTTAGAGAGGGGTCAGACTATATTGGGGGGGGGGGGGAGAAACAGAATGTGGGGAGAGGCAACAAGATAAGGAGATCCTTTCGTTACAAAACAGCAGTGAAAATAAAAATGCCCGAATAATGTCAAATAATCACATTTCTGATACTGAAAGTGAAACATTTAAAGGCAAGTTAAAGTGCATGTTCACAAATGCCAGAAGTCTAGCAAGCAAAATGGGGGAGCTGGAGGCCTTGATACTGGAAGAAAATATAGATATAGTTGGTGTTGCTGAAACATGGCCGGACTCTTCACATGATTGGGCTGTAAATCTACAGGGTTTTACACTGTTTCGGAAAGACAGGACGAATAGGAAAGGCGGTGGTGTATGTCTGTATGTGAGAAGTGATATGAAGGTGAGTGTGAAAGAGACAATAGTGGGTGAAGATTGTGAGGAGGTTGAAACCTTGTGGGTGGAATTACAAAGGGAGGTAAACACTGAAAAAAATTACTTTTGGTGTAATCTATAGACCCCCCAATATAACTGAGGAGATGGAAGGTCAGCTATATAAACAGATGGAGCGGGCTGCACAGGCGGGTACTGTAGTGATAATGGGAGATTTTACTTACCGGGATATTAATTGGTGTCATGGTTCGGCTTCAACTGCAAAGGGGAGACATTTCCTCAACCTGTTGCAGGAAATTTTTATGGGCCAGTTTGTGGAAGACCCAACTAGAGGTGAAGCTCTGTTGGATCTGGTCATTTCTAATAATGCAGATCTTGTTGGGAATGTCAATGTTCGTGAAAACCTCGGTAACAGTGATCACAATATAGTTATATTTTACTTATACTGTAAAAAACAAACACAGGCTGGGAGGGCAAAAACACTTAATTTTAAGAAGGCCAATTTCCCCAGGATGAGGGCTGCAATTCAGGATATAGACTGGGAAGAACTAATGTCAAATAATGGGACAAATGATAAATGGGAGATTTTCAAATCTACTATCCTATAGGTAACAAGTATAAACGACTAAAATTAACCCCACATGGCTTACATCTTCTGTAAAAAGGGCAATACATAACAAAAAAAGGGCATTTGAAAAATACAAATCTGAGGGTACATCTGTAGCCTTTGTAAAATATAAAGAACTTAAGGAGGCTCTGTCACCAGATTCTGAAATCCCTATCTCCTATTGCATGTGATCGGCACTGCAATGTAGATAACAGTAACGTTTTTGTTTTTTTAAAAACGTTCATTTTTGACCAAGTTATGAGCTATTTTATATATATGCAAATGAGGTTTGAAATGGACAACTGGGCGTTTTTTTTTTCGTTATGTCCAACTGGGTGTGTATTGTGTTTTTAACTGGGCGTGTTTACGTGTATGACGCTGACCAATCAGTGACCAGTCAGCATCATACACTCATCTCCATTGATTTACACAGCAGCGATGTGCAGCCACATACACAGAGATTAACGTTAATCAAGTGTCCTGATAATGAATACACATGAAATCCAGCCTGGACGTCATGTGTATTCAGAATCCTGACACTTCTGAATCTTTTCTTTGAGATTTCTAGCAAGGGAAACGAAATTTTGCGAGATTACGGAGGTAAACGAGATTTTGTTTCACTTGCTGGAAATCTCACAGAAAAGATTCAGAAGTGTCCTGATAATGAATACACATGATCATCCAGCCTGGACGTCATGTGTATTCAGAATCCTGACACTTCTGAATCTTTTCTGTGAGATTTCCAGCAAGGGAAATTAAATCTCGTTTACCTCGTAATCTCGCGAGATTACGCGTGGTTTGCTGGAATCTCACAGAAAAGATTCAGAAGTGTCAGGATTCTGAATACACATGACGTCCTGGCTGGAGGTCATGTATATTCATTATCAGAACACTTGATTAACGTTAATGTGTGTGTATGTGGCTGCACATCGTTTTCCTAGTAAGAACGCGATTCTGCTGAGTAAATGAATGGAGAGGAGTGTATGACGCTGACTGGTCACTGATTGGTCAACGTCATACACTCTGTACAACGCCCACTTGGTCGAAAGTAAAAACACGCCCACTTGGGCATTAAGAAATTCATTAGCATAAAGCTAAAAATTGCTAATAAAGTGGTTTAAAATAGATCGTTTTTCTAAATAAAAAGCACTGCTGTCACCTATATTATAGCGCTGATCTCCTTATGTAGGAGATAGGGCACTTATAATGTGGTGAGATAATCTCGCGAGATTTCGTTTCCCTTGCTAGAAATCTCAAAGAAAAGAGTCAGAAGTGTCAGGATTGTGAATACACATGATGTCCAGGCTGGATTTCATGTGTATTCATTATCAGGACACTTGATTAACGTTAATCTCTGTTTATGTGGCTGCACATCGCTGCTGTGTAAATTAATGTAGAGGAGTGTATGATGCTGACTGGTCACTGATTGGTCAGCGTCATACACGTAAACACGCCCAGTTAAAAACACAATACACGCCCAGTTGGACATAACAAAAAAAAAAACGCCCAGTTGTCCATTTCAAACCTCATTTGCATATATATAAAATAGCTCATAACTTGGCCAAAAATGAAAGTTTAAAAAAAAACAAAAACTTTACTGTTATCTACATTGCAGCGTCGATCACATGCAATAGGAGATAGGGATTTGAGAATCTGGTGACAGAGCCTCTTTAACCCCTTAAGGACGCAGCCTAGTTTGGGCCTTAAGGCTCAGAGCCCATTTTTCAAATCTGACATATTTCACTTTATGTGGTAATAACGTCGGAATGCTTAAACCTATCCAAGCGATTCTGAGATTGTTTTCTCGTGACACTTTGGGCTTCATGTTCGTGGTAAAATTTGGTCGATATATTCAGTCTTTATTTGTGAAAAATTGCAAAATTTAGAGAAAATTTACAAAAAATAGCATTTTTCAGAATTTAAATGCATCTGCTTGAAAAACAGACGGTTATACCACCCAAAATAGTTACTAGTTCACATTTCCCATATGTCTACTTTAGATTGGCATCGTTTTTTGAACATTCTTTTATTTTTCTTGGACGTTACAAGGCTTAGAACATAAACAGCAATTTCTCATATTCTTAAGAAAATTTCAAAAGCCTTTTTTTGAAGGTGCCAGTTCAGTTCTGAAGTGGATTTGAGGGGCCTATGTATTAGAAACCCCCATAAAACACCCCATTTTAAAAACTAGACCCCTCAAAGTATTCAAAACAGCATATAGAAAGTTTTTTAACCCTTCAGGCATTTCACAGGAATTAAAGCAAAGTGGAAATTAAATTTCCAAATTTAATTTTTTCTGCTGAATTTCAATTTTATTCAATTTTTTTTTAGTAACAGAGAAGGTTTTACCAGAGAAACACTACTAAATATGTATTGTCCAGATTCTGCAGTTTTTAGAAATGTCCCACATGTGGCCCTACTGCGCTCGTGGACTAAAACACAAGCCCTAGAAGCAAAGAAGCACCTAGTGCATTTTGAGGCCTCTTTTTTATTAGAATATATTTTAGGCAGCATGCCAGGTTTGAAGAGGCGTTGAGGTATCAAAACAATGGAAACCCACCAGAAGTGACCCCATTTTGGAAATTACACCCCTCAAGGAATTCATTTATGGTTTTTGTTATCATTTTGACCGCACAGTTTTTTCACAGCACCTATTTGAATTGGGCTGTGAAATGAAAAAAATGATATTTTTTCCAATAAAATGTCATTTTTGATCAAATTTTCTTATTTTCACAGGGAACAACATACCCCATTTTGTTGCCCAATTTGTCCTTAGTGCGGCAATACCCCATTTGTGGTGATAAACTGCCGTTTGGGCCCATGGGAGGGCTCAGAAGGAAAGGAGCGCTATGTGTTTGTTGGAGTCCAGATTTTGCTGGATTGGTTTTCGGGTGCCATGTCGCATTTGCAGAGCCCCAGAGGTATCAAAGCAATGGAAACCCACCAGAAGTGACCCCATTTTGGAAACTACACCCCTCAAGGAATTCATTTATGGTTTTTGTTATCATTTTGACCGCACAGGTTTTTCACAGCACCTATTTGAATTGGGCTGTGAAATGAAAAAAATTATATTTTTTCCAATAAGATGTCATTTTTGATCAAAATTTCTTATTTTCACAGGGAACAACATACCCCATTTTGTTGCCCAATTTGTCCTTAGTGCGGCAATACCCCATTTGTGGTGATAAACTGCCGTTTGGGCCCATGGGAGGGCTCAGACGGAAAGGAGCGCTATGTGTTTGTTGGAGTCCAGATTTTGCTGGATTGGTTTTCGGGTGCCATGTTGCATTTGCAGAGCCCCAGAGGTATCAAAGCAATGGAAACCCACCAGAAGTGACCCCATTTTGGAAACTACACCCCTCAAGGAATTCATTTATGGTTTTTGTTATCATTTTGACCGCACAGGTTTTTCACAGCACCTATTTGAATTGGGCTGTGAAATGAAAAAAATTATATTTTTTCCAATAAGATGTCATTTTTGATCAAAATTTCTTATTTTCACAAGGAACAACATACCCCATTTTGTTGCCCAATTTGTCCTTAGTGCGGCAATACCCCATTTGTGGTGATAAACTGCCCTTTGGGCCCATGGGAGGGCTCAGAAGGAAAGGACCACCATTTGGCCTACTGGAGCTTTTCTGGTGCTAAGTCATGTGTGCAGAAGCCCCTGAGGTACCAGTACAGTTGAAACCCCCGAGAAGTGACCCCATTTTAAAAACTACACCCCTTAAGACATTCATCTAGAGGTGTAGTGAGCATTTTGACCCCACAGGTACTGTGTAAAAGATAATGCGCAGCAGATGGTGCAGTGTGAGATTTGCAATTTTATATATGTATATGCCATTTCAGTGTCCAATATAGTGTGCCCAGCATGCGCCACCGCAGATATACACCCCTTAAATTGTAATGTGGGTTCTCCTGGGTACGACAATACCCTACATGTGGCTGTTATCAGCTGCCTGGGCATACGGCAGGGCTCAGAAGGGAAAGATGAGGGGGGTAAGCTGTGCGGAGTGCATCAGGGTAAATTGAAAATCAAGGGATGTATGATACATTTTAAAACAATCTTTTATACAGAGCCCTGGTTTTTCGGGACACGTGTCACATTGGTATATTGTGTTCTTCCTTATCCCCCTCTTATAGCAGACTCTGCACCTCTTTTGACTCTTTCCCTTTCCACCGGTTTGGGGACCTTCTCCTGGAAAGTGTTGCCCTGGTACGATGCGCCCCCCCTTCCTGGTCCCTAAAGATTAGATCTTGAAATTCCAGGAAAGTTCCCCTCTGGCCTGCACATCGACGTAGCACATACGCATTGTACAAAGCCATCTGTATGATGTGCCCGGCCAGCTTCTTATACTACACCGCATGGCGCTGTAGGGCTTCAGGACTTGATTTGACAAGTCCATCCCTCCCATGTACCTATTGTAGTCCAGGATGCAGTCTGGTTTGGGGGTGGCCTTTCCTTCATATATCCTAAACCTGTAGGTATACCCTGATGCACTCTCGTACAGCTTATACATCTTCACGCCATACCTTGCCCTCTTACCTGGCAGGTACTGGCGGAATTGAACCCTCCCTTTAAAATGTACCAGGGACTCATCAATAGAAAAACACTTCTCGGGGGTGTATGCTTGGGAAAACCGGGCACTGGAACGGTCTAATAGGGGTCTCCGTTTATACAAACGGTCAAAACTGGGGTCATCTCGGAGTGGGCACGGCTCATTATCAGTATAATGTAAGAAGCGAAGTATTGCCTCATTTATTTATTTTTTTAGGTTCCAGTTCATTTCTGAAGTTGCTTTGAGGGGCCCATATATTAGAAACCCCTATCAAACACCCCATTTTAGAAACTAGACCCCTCAAAGTATTCACAACAGCATTTAGAAAGTTTATGAACCCTTTAGGTGTTTCACAGAAATTTAGAGCAAAGTAGAGGTGAAATTTACTCTTTTTATACCATTTTTTTTATAACACAAAAGGATTTATCAGAGAAACGCAACTCAATACTTATTGCCCAGATTCTGCAGTTTAGAGAAATATCCCACATGTTGCCCTCGGGCGGTAATGGACTGAAGCACCGGCCTCCGAAGCAAAGGAGCACCTAGCGGATTTTGAGCCCTCTTTTTTATTAGGCACCATGTCCGGTTTGAAGAGGTCTTGTGGTGCCAAAACATTGGAAACCCCCCAAAAGTGACCCCAATTTGGAAACTAGACCCCTTGAGGAATCCATTGTAGTTTTCATGGGGTGCATGCGGCTTTTTGATCAGTTTTTATTCCATTTTTAGGTGGCGTGGTGACTAATAAACAGCAATTCTACTATTGTTTTTGTATACTTTTTTTTTTACAGCGTTCACCGTGCGCTATAAATGATATATTAACTTTATTCTGCGGGGCGATACGATTACGGCGATACCAGATGTTTATAGTTTTTTTTTATGTCTTATGGCGTTTGCACAATAAAATACGTTTTGTAAACAATCATTCACTTTTTGTGTTGCCTTATTCTAAGAGCCATAACGTTTTTATTTTTCAATCAATAAAGCCGTGCGAGGACTTATTTTTTGCGTAACGAACTGTATTTTCCATCAGTACCATTTTTAGGTACATGCGACTTTTTGATCTCTTTTTATTCCATTTTTTGGGAGGTGAAGTGAACAAACAATTGTGATTGTGGTACGGTTTATTAATATTTTTTTTTACGGCGTTCACCGTGCGGGATAAATAACAAAATAATTTTGTAGTTCAGGCCGTTACGGACGCGGCGATACCAATTATGTATAGTTTATTTGTTTGTTTATATATTTTTATTAATAATAAAGGCCTGATAAGGGAAAAAGTGGGACTTTTACTTTTATTACTTTTAAAACTTTTATTTTCTTATTTTTACACATCTTTTTTTAACTTTTTTTTTACTTTATTACTTTGTCCCACTAGGGGACATGAGGGCAGGAGGCCCTGATCGCTATTCTAATACACTGCACTACATGCGTAGTGCAGTGTATTAGAACTGTCAGCTACTCACTGACAGCAAGCATAGTGGGTCCTGACGTTGTCAGGACCCACTAGGCTTCCGTCTATGGCATAGCCGGACGCCATTGTTTGGTGTCCGGTTGCCATAGTCACCATCGCCGGCCGCTATCGCGTAGCAGGCCGGCGATGGCAGCTTAACCCCTAAAAAGCCGCGATCTCTATAGAACGCGGCTTTTAAGGGGTTAATCAGCGGGGACACAGCGATCGGTCCCCGCTGTAGGAGCTGTGACAGCTGCTGAACAAGACAGCAGCGTCACAGCTCCTGTATGTGTCGGGAGGACGGCCGAAACGGCCGTTACTCCCGAGACGTACTATTACGGCATGGAGCGCGAACGATACAGCTGCCATGACGTAATAGTACGTCAAGGAGCGGGAAGGGGTTAATAAAATCTGTAAAAAGGTAATAAAATCAGCAAAAATACAAAATGAAAGGCAGGTGGCCAAGGATAGTAAAACAAATCCCAAAAAATTCTTCAAGCATATAAATGCAAGAATGACAAGGTCTGAACATATAGGACCCTTAGATTGTGGTAATGGGGAGTTGGTCACAGGGGATCAAGAGAAGGCAGAGTTACTAAATGGGTTCTTCCGATCTGTATATACAACAGAAGAAAGAGCAGCTGATGTAGCCGCTGCCAGTGCTGTTAATATATCAGTTGATATACTGAATTGGATGAATGTAGATATGGTGCAAGCTAAATTAAATAAAATAAACGTACACAAGGGCCCGGGACCAGATGGGTTACTCCCTAGAGTTCTTAAGGAGCTTAGTTCAGTTATTTCTATCCCCCTCTTCATAACATTTATAGATTCTCTAGTGACTGGTATAGTGCCAAGGGACTGGCGAAGGGCAAATGTGCCTATTTTCAAAAAGGGTCTAGGTCTTCCCCGGGTAATTATAGACCAGTAAGCTTAAAGAGGCTCTGTCACCAGATTTTGCAACCCCTATCCCCTATTGCAGCAGATTGGCGCTGCAATGTAGATAAGAGTAACGTTTTGTTTTTTTTTAAAACGAGCATTTTTGGCCAAGTTATGACCATTTTTATATTTATGCAAATTAGGCTTTCTAAAGTACAACTGGGCGTGTTTAACGTTAAAGTACAACTGGGCGTGTATTGTGTATGTACATCTGGGTGTTTTTACTTCTTTTACTAGCTGGGCGTTTGCAGGTAAGTCGATGTACCTACTTACCTGCAAACGCTGATGCTGCTGCAGAATCAACTGTAGCCTCTGGTGCCGATGTGTCCTCGCTCGTCCGACACGATGCAGGACCTGGGGCAGGAAGTGAGTGACGTCACAGCGTGATCTCTCGAGAACACGCTGTGTCTGTGCACTGCCAGAAGCTGGGTGTTAACGAAGAGAAGTGGACGATGCTGATTCGTCAGCATCATACACTCACATTCACAACGCCCAGCTAGTGAAAGAAGGAAAAACGCAATACACAATACACGCCCAGTTGTACTTTAACGTTAAACACGCCCAGTTGTACTTTAGAAAGCCTCATTTGCATAAATATAAAAATGGTCATAACTTGGCCAAAAATGCTTGTTTAAAAAAAAAAAAAAAGTTACTCTTATCTACATTGCAGCGCCGATCTGCTGCAATAGGAGATAGGGGTTGCAAAATCTGGTGACAGAGCCTCTTTAACATCAATTGTGGGGAAAATGTTTGAGGGGCTATTGAGGGACTATATACAGAATTATGTGACAATAAATAGTATTATAAGTGACAGCCAGCACGGTTTTACTAAGCACAGAAGTTGTCAAACCAACCTGATTTGTTTTTATGAAGAGGTGAGCAGAAGCCTAGACAGGGGGGCCGCTGTGAATATGGTGTTTTTGGACTTTGCAAAGGCATTTGACACTGTCCCTCATAGACGTCTAATGGGTAAATTAAGGACTATAGGTTTAGAAAGTATAGTTTGTAATTGGATTGAGAATTGGCTCAAGGACCGTATCCAGAGAGTTGTGGTCAATGATTCCTACTCTGAATGGTCCCCGGTAATAAGTGGTGTACCCCAGGGTTCAGTGCTGGGACCACTATTATTCAACCTATTTATTAATGATATAGAGGATGGGATTAACCCCTTAATGACCGGGCCATTTTGTACGTTAATGACCAAGGATTATTTTTTGCTTTTTCACGGTCGCATTCCAAGAGTCGTAACTGTTTTTGTATTCCGTCTATATAGCCGTATAAGGGCTTGTTTTTTGCGGGACGAGTTGTATTTTGTAATTGTACCATTTTTAGATGCTTATAATATATTGATTAACTTTTATTAACTTTATTTTAGGAGAGTATTGAAAATAAGCAGCTATTCCAGCATTGATTTTCACGTTATAAATTTACGCCGTTTATATGCAGCGTAAATAACATGTTAACTTTATTCTATGGGTCGGCACGATTACGGGGATACCAAATATTTAAGGGTTTTATATGTTTTCCTACGTTTGCACAATAAAAACCCTTTTAGAAAAAAATTACTTGTTTTTGCATGGCCGCATTCCAAGAGCCGTAACGTTTTTATTTTTCCGTGAATGTGGCCCTATGGGGGCTTGATTTTTGCGGGCCAATGTGTAGTTTTCATTAGTACTATTTTGGGGTACATAGGACTTATAAATTAATTTTAATTTAATTTTTTATGGGGGGAATGGGAGAAAAGAGCTAATTTTGCCGTTGTTTTTTGGGTTTTTTTTGGACGCCGTTCATCCAGCAGTTTAATTAATGTGTTCATTTTATTGTTCAAGTTGTTACGATCGTGGGGATACCATATATGTGTATGTGTGATTTGTTTTGACACTTTTACTAAATAAAACCACTTTTTGGCAAAAAAAGTCGTTTTATTTGATTTTCACTGTAATTATTATTTATTTTTTTTCACCAACTTTATTTAACTGATTGACATTTTTTTTTTTAGTCCCACCAGGGGACTTCACTATGCGATCTGCTGATCGCATATATAATGCTTTGGTATACTTAGTATACCAAAGCATTATTGCCTGTCAGTGTAAAACTGACAGGCAACCTGTTAGGTCATGCCTCCGGCATCGCCTAACAGGCAGATGCTGAAGGCAGACCTGGGGGTCTTTGTTAGACCCCCCGCTGCCATGGAAACCCGACGGCGACCCGCGATTTCTTTGCGGGGGCGCCGATGGGATGACAGAGGGAGCTCCCTCCCTCTGTCAAACACATTAGATGCCGCTGTCACTATTGACAGCGGCATTTAATGGGTTAAACTGCCGGAATCGGAGCGCGCTTCGATTCCGGCAGTTGCAGCAGGAGCCAGGCTGCGTATAACAGCCGTGCTCGTGCCGCTGATCGCGTGGGTACAGTCTCAGTACCCGCGCCATCACAGGACGGATATATCCGTCCTCCTGCGCGAACTAGCAGCTGCTGAGGACGGATATATCCGTCCTTCGGCGTTAAGAGGTTAATAGCACTATTTCTATTTTTGCAGATGACACCAAGCTATATAGTAATGTTCAGACTATGGAAGATGTTTGTGAATTGCAAGCGGATTTAAACAAACTAAGTGTTTGGGCGTCCACTTAGCAAATGAAGTTTAATGTAGATAAATGTAAAGTTATGCATCTGGGTACCAACAACCTGCATGCATCATATGTCCTAGGGGGAGCTACACTGGGGGAGTCACTTGTTGAGAAGGATCTGGGTGTACTTGTAAATCATAAACTAAACAACAGCATGCAATGTCAATCAGCCGCTTCAAAGGCCAGCAAGATAATGTCGTGTATTAAAAGAGGCATGGAGTCGCGGGACAGGGATGTAATATTATCACTTTACAAAGCATTAGTGAGGCCTCATCTAGAATATGCAATCCAGTTCTGGCCTCCAGTTTATAGAAAGGAGGCCCTGGAGTTGGAAAAAATACAAAGAAGACCAACGAAGCTAATAAGAGGCATGGAGAATCTAAGTTATGAGGAAAGATTAAAAGAACTAAACCTATTTAGCCTTGAAAAAAGACGACTATGGGGGGACATGATTAACTTATATAAATATATGAATGGCACATACAAAAAATATGGTGAAATCCTGTTCCATGTAAAACCCCCTCAAAAAACAAGGGGGCACTCCCTCCGTCTGGAAAAAGAAAGGTTCAACCTGCAGAGGTGACAAGCCTCTTTACTGTGAGAACTGTGAATCTATGGAATAGTCTACCGCAGGAGCTGGTCACAACAGGGACAGTAGATGGCTTTAAAAAAGGCTTAGATAATTTCCTAGAACAAAAAATTTTTTTAGCTCCTATGTGTAGAAATTTTTTACTTCCCGTTTCCCATCCCTTGGTTGAACTTGATGGACTTGTCTTTTTTCAACCGTACTGTAAAGGATCTGCCAGGCACAGCTTCTGTGTCAACGCCCATAGGTAATCAGTCTGCACCTGCTTCTATGTCTGTGAGACTGACTCCATCTTCCACCACTCAGGATGGCAGGCTTAGGAGTGGGAGAGCCTATCACAGCCTTGCCAGACGGAGCTAGCTCCCGCCCTCTGTCTATTTATACCTGCCTTTCCTGTTCCTCCTTGCTTGTGATTCTTCTCGTTTGGTTTCCTGGCCCTGCTGCAGCTTCTTGTACTATTTGTCCCTGCTTCATACTGACCCTGGCTTACTGACTACTCTCCTGCTCTGCGTTTGGTACCTCGTACACTCCTGGTTTGACTCGGCTTGTTCACCACTCTTGTTGCTCTCGGTTTTTGTGTTTTCTCCTCTGACTCCCCCATGATGCCTCCCGAGGTTCCGTTGCTTCGTTCTTCCACGGAAGACTCGGAGGTACCTATGCAACTCGGGGCCTCCGTGTCCCCCCAACAACGTAGAGAGTTCCGCAGGAAGAATGGTCTCTGCTTCTATTGTGGGGATGACAAGCATCAAGTGAACAACTCTCCTAGGCGTAGGATTAAGCAGCCGGAAAACTTCTGTGCCTAAGTGATCATCGGGGAGGTCACTTGGGCGCACAGGTATTTCCCGGAAATATGAATAAAATCTTGCTTCCCTTTCAGGTCTCTTTTGGTGGTAGGTCTGCTACCGGCAGTGCCTTCGTGGATTCAGGGTCTTCTGCTAATATCATGTCTGTGGAATTTGTTATGTCTCTAGCTATGCCTTTGATTGATTTGCCTAAACCTGTCCCGGTAGTGGGTATCGACTCCACTCCTCTTGCTAATGGTTATTTTACACAGCATACCCCTGTTTTTGAACTCCTTGTTGGCTCCATGCATTTGGAGCAGTGCTTTGTACTGTTGATTATCGTCCGATTTGGTTTTAGGCCTTCCCTGGTTTCAGTTGCATAATCCCACATTTGAATGGAATACTGGGGATCTTACCAAATGGGGTAATGAATGCTTGACGTCATGTTTTTCTGTTAATTCTATTTCTCCCCCTGAGGAGGTGAACACGCTACCTGAGTTTGTTCAGGACTTCGCTGATGTTTTCTCTAAGGAGGCCTCCGAAGTGTTACCTCCTCATAGAGAATACGATTGCGCTATCGATTTGGTACCAGGAGCTAAGCTCCCTAAGGGTAGGATATTTAATCTCTCTTGTCCAGAGCGTGAAGCCATGAGAGAGTATATCCAGGAATGCCTGGCCAAGGGTTACATTCGCCCCTCTACTTCTCCAGTAGGTGCTGGCTTCTTCTTCGTAGGGAAGAAGGATGGTGGTCTTAGGCCATGCATTGACTACCGTAACTTGAATAAGGTCACTGTAAGGAACCAGTATCCCCTTCCTTTGATTCCTGATCTCTTTAATCAGGTTCAGGGAGCCCAATGGTTCTCTAAGTTTGATCTACGGGGGGCGTATAACCTTATCCGCATCAAAAAGGGGGATGAGTGGAAGACTGCGTTTAACATGCCCGAAGGTCATTTCGAATACCTCGTCATGCCCTTTGGGTTGTGTAATGCTCCAGCGATCTTCCAGAATTTCATAAATTAGATTTTAAGTGATTACCTGGGGGTATTTCTTGTAGTGTACCTTGATGACATACTTGTGTTTTCTAAGGACTGGTCCTCCCACATTGAGCATGTCAGGAAGGTGCTCCAGGTCCTTCGGGAAAACAAACTGTTTGCGAAGACCGAAAAATGTGTGTTTGGGGTGCAGGAGATACCATTTTTGGGTCAAATCCTCACTCCTCATGAATTCCGCATGGACCCCGCCAAGGTCCAGGCTGTGGCGGAATGGGTCCAACCTGCCTCCCTGAAGGCGTTACAGTGCTTCCTGGGGTTTGCTAATTTTTACAGGAGATTTATCGCTAACTTCTCGGTCATCGCAAAGCCTCTTACTGATCTCACTCGCAAAGGTGCTGATCTCCTCCACTGGCCTCCTGAGGCTGTCCAGGCTTTTGAGATCCTTAAAAAGTGCTTTATCTCGGCCCCGGTGCTGGTTCAGCCCAACCAAATAGAGCCATTTATCGTGGAGGTTGACGCGTCCGAGGTGGGAGTGGGGGCTGTCTTGTCCCAGGGTACCAGGTCCCTCACCCATCTCCGCCCCTGTGCCTACTTCTCCAGGAAGTTTTCGCCCACTGAGAGTAACTATGATATTGGCAACCGCGAACTCTTAGCCATTAAATGGGCATTTGAAGAGTGGCGCCACTTCCTGGAGGGGGCTAGGCACCAGGTAACGGTCCTTACCGACCACAAGAATCTGGTTTTCCTAGAATCTGCCTGGAGGTTAAACCCGAGACAAGCTCGATGGGCGTTATTTTTTACCAGATTCAACTTTTTGGTTACCTATAGGGCTGGGTCTAAAAATATTAAGGCTGATGCACTGTCGCGTAGCTTCATGGCCAGCCCTCCTTCGGAGGAAGATCCTGCTTGTATTTTGCCTCCAGGTATAATCATTTCCTCTATTGATTCTGATTTAGTCTCTGAAATTGCGGCTGATCAAGGTTCAGCTCCCGGGAACCTTCCTGAGAACAAGCTGTTTGTTCCCCTGCAATTCCGGCTAAGGGTACTTAGGGAAAATCATGACTCCGCACTATCTGGTCATCCAGGCATCCTGGGTACCAAGCACCTCATCGCCAGAAACTATTGGTGGCCTGGGTTGCCTAAAGACGTTAAGGCCTACGTCGCCGCTTGTGAAGTTTGTGCTAGGTCCAAGACTCCCAGGTCCCGACCAGCAGGCTTACTACGTTCTTTGCCCATTCCCCAGAGACCTTGGACCCATATCTCCATGGATTTTATCACCGATTTGCCTCCATCTCAAGGCAAATCGGTGGTGTGGGTTGTAGTAGACCGCTTCAGTAAGATGTGCCACTTTGTGCCCCTCAAGAAACTACCCAATGCTAAGACGTTAGCTACCTTGTTTGTCAAACACATCCTGCGTCTCCATGCGGTCCCTGTCAATATTGTTTCTGACAGAGGGGTACAATTTGTTTCATTGTTTTGGAGAGCCTTCTGTAAAAATTTGGAGATTGATCTGTCCTTCTCCTCTGCCTTCCATTCTGAAACTAATGGCCAAACTGAGAGGACTAATCAGTCTCTAGAACAATATTTAAGGCGTTTTATCTCTGACTGTCATTATGATTGGGTCTTCTTCATTCCCCTCGCCGAATTTTCCCTTAATAACCGGGTCAGTAACTCGTCAGGGGTCTCCCCCTTTTTCTGTAATTTTGGGTAATTTTGGGTTTAATCCACGGTTCTCCTCCGTTTCACCTGGTAGTTCCAACAATCCCGAAGTAGAGGTCGTTCATCGGGAACTGTGCACAGTCTGGGCCCAGGTTCAGAAGAGCATACAAAAGACTCAGGCAGATAGAAGACGTTCTGCTAACCCCTTGTTTATGGTCGGGGATCTGGTGTGGCTATCGTCAAAGAACTTGCGCCTTAATGTCCCGTCCAAGAAGTTTGCTCCCCGGTTTATAGGGCCGTACAAGGTCATTGAAGTCCTCAATCCTGTCTCCTTCCGACTGGAGTTGCCCCCATCTTTTCAAGTACACGACGTGTTTCATGTCTCCCTCCTTAAACGCTGCTCCCCATCCTTGGCTCCCTCGAGGAAACCTCCTGTCCCCGTTCTCACCCCTGAGGGGGTAGAATTCGAGGTGGCCAAGATTGTGGACAGCAAAATGGTCCAAGGCTCCCTCCAGTACCTGGTCCATTGGAGAGGATACGTGCCTGAGGAGAGGACTTGGGTACCCGCCCGGGATGTTCACGCTGGGGTATTGGTCAGGAGGTTCCACCTTCGTTTCCCCAATAAACCAGGTCCACCTAGAAAGGGTCCGGTGGCCCCTCATAAAAGGGGGGGTACTGTAAAGGATCTGCCAGGCACAGCTTCTGTGTCAACGCCCATAGGTAATCAGTCTGCACCTGCTTCTATGTCTGTGAGACTGACTCCATCTTCCACCACTCAGGATGGCAGGCTTAGGAGTGGGAGAGCCTATCACAGCCTGGCCAGATGGAGCTAGCTCCCGCCCTCTGTCTATTTATACCTGCCTTTCCTGTTCCTCCTTGCTTGTGATTCTTCTCGTTTGGTTTCCTGGCCCTGCTGCAGCTTCTTGTACTATTTGTCCCTGCTTCATACTGACCCTGGCTTACTAACTACTCTCCTGCTCTGCGTTTGGTACCTCGTACACTCCTGGTTTGACTCGGTTTGTTCACCACTCTTGTTGCTCTCGGTGTTGCCGTGGGCAACTGTCCCATTTCCCTTAGCTTCTGTGTACCCTTGTCTGTTTGTCTGTCGTGCACTTATTGAGCGTAGGGACCGTCGCCCAGTTGTACCCCGTCGCCTAGGGCGGGTCGTTGCAAGTAGGCAGGGACTGAGTGGCGGGTAGATTAGGGCTCACTTGTCTGTTTCCCTACCCTCATCATTACACGTACAAACTATGTAACTATGTGGTAATAACTTGGGAATGCTTTAACCTATCCAAGCGATTCTGAGCTTGTTTTCTCGTGACATATTGTACTTTATGATAGTGGAAAAATGTGGTTGATAAATTCAATATTTATTCGTGAAAAACACCAAAATTTTGAGAAAATTTGCAAACATTTTCTAAATTTAAATGTATCTGCTTGTAGAACAGATAGTAATACCACAGAAAATAGTCACTAGTTAACATTTCCCATATGTCTACTTTATGTTTGCATCGTTTTTTGAACGTCCTTTTATTTTTCTAGGACGTTACAAGGCTTAGAACTTCAGCAGCAATTTCTCACATTTTCAAGAAAATTTCAAAAGGCTTTTTTTACAGGCACCAGTTTAGTTGTGAAGTGGTTTTGAGGGACTTATATATTAGAATCCCCCAATAAATCACCCCATTTTAAAAACTGCACCCCTCAAAGTATTCAAAACAGCATTCAGAAAGTTTCTTAACCCTTTAGGCATTTCACAGGAAATAAAGCAAAGTAGAAGGGAAATTTACAAATTATTTTTTTTTTTTTGCGAAATTAATTTGTAATAAAAAAAAATCTGTAACACAGAAGGTTTTACCAGAGAAACGCAACTCAATATTTATTGCCCAGGTCCTGCAGTTTTTAGGAATATCCCACATGTGGCCCTGGTGCCATAATGGACCGAAACACCGGCCTCAGAAGCAAAAGAGCACCTAGTGGATTTTGTAGCCTGCTTATTTTTAGATTATATTTTAGGCACCATGTCGGATTTGAAGAGGTCTTGTGGTGCTAAAACAGTGGAAACAGTGACCCCATTTTGGAAACTAGACCCCTCAAGGAATTTATCTAGGGGTATAATTAGCAATTTGACCCCACAGGTATTTTGCGATATTTATTGGAGTTAGTCTGTGAAAATGAAAATCTACTTTTTTTCTGAAAAAACATAGAAATTTGAAATATTTACAAGGAATAAAGAAGAAAATGCACCCAAACATTTGTAAAGCAATTTCTCTCGATTACGCAAATACCCCATATGTGGTAATAAACTGATGTTTGGACACACAGCAGGGCTCAGAAGGGAGGAAGCGCCATTTGGATTTTGGAGCGCAGATTTTGCTGGATTGGTTTTTAGTTCCATGTCGCGATGGCAACGCCCTGGCGGGAACAAAACAGTGGAAACATCCCAAAATGACCCCATTTGCGAAACTACACCCCTCAAGGAATTTTTCTAGGGGTATAGTAAGCATTTATAACACACAGGTTTTTTGCAGAATTTAGTAGAATTAGGAAATGAAAATGAATATAAACATTTTTGTCCACTAAAATGTTGCATTTTTTCATTTTCACAAGGGATAAAGGAGAAAAAGTCGCCCTAAATTTGTAACGCAATCTCTCCCGAGTATGACAATACCCCACATGTGGTAATAATTAATTTTTTTAATAGAAATTAATTAACCTTTGCAGGACTGATCCTTTTTTGCTTTTCCATTTTTCACTCCACGCCTTCCAAATAGCCATAACTTTTTTATTTTTCCATGAATTGAGCGGTGTGAGGGCTTATATTTAGCCGGACGAGCTGTAGTTTTTATTGGTACCATTTTTTGGTACATACAACTTTTTGATCACTTTTTATTACATTTTATTTAGAGCTTTGGTGACCAAAAAACAGTGATTTTGGCATTTTCAATTCTTTATTTCTTACGGCGTTCATAATGCTCTATAAATGACAATTTTACTTTATTCTGCGGGTCGGTACGATTACGGAGATACCATATTTATATAGTTTTTTTATGTTTTGCAGTGTTCGCACAATAAAATCACTTTATAAAATAATTTATTTTCTGTGTCACCATATTCTGAGAGCCGTAACTTTTTTATTTTTCAGTATAAAAAGCGGTGTAAGGGCTTGTTTTTTGCGGGATGTAGTTTTTATTGGTACTATTTTCGGGCACATGCGACTTTTTGATCAGTTTTTATTCTATATTTTGGGAGGGATGGTGACCAAGAAATTATGATTCTGGCATTGTTTTTAGTTTGTTTTTTTTGCGGCGTTCACCGTGCGGTAAAAATAACATTATAGTTTTATAGATTGGGTCGTTACGAACGCAGTGATACCAAATATTTGTACTGTTTTTTAACGTTTTCATTTTTTTCCTATAATAAGAGACTTATTATAGGAAAAAAAAATCATTTATTTTTACACTTTTGTAAAACATTTTTATTAACTTTTTTTAACTTTTTCCTTTACTTTTTATACTTTCTTTTTTTACCTGCAGCTCTGATCGCAGCTAGAATACATTACACTATCTAGGTAGTGTAATGTATTCCAACTGTCAGTGTGACGTCACAGTCACTCTGACAGTTAGTCTACGAGGACCAGCCAGAGGCTGGTCCTCATAGGCTTGCATACATGGCAGACCCGGAGGCCGTTGTCTGGCCCCCGGGTGCCATCACAAGCATCAGCAGCCCCCACAATTGCATGCGGGCTGCTGATGTTCTACAAACCCCCTACATGCGGAGATTGCAATCGATCACCGCAATTAAGGGGTTAATTGCCGAAATCAGCGGAAATAAGCCGCTGATCAGCAACAGTGGAGTGTCAGAGTCGCCGCATTTTAGGGGTTTCTAGCACATCGGCAGACCTCACTATGAAATCGTCAGGTTTGCAGATGGCTAGTATGGCGACCGGAGGCCAAGTAAGGCTGGATTCACACGAGGTCATTACGTCCGTAATTGACGGACGTATTTCGGCCGTAAGTCCTGAACCGAACAACAGTGCAGGGAGCCGGGCTCCTAGCATCATACTTATGTACGATGCTAGGAGTCCCTGCCTCGCTGCCGGACAACTGTCCCGTACTGTAATCATGATTACAGTACGGGACAGTTGTCCGGCAGCGAGGCAGGGACTCCTAGCATCGTACATAAGTATGATGCTATGAGCCCGGCTCCCTGCACTGTGTTCGGTCCGGGACGTGCGGCCGAAATACGTCCGTCAATTACGGACGTAATGACCTTGTGTGAATCCAGCCTAAGGGCCTCCGTGTCTGCCATGTACGGAAGCCTATCAGGACCAGCCTCCTGATAGACTTTCTGTCAGAGTGACAAGACATCACTG
Organism: Rhinoderma darwinii; assembly: GCF_050947455.1. Taxonomy (NCBI): domain Eukaryota; kingdom Metazoa; phylum Chordata; class Amphibia; order Anura; family Rhinodermatidae; genus Rhinoderma; species Rhinoderma darwinii. The sequence continues at coordinate 64,877,783 of NC_134688.1, forward strand.
CCGTCCGCGATGCACAATGTCGGTGACAGTGTCTGTGACAGTGTGCTTCGGGAAGCGGAACGTCAGCTGTCCCTGACAGCTGACACTCCACTGTTGCCGATCAGTGGCTCATTGCCGAAATCAGAGGAAATAAGCCGCTGATCGGCAACAGTGGAATGTCAGCTGTTAGGGACAGCTGGCCTCCCGGTTCTGGTGCACACTATCGCCGACAGTGTGCACCGGGAACTGCGCAGTAACTGTACGTCCCTGTGCGTTAAGACACTTGCCACCCGGAAGTACAGTTGCGTCGTGGTGCGCCTAGGGGTTAATAATTTTTTGTACCATACTTGTACTTTGAATGGCACAGTATGGCTTCATTAATTGATCTCCCAAATTCACCCCTCCCATATGTTTGTAGTAGGCCTGTATGTGTACAGGCTTTGAAACAGTGGTGTTTTCTCCACGCACTGAAACTGGGTTTGCGGTGTTGTCATGGATTGAGGAGAGCATTTTTTGTCCCTGAATTTTACCAGTGGCACATTTTCATCGTATCGTGCCCTAGTTTTGCCAACTGCCACTTTTTGAGCAAGGAAAGGCTTTGGAAGATTTTTTAGATTCCTGCGAGCAGTGCCACAGGTCAGTGTTTTTCTTTCAACCCCTTATCCATCAGACGGTGCAGCAGGTCCCACACTATTTTACCGCTTGTGCCAAGAACTGGGGGGCACTCTGGTGGACTAATCTGTGTGTCTTTCCTCTCGTACACATGAAAGGAGTGTGTGTATTCAGTTTGACTCTCGGACAGTTTATAGATTTTTATGCCATATCTGGCTCTCTTGTTTGGCAAATATTGCCGGTAATAAAGCCTTCCCTTGAAATGATTCTTTAATGTTCTTTTACTGGACATAAACTTCAAAAAAAAAAAAAATGTGTGATGTGGTACCTAATCTTGAACAACCTACCATTATTTAGATTATCCGGGGGTGGGCACTGCTCATTGTCAGCAAAATGTAAAAACTTTAAAAGGGCCTCAAAATGTTTTCGAGGCATCACAGCACGGAATATAGGAGTATCTTACAAAATATCTGTGGTCCAATATGATTTCATGGTTGGTTTTCTTAAAAGGCCCATGCTGAGTAAAAGCCCCCAGAAGATTGCAATTTCAGTTGGATTAGTTGGATGCTGTGTTCTGGCATAATTGGATGTCGGATTTTTGGCTAAGAACTGTTGCGCATATAAATTTGTTTGCGTAACCATGATGTTAACCCCTTCCCGCCACAGTCATTTTTCGGATTTTGACTTTCGTTTTTTCCTCCCCACCTTCCAAAAGCCATAGCATTTTTATTTTTCCATTCAAATTGCCATAAGAGGGCTTGTTTTTTGCAGGACGAGTTGTAGATTTTCACGGCATCATTTATTGTACCATATAATGTAGTGGGAAACGGGAAAAAAATATTTGGGGTGGAACAGAAAAAAAACAGCAATTCCTCAATCTTTTTGGGGGTTTTGTTTTTACGGTGTTTACCGTGTGGTAAAAACGGCATGATAACTTTATTTTGAGGGTCAATACGATTTTGAGGGTCAATACGATTACAGCGATACCAAATTTATATATTTTTTTTATGTTTTACTACTTTTACAAGGAAAAAATTGATTGTTAAAAATAAAATTAGAGTTTTGTCGCCATATTCTGAGAGTCATAACTTTTTTATTTTTCTGTCGATTAAGCGATATGAGGGCTTATTTTTTGTGGAGCGAGATTTAGTTTCTATTGTTACCATTTTAGGGGACATGAGACTTTTTGATAATTTGTTATTCCAAATAATTTGAAGTGACCAAAAAACAGCAATTCTGGCTTTTACATTTTTATTTTTTACAACGTTCACCGTGCGGACTAAATAATGATATATTGTAATAGTTCAGACTTTTATGGATGCGTCGATACCAGTGATGTTAATTTTATTTTTTACTTTGTGCCTGAGGTAAAATGGGAAAAAAAAAGTGTTTTTTGAACTTTTTATTTTTTTTGTATTATTTATTAAAAATACTTTATTTTACTGTTTTTCACTTTTTTTACTTGTCCCCCTAGGGGACTTGAACCAGCGATCGTTGGATCACTTGCATGATATACTGCCATACTAAGGGCAGGGCTTCGTAGGAGTACAAAGATGGTGGACCTGGGGACCTTCATCAGGCCTTGAGGCTGCCATGCCAGCCAACAGCGCCTGGGCCTTTGGAACGTTACATGGGCCCGCCCAACTGTTTCTAGTAATTTAAATGTCACGGTCGCTATTGACCGCGGCATTTATCGGGTTAAATGAGCGGGATCCCACTCGTTACCCTGAAGTGTCGCTATCTTTATGGAGTGGACTCAGCCCGTGAGACCGCTCCATACTCCCCCCACCCGACGTGTGGCGTATATATACGCCAGATGTTGGGAAGGGGTTAATTTACCCTTTAAGGACCCAGCCTGTTTTTGCCTAATGGACCAGGCCATTTTTTTTCAAATCTAACATGTGTCACTTTATGTGGTAATAACTTTGGAATGCTTTTATTTTTTTAAGCGATTCTGAGATTGTTTTCTCGAGACACATTGTACTTTAAGTTAGTGGTAAAATTTGGTCAATACATTCAGTGTTTATTTTTGAAAAAAAAATTAGAGAAAATGTGCAAAAATTTGCATTTTTATCAATTTAAATGTATCTGCTTGTAAGACAGTTAGTAATACCACATAAAATAGTCCCTAGTTCACATATCCCATATGCCTACTTTATGTTGGCATAGTTTTTTGAACATTTTTTTTTTATTTTTCTAGGCCGTTACAAGGTGTGGAGGAACTTTAGCAGCAATTTCTGACATTTTCAAAAAAATGTCAAAGGCCTTTTTTTTTTATGGACCAGTTCAGTTCTGAAGTGGCTTTGAGGCCCTATATATTTGAAACCCCCTATAAATAACCCTATTTTAAAAACTGCACCCCTCAAAGTATTCAAAACAGCATTTAGAAAGTTTCTTAACCCTTTAGGCATTTCACAGGAATTAAAGCAAAGTGGAGGTGTAATTTACAAATTATTTTTTTTTTTTGCAGGAAATCTGTTTTAATCCACTTTTTCTGTAACACAGAAGGTTGTACCAGAGAAACGCAACTCAATATTTATTGCCCAGATTCTGCAGTTTTAAGAAATATCCTTCAAATGGCCCTAGTGTGCTACTGGACTGAAACACATGCCTCAGAAGCAAAAGACACCATTTGGCAAACTACACCCCTCAAGGAATTTATCAAGGGGTATAGTGAGCATTTTAACCGCACAGGTTTTGTGCTGAATTTAGTGGAATTAGTCTGTAAAAATAAAAATCTAATTTTTTTCCAATAAAACATAGAAATTGTACATTTTTACAAGGCATAAAGGCGAAAAAGCGCCCCAACATTTGAAAAGCAATTTCTCCCCATTACGGCAATACCCCCATATGTGGTAATAAACTGCTGTGTGGACACACAGCAGGGCTCAGAAGGGAAGGAGCGACATTTAGCTTTTGGAGCTCAAGTTTTGCTGGAATGGTTTTTGGTGCCATGTCGCATTTGCAAAGCCCCTGCGGGACCAAATCAGTGGAAACCCCCAAAAGTCAAAAGTGATCCTATTTGGGAAACTACACCCCTGAAGGAATTTATCGAGGGGTATAGTGAGCATTTTGACTCCACAGGTTTTTTGCTGAATTTAGTGGATATATGCAGTGAAATTTAAAATTTATTTTCTTCTGATAAAACTTGATTATTTTCAATTTTTACAAGGAATAAAGGAGAAAAAGCACCCCAACATATGAAAAGCAATTTCTCCCGATTATGACAATACCCTATATGTGGTCATAAACTGCTGTTTGTACACACGGCAGGGCTCAGAAGGGAAGGGGCGCTATTTGGCTTTTGGAGCTCACGTTCTGCTGGAGTGTTTTTCGGGTGCCATGTCGCAAAGCCCCTGAGGGAGCAAAACCATAGAAACCACCCAAATGTGACCCCATTTGGGAATGTATAGCCCTCAGAGAATTTATCGGGGGGTAAGGTGAGCATTTAGACCCTACAAGTTTTTTGCTGGATTTAGTGGAATTAGGCCGTGAAAATGAATATCAAAATTTTTTCCACTAAAATGTTGCATTTTTTTATTTCCACAAGGGATAAAGGAGAAAAAGCACCCCAACATTTATAAAGCAATGTCTCCCGAATACGGCAATATCCCACATGTGGTCATAAACTGCTGCTTGGACACATGGCAGAAAGAAAGGAGCGCTACTTGGCATGCAAATTTTGCTGGTTTGGTTCTTGGGCGCCATGTCGCATTTGCAAAACCCTTGTGGGACCGAATCAGTGGAAACCACGCAGAAGTGACCCCATTTTGGAAACTACACCCCTTGTTACAAATTATTTTTGTGTGTTTGTGTTTTTTTACAAGTTCGGTTGTTGGACTACTTCGGATTCAAGGATTACATCAATGACAGCTTTTTTTTATTCTGAATAAAATGGATAACGAGGTTTGTGTGGGATTTTTATTTCAATAAAATATTTTTCCTTTGTCTTTGTATTTTTCTAAACTTTATTACTACCACCTTAGTAATGGTCGCTGGCTGATTGACAACGTCCACCATTATCATCCCGTTACTGGGAAGAGCCGGGTACGATCCAGTACCCGACAATCTGTAGTGATGATTGGGCACTGGCGCGGCCGCAGGCTGTTATTATTAGCCTGGGAAAGCTCAAAAACAGAGGGCCTTCCCAGCCTGGAAATGCTAGGCTGCTGCTTGTGAAAGTGATTAAAATCAAATGTTTAAATAACTCCATCTTGCCTAGACAACATCTTGTTTGGTGGTGGCCATTTTGGATGTTAGAATCCATCTTGTCACCTGAGGGAGCCATTTTAAGATTAACTCCTTCCCTCTTTGGCCACTTTTGACCTTCAGGACAGAGCCTCATTTTTCAAATCTGACATGTTTCACTTTATGTGGTAATAACTTCAGAATGCTTTTACCTATCCAAGCGATTCTGAGATAGTTTTCTCGTGACACATTGGAATTTATGTTACTGGCAAAATTTGCTTGATACATTCAGTTTTTCATTGTGAAAAACACCAAAATTTTGCGAAAAAATGTCAATTTTTCTAAATTTACATGTATCTGCTTGTAAGACAGATAGTAATACCACACAAAATTGTTGCCAATTAACATCCCCATATGTCTACTTTAGATTGGCATCGTTTTTTGAACATCCTTTTATTTTTCGAGGATTTTACAAGTCTTAGAACTTTAGCAGCAATATCTTATATTTTCAAGAAAATCTCAAAAGGTTATTTTTACAGGGGCCAGTTCAGTTGTGAAGCGGCTTTTAGGGCCCTAGATAAGTCACACCATTTTAAAAACTTCACCCCTCAAAGTATTCAAAACATCATTTAGAAAGTTTCTTAACCCTTTAAACGTTTCACAGGAATTAAAGCAAAGTAGAGGTGACATTTACAAATTACATATTACATATTTTTTTGCAGAAATTCATTTTTAATCAATTTTTTTGTAACACAGAAGATTTTACCAGAGAAATGCAACTCAATATCTATTGCCCAGATTCTGCAGTTTTTAGAAATATCCCACATGTGGCCCTAGCGTGCTACTGGAATGAAGCACCGGCCTCAGAAGCAAAGGAGTACCTAGAGGATTTTGGGGCCTCCTTTTTATTAGAAAATATTTTAGGCACCATGTCAGGTTTGAAAGGCTCTTACGGTGACAAAACAGTGGAAATCCCCCAAAAGTGACCCCATTTTGGAAACTACACCCCTTGAGGAAATTATCTAGGGGTATAGTGAGCATTTTTACCCCGCAGGTTGTTTGAAGAAATGGTTGGAAGTAGGCTGTGAAAATGAAAATCTACAGTACATTCTTTCAAAGAAAATGTAGGTTTAGCTAATTTTTTCTAATTTCCACAAGGACTAAAGGAGAAAAAGCACCGTAAAATTTGTAAAGCAATTTCTCCCGAGTAAAACAATACCCCACATGTGGTTATAAACGGCTGTTTGGAAACACGGCAGGGCTCAGAAGGGAAAGAGCGCCATTTCGCTTTTGGAGCTCAAATTTAGCAGAAATGGTTAGTGGAGGCCACGTTGCATTTGCAAAGCCCCTGAGGGACCAAAACGGTGAAAACGCCAAAAAAGTGACTCCATTTAGGAAACTACACCCCTTGAAGAATCCATCTAGGGGTGTAGTGAGCATTTTGACCCCACAGGGGTTTCATAGATTTTCATAGAATTGGGCAGTGAAGATAAAAAAAATCCTTTTTCCCGAATAAGACGTAGCTTTAGCTCCAAATTTTTTATTTTCTCAACAAATAAAGGAATAAAAGAACCACAAAATTTGTAAAGCAACATCTCTGGAGTACGAAAATAGCCCATATGTGGTCATAAACTGCTGTTTGGGCACATGGCAAGGATCAGAAGGGAAAGAGCGCTATTTGGCTTTTGGAGCACAGATTTCTTGAAAACCATGTCGCTTTTGCAAAGCCCCTGTAGCGTCCATGGCCGCGGACCGTCGGGTTTACTCACCTCCCGACGCCCGCAGCCATGGATCCGTGAGCGCTGGTCCTCATCTCCTTCCTAGGAGACGCCAGCGTTCACTTCCGCTCCGTCCTGCTGTGTCTGTCCCGTAGGGTGTGCAAATGGTCCCTTAGTGTTTCCCGTTCCAGTTGTTACCCGTACCTTGTTCCTGTTTTCCGTGTTGTGCCTTTAGTATTGAGTCTGCCACGTCCTGTGTCATCTGCCACGTCCGGAGGAATCCGCCACGTCCTGTGTCATCTGCCACGTCCAGAGGAATCCGCCATGTCCTGTGTCATCTGCCACGTCCGGAGGAATCCGCCACGTCCTGTGTCATCTGCCTCGTCCGGAAAAATCCGCCACGTTTGGCGTTAGCTGCTGCACCCATCTCCATCAGTGCCAGAGCTGCGGCCACTGTCCGGACTATCCAGGTACCCTTGTGCGGGACATTGTATTGCTGGGGTTTCCTGTTGTTTGGCCAGCTGCCTCCCCGGTACGGCCTAGTGGGTCCACTAACCCGCTTCGTGACTGTACGCTCAGGCCATGGACCACGCTGGTCAACCTGAGACTTTGACGACACAAGCCATGCTGGTCAAGATGGAGGATCTCCAGTCACGACAAGACCAACTCCTCCTGTCGGTGAACGCCATTGCCCATCGGCTACTTGCTCCAACCACAGTCGTCGCCGCACCCATTCCTGCTGTTCCTCCTGCTACACTTCCTGTCTGTACCGGTACCAATCCCCTGTGTTTCTTGCCGCCCCCACCACGCTATGACGGAGACCCGAGGACCTGCAGGGGATTTTTAAATCAGTGCCTGATCCACTTCAGACTACATGCCAGGTCCTTCTCTTCGGATGACGTCAGGATCGCCTTCATCATTTCTCTCCTTACTGGCAAAGCCCTGGCATGGGCTAATCATCAGGGACCAGAAACCTGTGACTTGCAGTGCTTCTTACAGACCTTCCGCTCGATCTTTAAGGAACCTGGGAGAGTTTCTTCGGCTGCTGCATCCTTGCTGACCCTACATCAGGGAGACCTCTCCGTGGGCGAGTATGCCATCCAGTTCCATATCCTGGCTGCTGAATTGACCTGGAACAACGAGGCTTTGATGGCCACATTCTGGCAGGGACTGTCTTCAGGGATCAAGGACGAGCTGGCTGCTCGCGATCTGCCATCTACCCTGGATGATCTTATCCTACTCGCCACCCGGGTTGACATGAGGATCCGGGAGCGTTCCGAAGAGGTTCTCCGGGAGAGAGAACTTCCTAGGCTGGATTCTACTTTCCAGCAATCCTCCTCAGTCATCCCACCAGAGGATCCGATGCAGAGTAACTATGTCAAATTGTCTACCGAGGAGAAACAACGCAGACGCACTTCTTGACTTTGTTTGTATTGCGGCCACGGAGGCCATATTGTGCGTCTGTGTCACCAGAGGCCAGAGAGACCCCATTGCCTAGGACTGATTGGAGAGACAACCCTAGATGGAACGGTACCTAATAAAGCATTCAGTTCCAAGCTGACTATTCCTGTAACCTTAGTATCTGGCGACAGGACGCATCAAGTTTCTGCCTATCTTGACTCTGGTTCTGCTGCAAACTTCATCCAGAAAGAGCTTGTGGATCATCTTCAGCTGCCCACAGTCCCCCTAGAGACATCTTTGGCTGTGGCCTCAGTAATGGACTCCCTCTGCCTGATCCCATAGTTTCTAAAACCAAGCTGTTGAAGCTCCAGGTTGGAGTCCTGCATTTTGAATTCATTTATTTCCTTGTTTTGCCCAAGGCCATCAATCCTGTTCTGCTGGGCCTGCCTTGGCTTCGACTACATGCCCCAGTCCTGGACTGGAATTCTGGAGAGGTTCTCCAATGGGGCTCCAAGTGCAATGGTCGTTGTCTGTTGCAGATCCATGCTGTCAAGCCTCCTCTGCCTCAGTCATTGGCGGGACTGCCTCCCCAGTTTGCTCAGTAGGCAGATGTTTTCAGCAAGAGGGAGGCTGAGACGCTGCCTCCACATGGGACTTATGACTGCCCCATTGAACTGGTTCCTAATGCCTCTCTTCCCCGTGGCCAAGTATATCCTCTCTCCTTGCCTGAGTCTCTATCCATGTCGGCCTATATCAAGGAGAATCTGGAGAGGGGTTTCATACGAAAGTCTTCCTCCCTGGCCGGGGCTGGATTCTTCTTCGTTAAAAAGAAGGACGGATCCCTTCGACCCTGCATTGACTACCATGGTCTCAACCAGATCACAGTCAAGAACAAATACCTGTTGCCACTTATATCTGAGCTGTTTGATCGCATACGAGGAGTCAATATTTTTTCTAAGCTAGACCTGCGGGGGGCTTACAATCTAGTCCGGATTCGCCAGGGTGATGAATGGAAGACGGCATTTAACACCCGGGACGGGCACTACGAATACCTAGTGATGCCCTTCGGACTGTGTAACGCTCCCTCAGTATTTCAGGAATTCGTCAATGATATTTTCCGAGATCTCCTCTATGTCTGTGTTGTTGTTTATCTCGATGATATTTTGATTTTCTCCCCAGATCCAACGACTCATCGGAGGCATGTCCGTCAGGTTCTACTATCTACTATCGCTGCTCGCGATCTGCCATCTACCCTGGACGATCTTATCCTACTCGCCACCCGGGTTGACATGAGGATCCGGGAGCGTTCCCAAGAGGTTCTCCGGGAGAGAGAACTTCCTAGACTGGATTCTACTTACCAGCAATCCTCCTCAGTTATCCCACCAGAGCATCCGATGCAGAGTAACTATGTCAAATTGTCTACCGAGGAGAAACAACGCAGACGCACTTCTGGACTTTGTTTGTATTGTGGCCACCGAGGCCATATTGTGCGTCTGTGTCACCAGAGGCCAGAGAGACCCCATTGCCTAGGACTGATTGGAGAGACAACCCTAGATGGAACGGTACCTAATAAAGCATTCAGTTCCAAGCTGACTATTCCTGTGACCCTAGTATCTGGCGACAGGACGCAACAAGTTTCTGCCTATCTTGACTCTGGTTCTGCTGCAAACTTCATCCAGAAAGAGCTTGTGGATCATCTTCAGCTCGATGATATTTTGATTTTCTCCCCAGATCCAACGACTCATCGGAGGCATGTCCGTCAGGTTCTACTATCATTTATACGCCAAGCTGGAGAAGTGCGTCTTTGAGAACAGTTCTCTGCCCTTCCTGGGCTACATCATCTTGGATCAAGGCCTCAAGATGGATCCCGAGAAAGTGAAAGCTGTCCTGGAGTGGCCACGTCCTCAAGGCTTAAGGGCCATACAGCGCTTCCTGGGATTCGGCAATTTCTACCGGCAGTTTATTTCTAACTTCTCTTCTCTGACGGCTCCCATCTCTACCCTTACCAAGAAGGGTGTGAACGCCAAGGTGTGGACTCCAGAGGCAGAGTCCGCATTTATTAGCCTCAAGAAAGCCTTCACTTCAGCCTCAATCCTCCATCATCCTGACGTATCTCGGCAGTTCTCACTGGAAGTGGACGCTTCCTCTGTTGGTGCAGGTGCACTTCTGTTCCAGAGGAGCTTCAAAGGAAAGGCAGTAGTATGTGGCTACTACTCAAGACTTTTTTCTTCTGCTGAGCGCAATTACTTTATTGGAGATCGGGAGCTGCTGGCCATCAAATTGGCTCTGGAGGAGTGGAGACATCTTCTAGAGGGCGCTGCTCACCCCATCCTGATCTTCACCGACCACAAAAACCTTACCTACCTTCAGTCTGAATCACCGTCAAGCCAGGTGGTCGCTGTTCTTCACCCGTTTTTAGTTTGTGCTCCACTACCGTCCCGCAGACAAGAATGTGAGAGCCGATGCCCTATCCAGATCGTTTGAGACGGAAGACACGGTGGAGTCCCTTCAGACTATCATAGACCCGTCCTGCATTGTCACTGCTAATCCTCTGCAGGTTAGAGACATCCCTCCTGGGAGGAATTTTGTTCGGTTGGCAGACAGGAGAAGAATTCTCCGCTGGGGACACAGTTCTAAACTGGCTGGGCACGCTGGTGTCCGTAAAACCCGAGACCTGATTGCTCGTCACTTCTGGTGGCCCACGCTACCTAAAGATGTTCTGGACTTTGTCTCTTCTTGCACGGTGTGTGCCACTAACAAAGTGACTCACTCCAAGCCTGCCGGCCTGCTTCAACCTCTGCCTGTTCCCAATGCCCCCTGGCAGCACATTGCGATGGACTTTGTCACAGACCTTCCCCCCTCAGCAGGATGCAACACTGTCTGGGTGGTGGTGGATTGGTTCTCTAAGATGGCACATTTCATCCCACTGACCGGCCTACCTTCTGCTCCTTGTCTGGTGAGTCTCTTCATTCTACACATCTTACGCTTGCATGGCTTGCCTCTTGACATCGTGTCAGATAGGAGGTGTTCAATTTACATCAAAGTTCTGGAGAGCCCTCTGTAAACTCCTGGATGTGAGATTGGACTTTTCCTCAGCTTATCACCCCCAGTCCAATGGGCAAGTTGAGAGGATCAACCAGATCATGGAGAATTATCTCCGCCACTTCATCTCTTCACAGCATGATAACTGGGTACAGCTTCTTCCATGGGCCGAGTTCTCATACAACAACCACACAAGTGAGTCAACCACTTCCACTCCATTTAACATTGTGTACAGTCAACATCCTAGAGTCCCTCTTCCAGTGTCGACCACATCTCAAGTACCCACTGCTGACTCTGCTTATGGGGACTTTTTGCAAATCTGGCAACAGACCCGGTCCTCTATTTTACTGGCAGTCGATCACATGAAGCGAAAAGCAGATACTAGGAGAAGAGAGCCGCCTCAGTATCTTCTGGGGACTAAAGTTTGGCTGTCCTCTCGGAACATTCGCTTGAAGGTACCCTCATACAAGTTTGCTCCAAGGTTCCTTGGTCCTTTCGAGATTCTGCAACAGATAAACCCTCTCTCCTATAAGCTGCGGCTGCCTCCTATCCTCAGAATCCCCAACTCCTTTCATGTGTCCCTCCTGAAGACAGTGGTCCTGAACCGCTACAGCAAGACTTCTAGTTTCACAGTTGCTCCCAGCGGTTCTTCTGATATATTCGAGGTGAGGGAGATCCTGGACTGCAAGAGGGTAGGAGGAAGGACTTTCTATTTGGTGGACTGGAGAGGGTTTGGTCCTGAGGAGAGGTCCTGGGAGCCAGAAGAGAACCTCAGTGCCCCTGCGCTTATTAAGAAATTCCTCTCTCGCTCTGGCCCCAAGAAGAGGGGGCGTAAGAGTGGGGATACTGTAGCGTCCATGGCCGCGGGTTTACTCACCTTCCGACGCCCTCAGCCATGGATCCGTGAGCGCTGGTCCCCATCTCCTTCCTAGGAGACACCAGCGCTCACTTCCGTTCTGCTGTGTCCCGTAGGGTGTGCAAACGGTCCCTTAGTGTTTCCCGTCTCCCTTAAAGGGCCAGCGCGCGCACTTAGGAAATCGTCATCATCATCAACTGCCATGATTTCCTGGTCTATAAGAAGGCCCCAGGCCTTCTGATCCTTGCCTGAGCGTTGTTAGTTTTCCCAGTCTGTCTTGCAAATGGTCCCTTAGTGTTTCCCGTTCCAGTTGTTACCCGTGCCTTGTTCCTGTTTCCCGTGTTGTGCCTTTAGTATTGAGTCTGCCACATCCTGTGTCATCTGCCACGTCTGGAGGAATCCGCCATGTACTGTGTCATCTGCCACGTCCGGAGGAATCCACCACGTCCTGTGTCATCTGCCACGTCCGGAGGAATCCGCCACGTCCTGTGTAATCTGCCATGTTCGGAGGAATCCACCACATCTGGCGCAACCTGCGGCACCTGTGTCATCCGCCACGTTTGGCGTTACCTGCTGCACCCATCTCCATCAGTGCCAGAGCTGCGGCCACTGTCCGGACTATCCAGGTACCCTTGTGCTGGACATTGTATTGCTGGGGTTTCCTGTTGTTTGGCCAGCTGCCTCCCCGCTACGTCGGTAAGGCCTAGTGGGTCCACTAACCTGCATCGTGACAGTCCCTAAGGAACCAGTAAAGTGGAAACTCCCCAAAAGTGACTCCATTCACGAAACTACACCCCTTGAAGAATTAATCTAGGGGTGTAGTAAGCATTTTGACCCTACAGGTGTTTCATAGATTTTATTAGAATTGGGCAGTGAAAATAAAAAAAATCCTTTTTCTTCAATAAGACGTAGTTTTAGCTCAAAACTTTTCATTTTCTCAACAAATAAAGGAAAAAAAGAACCCCAACATTTGTAAAGCAATTTCACCCGAGTACAGCAATACCCCATATGTGGTCATAAACTGCTGTTTGGGCACAGAGTAGGGCTCAGAAGGGAAGGAGCGCCATTTGCTTTTGGAGTACAGATTTTGCTGGATTGGTTTCTGGGCGCTATGTCGCATTTGAAAAGTCCCTGTGGGACCAAAACAGTGGATACCACCAGAAGTGACCCCATTTTAGAAACAACACCCCTCAAGGTATTCACCTAGGGGTGTAGTGAGCATATTAACCCCGCAGGTGATTGGCAGAAATTGGTGTGCACTCGATGTTGCAGAGAGAAAATTGGATTTTTTTCCATAGATATGCCAATATGTGGTGCCCAGCTTGAGCCACCATAACAAGACCACTCTCTTATTATTATGCTGTGTTTCCCAGTTTTAGAAACACCCTACGTGTGGCCCTAATCTTTTTCATGGACATTCGACCAGGCTCAGGAGTGAAAGAGTAACATGCGAAATTGAGGCCTAATTTGGCAATTTACAAAGTATTGGTTCACAATTGCAGAGGCTCTGATGTGAAGTAATAAAAGAGAAGTGACCCCATTTTGGAAACTGCACCCCTCAAGGCAGTTATTAAGAGGTGTAGTGAGCATCTTCACCCCACAGGTCTTTTCCATGAATGATTGCGCTGCGGTAGGTGCAAAGTAAAAATTACATTTTTTTCCCTAGATATGCCATTTCAGTGACAAATATGTGGTGCCCTGCTTGTGCCACTGGAGATACACACCCCAAAAATTGTTAAAAGGGTTCTCCCGGGTATGGCGACGCCATATATGTGGAAGTAAACTGCTGTTTGGGCACGCTGTAGGGTTTAGAAGGGAGGTAGCGCCATTTGGCTTTTGGAGCGCAGATTTTGCTTGGTAATAGTTTTGTTTGGAGTTTTACTGGTGTTTCCATTTATAATGTGGGGGTACATGTAAGCTGGGCAGAGTACATCAGGGGCATAGTCAGGTGGTATAATAATAGGGTAAAAAAAAGAATAAAATAATCCATAGATGTGTGTTACGCTGTGACACAATCCTTTCTGCACAGCTCGGTGTCGCACTGATAGATGTCCTTCCTTATTCCCCTTTTGGTACACACACTGCACCTTTGCAGTTTGGGGAATTTTGCTGGGAAGTGTTGTCCTGGTAAAATACGGGCACCCTCGCTTCCAGCAGATATGTTTGCCCCCCCCTTCCTGGTTCCCTAATTTTAGGGGCCTTGATAATTCGCCACTTGAAACAGAAGAAATGTTCCCCTTGGACCTGCACAACTGCATATTTTTTCTTTCCTGACTTAGTGGAGCCTTAACTAATTTTATTTTTTCATAGATGTAGTGACATGAGGGCTGTATTTTTGCGGGACGAGCTGTAGTTTTTCAGGTACCATTTTGGGGTACATGCGACTTTTTGATCACTTGTTATCCTTTTTTTTGGGATTCCAGGTGACAAAAAAACAGCAATTCTGGCATATTTTTTAGTTCTTTTTATACAGCGTTCACCATGCGTTATAAATTACATGTTAACTTTATTCTGCGGGTCAGTACGATTCCGGCGATAAGAGAATGTATTTTTTCTGTTGCCAAGTTGTAAGAGCCATAACTTTTACATTTTTTTGTCGACGGAGCTGTATGAGGGGTTGTTTTTTGCGAGATGAGTTATAGTATTTATAGGTACCATTTTTGGATACATGTGATTTGTTGATCACTTTTTATTTAAGTTTTTGGAAGACAAAGTGACCAAAAAAACCAGCAATTATGGCAGTATTTTTTTGTTTTGTTTTTTACGGCGTTCACTGTGCAGGATAAATAACATAATATTTTTATAGTTCAGGTTGTTACGGTCGCAGCGATACCAAATATGTATGGCCTTATTTTGATAAGGGAAAAAGGGCGATAGTGTTTTATGCTATTAATTGAAACTTTTATTGTATTTTTTACAACTTTTGTTTTTACTCTTTTTTTACACTTTTCTTTAGTTTCACTAGGGGACTTGAAGCTCCAACTGTTTGTTTGATGTTCTAATACATTGCACTACCTATGTACTGCAATGTATTAGAGCTGTCAGTTGTTCACTGACAGCAAGCCGATCAGGCTCCGCCTCCGGACGGGGCCTAATCGGCTTCCGTAATGGCAGACAGGAAGCCATTGTTAGGCCTCCTGTTGCCATAGTAGCAGTCGCTAGCCTTGCCATCGCATGGCAAGCTGCCGATTTGCTACATACCGCTAAGATGCATTGATCGCACTTTATCGCTGCATCGAAGGGGTTAATGGCATGAATCGGAGCTAGCTCCTGTTCCTGCCGATACATCGGGGTGTCCGCTGTAACATACAGCGGACACCCACTGCTGATGACGCCAGCTTCTGAGCCGGCACCATCTTGCCGATGGTACCAGAAGCCTTTTAGACCCCGCCGACGAGTGGGGCATAGGAGGCTTTCGTTGCTGGCCGGACCGGGTGGTAAGTATTAGGCCTTTGATCGTCTTTGCAGTCACTGGCAACCCAGCGATCACGTTGCTGGGGTGCCGGTGGCTAAAAACTCACATGCTGCGATCTCTATTGAACGCAGCATGTGAGGGGTTAATCGGCCGGATCTGAGGCTAGCTTCTGTCCTGGCCGATACCTCAGGGTGCCAGTTGTAACCTACAGCTGGCACCCGGCGGTGATGGCGCTGGCTCAGCTCCTGAGCTAGCTCCATCTCCTTCACGTACAGGGAAGGGGTTAAAGGGAATGTGTCAATAGAATTTATTTTATTTTTTTTCAGTTAAACAATTTGTATTTGAGTGATTACACATTGTTTTAATTTTTTTAATTTTTTCACGAGTCAGGAAAGATTATAAATTAGATTCTAATTTATAACATTTCCATGTGCTGGTCCCTAGAGGGAGCAGTTCCCAAAATTGCAGCATGGTCACTGTGGTAAAGTAACCTCATTGATTTATGCTGCAAATTTGGGGTGGACACACTCTCCTCTAGTGTCCTCACACAATCCCCCCTCCCTTCATCTGGCTAGTGCCAGGAGAAGGAAGAGTTTGAAGGTCTTCAAACCTCCTACACTGTGTGCCGCCATTTTCTGAGCGACTGCACAGTGTAGGAGGATTAGATACAGGGCTCAGCAGACAGTATCACAATCAACATACACGAACATAATACACACATCACATACACGAACATAATACACACATCACATACACGAACATAAATTACCTGCTCCTGCCGCCGCCACCTCCGCTGGTCTACGCTTCTTGCGCCTTCGCTTCGTTGAACATATGGCCGGAAGTCGCGGCCGCAAGTCGTCATCTTACTGTCCGGCAGCGGCTTCCGGTCCACAAGAAAATGGCGCTGGATTTCGCTCTAGGAACGAGCTTTGTTTTGGTCTGTGTGGGAGCGGCGCATGCGCCGTTCCCACACAGACGGCGTACGCTTCAGAGAATGGAACGGCTCCTGTTCACATCCTCTATGGGGTTGTATGTGCCGTATTCCATCTCTGTATGTGTCGCTAATCGACACATGCAGAGATGAAAAAAAAATGGCAGCCCCCATAGCGAAGTAAAACTAAAAACACAGTAAAAAGTTTAAAGTCACAACACTAGGAAATAAAAATGTTGTTTATATTTTATTAAAAGTAATATAATAGTAAAAAAAATAATTTATGACACCTTCCCTTTAATAGGTTAGGATTGCTTTAAAAAGTAATATATTAATCTAAGTCACAGCTGTTTTGAAGCAATTCTATGTTATGTGTAGAATGGACAATGACATTGTTTACCATAAGGGAGGGGGTGAGCCTTGAAGGGCTTTTAACCCCTTAACGCCGAAGGACGGATATATCCGTCCTCAGCAGCTGCTAGTTCGCGCAGGAGGACGGATATATCCGTCCTGTGATCGCGCGGGTACTGACAGTTTACCCACGCGATCAGCGGCAGGAGCACGGCTGTTATACACAGCCTGGCTCCTGCTGCAACTGCCGGAATCGAAGCACGCGCCGATTCCGGCAGTTTAACCCATTAAATGCCGCTGTCAACAGTGACAGCGGCATTTAATGTGTTTGACAGAGGGGGGAACTCCCTCTGTCTCCCGATCGGCGCCCCCGCAAACAAATCGCGGGTCGCCGTCGGGTTTCCATGACAGCCGGGGGTCTAACAAAGACCCCCAGGTCTGTCTTCAGCATCTGCCTGTTAGGCGATGCCAGAGGCATGACCTAACAGGTTGCCTGTCAGTTTTACACTGACAGGCAATAATGCTTTGGTATACGAAGTATACCAAAGCATTATATATGCGATCGGCACATCGCATAGTGAAGTCCCCTGGTGGGACTAAAAAAAAAAAAGTAAAACCGTTAAATAAAGTTTGTGAAAAAAAAAATAAAAAAAATTACAGTCAAAGTCAAATAAAACTACTTTTTTGCCCCAAAAAGTGGTTTTATTTAATAAAACGGTCAAAACAAATAACACATACACATATATGGTATCCCCGCGATCGTAACAACTTGACCAATAAAATGAACACATTAATTAAACCGCCGGATGAACGGCGTCCAAAGAAAACGCAAAAAACAACGGCAAAATTCTCTCTTTTCTCCCATTCCCCCCATAAAAAATAAA
Organism: Rhinoderma darwinii; assembly: GCF_050947455.1. Classification (NCBI taxonomy): domain Eukaryota; kingdom Metazoa; phylum Chordata; class Amphibia; order Anura; family Rhinodermatidae; genus Rhinoderma; species Rhinoderma darwinii. The sequence continues at coordinate 64,895,160 of NC_134688.1, forward strand.
ATAAAAGTTCATCTATAAGTCCTATGTACCCCAAAATAGTACTAATGAAAACTACACATTGTCCCGCACAAATCAATCCCACGTACGGCCACATCGACGGAAAAATAAAAAAATTACGCCTCTTGGAACGCGGCGATGCAAAAACAAGTAATTTTTTTCTAAAAGGGTTTTTATTGTGCAAACGTAGAAAAAACATATAAAACCTTTACATATTTGGTATCCCTGTAATCGTGCCGACCCATAGAATAAAGTTAACATGTTATTTACGCTGCATAGTAAACGGCGTAAATTTATAACGTGAAAATTAATGCTGGAATAGCTGCTTATTTTCAATTCTCTCCTAAAATAAAGTTAATAAAAGTTAATCAATATGTTATAAGCATCTAAAAATGGTACAATTACAAAATACAACTCGTCCCGGAAAAAACAAGCCCTTATACGGCTATGTAGACGGAATAAAAAAAGAGTTACGACTCTTGGAATGCGACCGTGGAAAAACAAAAAATAATCCTTGGTCATTAACGTGCAAAATGGCCCGGTCATTAAGGGGTTAATGTTGTGCCCTCTTATCTGCAGTCTCCATTCTCTAGTGAGATAAGAAGTAGAGACAATTAACTTATCCCAGTCAGAACAGGGGCGGAGCTTAAATGTCCCCCAATTCGGTATTCAAATTGGGAGGTATGTCCGTGTAACCCTCATAAAATTGTGTCAGTAACTGTCGATAATGTCATCCGGGACTCCGTCCCTCTAAGGTCACACGCACAGTAGTTTCATTACACAGGCGACATAGACAGCCCCATATTAGCATTGTGGGAAATGTAGTTTTTTTTTTAACAGTAGCTTTGAAAAACGTCGCGAAACGTCAGCTAATGACACCCCGTGTCTTATACAAGAAATGGGCGGAGCTTCCTAAGAGCTGTAACGTGATTGGCTCCGTGGATTCAGGCTGCAGCTGTGAGGCGGCGAGCGCTACAGCAGCGGGAAGTTGAACTTGTATTCCTAGCTGCATTTACCGTGTGCTGTTACCGCGGTTCTGACTGACGGCAGCACCGCACGCTGGATGGACGTCATCTGAAGTAACATGGCTTCTGTACAGCCCGGGACGACAGTCTTCTTCCAGCTGTTCCAGGCGCATTGTAGTCATGCAGGTGCTTATTATGATTGTTTGACCAAGCCAATCAGTACAGCATGCTAGTCATGTACTGTCCTATGCCCCATGGATGGCAGTACTCATGTCATCATATGATGTGATGTGACTTTAGCGCAGTTGTGTCAGACATGTAAGGGGGTATTCACATGCGCAGGTTTTGATCAGGTTTTTTTTTTTTTATTAATTTTTTTGAAGCCCAAAAACTAGAAGTAGTACGTGTCCTGTTCTACTTTCTCCCCCTTTATGATTTACACCTGGTTTTGACATCAGAAACGTTATTTAAAAAAAAATAAAATGCACGTGTGAATAAGGGCTAGTAACTGCTGGGAAAAAATAAAGGTTGCCATCAGTCTGTTGTGCATAAAGTAATTTTAGCGTTTTATAGAGTTCCCCTTTAAAGGTGTTGTCCCGCTTCATTCAGCATCTATGGGAATGATTGAAACAACCAAGGGTCTATTTCCATCGTTCTTATAGACTGTGAATGGCGTGGCAGGCTGGACCACCGCCCCGTTTAGTGTCCTCCTCACTGCGGTTAAACAGTGAGGAGAAATGGGGGAGTTCGGGGGCCTCATGAACACGATCAGTGGGGGTCCAAGCAGTCAATTACTTTAAAACCCCTTTAATTTAGGCACTCTTGTGGGTCTGGCCCCTGGTCCGCCCACCAATATTTATCCTTTGCCCCAGCTATATGACAGAAGATTTTAAACAACATTGATCATACAATAAGGCCTTATTCACATGAACGTGTGCGTTTTTTACGTGTTGCGGTTCCGTGTGTCATCAGTATGTGCTGCGTGATTTTTACACACATGCCATGTTTATGACACGCAGTTTTGAATTTTAGAAAAATAAATTACGGAAGTGCTTTTATTTCTTCCTTATACTGTTGTGTGAATCACCTGCGACACACGGAAGTGCTTCCGTGTGCCGTGCACGATTTTCACGCACCCATTGACTTCAATGGGTGCGTGATGCGCGAAAAACGGCCAAGTATAGGACATGTCGTGAGTTTAACGCGGCGGACACACACTGCGTGAAAATCACGGACTGTCTGAACGGCCCCATAGACTAACATAGGTCCGTTCGACGTGCGTGATTTTCACGCACGTAATACACGTCCGTGTGAATAAGGCCTAAGGGCGAGTACACACTGAGTTTTTTGCAGGAGGAAAATCTGCCTCAAAATTCTGTCTGGAACGGCCATTGAGCGCAGCAGGCATAAAACACAGCGAAATGCGCTTTCTCTGCCTCCCATTGATGTCAATGGGAGGTCAGCGGCGTAAACACCTGAAGATAGGGCATGTTCCTTCTTTTTCCCGCCAGCCGGATTTTCCGCTCGCAGGAAAAAACGCCTCCGCCTCCCATTGAAATCAATGGGAGACATTTTCGGCGGTGTTTTGACGCGGTTTCCGCGTCAAAAAGCGTGTAAAAAAACTCCATGTGAACTGGCCCTAAGTGTTGCATTTGTGCTCTTGGGACCGGACTTCATGGCTACGTTGTGTTTTTTCATGATTTGATTTGGTCCCTACAGACCTGGGACAGATGAACGTGAACTGGTTTGAGAACCTGACCAGAGAGGCTTTACGGCTTCAGCCCCGGCTACGTGATGATGATGATGATGATGAGGAGCAGATCGGGGGCTACCAGGATAACCACCTCTTCAGGACCCCGCAGCACAAGCCGCCACATTACAGCCAGTTAGAGTCGACACCAACTATTTTCAAGGAGCAGCGTTTCTGTTCACCTCTGTTCCTTTCACCAACGAAAGTGAAAACTCGAGTTACGGAGGGTAAGATTTTCTTCTAGCTTTTCTACCAGGGTTTATAATTGCAAAAACAGCAATAGGAAAGTTACAGTGGCCCTTTCTGCCCGATCTTACATTGTGGGTGGAGAGACGCAGGTAGTGCGCCAAGCGGTACAGTTGCCAAGGCAATTATACAGGTCCTGTTCACATTAATAGGACCCGTGCAGGAGACTTCTCAAGCCTGGTATGGTAATATAATCATGTGACTGCTTGCTCTGTGGACTCTCTGTGGACTCTATCTCTCTATTGCCTTGCAGCACTGGGGTCCTGGGTTCTAATCCTACCATAGCAAAATCTGCATGGCATTTGCTTGGGTTTCCTCCCACAGTCCAAAAATCTACTAATACGTTAATTGGCTTCCTATGTCTCTGTGTCAGCCCCATTGAGCGGTAATCTCAGTACAGATTTGCGGAATATGTTGGCGCTATATCCGCAACATAAATAGTTTAGCGCTAATAAATTATGACCATCCCATAGATGCCCTTGTTTATAAACGGAAGGTGATGTTATGCCAGGATAGGATATGCGGGAGGGAATGCATGCCAGTTACGAGTAATAATACAATATCCTTCACAATAAAAAGAAAATAATTAGTGTTCTTGAGGCTACCGCAGAAGGTTATATACATTCTAATTTTTCCCCAGAAAACCTTCGAAATGTGAACAAGACACAGCAGAGTCCTGATGGCACTGCAGTACCAGAGAGTCTCGTCTTTGACACTTCAAATAGATACTTGGCTGACAGGTAAGATGTGGGAATTTACAGTCCTGGCCTTCTGTGGGGACTGTGCCTGGATATAGTAGCAACCACTACATATGGGCCTCTGATACCTGAGGACATATGTCCCCTGATAACATAGGCTTGTCACACCGACTATATATTGGGATATATATATATATATATATATATATATATATGTTACAGATGCCCATGATTTCTACAGCATTGCCACTGCTATAAACCAGAACAACCTTTCTATATACGGCATTGTTTCGTGATATTTCACCAAGTAAAATCTGAACAGACCGTTTTCCAGTCATTTATTTTTGCCAAATCTTCTAACGCTGTACTCTGTTACTTATGTCTGCAGCCCTGTGGTCATGAAAGAGTTCTTTAAGACTCCCTTTGGGGATATAAAATACCTGCGCAGAACACCACAGCAAGATAGAAAGCTTGGTAAGTAAATGTCTTCTCTTTGCGCTCAAAATGAGATGTAGTTTCGTGGAAAAGACTGGCGCTTGGGTTGAATGTGGTATTCATCACTCTTTCTGATGCCAGCTTTCCATTACTTTTTTTTTATGCTTTGTTGCACATTAAAATCGGCAGATGGAACACCAGATACTACCTGGTGCCTCTCAGAAGATGTGATGTAATCCTCAGACAGTGTGCCATATGCAGAGGAATAAGGGCACGCTACACTAATAGTCAATACCACTAGACTGTACACCAGTGTTAGTAAATAAGCCCCAATGTCTAACGAAGTGCCCAGTGTGTGATTATAAACTTCTTTCTTTCAGATATTTCTGATAGTTTATTGGGCACACCACAGTTGATCCGGGTAAGTTTATATTTTACACCTACTTTGCTTTTCTTCTATTCGGTCAGGATCACACACACCGTTTTGGTGCAGTTTTTGACAGTTTTTTTTTAGCCAAAGCCAGAATTGGATCCAAGCAGGAACGGTATAAAGAAAAGACTGATACATCTCTTTTCTGCTGTGTCCACTCCTGTGTTTAGCAAAAAAAATGATCCAAAAACGGCATCAACTATGTGTGTAATTGTCTCAAAACAAAAGCCCCTGTCCATATGCCCTATTAGAGCACATGGCCCTCATATAGGTCCTTGGCGTGTTCTGGTGGACCCGGTCCATCCATTGGAATTGCCAGCATCTAATGCTACATTAGCTAGATATGTCTTCCCCCTGGCGATAACAGTAGATCACCGGGGGTTAGAGAAGCTGACCTGCGGGTACCAACTGATTGCCGGCCCGGTTTCTATTTAATAAATGATCGTCTTTGTGACGCAACCCTTTTAACCCCTTAATGAGTGGGCTTTATTCTAGAGCGCCGCCAAACTACGTCGCTGCTGTAGAATAAAGTAAACAGAGCAGGGAGCCGTGAAATCTCCCTGCTCTCAGCTGCTAGAGGCAGCTGAGGGCTGGGGGCGTCCCTGCTCTGCCGGGTGAGATCGATATTAGTATCGATCTCACCCGTTTAACCCTTCAGATGCGGTGCACAATAGCGAGCACCGCATCTGAATGGTTTTGGAGAGAGGGAGGGAGCTCCCTCTCATCTCACTGACACCCGGCGATAAAATCGCCGAGTGTCTGTGTCTTCTATGGCAGCCGGGGGTCTAATAAAGACCCCCAGGTCTGCCTGCAGCGAATGCCTGCTAGATCATGCCGCAGGCATGACCTAGCAGATGCCTGTCCGTTTTAAACGGACAGGCAGTAATACACTGCAATACAAAAGTATTGCAGTGTATTATAATAGCGATCGGAGGATAGTGAAGTCCTCTAGTGGGACTAGTAAAAAAGTAAAAAAAGTTTAATAAAGTTAATAAAAAAAAAAAGTGAAAAAAAAAATGAAAAACCCAGCTTTTCCCCTTACAAAATGCTTTACTATTAAAAAAAACTACAATAAAGCAAAAAAGTTACACATATTTGGTATCGCCGCATCCGTAACGACCCCGACTATAAAGCTGTTACGTTATTTAACCCGCACGGTGAACGCCGTAAAAAATAAAATTAAAAACAATGGAAAAATTGCTGTTTTCTGTTAATCCTGACTTAAAAAAAATGTGATAGAAAGTGATCAAAAAGTCGCATCTACTCTCAAATGGTACCAATAAAAACTGCAAGTCGTCCCGCAAAAAACAAGACCTTATACAGCTATGCCGACGCAAAAATAAAAAAGTTACAGCTCTTCGAATGTGACAATGGAAAAATCTAAAAAATGGCTTGGACATTAGGGCCCAGAATGCCAGCAGGGGGAAGGGGTTAATTATCATTGCCATTGTTTTGAAAGCTGTAATTGTTTTTGTGAAATTAGTTTGCTTTCTATGTTCAGGTCCTCCAAAAATATTATAGTTCTTTTGAACTTTCGTTCAAATAAACCTTTTAATAGTGTACCAAAAGCCATAGTACACAACATGGTATATAGGTTTTGGTCTACATTCATATTGCTGAGGTGAGACAGAAAATATTTCTTCCTCTCCAGAGGATATGCCAAAAATGTGATAGTTAGTGGTCCCACCTATCTGGTGAACAGAGGTCTCATGTACCAGTGGTGAAATTCAAGATGGCTAAAGGAATGGAAGATGAACCGTTCTCTCTCCATGTCTATAGGGTTTAGAGAGACCACTAAGCAGTATGTGGTCAGCTCTTCTCATCTTCCACTCCATTTGCGGCCGAGCTTCTTGGACTAAAATTCGGATCTGCACTGAATGTCTTTGTCGTAGTACACCTGTGAGATAACGTGCTTGGCTTCAGACGGCTCTCATCGCCAACACTTTTCTTTTATTATTTTTAAGAACCAAAACTCAAGATGTATATCAGAGAGTCTTGGAGTAGAAACAGATCCCGAGATGTCTTGGTCAAGTTCGTTAGCTACCCCGCCCTCTCCAACTTTAATCATTGGTAAGAAATAGACAAATGTGGGTCACTTTATGAACGTATCGGCATGGCACTGTATAGTTGTAAGTACGTGTGTCCAGTATAGGTAATAGGCGGTATGGTGAGATGGTGGGAACATTATGCGACGTGATTTTCATCGATTGTGGGTAATAGTGGCTTAGTCATAACATATCGGATAGATGAGAATCAGGAGGAATATTTCATGCCATATGTGATTCTTGTGTCACGGGATTTTTGTCTAGCTAGTTTTTCGGGTCACACATTTTACACTATTGCAGAATTTGTGCGTATGCTGGCGCTATATAAGCAACAGGAAGTGAATATACATTGGTAACAACAAATGTTTGTGTAGGGAGGCACAAATAATCTGGTATCTGCAAGCAAATACAGTCCTGAAAAAGTTTGATGTAATGGTGTCACGACTTTTTGGTTTTGCTCCTTTGTAGATCAAGCTGAGGAAGTTTCTAAACCACGGATATTTGACAAAGAAGATGTAGTGGTAATTTTTGAACATTTTTTTTAAATTTTTTTTTGTAAATCCGTTCTTCAACATTTGTTTTTTAACCATTATTAAAATTCAATGAGTTATAATGTTTTGGTGGCCTACACACAAAATAGAATTGCTATTGATTTGTGCACCCAAAATCCACAGCGGAATACAGTACTAGCCATGTGGATGAGACATCTATTTAGAATCCACAGCAAAATCTGCACCTGAAACATGTAAATTTTGCTGCGGGAAAATCCACAACAAATCTGCCATGTGTATGGGTGTCTTACAATAAGAAGATAGAAAAGAAAGTACATGCAACACATTATTATTAAAATGAAACATTTTTTCACCGACACATGTGTAATCCCTACTTTTCTTATTACTTTTAGATTGTACGGAGTCTCTTCTCAAAGATGAATAAAGGGTCAGAAGCTGTATCCTCAGCTCCCCCACCTGATGGAAAGATTGACAGTGACCGCACAAAGTTTGGTGGGTACTTTGCTAAAAGTATAAAATAACATTAAATGCTATGGGCACCTTTTTTTTTTTTTTTGGCTGTCACCACATTGTAAGTGGCCTAACTTGTACATAATGTGATCGGCGCTGTAATGTAGATTACAGCAGTGTTTTTTTTATTTAGAAAAACGATTATTTTTGACAGAGTTATGACCTATATTAGCCTTATGCTAATGAGTTTCTTAATGACCAACTGGGCGTGTTTTACTATATGACCAAGTGGGCGTTGTGGAGAGAAGTGTATAACGCTGACCAATCAGTGACCAATCGGCATCATACACTTCTCCCCATTCATTTACATAGCAGCATCGTGTTCTTACTAGAACATGATGTGCAGCCACATTACACACACATTAATGTTAATCAAGTGTCCTGAAAATGAATAGACATTACCTTCAGCCAGGACGGGATGTGTATTCAGAATCCTGAGACTTCTCTGCACTTCTCTGAGTTACAGCACAGCAGGCGTAGTCTTGCGAGATTACGCTGTTGGCTGTCATTTACAGCGGGATCTTGCTGTGCTGTGCTGTAGTCTCACACAGATGCTACAGAAGTGGTCAAGATTCTGAATACACATCACGTCCTGGCTGGAGGTAATGTATATTCATTGTCCGGACACTGCAGTAATGTTATAGTGTGTTTATGTGGCTGCATATAGTGATATAGCTATATCGCTATCTGCAGTGTAAATGAATGGGGAGAAGTGTGTGACGCTGATTGGTCACTGATTGGTCAGCGTCATACACTCCTCTGTACAACGCCCACTTGGCCAAAAAGTAAAACACGGCCAGTTGTCCTTTAAGAAACTCATTAGCATAAAGCTAATATAGGTCATAACTCAGTCAAAAATTATAGTTTTTCTAAATAAAAAACTGCTGTAATCTACATTACAACGCCGATCACATCATGTACAATATAGGCCACTTATAATGTGGTGACAGAACCTCTTTAAGGGCTTTCTGCATAGTGCAGTGCTGGGAGAACAACTGAACACAGTGCTATCAGCATGATTCAATTCTTTAAGCTTTTCTAATACAGCTTCTATGTATCCTGTATACATAGGAGCTGTATCGTTCACTATACGCTGAATCAGTCGGCAAAGTCAACTGACGAATTGACTGAGAGCGGGTACTGTGTGTCTGACAGACAGGATCACCGTAATATCGATCACATCTAAGATCATCAGACGTGAGCGATATTATCGGTATCCTGTGTGTGTGTCACACAGTACCCGCTCTCAGCTAAGTCGTACGTTCACTTCACTGATGGATTCCGATGATGGCGAACAATACAGCTTCTATGTATACGACGATGTGGGTGGGTGTTTTTTTTTTTTTTTATATTGGCCCAGAACAACTATCCTAAATCTGTGAGCACGTCTTCAGCCTAACAAGGATCACCGTAAAACAGGACCAAAGCATATTGATTTCAAGCTACTACGGGACTACTGTCCCTGTAAAACACTGTTTTACATGGACACAGTAGTCCTGTAGTAACGAGGAGCGCCGTTCACAGCCAAAGATTAATTTTGCTCAGCTGAACACTTGTGCACCTTTGTTTCAGCAACGGTGGGGATCCCACCTGGACCCCCACTGATCCAAACTTATGTCTCTGTGACATATGAACAGTTTGAAAGTACAGTCTCTCTTTTTAAGGCTTTTCAGTAAGTTTGGAGTTAACCTTCACCAAGTACAGTAAAAAATAGTGTAGTACCGTGTTAGCCAGAAACAATATGTAACCTTCAGAAATGCTACATTGTTCAAAGTGTGTCTTCCATTCTGGATGAACTTTATGCGTGCTGTGTGTATACTTGAGTAATATCAGTAATTCCGACAACATTGTGCCTGTATGATCTCTTTTTTCAGCAGTCTCTGCAGGCTCCATCTTTAAGGCTGGGTTCACACGACCTATTTTCAGACGTAATGGAGGCATTTTACACCTCGAATTACGTCTGAAAAAACGCCTCCAATACGTGGGCAAGCATCTGCCCATTACTTTCAATGGGCTTTACGATGTACTGTGCTTACAACCTGTCATTTTACGTGTCGCTGTCAAAAGGCGGCGCGTGAAATTACAGCCTTGTCAAAAGAAGTGCAGGACACTTCTTGGGACGTAATTGGAGCCGTTTTTCATTGACTCCAATGAAGAACAGCTCCAAATTACGTCCGTAAAAGACGACACGGAAAACGCGCGTACGAGCAATTACGTCAGAAATTCAGACGGCTGTTTTCTCCTGAAAACAGCTCCGTAATTGCAGTTATGGTGTGCACATACCCTTATTGTTAGTTTTTCTTGAGCTCAGGTCTGGGTAGGGGCTGTCACTAGCTGCTATGATGTTCTCCCACACTCCAAAGCACTTCACCCTGTCCCCAAGCCCACAACCCACAATCTTGTGCCTGGTTCTAATGAACTAGCAGACGGTCCTCATCGGTGTTCTGGGTGAGCTCCTCATGTTCTCCAAGCCTCAATACTGTGGACAATTACCTGCTCCTTCATGAGACATGAGAACTATTTGATGCAGCCCTTGCAGCGGGTATACAGCATTATACCGAAGAATTTACCCTGAAAAGACTGATCCATTGTAGTTCTCAATAAAGCGCTGGTGCGTGCGTGTGCGCGCGCGCGCCTGCCTGCCGCCTCCCCTCCTTCTGAGACTGAAAGCTCCGGCCTCGTAGTTGTGGAGTGCAGAATTTCCGGACAGTAACAGGATTACAATGCACTAGTCAGGTATAGGGGGAGAGAGGTGTATAATAATAATAAGTGGAGAAAGAGACCGGTTTCCTAAAACAAGCTATATTGCCAGAGTTTATTATCTGGGCATGCACTGGTTGATTTACCTTTGATCTAACCTTCCTACCTGATATTTTTCATACCTGTTCTCTTTTACAGCAGAAAGTATTACTTTTGAAAGCAAGGAAAATGTGAAGTCCTCTGCTTATCTGAAGGCACAACAGAAGAAAGCAGTTTTGAGTGCTGTCGGAGATGAGAAAGCGTGCCAAGTGGTTGAGAATGCCATTGAAGGAATGGAGGATGTTTTGTCCATCTTTTTCACCAATGAAAAAACAGAATTGAGAAAAGTAAAAGTCGATAGACGAATTAAAAGAAAAAATAAACCGTTCAGTGATGTGACTGGAAAAAATGATGCACTGGTAGAAAACACTGAAGAGCCAAATACATTGTTAGATTTGGAGAACCACAACATAAATAGCAAAATACTACAGCGTAAGACTTGTTCAAGAGAAATCTCTTCATCTTATGACTGGACTCCACTGAACCTCCCTGATACAACGCAAGAGGAGAACTTAGCTGTTAAAATTGGGGGTTGTGGAGATCGCAATATGATGGAAAGTTCAACATGTAGTGATTCACTACTGCACAGGGATAATGGTGCGTCTCAAGGTCCTAATGAGACCAATACGAATAATCCAGAAAGCGCTTATCAAAATAAGGAACACAAGGAGAAATCTGAAGAGGGGCTTCCTCCGTCATCGTCCTCTGCACCCGACGTTCCTTGGAAAAGTAGCCGTATAGCTCACCAGAAACCTAAACCTATCCTGTCTACACTGAAAAAGCACCCCAAATTTCTGTATAGTCTTAACATGGATTTTCAGCAACCTGAAGCCACTGGGAAAATTGGTAGGATTTTGTACTGTGAAGCTTAAGACCTTGTACATAAGGAGTTTTTTGCAGGAAGAAAAAAAAAATGTGCCTCAAAACTCCTTCAGGGATTTTGAGGCAGATTTTTGACTTGCCAGCGTTGTTTGACTGTTTTGTTTTCTGCCTTCGCTATTGAATCTAATGCAAAAAAAATGCTCCAGAGTTGGAAATCGCTCAAAGAGAGAGCAAGCGGCTTTTCTTTTCTTCCTTTTTTTATTTTTTTTTGCTTGCTAGTACATTACTGTTTAACTTGGCATGTTACTTACATCTGAATTTTACTTTATCTACTAAACAATGGAATTTGACGGTTTACATTATTTTTCTTCTCAGGATCATTGGATTTACAGAATGCTGCAGCGGCATATAGCCTGCCAGAAGTAAAACTAGTCATAGCGGAAGACAGTGATCACTTTAAAGATGATAGTCTAGATTTCCAAGAAATAGAAGATAATTTCATGAATATGAGGCAGGTGGGTCCCATCGAGCCAACAACAACCTCTTCGGTGACATCGATCATAAATACACCAGCTGTGTCCTCCATTTGTGGTGATTCTACAAAGCTTCAAGTGGCAGATTTGGCGAGCATCTCACAGCTAGAAGTCAATGTCTCAGAATCTGTGACAAATGATCTGGAAAGAGAACAAGAGTCACAAGAGAATCTTCTTATCGCCCGAAACAATTGTGATTCCTTTACATATACAAGGCAAAATAACATCTGCACTACTCCGCACGCTGCAAAAATGAAGTCTAAATCGATTAACGCAACGTGCAGTGATTTACTGATCGGCACAAATATGCAAACTTTGGAAGGTTTTAAAACTGCATCTAATAAATACATATACATTTCAGAAAAAAATCTAAGAAAAGGAGAATTTCTGTTAAAAGAAGATGAGGATCCGTCTATTTTAAGTCCTGCTGAAATTGAAAAGGGAGACCGCAAAAACCCTTTAATTTTGGTGGCTAACACCGATACTACTATGACCGCATCACATAAGGAAATAATAGTGACAGAACGTGCAAGTGCTAAAGAAAGTATCTTACTCAAGGATATTGAACGGGAAATCGATCAAAACGCAAGCAAGAAGTGCAAAACAAATCATTGTGACCAGACCATATCGAACATGAAGCCTGAACAGGGTGACCTGGATATCAATATGACAATTAATGCTTTAAGGAACTTGGATGTTGAGAAAATAAATGAAGAAACCCAACCGCCTATTACCTCAAGCTCGTGCAAACAGCCCTCTTCAGAAGGTCAGTTGACGGGAGACTTCAACGTTCAGAGCTTCAAGGAAATTTCTGCACGAACATTGATTGTTACTCCTACAAAGATAAGCATGGGGAACGTGCAAGGTTTATCGAAAGGAATAGAATCAAAGTTATATGACTTCTTTACAGAAAGCCAGAAAACTGAAATCCACGAACTTTCATCTATTTTAGAAAATGCAGGCAGTCAGTTTGACTTTACACAGGTTAATAAACTAAATATACCGGGATTAGATCATGAAAATATGCAAAAGATCAGCAGTGATTCTCAGAAGCTCAATACTTCAGATGTCTGGAATGATGTGGACTTCAATGACAGCTTTGCTGCTGGAGAAGGGAATAGAGAAAGCAATGTTACGAGAGTCCCATCGTCCTCTGAAAGTAAAAGTAACGCCGCCACCAATGCTTGTGACGTGGCGGATTATAGATCTGTCTTCAAACACAGTGACGGAGCTGCTGGTGGCTTTATCTTGGCAAGTGGTAAATCTGTTAACATTACCGATGAGGATTTAGTCAAAGCAATTGAGATGTTTAGTGATTTAGAAGAAAAGGTAGAAAAACGTACCAAGACCACTCCAGATCTGAATAGTTTATCTAAGAACCAAACATTCAATGTTTTACAGGTTACGGCTGATAGGAATGCTAGACTGCCTGAAGCGTCAGATATTGTACAAACTACCGCTTTATCACATGCACAGGCCAAAGAGGAATATTTTTCAGGTGCTGGGCTGTCCAGTAAACCACATAATTGTAGGAGTGCCGAAAACCATGCACCTATAATACAAACCACTGAAATGGAGGATAGTGAGAGAGGTTTAGAGGCAGAGCGTGGTCAAAAATGTGACACCACATCCAAAAACGATGAAAACCGTGATTCAGCTTCATGTTTGTCAACAATGCCAGTTGGGTTTGTTACTGGAAAAGGCAATTTCATTGATATTAAGAAAGCTTCTTTAGATAAAGCGACAACTCTGTTCAATGATATATTGGATACAGCTGCCCTATGTGAAGATGTGAAGGCGCGCACGGTGCATGAACCATCAAATCTGGGGCTTGAAACAAATGCACATCCGGCTAGTACCACTTTTGCAGGAAAGGTAACACATGGGCCAACGTTTGACCGGCCTCCAGTGGTTTTCTGTAAAGAAAGTACAGCCCCCAAAATAATTTCTTATGGTCGTCCTCCGAAACCAAAGCAGATTTTGCATGCGTTAAGAAACGAGGTGAACAAAGAGTCCTATATTCCTCAGCAAAATAATTCAATATCAAGCATGTCATTATTTAATACTGCAAGCGGTAAACCTCTTCAGTTGTCGGAGAAGGGTCTAAGAAGTGCTCACAAGATGTTTGCTGAAATAGATGATGGTCCTCTGGGGGATCAGCAAGTAACTGGAATTGTCTTGTCTGAATCTAAATTAAATTCTGGTAGTTTGAATGACTTACAAAAAGAATCTGAAACCACTTTTGACTTTCCTCAACAAGATTTTAGCACTGTCAATAGCAAAATGATAGATGACTCCCACAAATTTCTTAAGAAAGCACCAGAATCCATTGCCGATCTTGGAGAAGCTAATGTTGTGTCAGATGTTGGACAAAGAAATCTATCCAGTGAGAGTAAATCTGGAGTCCGCGATCCTTCCGTTTCTCTGGATCACAAAATAATTTCTTGCGTAACCGAAATCGGAAAAAATCAGCCTGGTGTTAATCGGATTACAGCCGGCCTAAACTCTAAAGAATCTCCAGATATAAGAGCCTTCGAGAACATCTCCAGCGATGAAATGTCTAATAAGTCTTATTCTTCTAAAAGCGAAATTGGTAACTCAAGCAAAACAATTTTTAGCACTGGTGACCAATTTATGCAGCCGTCAGACGCCTTAAAGAAAGCTCAGGGAATGTCTGCTGATCTAGAGAACTGTCTATATGCAGATCAGGAAAAACTTGGTTCTTCAGTCAACCAAAATGAAGGAAGAAATGTCAAATGCACCTTGCCACCACTAGGTTTCAGTACAGCAAGCGGTAAATCCGTAGCAGTATCCAAAAGTTCTCTCCAGAAAGCAAAGCAGATGTTTGTAGATACTGAAGCCCGGGATACATTTCTGTCCAACAAGATGCCGACTAGAAATTTAGATGCCTTGGAGCCTAACCAAAGAGCTCAATCCAGGGCCGCAGAAGTCAACAAGCGAAAACCATCTCTCCATCCACGTACTAATCCTTATTTAGAAAAAGTTTTAGACAAAGAACTAGATAACCGCATGTGTTTTCCTCCGCAAGAAATCTACAACCGAAAGATGGCATTTTTTAGCACAGCAAAGGGGAACCCTGTTCATTTGTCAAGTAAGGCGTTACAAAAAGCTAGAGAGATGTTTGGGGATTTAAATGGTGAACAGGTAGAAAATCAGTCACTCCAAGGAAGTGTCTCCGCTGGTTCTATAATGAAGGAAAATAAAGGAATGACCGACCTCTGCATCACCAGTAGAGATCTTGATAACGTACACGCAGCAAGTGGAGATCCTGTGACGATCTCTCATAATTCACTCCAAAAGACAAAACTGCTTTTCGTGGATACTGACAATTCACCGGACACTGCAAGCGGTTCACAGGGCACTACAGCAACCAAGAGAAACCAAAACGAAGGATGTGGTGGCTCCTCGGCAGATGGTATGTGTCGGGCAAATAAAAAAAATTCTGTGACAGCGAACCTTTATTCTGTAGACGGTAACGAGTCCCAAATAGACACCACAAAGCCAGAGGGGAAAGATGGTTCAATACCCAAAATGCCGTGTTTTAGCACAGCCGGTGGTAAATCTGTGACTGTGTCAGAGGAGTCTTTGAAGAGGGCACAAGAAATATTTTCTGAAATAGGCAGTGGCTGCTTGTCGCAGCGCAGTTCTCTAGATATCCATCCTAATCCTAAATCGACAACTGCAGTGAAAGTATCACTAAGAGAAAACCTCAAAGGGAGAGTGGCCGAAGCATCAGAAAAAAAATATTCCACTAATGTGCCGACACAGAATTCATTGGGGTTTAACACTGCTAGTGGGAAGCAAGTTTGTGTTTCAGAAGATGCACTGCAGAAAGTTAAAGGCTTTTTTGAAGAATGTAATACCAGCAAAAACGGAAAAGATAATTTTAACGAAAATCTCGAGTCTGTAAAAATGAGCGCACCAAACCCATTATTGAACACTCAACGTTTTACAGACTCTGTTACCAAGCTGGGCCGCTTGCAGAAGAACACCGCTGAAGGTAATGGAGGGGAACAAAATACTTTAACTAGGTCTTCTGACTTTCCTATTCGTGGTGTTGCAAAACATTCTACACCCCTCTATGGTCCTGGAACAACAAATTTGTATTTGACATCACACACTCCTGAAAATGACTTTGAGATTGAAGCAGCAGAAAGTGCAAAAGCATTCCAGGATGATGAGGATCTGACGGATGCTGAAATAAGAACAGATGTTTTATTTTCATGTTTAGATAAGCTACCAAATGTTCGAAATGGAAAAAGATTACGGTCCGAAGATGGAACTCCACGTGGTATGCGGTTTATTTACATTTTATGTTTTTGCTGCCAATTTTATTGTTCCAATGCATTTAAAATGGAAGAACAACTTTGTAAATTGTCTTAATTAAAAATCTATCGTTCTGTCTCTACAGCTCCTATGGAGAACTTTGTGTTTCCATAGTAACAGACTACAAACAAACCTTCTAGTCTGATCCTGCGGTCCTACTCCAATCTGTCGCCTACTTCTTACTATCATAAATTTGGTAGATTAGCAAGAAGGGAAGAGATGGATGGAAATACGACTGCAGGGTCAGACTACACAGTACTAGGGTTTGTTTGTAGTCTGATACCATGGAGATGAATAGGAGCTGTAGACATGTTATTTATACTGCACGATTAACACCTTAAAAGCAAATCCCCAAAAACTAGGGAGGAATTGCTTTTTTTTTTTTTACCCCATAAATTATTCAGTACCTTTTGTACCCCAAAATGATGCCATTAAAAAATGCAACTCCTGCAAAAAATAAGCTCTTATACAGCTATGTCGATGGCAAAAATGTATTTTTAGGGGTTAAGACCTTGCAAAGTTGTTTAATTTTATAGGCAGCAATTGGTTATCCTTTTCAAAAGCCCCAAAAATGTTGAGTTGAAAGTGTTTTCAAATATTGACTTTAGGGACCAAGCAATTATGTAAAAGAGAAAAATTTGGGTCTGTGGTCTTTCTAGTGCCCGTTACGAAGCCGAAACGGCATAATATAAAGAAGACTATCAAGTAGTGGAAAAGTTGAGCAGTTGCTCTTAGTGACCAATCAGATTTATCTTTTATTTTTCTAAGGCTGCATAAAATAATTGGTTGCTGAGGGCAATTGCACCATTTTTTCTTTGCTACTTGATAAGTCCAAAGAACAACAAATTATTTCTCCACAGACTTTACATCTGGGTTATTGTGTCAGCGATGGATAATGGTTCACATTTCACTAAGGTTTCCCACTCAGACCACATTTGCCCACCTACTGAACTACAGTTTTTCTTGGGCACTGGCACTTTTGGAAATTCCCACTTTATCATCTGAATATAAAATGTTTTTACACACAGGAGAACCGCCAATCAAAAGGCAACTTTTACCAGAGTTTGACAGATCCCTGCAGAACGAACCCAAAGCAGCTTTGAAGCCTCTCACAAGCAGTCCTCACGGTGAGTTTTTTATTATGAAGCCATCCTTTACATGTTAAAGGAATGTGCCGCGAAAAAAAATAAATTTTTAGATAATTTTGCTTTTAGTGTTTTATTAAAAAAAAAGTTTATTTATTTGTGTGTTTTGTGTTTTTTACTTTTTTTTTGTCAAACTTTTTCTTCTCTATGGGGGCTGAAATTTTTTTATTTCATCTCTGTATGTGTCGATTAACAACACATACAGCCCCATAGAGAATGCGAACGGGAGCCGTTCCATTCACTATGCTGTACGCCGTCTGTGTGGGAACGGCGCATGCGCCGCTCCCACACAGTCCAAATGGAAGGTCTTCGGCCGAGCGACATCCGGCGCCATTTTCTTGTGGACCGGAAAGCCGCGGCCGGACAGTAAGATGACTACTTCCGGTTGCGGCTTCCGGGCATGTGTTCAGAAGCAAGCGGAGGGAGCGGACGGACCGGTGGCGGCAGGAGCAGGTAAGGCATGTTTATGTATGTTTTGTGTTATAACCACTGTATGTAAGCCTACTACACTGTGTATTCGCTGAAAAAATGGCGGCACACAGTGTAGGAGGCTTGAACGTTCAATCCCCTCCTTTCTCCTGGCACTAACCAGGATAAGGGAGGGGGGATTCTGTGATCTCACTAGAGCGAGTGTGTTTACACCAAATTTGCAGCATAAAGCAATGTGGTTGCTTTACCACATGCCAATGCTGCAATTTTGGGAATTGCTCCCTCTAGTGACCAGCACAGGGAAATGTTATAAATTAGAATCTAATTTATAATATTTCCTGACTTGTGAAAAAATGTAAAAAAATTCTAACCATGTCTAATCATTTATACACGAACTGTTTAACAAAAAAAAAATTCTAGCAACACATTCCCTTTAACACCGATGCCTTGGCTTTCTCCATAGGCCGTATGGTTGGCCCATCATAGTCAACAGTTCACTGTGTAACTACACAGAAAACTGCAGCTGTCAGTAGACAAAGTGGCCCGGCAGTTTTCTAACGCTGCTGTCACTTTACTCTAGCGATTTGTAAGGAGTCACAGCAGTCTTACCCCCGCTAATCCGACATTGGGCATATCTTAGCGATGTGCCCATCAATGCCTGTGATGAAACAACCTCTTTAATTTATTTTACAATTCTGTGTTGCTATGATCAGACTTTGCATTTTAGCTTAGTTTTTGCGTCCAGATATCACACACATGTGTAATTTTGGTTTTTTTTTAGCGTTGTTTTTTTTTACATTTTATTTATTTTTTTTAACACCGTGGCATGCCCTTATTTGTCCTTGTTTTGCTGAAGTTTTTCCCCTTGCCTTCAATATTGAGTAAATGCAGATTTTAATTATTTTTTTTCTTAGAAGCATTTCTAGGAGCGTTTCCTAGAGCTACTTCTTTGCCAAAAAACAAAATTGCGGTAAAATCCCAGCACAATACAAAGTCTAAACATGGCTTTTGACTGTTTGAATTCACATACAAGTGTGCTTGTTTGCAGCTTTTTTTTTTCCAGTGTGTGTGTGTGTGTGTGTGTGTGTGTGTGTGTGTGTGTGTGTGTGTGTGTGTGTGTGTGTGTGTGTGTGTGTTGTTCTCGTGTATTCGTATATATATCATTTAAATGTTAACTTCTATTCAATCTCCTTTTCTCCTTCTAGAGAGCCTAAAGGACAGAAGAAAGTATTTCTACAATGTTTCCTTACAGTCATTATCTTCTGATCCTGCCAGGTAAGTGTGAACTCCATAATCTAGAAGTAGTTATAAATTAAGAGCCGGTATGAGTTTACTGCTGCGTCTTTCTACGTGTATGTAAAGACAACAATGCTAACGCTGATTTCAAAGGACTAACTGCGCTTAGGCTGTTTTTAAAGCTATTTCTTTTTATGTTAGAACCTCCTTAATAAAAAAATTGTCAAAGATTTACCACTTCAGGACTGCTCGCTGTTTTTTTCAACATTTTCTGCTATTTGTGCAGCACCAACATAAATTTACATCCGTTCTGCTGATCATCCAGTTCCCCACAACTGTGTCTACACCTGGGTTCGGCTGTAAGGGACAGCCTCTGGTCCTGACAACATTGTTGGGACTTGATAGGTTCCGTTTTCAATCATGTGATCACAACTACAATCATTACAGGATAAGCTTGTTGGAGCAAAAGAAAACTTTGTGATCTACCAATACTCTCCTTTTTATCCCTTATTATTGCTTTTATATTTGTATGGTTTATTTATAATTTTTTTGTATGTGATTTAATATGCACTTTAACACGTGTTTCTTTTCTTGCTTATTGCCTTAATCACTTTATTTTCATAAATTATGTCATGCGACTCCTCATACTATATTGTTGTATATATTTTTTTAATCTGATGATTAAATCCTTTTATATTCACTTCTGTATATATATGTATTGTATATGTATTTTTATAACTATTTGCAATTATTCATATTTGCACATAATTTATATTATAAATTGTATTCTTTTTGTTTACAATCACACTTTGTTCACAACATGTAATATATATTTTATTTGTTAATATAATTGTCTATTTTCAAATATAACCACTAGATGGCGCTAGTACATAGTGATCCTACTAGTCAGCAATTTTTAACTTTATATAGAGACAGAATGGTCATATTTGGTGAGTTTAGGTTTAGCTTCTCAAATAATCAAATTTTGTTAAATGTACATACATCTCCTGGTTCTCTACATGGGACCTATATGAAATAGGTAGGTGGGGCACGGATTTCGGCCGCCGGTCGTCTATCACGGCTCTCTGCGCCTGCGCTGTTTCCCTGGTGACGCGTCCCGGGATTCGCGCATGCGCGGTGGGTTACTAACGTCCGGCGGCGGTATTTTCGTGTATCCACGTCTGTCATAGTCAGGCGCCACTAAGAGCGGCTGATTGGCACAGGATAGATCAGATGACCTCATTGATTTATATTTAAACTGGGCACTAACATAACATCTGCACCCCTTGAGAAAGCCACAGGCGAAACGCGCGTCGGGGCGCTCTTCTATACCTCTGGGTCACACTCAATCTCCCATATATGGGTAAGTGCATCTACCGGACTTAACTTGGCTTTATGCCGTTTTTCCAAGGCACCAATTACTTTTGAGTTATCACAGGCCTTTTTGAGTTAGGCATATTGTCCATCTTTGCACTGTTTACATTTCAAATTACTCCTATTTTATGCACCCTATGTTGGAGCTACATTGAGCTACAGTAATTGTGCATACCATCAGTGTATTACATATATATGTACTGCTATCAATGTATACATCTGTGATCCGTACAAGGATTTATTTTAGATTCTCTGTTTATGTCATTTAGTGTATTTTATGTTATCAATAAAGATGTTTAAATTTTTCATATGCTGATATGTATGGACTATTTTTTTTCTCTTGTTTGTTCTGTATAGTTTGCTAATTTTTTTTTAATCTTTTTTTTTTTTTTGCAGTTTCTCAAAAGGAAAAAAGGATGTCCTTGAATCCAGGCATACTCATCCGACCCATCTTCGTTCCAAATTGAATATTTCCCGAAGCTCCTTACCTGCCAGTTCAACACATGTCCTAGCAGTTCATAGAAATGAGCCGGACAATTTGTACAGAACAGTTACAAATTCATTCGTAATCCCTTTTAACAAGAAACTCCTCGTATCTTCAGGTGATCAAATGGTTACCTCCCCAAGACCGGATCAGAACACAGATCTTCCAAGCGAGAGTTGTATAGAAGTTGGGAAGTTACAGAAGGATAAATCAGGTAGTTATTGACTTGAAAGAACTGGATTTGATTCTATGGATTGTGTTCAGTTGTAATTGAAATAATTCTGTGATTTTAAAGGGATTAAATGCTG
This sequence comes from Rhinoderma darwinii, assembly GCF_050947455.1. Taxonomy (NCBI): domain Eukaryota; kingdom Metazoa; phylum Chordata; class Amphibia; order Anura; family Rhinodermatidae; genus Rhinoderma; species Rhinoderma darwinii. The sequence goes on from NC_134688.1 coordinate 64,916,225, forward strand.
TACAAATACACAACATAAGGCCTCATGCGGCGGCTGTACAGAGGCAGTCCATGTGCCAGTGTGTGGTGCGCCGTACAGTGTTGTATTACACGGTCTATTGGAGCATGCCACAATTTCTCATATGGAATCCGATAGAAAAAAAATTCTGTAAAACCTCCTAAAATTGGGGGCATACTGAGGTACAGTAGAGCACCATAGAAGTCTGGGTGCCGTATTAAGGCTCTGTACAGAGCTGTAAGGGTCGTTTGCATTAGTTTTTCCCTAGTAGTAAGGATCTGTCTCCCTTATTTCCTCATAGATTGTAAGCTCTTGCGAGCAGGGTCCTCACTCCTCTTATTTGATTTGTAAATTAGTTTTGTCAATATATAATGTCTGATATTGTCTGTACAATGTACCCCCTGAATTGTAAAGTGCTGCGGAATATGTTGGCGCTATATAAATATTATTATTATCTGTAACTGTCCACGTGATACAATTAGTCTATTTTTATAGAGTCACCTTTTTGTTTTTCTAGCTACATGGGACTGATCTTAGTTTTTGTGTGTTTTCATTCAGGGAAAGATTTCTCCGATTTGGTTCCAAATATCTGTTGTGCCAGAGATCTGCAGGACATGCGAATACGAAAGAAACAAAGGCAAAAGATTAAACCACAACCTGGATCTTTATATCGGCAAAAAAACTCTTCCACCAACAGAATTAACCTAATAACGGCTGTAGAAGGGAGGCAACCGACAGTCTATACGGAGGCTCAGGTATGGAGCTGCTGCGATCATTAGGTTCATGTACATATGGTATTGTTATTGAAGGAAAGATGCACTAGTGATCTGTCCAGTATTGTGATAGGTTTCATTCTGTAGAAGCTGTCATAGGCTTACATGATGCTTGCAATAAAGGAAATACAAAGTCCAGTATGTTGACCTCTCCTGACATGTCTGTTCTAGTAAATGCTGGTGTTCCACATAATAACAATTCTGGGGCATCTTTTCTTCCCATTGTCTTTTTCATTTCTCTGTTATTCCTCCAAGAAATGTATGAATAAGTTGACAACCGGGTGTTACCAGTACCGAATGTCTCTACACAGACTGACACTGTCCAATCAGTGCTGACATTCGGTGTGTAGGGACACAGCCCTTTGACAAGAGGAACGGTAACACCCAGTCGTCCATTTAGTCATAAATTTCTTTTAGGAATAACGGGAACGGCCCAACGTAGAATTCTAAGAAAAGATGTTCCAGAAATGCAATTTCATGGGGAATAAAAGCATTTACTAAAATAGACAGGAGAGGTGACTGGTCCTTTCTTTTTTTTTTTTTTTTTTTTTTTTATTTATTTATTTTTTTTAAAAGGTTTTCTTTAACTATTTTCATAATACTAAATGTACAAAAGTGCAGAGTTGCACACAAAAACAAACAGAGCTTACTGACCAACCAAACTAGTTGGCAATAACAATCGTCACAGAAAATAATACAGTTACAGTGCAAAAGCCAGTATGTAAACTAAACGGATCACATGAGTATATTAGTTTTTTGCAAGGACAGGCTCAGTAGGTGATCATTATTATTGCCCAAAACAGACATCCATTCACACATCGTTCACACATGTGAATCAGACAGCAGTGTCCGATATCTCCATCCACCTAGCCCATATCTTCCCGAATTTGTCGGGGCACCTTCTGCTAATGTATAACTTCTGATACAAGAGTATATACTTATTTACCAATTGCAACCAATGTTCTAGACTAGGACACACCGTGGCCTTCCATTCCATAATCCTAATCTTCCTCACACAGAACAAAACAAATCGAAAAAATATTTTGTCATAATAGCCTTGTACTATCTCATTCATAATGCCCAAGAGGCACACCTGAGGAGAGAGAACCCGGGGAAAGTCAAATTTATCATGCAGAAACTCTACAACCCTTGACCAGAATAGCGAAATCCTAGGACAGGACCAGACACAGTGCAGGTACGTGCCAACATCCGACTGACGCCTAAAACAGCTGTCCGACCCAGAGGCCCCAATTCTCTGAAGTCTAACCGGAGTATAGTAAAGGCTGGTCCTTTCTATCTCTATATACTGTTGTCCATATTTTAATAGATATGTCATAGTGACCGGTTCTGTTTAAATTCAGCAAGTGACCGCCAGGGATGTTTGTTGGAATAACGGCCTCTTTTTGTTTTTCCATATCTGGTATATTGATGTGTTATGCGTGTTTAAAATTGGTTACCTAAAGTGTATAGGGACAACCATGCATGTAAGATGGGAGCATTTATAGGGTTTTTTCCATCTTAGATATTTATGGCATATCCTGTGGGGATAAGGGTCCCCTGTTCTGTCAGAGCTGGGACCTACATCTATCAGACTTTTATGGCATACCACATGGTTATGCCATAAATATCGAAGGTGGGAATATATATTTTTTTGGAGGGATTCTCGCAGGTGCCGTAAAGCAATTATTTGGCACTTTCCTAGACTGATGTAAGAAGCAGTCCATACTCATATCACAAGAGAATAGGACCAGTGGTCTGAATCTTAATCTATAGTGGGAGCAAGATGGCTAAAATCTGGGGTTTACACCATTGGAAAAATCGCGTTGTCCTGGGTTGACAGATCTTCTGTCGCTGGGCATGTTTCTCTGCACAACCCTGATGCAAATCCCTGCCATGCTGCTGTTATTATGTGAGCTTATCTTTTTTTCAAGGTATAAGTGATGAGACTAACCTGTCACTTGTGAAGGGACAGTTCAGTATCCAATGATATTTCATGTAATGAGCAATGACAAAGGATTTAGTTGGCTCTGTCACCACATTATAAATGCCCTATCTTGTACATAATGTGATCGGCGCTGTAATGTAGATTACAGCAGTGTTTTTTATTTAGAAAAACTCATTTTTGACCGAGTTATAACCTATATTAGCTTTATGCTAATGAGTTTCTCAATGGGCAACTGGGCGTGTTTTACTATATGACCAAGTGGGCGTTGTACAGAGGAGTGTATGACGCTGACCAATCAGTGACCAATCAGCGTCATACACTTCTCCCCATTCATTTACACAGCACTAGCGATATAGCTATATCTATATGTGCATTCACATAAACACACTATAACGTTACTTATGTGTCCTGACAATGAATATACATGACCTCCAGCCAGGACGTGATGTGTATTCATTCTCCTGACCACTTCTGTAGCGTCTCTGTGATTTACAGCATAGCAGGCGTAGGCTCGCGAGATTTAGCTGTAAACTGTCATTCACAACGAGATCTCGCTGTGCTGTGCTGTAAATCACAGAGACGTGCAGAGAAGTGGTCAGGATTCTGAATACACATCATGTCCTGGCTGGAGGTAAGGTATATTCATAGTCAGGACACCGCAGTAATGTTATAGTGCGTTTATGTGGCTGCACATAGCGATATAGTTATATCGCTAGTGCTGTGTAAATGAATGGGGAGAAGTGTGTGATGCTGATTGTTCACTGATTGGTCAGCGTCATACACTCCTCTGTACAACGCCCACTTGGTCATATAGTAAAACACGCTCAGTTGTCCACTGAGAAACTCATTAGCATAAAGATAATATAGGTCATAACTCCGCATAAATTATCGCTTTTCTAAATAAAAAACACACTGCTGTAATCTACATTACAGCGCCGATCACATCATGTACAAGATAGGCCACTTATAATGTGGTGACAGAGCCTCTTTAAAGAGGCTCTGTCACCAGATTTTGCAACCCCTATCTGCTATTGCAGCAGATCGGCGCTGCAATGTAGATTACAGTAACGTTTTTATTTTTAAAAAACGAGCATTTTTGGCCAAGTTATGACCATTTTCGTATTTATGCAAATGAGGCTTGCAAAAGTACAACTAGGCGTGTTTACTACTTTTACTAGCTGGGCGCTCTGATGAGAAGTATCATCCACTTCTCTTCAGAACGCCCAGCTTCTGGCAGTGCAGATCTGTGACGTCACTAACAGGTCCTGCATCGTGTCGGCACCAGAGGCTACATTTGATTCTGCAGCAGCATCAGCATTTGCAGGTAAGTAGCTACATCGACTTACCTGCAAACGCCGATGCTGCTGCAGAATCATCTGTAGCCTCTGGTGCCGATGTGTCCTCGCTCGTCTGACAGGATGCAGGACCTGTGAGTGACGACACAGCGTGATCTCTTGAGAACACTGCTGTGTCTGCACTGCCAGAAGCTGGGCGTTGTGAAGAGAAGTGGATGACACTTCTATACACAACGCCCAGCTAGTAAAAGTAGTAAACACGCCCCGATGTACGCACATAATACACGCCCAGTTGTACTTTTACTTTTCAACACGCCCAGTTGTACTTTTGCAAGCCTCATTTGCATAAATACGAAAATGGTCATAACTTGGCCAAAAAATGCTCGTTTTTTAAAAATAAAAATGTTACTGTAATCTACATTGCAAAATCTGGTGACAGAGCCTCTTTAAGTTCTAAACCACTTCCATGTGCAATCTTTATATTGTGGAGAGCCGGCACTTATATGTTTCTCTTCTTTCAGTTATATCGATGTGGGGTTATAAAGAATAACATTGGAATTAACAGTGAAAAAGCAAGAACCTTTGAGTTTTACTGTCTGGATTATTTCACAAGGGAACCTTTCCTGTCTGATGGTGGGGTGCAAATAGCTGATGGCGGCTGGCTCATACCCACCGATAAATGCACCACTGGCAGAGAGACTTTCTACAGGTGCTTATTATTTGTGGTCTTGTCTATTAATATTATTAGACTAAAAGCAAGTAAGTAAATGACATGCAAAACTTTCTTCAATTGCCGCATTAGCTGTGTAACTAGCATGTTCAAAAGAAAATCATGGCATAACAACCGACCTCTCAATGCAGCACACACTTTTTATCAAATAATATCAAGATTTCTCTGTGTGATGACTATTAATTGGTTTCCATCTGGAGCCCTGCCCCTGCAATACACAGAGCTGCTGCAGAATCTCTTTGAAGAGAAAAGGGAGCCTACTATGCGCCATTGATTAAAATCCTTTCAAAAGGACTCGCTGCAGCAGCTAAGCTGTGTATTCTGATGATCTGCAGCAGCTAAAGCACAATATTGTATAATGCACACTGCAGCTGCTGATGAACCGGTTTAGAAAAAAAAAAAAGATGACACTATATCAGTCAATCAGTGGTTGGCACACGGAAAGGAACTTCACACAATATCTGTGACCGACTTCTGCAGGAAGAGATAAGCAGCATCTTCTATGTAGCTCCACTTGTCTCTGTATTAATCGTCCGATTCTGACATCAGAATGTGATTTTTATACAAGTATAAACTTCCATTGATGTCCTATGTGCACATTATTGTTACAGCACAGGTTAGACTTTTCAGCAGAATAGCTAACTGGTGTGAGGGTAGTGTAATCGTAATGCTGTCCATTGCTCTACAGAGCCCTGTGTGACACTCCAGGGGTGGATCCCAAACTAATCAGCCCACAATGGGTGTACAATCACTACCGATGGATTGTGTGGAAACTGGCTGCCATGGAAGTGATGTTCCCTATGATCTTTGCTGGCAGATGCTTGACACCGGACAGAGTGCTCCTACAGCTCAAGTACAGGTAAAGCGTTAATTATATCAACTAGTGTTCCTATGTTAACTATTAGGTTATTGTGTATGTACCGTCCCCTAGTCAATGTCTCAAAGTTACCTCCGAGTATATCACGTAAACTATAATTCTTGCTTTAATAAGCCATCTGTTTAAAGAAGTTTGTAACTAGAACGAGTCTTGAGTAACTAAGGCCACAGATATGAGAGTTGTTCATCAGCTAGTAATACAGAATTGTTTGTGGCTTTCCAATAAATCCATGCGGAGCCAATAGTAGACCATGTAGCAATGTGCTGTACTAGTCCTGCTGCCATTTCATTCAATCAATGATCGGACATTGGGTTTGTTCTAAGAGACTGCCTAGCAGGCACCACTTCACTCCAGGGGGAACTGATCCTTGTTTCCTTTGAAGCTATACTGTCTGCCAGGCCCCATACACATTCGATTCTCAACTCCTACCTCTAAAATTGGGACCGATCGAATAAAATGTAATGTCTATGTCCATCTTTATGTAATGTTTTGTTTAATCTTCTAGCCAGTTATGATCTTCCTGGTTGAATCCAGACTGTCTACTATGAAAGGGTTAAGCCTGATTTATTTGGCAAAGATTCAAGTTTTTACTTTGCGATTGATATTTGTTCCACAGATTTGACAATTCAGCACAAATTCACCAATATAGATGCTAAATATCTCCTAAACCAGAAACAATAAGAAAAAAAGTATCCGGCACACCAATCGGCGTTGAGATTTTTTATTATTGTTATTTATCTTAATGCCAGTGGCGGAGTGCAATGACCTTCTTCAGGCCATGAGCCGTGCTGGGGACTGTTGTACGAGAGCTAGGCTTTGTAAAAGTGGCTCTACTAGCGGCCAGCTGCCTTTACAAAGCCTAGTGCTCGTACAACAGTCCCCAGTACGGCTCAGTGCCTGAAGAAGGTCATTAAGACCGAAACGTTGTACTCTGCCACTGGCATTAAGATAAATAACAATAATAAAAAATCTCAACTACAACTGGTGTGCCGGATACTTTTTTCTTATACAGAATTGGGTTGGGCCCCTATCCGTGCACCCCTCCCCCCGAGCTGGTGCTATCTGAACCTCTACACATATCTCCTAAACCAGATTGAACATTGTGGCAGAAAATTTATCTTATTTCAGGTTTTATTGGCAATTAAATTATTTTCTTTTCAGATATGATGTGGAAATTGATAAATGTCGACGATCAGCTGTCAGAAAGATAATGGAGAGAGATGACACTCCGGCAAAGACACTGGTTCTCTGTATCTCTAAAATCCTTACTCTGGGAATCGGTGAAACTAATGATGCAAAGCAAGCAACTGCTGTCATTGAGGTGACTGATGGCTGGTATGGTATCAAGGCTCTACTGGATCCCGCACTCACATATCTGCTGAAGAAAGGACGCATGTTCATAGGCCAGAAGATAATGGTACATGGAGCTGAACTGGTGGGCTCAGACGATGCATGTACACCCCTTGAAGCTCCGGAGTCTCTTATGTTAAAGGTAGTAGAAGTGGAACATGTATTTTATTTAAATACTAGACTGGTCTAGAATGGAGAAGTGCTTTTCTTAACTCTTGTCTGCCTGGTCCTGAATGGACTGTAGATGTACAATGAATACTGGCATTTACACATGCAGGAAGGGGGGAGAAGTGTGAGAGACACTTCCTTACTGTATTGTCTTTACAGTGCAGCAAGACCTCTTCTTTGTGTCAATTACAATGAATGGAAGTTAGTCCCGTTTTACATCTCCCTTTATATATTTTTAGATCAAAATGATTATTGGAGCATGGGTCAAGGAAGTGGGGGGAAACCATTCTTGATGTAAAAATTATTTCTGTGTATGGTTACTATCATGTCCTATCTAGGCCTCCAGCAGAACAATTAAGGCTCATTACAGCCCTGTCCCAGTCTACACAGCAAAGCTGACTAGTGACCTGCAAAAACTAGAAAATGTCAAGTTTTGTTTTTGTGTTTTGTTACATACAAAATAAAATAAGAAAAAAATGTCTGGTATAAACCGTATTTCAATATGCCAGTTTCTGACAATATACCTTTTTAACTTATTCAGCATAGCAAAGTTCCTTTAGTCTGGCCTCTGCCTGCTAAATACAATACAAATCTTTTTACAAGTGTTTTTTTTTTTTTTTTTACTATTGGCCATTTATTGATTAAAAATACGTCCACTCAAAGCCAAAATCGATTCTCAAAGATGATCTAATCTTTTTGCATTTTCATAGCGCAGAGGACAAGTTTCATTTGTTACAATACAAGTCAATAAGCAACAGATCAAAAAGGATGGCATACGCTTCCACATTGCTGTTTTGAATTCGTCTGAGGAAGAAGAGAAAAAATAAATGTATGACTAAGATTGGTGCCATATGAAAGATATGAACTTAGGTATATCATTTGTTTTCCAGATTGCAGGAAACAGCACTCGGCCTGCTCGGTGGTATGTCGGGCTTGGATATTTTCCTGACCCCAGACCTTTCTGCCTTCGTCTGTCTTCACTCTTGCCTGAAGGTGGCATAGTGGGGTGTGTTGATGTTCTTATACAAAGGATTTACCCAATGCAGGTATACACTGGACTGACTTTCTTCTTATTGTAATATATTGGTTACATAGAAACACAGGACTGCTGCTCTAGTAAAATTGTTTCCTGTCTAAGGCTACCTGCACATGGCCGCAGCTGTGCGCACAGTCTGTGATTATGGGCAAGGACGACCGCGGACTGTCAAGCGCATTTGCGGGCCGTGCTCCCGTTATAAAGTATGGGAGCACGGTCCGCAAAATAAAAAAATATAGGACATGTCCTATTTTTTGCGGATCATCTCTATGGCCTTGACACTTACCCGTAAATATACGTGAAGGTGTCCGTGGGCCATAGAAATAAATGGATTCTTGTTTTGATCCGCAATTACATATCCGTAATTGCGCAACAAAAATTAGCGTCGTGTGCATGGGGCCTGAGTCACTTCCTGCTGTCATGAACAAATCCATAGAGTTCAGATAAAGAGTTTTTTTTTATCTGAACTATAAAAAAAACTGCCTCCCCTATGATCTTTCAAGCTGCTGAAACCTTTTAAGCATATGCAATGTAAAACTTTATTTACACTACAGGGAAATACAGGGGGCACACATTTTTCCTGCAGAGACTACATTACTTAGGGCCTATTGGGTCCTGTCTGCCAGGGGGGGGGGGGGGTGTATTTCCAGCAGTTCTTTGCTTTGGCTAGAAGAAGGGGGTCCCAATTGGGCATATGGACTATTTAAATAAAAAGGTACTGTGTTAGTGCAACAGGGGGCCGGAATTGCTGCCGTGTGTGGGATAGATCTCCAAGTAACGTGTGGCTTTTACATTTTCACATGTTGAATCTCCATGTATTATTCCGTTTTATCGTCATTGGGGGAAACAGAGATGACATTGGGAATTGCTGCTGCCACTAGGAGGCATATTCATGAGCTGCCACTCCCACTGCCCACTCTCCACTGATTGACAGTCTTCTTCCTATTACTGTGTGGGCGGAGGTAGCGGCATCTGGCTGCGCTCTGCATGTAAATTGTTCAAAACGGCTTCAGTTGAGAAAATAAGTGACAGACCGCAGAAATCCACATGTCTGCCACTACATTATGCTGCTGTCAGTGAGGACCGCATAATGTAGATGACCGGTTCCCTTTAAGAATACTCTGATTGTCCAGCATCAGAAACCGTTCTCTTTCCAAGAGGGGTTTTTGTTTCCGCCGGACCCACCACTCTCCAGAATTCTTCCCCTCCCACTCTAAAAAATGTAACTCTTTAGAAAGGTGGTTCAAACAGGCGCTTCACAAGGCCAAAACGCATGGATGCCCTGTATCCATTCCCAGAGGACACTGAAAAGATGGTCCTCTTTTCAGAAAGTAGTCGCTTGCCCAACTAGGCATACCATTCTTCTTATGGCAGACACTTCCTCATTCCGGAATCCTAGCTACAGGCAAATGGACTCCTTCACCAAATCTCCCTTTGAGGCAGCCGATTCGTCCCTACGGACGATATTCGCCTTTTCTTGGGTAAGTAGAGCCACCGGCGAATGGGCAAAACGCCTCTGTCAGGGTAAACTTTCCAGTATTCCTCCTTAATAACTGGCCGAGCTTTTAAAAAAAAAATATATATATATATATATATATATTCCTTTCAAGAAGGTACATATGTGAATCCTCTCTAAAAATAACTAGATTACTGGCCCGTTCCACGGCTCTCTCCATAGTCATTCGCCAGTCTCTCTCGGCATCCTTGCCCCCATGTCACCAAGGCTTCTGCAAACAAGCCTAGTACCACCTGAAGCACAGTCAGCCCGGGGGTGTGTGGGGGGGATGACTACTTATTTTTCTGCACATTTGGCTCTCCCATGTGCAGGCTACATGGGTGGTACGCAAGGCTACAAAATGGAGTTTGCTTCTATGCCTCTGGACTGTTTCTTAAGTCCAGTACCTCTTAGCACCTCTTCGAATGTTTCCTTTTTTCTGGCTGTCAGGTCTCTTCTCTTCCAGTAGGTAATAGTACCAGTTTATACGAAGGAACGCTTTCAAGGTTTTCACTCACCTCTTTATGGCCCCAAAGAAAAAGGGGCGTGGTACGCCTGGTCTTGGATTGGAAATGCCTCAATCGATACGCCCGGTTCAGGCACTTCTGGATGGAGTCTCTGAGGTCGGTCATGACATCAATTGGGAGTTCCTCTCTTCAGTAGACCTCAAGGACATGTGTAACTTCACTTTCCTATCTGCGAGTCACACTGAAAGTTCCTTTGACTTGCAGTGTAGTTGAGCCACTACCATTTTATGGCTCTCCTCTTTGGGTTGGCATTAGCGCACCGCTGGTTTTAACGTATGTCCTAGCCTTTGTGATGGCTCTTCACTCTTGAGGCATGGTAGCCATCTCTACTTCAATGACTTTGTGATTAAAGCTCCATCCAGGTAGGCCAATTTGGAAAGTCTTCACATCACCCATGACACCTTATTCTGCTTTGGTTAATCAACATTCCTAAGCCTTCCCTATCGCCCTCTTGGTATATAACCTTACTGCACATATGTTTTCGGCACCACTAAGGTAAGGATCCTTTTCCCAGAATATTTGCATCTTCCAACAGGATGTTCAGTCCCTTTGGCAACACTATCCAGTCTCCATTCGTCATTAGATGAAGTTGTTAGGACTTCTAGCCTGCCCCATGAAGGCGATCCCATACGCCCAGTTCCACACCTGCCCTCTTCAGCGGATTCCCTGTATTATACCATTTTCTTACCCCTTCAGTCCATTGCTATTGCTAGTGGTGGCTTCTATCCTTCAAAATGACCCTTCCCTGCTCCTTCCTACCATTCCTGTGGCTGGCATCCGTTGTAAGGAGTCCTTCTCAACTGGACGGTTCAGGGTTTGGTCAATTTAGGAGTTCTCTCTTCTGATCAGTGTTCTGGAACTTTTGCCTAAACTTCTGGCACTGGACCCATCTCTTGGAAAGTCATCTCATTCGGATCCAAACAAACAACGCAAATGCAGTCCCCTACCTTAACCATCAGAACGGGACCCGGAGTTTTGTTGCCATATCCAAGACGACCAGCATTCTAAGATGGGCATATCATTCTCCTACTCCGGTCAGTCTGTCTCCCTGTAGTGGTGGCTACTCTCTTCCTACATGTTCTTATCCCTGGAATGGACAGTTGGATTGCGATTATCTGTCATGAAGGGATCAACCCCCGGAGAGTGGCCCCTTTTTATCCCGAGATATTCTGAGAAATCTGCACCAAGTGGGGCCTTCTGGACGCTGACCTCATGGCATGTTTGTATCCCGGGCTCATTACCCACTAGCACTGGCGGTAGATGCACTAGTCATTCTTGCGGACACAATTCAGGTTCCCACAGCTTGCCTCCTCTTCCGCTCCTCCCCCCAAATCCTCAAAGTCCAGGCTAAAGGCATTCCAATAATTGTTCTAGATTGGCTCATCGTGCTTGGTACGCTGATCTACTCCCTCTCCTGGCCAAAGCTCCCTGGCATCTCCCCCCTCTCAGTTTAACTACTCTCGGTTTAACAATGTGGCGGTTGAAGTCACTCTACTGGGAGCACGTGGTTTGTTTGAGCAGGTCATTCAGACTATGCTTAAGACTAGGAAACCTCCTTTGTTCTGAATCTATCACAGATTTGTAAATCTTTTTTTTCCCACTGTCGTGAGAAGGTGGTTTCAACCAATTCACTTCTCCCTGTCTTGTTTACATTCCTTCGTTCAGGAAGGTCTGGAGATGGGCCTGGGTCTTCGCTCCATCAATGGTCATGTTTCAGCCCTATCTGTACTCTTCGAGCATCCCTTGGCAGAAAAATCGTCTGTCCCTACCTTAATGCAACCGGTGGCACATGCTGTGCCTCTCTACCACCAGCCCAGATCCTTATGGATTCTTAATCTGGTCCTTGATGAATGCAGTGTTCCACTCTTGACCCTCTAGATGGCATTTCCCTGTGCTCTCTTTTTTGGAAGGTCATTTTCCTGGTGGCTATCGCTTCTTTGGCATCTCATATTGATGAAGATATCACTCTCTCCTCCTATTTGTCCTTCTCGTACCCATCCTCGGGAACAGTCCCTCACTAAGTTGGATGTGGTTCATGCAGTGCAGATTTATCTTGCTCAAACAACTTCGTTCAGCCGTTCTGACACTTTGTGAATTTTCAGGGTTCCAGGGTGAGGTTTGGTGGCATCCAAGGCCCATCATAGCCTGCTGATTTTGGTCAACCATTGGTCAGGCATACTGATCAAAGTGCTCCCCTTTTAGGTGACGGCCCGCACCACTCAGGCGGTTCAAATGAAACTTTTCGCTCTGGAGATGTGCAAAGCAGCTACGTGATCCTCTACACGCCTTTTTAATTTTTTTTTTCTTTTACATTCTATAGGATGTTTTTGTATTGTCTGATTCTCTTGGTCACATGGTTCTGCAGGCGGCATTGCACCTACCGCACTCCATTCTTTGTTTGTCCCACTCTGGCTACTTCTTTTGGACATCCCAAGGTCATCTGTGTCTTACAATGACATGGACGAGTAAACTGGATTGTTGATTGTTTTTATTCACCGTAGAGTACATTTCTTTTTACGTTCATTGGGGGACACCACAACCAACCAAGTATGTTCCCGTTGGGTATTATAAAATTTTTCTCGAAGGGTCTGTTCACATCGGCGTTGCCCTTCCGTTGAGGGGTTTCCGTCGGGTTAACCCCTCAACGGAAAGGGAAACAAACTTTCGCTTCTGTTTCCCTCACCATTAAGCTCAATGGTGACGGAAACTTCGTTGATGGTTTCCGTTGGTCACCGTTGTCACAGGGTTCCGTTGTTTTGACTGAATCAATAGCGCAGTCGACTGCGCTATTGAGGGTCTTTTTCCTCGGGTCCTTTTTTTATGTGTTTTTTTTGTTTTGTATCCGATTTATTCCCTGCTTCTCCTGCTGCTTATGTGCAAAAGTGGCTTAGCTCTGTGTCTGCAGGAGGGATATAGCCAGTAGGAGCGAACACTCAGTATCTGCCTGTGGCAGCAGCTATACCCAAGGTCATCTGTTTCCCAATGAACATAATGCGAAAAGGATTTTGCAGTGAGTGACAAAAATCCAGTTATTAAAGTCCTCTCAGCTTGCTAGACTGCTAGATTATTATTTTATTTACCCAGAGATACAAATTGCTCAATCTGTGGATTTTATTTCTATCTCATTACGACAATCATTTACTGGATGATCTCTATAATATGCAGTGATGTCCTCCATCCTCTCCAATTAGGGGCTTTGTGGCATGTCATAGAACATTTGAGAGAGACACTTTTACTTTCCTTTGGGACTTCTAAAATACCCAATTATCTTTTTACCCAGTGGATGGTAAAAATGGCCAATGGGACTTATGTGTTTCGCAATGAGCGTGCAGAAGAAAGGGAGGCAGAAAAACACTCGGCAAAGCAACAGAAGAGTCTGGAAGTCTTATTTGTCAACATTCAGGAGGAATATGAAAAGCAGGAAGGTAGGAATGTGTATTTATAAAGTTATACTGGTAGCAAGACGATAAGCTTTTATGAGCCTTTTACAGCATGCACATATTGCAGATCTATCCTCATAAAGAAAAAAAGCTGTGGATGTGAATCCCATTACCCATCGTGTTCGCAGCAGATCCAGTCCTTACTAGATACCACTCCTGCCACTCCTTTAGTTTGCTGCTGACAATACTATGTACCGTTACATAATTACATCTATTTTGTTAAATTATCTGTAATGAATAGAACTGTGAGAAGTTTATGCCTAAGGCCTCATGCAGACGGCCGTGCCCATAATCACAGCCCGCAATTGCGGGCACAGACGGCCGCAAGTTCGGGCCATGGTCTCATACAAAGTATGGGAGCACGGCCCATAAAACCCGAAAAGTATGACATGCTCCATATTTCCCGGCATGGTTCTACGGCATGGATACCTTTCCGTAGCGCTACGGCAAGCTGTCCGCTGCCAATAGAACCGGGCGGTCCATAATTGCGGTCTGTAATTAGCGTTTTTTCACAGTCGTGTTCATGGGGCCTTAAGATTAATTCAGTTTGAAGCCATGATGGGTTTGGTGCCTGTACCTTGCCAAATTGGAATTGGTTTTAGTGCATGACTGTAACACAAATAACTTTTACAAAATGATACAGTTTAGTCACCCTCTCAGAATAAAGAAATGTAGTTATTACAGATATATTTGCTTTTGTAGCTGTTGCTGTAAAAAAAAGACCAAGACGTCAGTCTTTAACTGAACCGCAGATCCGCTCTCTCCAGGATGGTGCCGAACTCTATGAAGCTCTTCAGAATGAGCCTGACCCTAGTTACCTTGAGGTAAGAGTTATATGGATATGTACAACTAGGAAGAGAAGTATAAAAAGGAGACTAGGGATCAATAGGACTATAAATACCAGGTCCTACTAGGAAGAGAAGTATAAAAAGGAGACTAGGGATCAATAGGACTATAAATACCAGGTCCTACTAGGAAGAGAAGTATAAAAAGGAGACTAGGGATCAATAGGACTATAAATACCAGGTCCTACTAGGAACTGGTATTGTATCAGCACGTATGGCCGTTTCTTTCAACCATTTAACAACATTCTGTTAGGATCTCCTCCGATTCAGATTGAGAACTGCCACTGCATGTACACAAAATAATAAAAAAAAAAAAAAAAAGATTTGTCTCTTGCTATGGAGAATCTGACAAAATGGTATTGGTTGATGCATACGGAAAGTCTTTCTTCATAATAATGAATGTAGCTTTCTAATTTGGCATCTTGTTCCTGATGGTATTGTCCAGATGTGTATTAAATAAATGGTGATGGATCGTCTGTCACATGGTTATTTTATTTGACCCTTATGGCCACATTGTTTCTTTTTCGGTCCATGCAAAAAAAATTAAAACATGGAAGTGTATTGAAACCTAGTGATGAAACCGGGATTTATTTTGTTGTAACTGGGTATTCCGTACAGAAGAAAGTTTCTCTGGGGAAATCATTATTCCTGTTCGTTCTTATTCAGATTTAACACCAGTAGTGGAAAAATCTAATACCGCTTTACACTTAAATTGCAACGAAACTTTCAAACAACTTCTGACGTCATAGTGGACCCCCACCGGTCGCTAAAACGAAGAGGCAGAAGCGTTCTGGTGAGTGCTAAGCCGTTTTCAGATCGGCTTTTCTCAGAAAGCTGAGCAGTGGGTATACAGGCTCATAGACTTTCTATTGAGCCCGTACACCAATTGCTCGGCTTTCCGAGAAAAGCCGATCAGAAACCAAGCGGCTCACCCGAGCGCTTCTGTCACTTTGATTTAGCGATCGGTCTCGGTGCTCAGATCCCCACCGATCAAAACTTCTGGCATGTCACTATGGCATGGCAGAAGTTTTTCGAAAGTTTAGTTGCGCTTTAATGTAAATCTTTGTGAATAGTTTTTCTTTTTTTCTTTTCTTTTTGGCCTAAGAAATAAAATAATAAAAATCTGAATTGAAATGCATAACTACATTCAAATGTGTAAAAAATGTGTGGCGCCCCCTAGCTGTTGATGAGGTGTAGCTTTCACAGAAGTGATCATAAACTGCACCAATCTCTGCTTTAGTAATAGAACTGGCTCAGTTTGTTCCTCATTTTAATGCTTTACTGGCTTCAGGAGACAAATAAAAGATAAATTGAGCAATAGTCGTATTTTTACCGCGCGTGGTAAAGATTAATTACTTGCTGCGTCAGCTTTACAACGGTGAGCGCTATAATAAACTGTCATTCTGATCATATTCCCTTAAAGAATATCTGCCACTATAATGGCCGAGAGGCTACTGTGTCACATGGCACTCAAAATACTGTGCCGTTTAATAACCCCCATAGAAAGAATACAAGTAGATTCCTAATTCTGGTGTATTATAAGAGTTCTGCTCCGTCTCCTACTGCGCTCCTCAGTAATGACCCGACATCTGCTGCTGTATAAGATTGTATACCGTCTGCTGTCCGTCCACAGTGAGGACGCAGGAAGAGGCGGAGGTAGCGCTCTTCTTATTAATACAGCAGAATCACAACAAGCATTGATCCACTGTAATCTATATTTTTTTTGCGCTGTTTGTCACAGTAGCCGCTCTGACATTGACTTAACAAGGACCACATATTAAAGTGACAGCCGCTATAAATAATGGATCTTGTTTGATGAAACTGTTCCGCAAACCTTGCTAAATAACTTATATTTCCACTCTTAGTCTTGCCTGAGTAGTGATCAGCTGAGGGCCCTAAATCACTACAGACAATCCGTAAATGATAAGCGGCATGCTCAGATCCAGGCTGAATTCAGGAAAGCCATTGAATCCTCTGAACAGGAAGCTGGTAGCTGCACACGAAGGGATGTCACTCCAGTATGGAAGATACGGATTGTGGATTATAAAGGCCGTGACTTTACCTCAGGTTTGTGTAGTCCCACAACATGCTGTTTTGTTGTTTTTTTGGTCATTTTGTGATTGATTGTCTTGTAATTTTTCCCACACAAATCGTCAGACTAGATGAATAGCCAGATGCCAAATTAAAATTGTCTCATTTCGACAAGCCCTTTTGATATTGAAGTCGCCTGGTGATCAGAGAGGAGCTCCAGTCAGTATTAGAACCTGGTCATTCAAATGGTCCGCCATTCAATAATAGAGGAACTGCTTTAACCGGTTCAACTAGATCTTTACAATTCAACAGTCGTCACCAAGTGATTTAATAGGGTATTCACAAAGCTGATTTTTTTTTTTTTGTGGGTGGACATAAGTGGTATAAAAAATAAAATAAAAACATGGCAACTGAGCTTACATAGCAGCACATGAGCAGTTGCCCTGAACCAAAGATGATACAGGCTGTCGCTGAAGTTTACACCAGCTCCTTTCCCTTTTGTATAAAGGAATATTAAACAAATCTCTACTCCCCTGTGTTTATAGCATTGTGTGAAATGGTTGAACACTGCGAACTTGAGAGAGCGCTCCTGCTGTCACTTTAATATTGTGAGGAGTATATTTTATATCCCATTTCCAGCTTACACGTTGAACATATGGCGCCCTTTACATGATGTAGTGTCACTGCTAAAGGAAGGCAGTCGTTTCAAAATCTATCAGCTGGCAGCTTCCCAATCAAAAGGAAAGTCTGACACGTCTGCGGTGCAGCTCACGGCCACCAAGAAGACACAGTTCCAGCAGCTGCAGGTGAGCGGGGCTGGAAGATGGAGATGAGCCATCACTGGGGGGGTTATATCATGCATATTCTCACTGGTGAATGTTTATTATCAGCCCCTACAGCATGTCCTCCAGCAGATCTATACCGAGAGACAAGAGACAGAATTCAGCCGCCTCCTGGAGCCTCATTTCACAGCTGCATATGGAGAAGTGGATGTGGTGGGACTGGTAATATCCACACAGCAAAAGCCAGGTACAATGCCTAAATGCAATTATAGCATAAAAGTAGAACAATTGCAGAAATGTTCAACTTTGCCTCAAATTCCTTTTATAGGGTCCTGAAATTTTGCTCTGCGGCTAGGATACTCTGTTCCAATGAGGCAGTGGTCAAAATGTCTAGCATATACATTTATTAACAATTTATAGGTCAGAGGGCAAATGTATTCAAACATATATGGGTGCACATTTCCATTCTAGCAAACGCAGATACATCAGTTGAAAAAGAGACTGAAAAAAAATGTTAAAGGTATTCCCATCTCAATGATCATAGCTTAAAGAGGCTCTGTCACCAGATTTTGCAACCCCTATCTCCTATTGCAGCAGATCGGCGCTGCAATGTAGATAAGAGTAACGGTTTTTGGTTTTTTTAAACGAGCATTTTTGGCCAAGTTATGACCATTTTTATATTTATGCAAATGAGGCTTTCTAAAGTACAATTGGGCCTGTATTATGTGCGTACATCGGGGCGTTTTTACTTTTTACTAGCTGGGCGTTGTGAATGGGAGTGTATGATGCTGACGAATCAGCATCATCCACTTCTCTTCGTTAACACCCAGCTTCTGGCAGTTCACAGACACACAGCGTGTTCTCGAGAGATCACGCTGTGACGTCACTTCCTGCCCCAGGTCCTGCATCGTGTCGGACGAGCGAGGACACACCGGC
The DNA here is from genome assembly GCF_050947455.1 of Rhinoderma darwinii. Taxonomy (NCBI): domain Eukaryota; kingdom Metazoa; phylum Chordata; class Amphibia; order Anura; family Rhinodermatidae; genus Rhinoderma; species Rhinoderma darwinii. Next base: position 64,934,452 of record NC_134688.1, read on the forward strand.
ACCAGAGGCTACAGTTGATTCTGCATCAGCGTTTGCAGGTAAGTAGCTACATCGACTTACCTGCAAACGCCGATGCTGCTGCAGAATCAACTGTAGCCTCTGGTGCCGATGTGTCCTCGCTCGTCCGACACGATGCAGGACCTGGGGCAGGAAGTGACGTCACAGCGTGATCTCTCGAGAACACGCCGTGTCTGTGCACTGCCAGAAGCTGGGTGTTAACGAAGAGAAGTGGATGATGCTGATTCGTCAGCATCATACACTCCCATTCACAACGCCCAGCTAGTAAAAGAAGTAAAAACGCCCATATGTACACACATAATACACGCCCAGTTGTACTTTTACTTTAAACACGCCCAGTTGTACTTTAGAAAGCCTCATTTGCATAAATATAAAAATGGTCATAACTTGGCCAAAAATGCTTGTTTTTTTTTTAAAAAAACGTTACTCTTCTCTACATTGCACCGCCGATCTGCTGCAATAGGGGATAGGGGTTGCAAAATCTGGTGACAGAGCCTCTTTAAGTTGTTGTATATGGAAATATATGCAGGTTTGTAAATACCTTCTTTATTAAATTTTGGGCATTCAGAAGATAATCCATCCGGTCCACCCCATGTCTTTTGGTTTGTTTGGAAATGGTTTCTAATGTTTACGGCCACCGCTAGGGTGCAGCAGCGATGGCCGTGCTTGCAGTTTCTGCTGTGAATTTCCCGCTGACCTGGTGTGCATATTGAGCATGCGCAGTAGCTCCGGCCACCACACTCCTGCTCTAATGAAAGTGAATAGGACGGCTCCCGGACATGCGCAGTAGCTCCGGCCACCACACTCCTGCTCTAATGAAAGTGAATAGGACGGTTCCCGGGCATGTGCAGTAGACCTGGAGCCGTCTACGTTTTCTAAACTCCTCACGCAGCAGTAGAGCCCTTATCAGGGCTGGTTTTTTGTTCTTTCTTCAAAGCACTGTTATCTCTATATGTACATCTAGAAATAACCGTGTTTAGTTTAGAACAAGCACTTTGTGTTTGAGATCGCTTCTGCAGCACGTGTCTCAAAGCGTACCGCCCACAAATCTTCACGAACAGAGGAATGAGCAGCAGGGAAAAGAGGAAGATTGAGGATTAATTCCTGATAGGAAATCTGAATGGAGAAGCTCAATAGGGTTATTTTTGATCATACATGTGTGCTGGGCCCAAAAAAAAGTGACAAGATGAGAATAACCCTTTCTCGTCGCTAATATGCCTATTTACGTCGGGAAAGGGTATTTAAAAATGGCGCCTGCTCAGAAGAACGGGCGCCATAGCTGCCGGGTCTCTGTTGTGTTAAACAGCAGGGACCCAGCGGCAATGCTTGCGATCAGAAACCCCTCTGGTCGCAAGCGTTTAACCCCTCAGATGCCAGTGTCAGAAGTCACCACCGGCATCTGAGGGGTTTTTACTGCCCCTTTCGTTTCGGGGCCAATCACCGGCTCCGGCAGCTGGTGTATTCCTACAGCAGCTGGGAGCCTTGTGAACGCTTCCAGCCCTGCTATAGGAAGATTCTCAATAGCAATATATTAATTTAGCCTCTCTAACCTCCGTCACAGGCTGTGTCGGCCTCTAAATAGGAACTGGCCACTCCCTGTGACAGAGGTTAGCCAGGAGTTTGCTGATTGGCCCAAATGGTGGGCGATGTCCTGTGCGAGCTATTGTGTGTGTTTGATCACGGCACAGAGCGGGCTATTTAACCCGTTAGTGACCGCCCCATAGTGTTTTTACGGTGGCCACTAACAGGCCTTATTCCGATGCAATAGCCTTTTTACGGCGCTGCATCGGAATAAACAGAGCAGGGAGCCGTTAAATCTCCCTGCTCTCATCTACCAGAGGTAGCTGGGGGCATCCCTGCTCGAACCCGTTTAACCCCTCAGATGCAGCGCTCAATAGCGAGCGCCGCATCTGAGTTATTTTGGAGAGAAGGCGGCAGCTCCCACCGGCACCCGGTGATAAGATTGCAGAGTGTCTGGGTCTCCTATGGCAGCCGGGGGCCTAATAAAGGCCCCCAGGTCTGCCTGTAGTGTATGCCTGCTAGGTCATGCCAGAGGCATGGCCTAGCAGATGCCTGTCCGCTTTACACGGATACGCATAATACATTACAATACAGAAGTATTGCAGTGTATCATAAATGCGATCAGACGATCGCATAGTGAAGTCCCCTAATAGGACTAGTAAAAAAAAAGTTTAATAAAAAGTGGAAAAAAAAAAGGAAAAACCCACTTTTTCCCCTTACAAACTGCTTTATTAAAAAACAAAACAAAGTTAAAAAGTTACACATATTTGGTATCGCCACGTCCGTAAAGACCCCCAACTATAAAGTTATTACATCATTTTAACCCGCACGGTGAACGTCGTAAGAAATAAAATTAAAAACAATGCAAAAATTGCTGTTTTCTTTGAATCCAAGTGATCAAAAAGTCGCATCTACTTCAAAATGGTACCAATAAAAACTACAAGTCGTCCCGCAATAACAAAGCCCTCATACAATGGCATCGGCGAAAAAAATAAAGTTATGGCTCTTCAAATATGGAGACACAAAAACAAATAATTCTTAGAAAAAAAATGTGTTTTTTACTGAGTAAAAGTAGTAAAACATACAAAAACGATACAAATTTGGTATCGTTGCAATCGCAACAACCCGCTGAATAAAGTTATTGTGTTTTTTTTCCTATTCCTCCCCCCCACAAAAAAAGTTAATAATACTTAATAAATTCTATGTACCCCAAAATGGTGCTATTAAAAATTACAACTTGTCCTGCAAAAAAAAAAAGACCTTATACAGCTATGTCGACGCAAAAATAAAAAGGTTATAGCTCTTGGAATGAGACGATGGAAAAACATAAAAAATAGCTTGGTCATTAAGGTTTAAAATAATCTGGTCACTAAGGGGTTAAAGCATGCAGGTTGCCTTAATTTTAGGTCAGAAGAAGCGCATTCTAGCACGAAACAGTCCGTTACTCTTAGCTTATGTGCACACGATAAGTGGCTTTTACGTCTGAAATTACAGACTGTTTTCAGGAGAAAACAGCTGCGTCGTTTCAGACGTAAAAGCTCCTCCTCGCATTTTGCGAGGGGTCATTGACGCCCGTAATCTTGAGCTGTTCTTCATTGAGTTCAATGAAAAACGGCTCAAATTACGTCCAAAGAAGTGTCCTGCACTTCTTTGACGAGGCAGTCATTTTACGCGTCATTGTTTGACAGCTGTCAAACGACGTGTAAATGACAGGTTGTCTGCACATTACGTCGGCAAACCCATTCAAATGAATGGGCAGATGTTTGCCGACGTATTGGAGCCGTATTTTCAGGCGTAAGTCGAGGCATAATACGCCTCGTTTACGCCGGAAAATGGGTCGTGTGAACCCAGCCTTACGGTCTGTTTGTCCTTCCTTCAAAGCCTTCTGTTTTATGCTGAAATAAAGGATTTCTTATATCCTCTGAGTGCCGCGTTTATTCAAACCCTATCATCGCTGTAACTTTTGACATGTCAAAAGTTTTGATCTGCGGGGGTCCGAGCACTGAGACCCCCACTGATTGCTAAATGAAGCGTCGGAAGTGCTCTGGTGAGCGATGTCCTGCTTTGTTTCGATCGGCTTACCTTGGAAAGCCGAGCGAGCGATGTACAGAATCCTAGACTTTCTAATGAGACCGTACACAGCTCCGAGGAAAGCAGATGAGAAACTAAGCGGCGCAGCGCTCACCCGAGCACTTCTGCCAGTTTGTTCTAGCGATCAGTGGGGTCTTCAGTGCTCGGACCCTCACCGATTAAAACTTCTGACCTGTCAGACTTTTTTTTTTTAAAGTTTACTTACAGTTTAACGTATTCCATGTAGTTGCAACTTATAGGAGATTTGAAAACAGCCATGGACTCGCAAAAGAGTGAACTCTTTAGAAACTGGAAAGTCAGCCTCTAGACTATCACTTACCAAATTTAAGAAAGCGAAGAGTTTAAGTTTATAATAGCTTCAAAGCCGGAACCTGAGGGTTTGCGTCTTGGTATGGTCGGTGATGGATGTCCTGTTCTTGGTTGGATTCATTCAGCTACTCGGCAATCTTCACTTCTGTCTAAACTCTGAATCTTCTCCCCATTTCAGTGTTTTATAAATCTCATTCCAAAAGTTAAACATCCCTTCAAAAAATGTTATAGGCAAGACCTGAGGCATCCGTGTTTTTCTGTCTAAAATGCTGAATTGAACATTGTAGGTGCTGCCCCGCTGGTTTACTTGTCCGATGAATCGTGTAATGTTGTGGCACTGAAGTTCTATACAGATCTCGGACAGCTGGCCCTGGAAGAGCTCACCAGGCCGTATAACTTCATCGCTGCCGCTAACCTCCGCTGGAGGTCCGAGTACCTGTCTGGAGTTCCTGTAGTGTTTGCTGGAGACCTGGCCTCTATTGCAGCAAATCCCAAAGAGATTCATCTACAAAAAGCTATTCAGAAACTTCGGCAGTCCATACAGGTAACTAAAGGTGGAGACTTAAAGGGAACTCTGCATCGTAAATGGCTCGATTTGTGCTGCGGATTTACTGCGTGGATTTTCCTGCAACAAATCCGCAGCTTATTACAGAACCAGTAAAGTAAATTGGATTTCAGGTAATCTCATCTACACATTGCAGAATATTTCCGTGTGTAAATTGACCCGCGGTGCGTATTTAACTGGTTCCCGACCGCTGGCTGTGTTTTTACAGCCGGCGGTCGGGGTCCTTAAAACCCGAGCCATAGACTTTTTACGGCTCGGGTTTTAACTTGCTGCCCGCGCGATCGGGCAGCTGAATGTCGGGTCTCCGGCTGTCAGTGACTGCCGGGGACCCTGAGGAGAAGATAGAAGCAGCTTTCGCTGCTTCTGTCTTCTCTGATCACTTGTACACAGCGCTGAATGTGCGCTGTGTATAGGAATAGAGACAGCAGCAGCGGCGCTGTCTCTATTCCTCCCGGTGATCATGTGACTGGTCACATGATCGCCGGGTGCCGTTACTAACAGCCTGCTGCTGGGTCTTATTAGACCCAGCACAGCCCAGTTAGTGACAATCGTCACTATGAGAGGGCTGATTTCCCCTGTAACTGGGGCTGCTGTGCAGCTCCAGTTACAGTGGAAAAACATGGTGTAAAAGAAAGAAAAAAAAAATATAAGGTTCCCCAAAGGTCTTCTTTGAACTTTGAGGGACAGACCATAGTAATAAAAAAATAGTAAAGTAAAGTGCAAAAAAAATAATTAATAAATACACATAAAATACCCACCCCCAAAAAAAAACATCCCCCCCCCCCACCAATCATTGTTGTAACGCTAGCGCTGACCCAATTACCCTCATATAGACATGTAATATATTAAAATTTACGGTAGACAATGACGGTCACAAATAAAAGGTCTATTTTAGGGTAAAACTATGTTATTACCAAAAAAAAAATAGCTGAAACGTAAAAAAGCTTATTTTTTTACTATTGCTTTCAAACTTTATGAATAAAAATTCTAAAATGGCAAAGAAGGTGTGTATAAAAACGATAAAAAAAGAAACCTGCATTGTCTACGGAAAAAACGTCGCAAAAATCACGTCGTTAGCCCAACAAATAAAAAAGTTATAGCCATTTAACTAACACGGGCTAAAAATGGCTAAACGGTGTCTGGTCCTGAAGGCGCAAAATAGCCCGGTCCTGAACTGGTTGAAAATCTAACATGTCAATTTATCTTGTGTTTCCACCTCAGAATTGTATCTGACGAGTTTGTAAAAATCTGCAGCATAAAACAGCACCAATTTCCACATCAAAATGGAAGAACCGCACGTAAAAACACTGAAGTTTACGTGCGTTTAACTGCAGATTTTCCACGTCTAATTTCGCAACATGTGCATTTAGCCCTAGTGAGTTTTATCTGTAACGTGATGTATGGACATATTTCTTCATAGTATCTCATATTGGGTAAGGCCTCATGCACACGACCGTATTTTTTCCCACCCGTAAATACTGGCATAAATACGGGTCCGGTGTCACACGTATTCGACCCGTTTTGCACCAGTATTTATGGGCACGTTTTTGGCTGCAAAATAGCACTGCACTAATCGGCAGCCCCTTCTCTCTATCAGTGCAGGATAGAGAGAAGGGGCAGCCTTTCTGTAATAAAAGTTAAAGAAATTCATACTTACCGGCCGTTGTCTTGGTGACGCGTCCCTCTCTTCACATCCAGCCCGACCTCCCTGGATGACGCGCAGTCCATGTGACCGCTGCATCCTGTGATTGGCTGCAGCGGTCACATGGGCTGAAACGTCATCCAGGGATGTCGGGCCGGATGTCGAGAGGGACGCGTCACCAAGGCAACGGCCGGGAGACCAGACTGGAGGCAGCAGGAAGTTCTCGGTAAGTATGAACGTCTTTTATTATTTATTTTTTTACAGGTTACTCTATATTCTGATCGGAATTCACTGTCCAGGGTGCTGAAAGAGTTACTGCCGATCAATTAACTCTTTCAGCACCCTGGACAGTGACTATTTACTGAGGTCACCTAGCAACGCTCCCGTAATGACGGGTGCACACATGTAGCCACCCGTCATTACGGGAGCTCCATAGACTTCTATGGGCTGTCCGTGCCGTTATTACGGCCTGAAATAGGACATGTTCTATCTTTTTCAACGGCACGGGCACCTTCCCGTAACAAAACGGGAAGGTACCCGTGGCCAATAGAAGTCTATGAGCCCGTTATTACGGGTCATAATTACGACCCGTAATAACGGGAGTTTTTACGGTCGTGTGCATGAGGCCTTAGTGTGACTCATGTACAGGGGAAAGCTCAGACTTCCATTGAAGATCAATCAGGGCATGTGTATTATTTATGATGGAAGGAGATAACTTGCTGCAGCGTGCGATCACAACAAAAACATTGAAAGTTTGCTACTTCTGTATAGTGCAGCGTTTCATAGGCCGTGATAATATTAGAAATGATTGGGAGATTAATACCAATTTCAAATAATTTATAGCAACAAATGTAAGAAATAACCAAAGTTTTTTCTATTTACTCAGTCTGTTCCAGAATTTTGCAAAGAAATGGAGAATAAACTGCAAATCCTGCAGACTCAAAATCCACAGGAAAGAGCGTCGTTCTCGCGCAGCAGTGTGGACCCGCGCGCTCGTGTACCTGCTGGAAGCAGATGTTCTGTAAGTTCAGTTTTTGTTGTTTGTCAATTGTAATGAAGAGCACATATTAGTCTGTATTTAAAGACATTTTTTACTGCTGAGTCTTCATCAAGGGTATTTTCACACTGTTTGCAGTATACGATACCATATACGGAGGGAAAAACACCCGACTTGTGCATTAAACTGAGGCTGTGACTAACTTCATACAGTACCATCCATGACCCGTTGGTTCCTATTGTAAAAACGTATACCGCGCAGCTTTTTATAAATAGCAGAGTCTGCTGCGCTATTCCATACAGCACGAAAACGGTATACCTGATAGATACCGGCTCGACCGAGGTCGCGTGAATTTTGCTTGATTCTGATTGCTTTATTCTGGCTGCCGTTCGTGGTTTATGACTCCATCATTGTGTATGGAGAGGCGTTAACTGTTTAGGCACCTGTATAAAGACAGACTTCGGCTTACAGTTGGGCTCTGTTCACATCTGCACTGGAGGCTCCGTTCAGAGCCCTGCAGCAAATATCACCAGATTTGATGGGAAGAATAACGCTGCATGAAGTGATGTTTTTCCCCAAAAAACGGTGGAGCTCCATTAAAAGACAATGAGGTACCTGGAAGGCGGTAGTATGCGTCGTATGAAGGATCTGGCACTGCCTCCTGGTTTCTATTCTAAACCAAAACCAGGATGCAGATGTGAACAGAGCCTGACCATGTGAAGAAAAACTCTAGCAGACACAGATTGATGTTCCATTCTGAAACCATCATTGGGGGAAATGTATCAATTGTGTAAGATGTATGCATTTAGGAGTTTACACCTAGGTGAAAGTTCCAAAAGTTGAAAAGTCTCTAAAAATCTAACGCCAGTCTTAAACCTTCGTCGTCGAGAAATGTGGCAAATTTATTACCACTCTTAATGGCCCATCTTTGACTGTCCATGCGACAGAAATGCAAATCTTTGCCTGCTATAAGCTGGTTTCGATTTGCACCATAACCTAGGTCAGTTTCTGGTATAAGTTATTGTAAATCTGTCAGAGGCCACGCCCCTCCTGCTTAACCACACCCCTTTTCTCATTCCATTCGGAAGATGGCGAGAGATGTAAAAAGTTGGCGTGTGCCAACATTTGTGACTTATCAGAAAACTGGCGTATAGCTTTTAGTTTGTCTTTTTTGTTCCTTCACAATGATCTATTTGATCCATATCTGTAATGTTTATTATTTTGATCTTATTTTTACAACTAGACACCACTGCCAAAAATCAATAACCCCCAAATGAAATTCTGCTTGTCAACACCTGATGGTAATACAGTTCTGAGCACAAGTATTGACACTGACAAGAAGACCTGCAAGAAGACGAGAGGGTTGGATTATCTCAGTCGAATACCATCCCCCGATCCTCTAACACCAATGCGGACATTCCCATCTCCTTCGTTACAAACAGTGTTTCGACCTCCACGGAGCTTACATAAAGAGGATGGTACCGGTGGAAAGCTACGTCTCAATACCGTCTCTTCTACTCCAAGTAAACTAGAAGGAGGATTTGTTGCTGATGAAGAGCTGGCCATGATTAATACACAAATCCTTGTATCCGGGTTAGAAAAAGGCAGAAAAATGACCACGGAACGTGAAACCGCAGCGTCTGACAACCAGAGGGAGAGAAGCCCCAGCGTCGGTGGTCCTGCAAGTGAAGAGACCCAGAGGACTGAAGAAGTCAGTGAGGTGCCCTACCAGAGAAGACTGTGCCGGAAAAGAAAGCAAAAACTCTGACTGTAGGGAAGATGGCGGAGTCTGTACTTATGTTTAATATGTTTAATAAACTGTACATATATTTATAAAATCTGCTTTCTTATAAAGTCTCATAGAAAAGTAAGTCATGGAAGTGATACAGAATCGGAGAAAACATCACAATTCTACAAATGCCTTTAAATTGGTTAATAAGGAACGATTCACAGGAAATTCTACAAAAACATCTTCATTTTTACAATTTAAAATCGATTTATTTAGCCCCAAAATGTGATCTGCCTATAGACCCGCGAACTGTCCGCCAGCAAGTAAAGAACATTAATCCTGGGTAAGTCTCGCGAGTCGTCCGGTTGTGTTATCGCTCTATTCAGCTATTACAACAGGAAAGATCTGTTTGAGAGAAGCCATGTAGGTTTTCACTCTGCTTTCCCAGAAACTGATATAACTAGGATGTTTGTTTCTTTTTCTACATATAAAGTGTAATTGCTTTTGAACAGTTTGTATAAAAAAATTTTTGCAATCCAATCGAATATTATTAATTTTATGATCCAAATCTCTATTCGTTACGTTCTGTGGACTATCTGGATAAAACATGAGATTCCTTTCTAATGGGATTCTATAGATTTAACACCGTGTCAGAAAACTGAATTGAATATGGATGTATAGTAGAAATGCAGAATTTGCACGGGGTTAGACTGGGGGGGGGGGGGTCACCTGTCAATACTGAAAGGGGTGCCACTGGCCCTGAATGCCTGGGCACCTGGAGCTTGCACCCCCAATCCGACACTTGTTCCCTGAACCTAAAGAAAAAAAAAGCTACATTCCAGAAAGGAGTTGTCACAGAACTGACAGATTTCACCCATCCCTGCAGTGAGGAAGAGCATGAGCGGCGATCATAATGAGACCCCCACCATTGCTGAAACAAAGGAGCAGAAGTGCTCAGCTGAGCGCCATCCTTTGGCTGTGATTGACGCTTCCGGTTTGGCTGGAGATGGGTCACATAGACGTCCTACAAGTGCCGTCTTCATCCTGACAAGTAGTTCCTCTGCACCTTTGTGACAGTGGGGGTCTCGGCCCCTGGACCCCCACCTATCAAAACTTCTGATATGTCTCTCTGACATATCAAAAGTTTTTGGAAAGTGCAGTTCTTACTCTTACAGCACACTAATGATGCCAGACCTAAACGAAGTACCCGCACTAAAAAGAGCTACCAAGATCTCCAAGCTGATCCTGTTAATACCCTAATAAACTCCTACCAAGGCAAAGTATACAAATTCTCCTAGAGGAGAAAATTGGTGTGGAGGGAGGGGAAGAAAGGGAAGGGTCCCACTGGGGACTGTCCATGCAGGCACCCGGGATCATGGTAATCTCTTTTATCGGCAGCTGGAGATTACTTACATATCAAGAACGTCTTTTGGTTCAAAACGACCTGTGAGTAACCGGACTCAAATTGTTGAAAAGTGTGTTTGCTTTCGTTATGTCTGCCTGTGGGGGTGGTCGGTCAGTCATATAATATTGTTTTGCTATTGTCCTCTATAGAACCTGTCAACCACAAAAGTAAACTTGTTGGGCCATTTTTGTATGACTGGACCCTCCCCTTTTTTTTACCCTCAGGCGGGTTTCACACAGGTTGTTTTTTTTGTAAAACCAAAAAATGTATTTGTTTTTTGCTAAATCTTGCTGCAACCAAATATTAGACAATAGTCAATAGAGAACTATAAAACACACTTTTAGTGCGTTAATTTATTTTTTTATCCTTTTGCGTTTTTTTTTTCAAAAGTAGCAGAAAACAAATACCACGCAATTCATTTTTCTGAGCAAAAAAATAAATAAAAAAAAGCTGCCAAATAGTTTGGGCTTGTCCACACGTAATGGAAATGCTGCACGTTTTCCGTCCAGGAATTGCGGACAGTAGATACGCAGCAGAATACAGTAGCAGCAAAGTGGGTGAGATTTAACAAATCTCATCCACACGCTGCATAATATTTCAGAGCAGAAATTGACCTGCGGTGCTTATTTCTCGTACCGCTGCATGTAAATTCCTGCGCAGAAACTGGACTGAATTGCTGCGTTTTTCAGAAGAGACGTCGCCATCCCCCAGCATTGAAAAAAAGCCGCAAAATCCGCACCATTTTCTGCAGTAAAAAAACGCAGGAAATGGAGCAGAATTTGCTACTTTCTGCGGAATTGCTGCAGAAATTTTCTGCAGCAATTCCGCTACGTGTGGAGAAGCCCTTTGGATCCCTAATGAGCATTATTTGTTTCCTTTTGCCTTGGAAGGGAATTTATTAGGGTAATAATAGGGGCAGGTTGCGGTCGCTCTTTACGGGGTGGGTTCTGTTTGGGTAGCGCACCATTATTTACATTATTATTGTATTTTTAAAGTATTTATTTAGAGGTTTATATTCACACGCGGCAGATTTGTTGCAGAAATCCATGTACATGCTGCAGAAAAATCACCATTCAGAAGTATGGAACTGATTTTTATTTGCAGAAATTTCTGCAACTAATCTGTCCGGTAAAACCGCGGCTCTGTACAACCCACAGCCCCTGGGCTCTACCACGTTGCCCTGAATAAGAGAGACACATACAGGGGTTTTCTGTCGGGCAGAGGTATTCTCTCCTAGAAGCATCGCTCTGGTCTGCTTCATATATTATTGGTCTTTTCTGCATTTAAGAAACAGTTTTCTAAGCAAATGGTTTTGCACATTGATTTTCTGCATAACTGAACCTTTCCAGGATCCTCTATTAATGTGTGCGGGAATAACCTGATGTGAATTTCTCACTGGTCATTTAGTTATATTATAATTATTCTATTCCTTCTTGCACAGACTTCCTGCTAGGGGCACAGTATGATTAGGCTTGATTCACACGAGCATGTTCGGTCCGTAATGGACGGAACGTATATCGGCCGCAAGTCCCGGACCGAACACACTGCAGGGAGCCGGGCTCCTAGCATCATAGTTATGTACGACGCTAGGAGTCCCTGCCTCTCCGTGGAACTACTGTCCCGTACTGAAAAGATGATTACAGTACAGGACAGTTATCCCGCAGTGAGGCAGGGACTCCTAGCGTCGTACATAACTATGATGCTAGGAGCCCGGCTCCCTGCAGTGTGTTCGGTCTGGGACTTGCGGCCGAAATACGTTTCGTCCTTTACGGACCGAACATGTTCATGTGAATCAAGCCTTAGGTTTATACATAGTTGACCAAGCTGCAGTTTAAAGCACAAGGGACAGATGCAGGAGGAAGCAACGGGCTTGAGACTTTTTCGCGTTTTGTATTTCTCATTGTCTTATATGCTACGCTGAATTCTATATACTCGCTAAGTCTAGTTCTGATCTAATGGAGCATTGCTACATGCAGCGTTATGAGGGAAGAATAACGAAAATACATGGTAAGAACTTGTGAGTTAAGACCAGATTTGCAATTGCACTTTTAGTCCTTAAATGTTTTTGTAATTAAAAAGAACCGGTCATGGGGGACCAATAAAATAATGGCGTGCTATCGGTCATTGGCTTTGCTGCACCTTAAGCCTGGGCACAAGTGCAGTAACGTTAATGAAGGACGCCTTGTGAGAATCTCCAGCTCCTGAGTCCGAGTAATAAGACCTGTAGTAACGTACCTCCGTGTTTGGTGATCAGGAATGAGCCCCATGTTGGATTTTTACTAGAACGTTCGTCCTCCTGCTGTGGTGGGTTCTGAAGCATCATTATACGTGCGGTTTCCTTTGGGTGATGTTGGTTTGTACCTTTCTTTTAAGGTCTGGTCCCTCTTCAGCATGTATTGGTTGTCTGAACCACGTGTCCATTTTTAGTTTGGCTTCTCAGCGTGAAGGACCATGTGGAAGGTGACATTGTGTTGGTAAGTGGTTTTCATGCGCTGGATGCTTTCTCGCGGGACCCCGTGACTGTTCCTTCTAAACACAGAAGTCAAATTGTTATCAGACCCGTTCTAGAGAATGTCGTTGCGAGACACAATAAATTATGAAAAACTGACCAAGGTGTGAGCTAGACTGCTGCGCAGATGCAGTAAAGTGAGAGGGTGGATCGCACGCACAGTGGTTGTTTTTTTTTTTTTTTTTTTTTAGCCAAACACAGATGTAAATAAAAAGGAGAAATATCAGTCTTTCCTTTTTATACTTTGTTTTGGCTTCACTCCTGTGTTTGGTTCAAAAAGTTGCATGTGTGATTCTAGCCTATAGGTCTGAATATCGAGACCCTCCCCCCAATCCACCACCTTTACTGGAAATGGGTAAAGTTCATTAATGGTGTCCCAGCTCTGAGGGATTCTCCAGTGGGCTTCACCAGAAACAAAACAACACACTTTTTACTGCAAATTACTGAGGGTGTTTTCCCCGCAAGGTCTTTACAGGTGAAACGCATTAAAAAAAAAAAAGACAAAAATAAACTCTCCTAAATGTAGTTCAGCCTAGATCGAGGTAGAAGAGTTCATAGTTAAATATTTTATTTATTAAAGCATTCCTGTGGGACACTAGGGCAGCAGTATTTTACATTAAACCAAGGTTCCCATTAGGCCCAGTTCAAAACTTTTTGGAGCTGGTTTTGACGTGGAAACTGCGTCGGAATGGGCACCAAAAAGCGTCCAAAACCACCACCTATTGAGGCAGAGGAGTTTTTTTCCTGAGCGGCTTTTAGCTGCTCGCGGGGGGGGGAAAAAACGTCATGTCCTTTCACCTGGGCGGCAGAAAAAGTGTTTTTTTTTCTCTGCGGTGCACAATGACCGCAGGAGAAAAATGCACCGAAAATGGCAGGCAGGTCAAAATGCCGGAAGGAAATTTGAGCCAGATTATTTTTCTACCTGCAAAAATACTCCGTGTGAACATGGCCTTACTGTTCAGTAGTTGTAAGGGTATGTTCACACGCAATCTCAAAAACGTCTGAAATTACGGAGCTGTTTTCTATTTCGCGGCCGTTTTTAAAAAAACGGCCCATTGGAGCAACGCCATTTTTCCCATTGAAATCAATGGGCAGATGTTTGGAGGCGGTCTGCTCTCGGTTTTTCGGGCGAAAATAGGCAGTGTGAACATACCCTTACTGCGTCAGTGATTGACGTTGATATGGGGGTCATATAGAACTATTCATGTAAGGCTGGATTCACACGAGCATGTTCGGTCCATAAAGGACGGAACGTATTTCGGCCGCAAGTCCCGGACCGAACACACTGCAGGGAGCCGGGCTCCAAACATACTTCTGTACGACGCTAGGAGTCCCTGCCTCGCTGCAGGACAACTGTCCCGTACTGTAATCATGTTTTCAGTACAGGACAGTAGTTCCACGGAGAGGCAGGGACTCCTAGCGTTGTACATAACTAGGATGCTAGGAGCCCGGCTCCCTGCACGGTGTTCAGTCCGGGACTTGCGGCCGAAATACGTTCCGTCCATTACGGACTGAACATGATCGTGTGAATCCAGCCTAAGGAAGACAAAGGATTCTGGTTTTACCAACTAATTTAATGTAAATTCCCGCAAACGCATTCAGCGCAATTCTGCTGTGTTTCTATGGCTGCCTGCTCTGCTACATTCGGTGGGAAGGTTTATAGAGGATGTATTTCTGTGCATGTTCTGAAGGACGTTCCTCACACATCACATACCTGGTCAGTTCTCTTACATTGAACCTCCAGTGCGTGTTCGGTTCCAGGAATATAACTCGATATCCATTCCCGAGAGCCTGATTATAAAATGTGTAGGGACGAGAATTAGACATATACCATTAATATGTGGCTGCAACCACTTTACACGTTACATGTTCTACCTCTGTAGGCTCCCAGGAACCACGTACAGCTGCTCAGACTAACAATCTGGCCTTCATGTGAATGTCAGCCTTATCTCATCATGTAAATAATACGCTGTGGAACTGGCCTAAAAATCCATACCAAAATCCGCAATGAAAATCTGCAGCATGCCTAGACTAGTGAATGGGATTTATTAAAACGCCTTTTACGAACATTGCACTATAGTTTCAAGCGGAATTTTAGTGCGGATTCCGAAACAATAATGCAATGTGTGAATCCAGCCTTTAGGCCTAGTTCACACAGTTTTTTGGTGCTGTTTTTGACTGTGAAATCGTGCCAAAAACCGGCCGAAATCGGCAACTATTGATTCCAATGGGTGGTGGAGCTTTTTTATTCCTGCGAGCGGAGAAATACTTTCGTGGGGGAAAAAAAAAGCCAACATGCTCTCTCTTCCCACTGTTCTGTCTTCTGACCTCCCCATTGAAATCAATGGGGGGTAGAGAAAAGATTTTGTGGCCTTTTTTTTGGAGTGGTGCTCAATGGCCACGGTCGAAAAATTCCTGAAGGAATTTGGAGGCAGATTTTTCTGCCTGCAAAAAAACTCTGTGTGAACGTACCCTTACGCTCCAAAATTCTGTGCTGACTAATTTCTTAACATATCTTTATAGTGTCCGGAGCGCCATTTTCCTAATACATTGTCAAGAGTTTGAATGTTACTTTTTTAATCTGCCCGCTGCGACAACTAGAGGGAGCCCAGGAGCTTACTGCATACAAATTTATTGAGTTCAATGTATGCAAAAAGCTCCCCCTAGTGGTGAATCCAGGAAGTTATTTTTTAACTATCTATGCAGGGGATTGAAGCTCTGATCTAGAAAGAGAAACCATCAATGCAGAATATTTAACTACGGTGGACATTCACTTAAGGTCTGTTATTGTGACCATAATACAGCCATATTTTAGTGTCTGTATTACAACCTCAGCTGAAATCTGTATTATGATGTTCTGCAGCAGCTGGGACACAGTATTGTATAATAAATACTGCAGCTGCTAAAGAACCTCTTTTAAATCTGAGGAACCCTTATGTTTCGGCATATGGACCGTGCCTGCATAGTGACATGCAGTCATTTTCTTATAGTGTTTATCATCCGCCCCCGACTGGTATCCGGAGAGTGGGGGGTTGGCACAGCTAACTTGATGAGTCCATACACTAAATTCATGGGCATTTAGCCCTAAAATGATCGGGTAACCTTGTACAATCACAAACCTTCATTTTATATGGTTTAGCTTTCACTATTTTAAATTGAAGATACATTTTTATATGAGAATCTTAAACTATAACGTTTTTAACAACAGTTTTGCTGGCTTCTCAGGTAAGAGAAGGAGTAGAGGAATGAATTACCTGTGAACTCGTACTTTTACCCCCTGAGACTATTCCGATCACCACTTTCAGATTTCCTTTAGTGTGCCAGTGCATTTATTGTATATCGATAATGCTGATTTCCTACTGATTCCATGGTATAACCATGGTGTTAGGCCCCACGCACACGACTGTATTTTGCATTTGTAATTACGAACCCATACAGTTCTATTGGCTACGCACACTTTTCCTTTTATTTACGGAGAGGTGTCTGTGCTAAAAAAATTATAAAACGTCCTTTTTTTGGCTGTAATTATGGCACGGACATGCCCATGGAAGTCTATGGGAGCTTCCGTAAATACGTACGGCTACACATGTGCATCCCTAAACTGTCCGTATTTACAGAAGCGTTGCTATGCAACATGTTGGTGACATTTGCAGTTTTTTTTTTTTTTTTTACGGATCCGTATATACAAATCAAATATGGATGCAATAAGGACCGTATTTACGTACACCCTGCCGTATATACGGATCAAATATGGATGACTACGGATCCGGACAGTATTTCGGGATAGATGAAAATTCGGTCGTGTATATGGGGCCTAACCTATGTTTATTTTACAGAATATCAAAACTTTATCACTGAGCTAAGGATTCCTGTATTAGATTAGTTTAGCTACCTCTTCCACTTTAACCCCTTACCAACATTTGATGTACATTAGCATCATAGTTGGAAGGGTGGTGGGGGGGTCGTATGGAGCTCACTCTATAACTATACACCACAGGTGTCAGAAATGTATTAGAGCTGAAACCATCTTTAACTGCTGTTGCTATTAAGTCGGGAGAGGGGGGGGGGGGCCTCTTCTGTCACTTCACTCCCAACGCAGTTTCATCAAGTCCCCCAGGGAAACTAATTATTTTTTTTTTTTTTATTAAATAAAATTTTATACAGAAAAAGTTAATTATTAAAAGTTAATTAAATTTTTCCCCTAAAGTAATGTCAAAATTAAACATAATTGGTATTGCCACATCTGTAAATGTGTGAACTATTCTAATATAACGTTATGTAACCCAAACGGTGAATGCAGAAGAGAAGAAAAGCCACCAGAATTGCTTTTTGGTCACCTCCGCTCCCAATAAAAAGTGAACCAAAAGTCATATGTACCGATAAAAACTACAGCTCGCTTAGGAAAACCAAACTTTCACACAGTTCCCGTGACGGACAAATAAAAAAAAAAGCTGAAGGTTCTTCGAATGTGGTGACAAAAACATTTTTCCTTGGAAAAGCAGTAAATCATTTGAAGAACTATATAAATCTGATATCGCTGTAATGTTTTGACCTGCAAAATAAAGTTTAACACGCCGCGTTTACCGCACGGTGAAGATGGTGAAAACAAAACCAATGGTGGAATTGCTGTGTTTTTTTTCTATTCCATTTTTCATCGCATTATATGATACAATAAATGGTGGCGTTAAAAACGACAACTCGTCTGACAAAAAAAAAAGTCCTCATGACTTTGTCGGTGCAAAAACGTTGGCTTTTGGAAGGCGGGGAGGAAAACAATGTTAAAATGTTAGACAAATTGTAGTTTGTATGGTCAGGTATACGGCGTAAACACTTACCATGACTGCATAGGGCTTCATATGCCAGGCCAGAATGTTAGTGTTATCTATGATAATCGGAGTCCTCCCTCTGCTCATTGCTTTGCGAGCTAGAAAGAGGAAAAAAGTTCTAAAAACATCCATACTGCCAGCAGCAAGCGCCATCTCTTCAAAACAAAGCGACTAGAAGTAAACTGAACAAAAAAAAACAAAGACAACTAGATTTGTCCATTATATACCCGAGTGGCCGTCTGTTCACTAGTTGCTGTGACTGTTCAGCTGGTTGCGTCGTGGCTTCCCTTCACAGTTGAAGCCACAAGGCTGAGCCAGATCCGTTATGGACGTTACTGCCGACGGAGCCTCATTTATATAGCGCCATCAGTTTCTCCAACGATTTACATGGCATACTGAGGTAACAATTATAAAAGGTAATGTTGTACAGACAAGTGAAACCCTGTGTACAAGGTACATTTGGTGGTCGCCCTTACAGCTTACAATCTACAAGGAATGGGGAATAAACTCAAGAGGTCAGGGAAAGGAGTAAGCAGCTTTAGCCACGTCAGCAGAGGTGGTTTGGGAATACCGGTTGGGGGACTCTCTAGACCTGGACAGACGCATGTTGGAAGAGGTAATATTTCAGTGAGGGGTTGGATGGAATGAGGGAGCAATTTCCAGAAGAGCGGGAAAGCACGAGAAAAGTCGTGGATACAAGAGAATGAGGAGGTGACTAGACTGGTATTGAGGAGCAGAGGTTACATGTAGGGTGGTATCTGTGAATTAGAGAAGAATTTTACCGTTATGTATATGTGGATGATTTACGGATGACTATAAAGGACTACGGATCCATATTTATGGATGGATGAAATCTACGGTCATGTGCATGGGGCCTTAAAGATATAGCCTCAAATTTGCCAAACATGTCTGGTTAGGGATACTTGGAAGACTAGAAAAATGGGCCGGAGGCAACCTTCTCTGCATTGACCATGGGGCTTGAAGAAAGGCATAACTGTTTAGGAGCACATAATCGGATGTTCTGTCCAGGAGGAATCTCCAGTGCTCAGAAGCACCTAACCCTATACACCTACATTTCGTATGCGCTCCTATACAACCTCTTCCCCCCAAGCACCATGATCAGTGCAAAGAGGCAGAATGGGTTTGGGGTGTATATATTAGAAAATTGCACCCTTCCCGATCCCTGCCTGTAGCCGCTATTTCCCGCTGTGAACATCCATTGAAGTAACAGTGGCTTATATGTACTAAGATGCACAGGTTCTTCCACTTTTTAGATAGTTAAGCAAATAAAGCAGAATCTGTTACAGTAGTACCACACGTGAATATCAAAGACTTAGCAGTCCACACCTGGTGAACGTGGTCACGTGGTGGACTGAACCAACTGTGCCCATGAATTGCTATATCATGAATACTGGTGCATAGGGCCTAAGCTGAAAAACACCAGTAACAGCCAGTCCGGAGAAATGGATCTGCTAGAATGGGGGGGGGGATTGTGATACTATTGTACATACAGTATGCTGGGCTCACCTCTCTTCTGATTCCACTTGTGAGCATCTTGTAGTAGATCAGGATTGTAGATGTAGGTTCCATCTTCCATTAAAAAATAGTCATCGGTGCTAAACACGAGTGCACTGGGAAAATCTCTCTTCAGCTTCCTGGAATTGGAAAACAAAAACTCTGCATAAAACAGAAATACTCTGCATAAAATAGTTCGACAATACATCACGCTGTCTAGCGTCTTATTTCCTCGTTCCGCTATCCTCTACCTCCCAATCTGGAGAATACCACAGACTCAGATTTATACCTCAGTGTATAATAACCTGACACGGTTGCCAACCAAGTCTTCAATTATATGGATGCGTACTCTCGGCCCTGGAAAAATCTCGTTGCAGCATAAGCTTAAAAAATGTACCGAAATACAAGACATTTTCAAAATGTTCAAGTTGTTTTTTACCTGCCTGCTTCTTTTGTTAGAAATCAAGGAAACCCAACAAGGAGGAATTTGCATTGGTAGCTCACAGGATGTATGTGGGATATCAGGTGGGTGTTCATTGCCCACTGGGCTTCCTTTTATTATTAATAAAAAAATATATATATCTTGATTCTAAACAGACACAGGCCTGTGATTATGAAAATAATATATCCAAGACTGACCGATATGTAGAGGGCTAGAGTGCTGAAACTGTATATTTGCATATTTGGTGACCCAGTGACCAAACACAGTTGCCCACAGTCCCCTCAATTAAAATAGCTATGCAAATAAGTGTCCTTAGCAAATAGATAAGGCTAAGAACCCTTTTACACAAGCGTTCATATGAACGCTCGTTTCCGATAATTGCCCTGTGTAAATAGGGCAACGATCACCCGATGAAGGAGCAAACTCTCCTTCATCGGCTGATTGGATCGTTTATGCAGGAAGAAATATTGTCGTTGTCTGCAGCGCATCTCTCTGTGTAAACAGGGAAATCTGCTGCCGGCATGATAAAAATGTATACGGACGAGCGATCGTAGTAAGGAGCGC
Organism: Rhinoderma darwinii; assembly: GCF_050947455.1. Classification (NCBI taxonomy): domain Eukaryota; kingdom Metazoa; phylum Chordata; class Amphibia; order Anura; family Rhinodermatidae; genus Rhinoderma; species Rhinoderma darwinii. Next base: position 64,954,585 of record NC_134688.1, read on the forward strand.
TTGTCCCCATACATTATTGATCATAGCTCCTTTTTAAAAAGAACAAATAATTGCTGATCACAGAGCTGCCTCATTGATTGGCGCTCATTTTTCGAGCCGTGTAATAGGACCTTAAATTCGCACTTACGTTGTATAATCCGTTAATCTGATCCATTTTTAGATAAGAATAACGGATAATTACTTTATTTAAATTATTTGTCAATCTGTTTGTATCAGTTTTACATTGAAACCAGTGATATAAATAACCCATCCGTTTTTTGTTAAAGTAGAAAAAAGTCCACTTTTATCTCGGTAAAAAAACACGCATGATTAATGTAACGGAGCCGAACGGATGCAATTAAAAATCCTATTGGTTTGAATGGTATTTTTAGCGGATCCTTCTTTATCCGTTCTTAGGATCTAAAAATGGATTCGAGTAACGGATTATACAATGCAAGTGTGAACTAAGCCTAAGGCAGGATAGAAGACAGGCCCTCACCTATATAAACTAGAAGTGACAAAGTGGAGCAGGTGGCCATATATTTGTATGTATGGTAGGTGATCTAGAGACCAAAAACAGTTGCCCATAGCCTTGAAAATGGTTGCAATTTCACATCAGCACTTACAGTAGGAAGAGCCGCTCTGGAGCACAAACTGCAGCTCTAACAAATGTCTCTTTCAACAAACACTTGCATTCGCCAGAAAATAACAATTCTGGGGCATCTTTAGGCTCGTTTCACACTACCGTCATCTTCTGTTTAGGTCTCTTCCGTCGGAGGAAGGGTATGTTCACACGTCAGCGTCCGTTACGGCTGAAATTACGGGGCTGTTTTCAGGAGAAACAGCTCTGTAAATTCAGCCGTAATGGCATGTTGAGGCGCTTTTCGCTGCGTCCATTACAGACGTAAATGGAGCTGTTTTTCCATGGAGTCAATGCAAAACGGCTCCATTTACGTCTAAAGAAGTGACAGGTATTTCTTTGACGCGGGCGTCTTTTTTACGCCCCGCCTTTTGACAGCGGGGCGTAAAAAAAATGACCGTCGGAACAGAACATCGTAAGACCCATTCAAATGAATGGGCAGATGTTTGCCGACGCTATTGAGCTGCATTTTCTGACGTAATTCGGGGCTAAAATGCCCAAATTACGTCCGTAAATAGTGTGTGTGAACATACCCGAAGAGATAAACGAGAGTCCAAACGGAAAGAATTGCTACCGTTAGAATTACCATTGATTTCAAGGGTAATTCTTTTGTTTCAGATGCTTTCCGTTTGCCTCCGTTCGCTAGGTTTGTTTTTTTCACAGAAGCAAAAGTGCTGTAGACTGTACTTTTGCTTCCGTCAAAAAAACGGAAACCTAGCGAACGGAGGCAAACAGAAAGCCTCTGAAACAAAAGAATTACCCTTGAAATCAATAGTAATTCTAACGGGAGCGATGCTTTCCGTTTGGACTCTCCACTTACCAATATGGAGTATCTCCGTACAACAAAAGTGATCAATCACAACACCTATAACTAAGATCGATGATCATGGAAAAGCAAATGTCTGATGTTAACTGATCTCTCCTGCTTGTTCTCTAGCAAAAACATCTCTGGAGATCAATTATAAAACAATAGTGGAAAATTAATAATCAGGAGGAAGTAAATATTCCAAAAATATCACCGTGACATGAGGAACACGCTCAAAGTGGCTACAAGCTGCTAGAATATCTGTTAGGCTGGGTTCACACGACCTATTTTCAGACGTAAACGAGGCGTATTATGCCTCGTTTTACGTCTGAAAATAGGGCTACAATACGTCGGCAAACATCTGCCCATTCATTTGAATGGGTTTGCCGACGTACTGTGCAGACACCCTGTAATTTACGCGTCGTCGTTTGACAGCTGTCAAACGACGACGCGTAAATGGACTGCCTCGGCAAAGAAGTGCAGGGCACTTCTTTGCAACGTAATTTGAGCTGTTCTTCATTGAACTCAATGAAGCACAGCTCAAGATTTACGAGCGTCTCAGACGGCTCGCAAAATGCGAGGAGCATTTACGTGTGAAACGAGGCAGCTGTTAACAGTCTGTCTTTTCACACGTAAATGCCTCTCATCGTGTGAACATACCCTCACCTGTAGGACTTTGTATTGAAAGGTCAAAAGACACTGAAATTGGAAATAGATAAAAAAAGAAGAGGATCACACGCACGCACAGTTTCGATACAGTTTTTGGCTCCATTTTTTTTAGCCAAAGCCAGACGTGAATTCAGAAGAAAGAAAAGATACAAAGACAGGACTGATGCATCTCCTTTGTTTTGTATCCACTTCTGCTTGGCTCAAAAAACTTAACAAAAAACTGCATCAAAACTGTGTGTGATCCTGGTCTAAAAAGGTGCATGTACTTAAGGGCGTTAATAAAACACCAAAAAGCAACATCATTTCCACACCACACAAACTGATTATAAATACATATAGTTTTGCTACAATTGTAGTTTTGAATGGAAAGAGTAGATGCCCACGCAGCGTTGCTTCCTCTGTGGTGAACTATCATAGCTGCCAGAGAGGTACGATATTTTTGCTGCGTAATATTGATGCAGCTTTCTGCTCCACCATTAACTCCTGGAGTTCATGTACCTATAAAGCGTCCCTCCACTGATCCACTTTAAAACCTGTGTAAATTCAAGTTTATAATCAAGAATTTAAAAAATTTGTGCGCCATGCTGTTTGGTAACCTCATTCACTTGCAGTCTGCACACTCCATTTCATTTCAATATAGAGCAGGGGAGACTTGTGTAGCCCTTTACTTCATCCCTGCAGATAGAAAGATATAGCTAAAATAACTTACCCAAACAGGGACTGGCAAGCGGTCTCTGTGTGCCTACGGCAAGAACTTGCTAGCTAATACAGTCCTGTGATCACAGCAGCATCAGCGGTAATGTAAAGGCTATGTACACCTTTGCACTGAAGTTTTCGTGTTCATTTACTTCCTAAATTAAATATTAAACAACTTTCTAAATAGTCTTCATTCAAATTTTCCTACCATTTTGCTGCTAGAGAATCTTTAAAACTCCTTTACCTAGCTGGTTGTCCTGCTGTTTCTAACAGATCTGTCTCTCTCTGCTCTCCCCCTCCTCTCAATATTGGAGATATCAGCAGGAAACGGTGGAGAATGTGCAGGTAGTTGAGAGTGTGTAGAGGGGGGGGGGGCATCCAAGTGTTCAGGGAGGGCAGATTACACAGGCTGAACTGTATCAGAGTGTAGATAGGGAGGAGAGCACACACGGAGAGAAAGGAGAGATCACACAGGCTGTGCATGAGTGCAGAGAAAAAAGAGCACCCATGGCAGACTGTACAAGGCGGGTGAATCACAAACTCAGCATCAGTATAGGTCAGCATAAGGGTGAAGAGATCCCTCATTGGCTGAAGGTGAAAGCCGTACAGGGATTTAGCTGAGCTCATACATGAGACCTTGTGAAGGCAAGAGCAGCAGCAACCTGGACACACAGACTTCACGTCCTGCATGAATTACTGGATAGGACAGGTCCACATCAGAAAAGTCTGAAACTATGAGCAGGTTGCAAACTATCAGGGGGTCCGAAAATTAATAAAGATTGCAACCTGAAACTTAAAGAGAGTCTGTCACCAGAATGTCCGTATTAAACTAGTAACAGGGTATTGAAGAAGAGACTAACCTGTTTCTAGCATTTATTTTCATTTTCTGCTTACTGCCTCCTTTGTAGAGAAATCCGTTTTATTAACTTTATGCTAATGGCTATTTAAGTGCAACGAGGGCGTCACGGCTGCTCCTAAATGCTCTTATGTCGCTCCCCAATTCAACCCCCTCCCTCCCTACGTTGATTGACAGGGGCTAGGCAGCATACTTGGTGCGTTCATGCCTTGCCCCGTACTATCTGTAACGCGCACGTGTCCCTGATCTTTTCCCGATGCATGTGCAGTACAATCTTTCTGCTCTCTGTTCTAATCGGCACTACTGCGCAAGCTCCAAGTAAAAAGCAGGGACAGGCATGATAGCGCCGATTGCGCTGCCTGGCCCCTGTCAATCAATGTAAGAAATACCTAAGAGAAAAAAAGATACACAGCGCCACATGGTGCAAGATGAACCTGGTTGATAGGATGAATAAAGTGCAAGGAAAAACAGTTACGCTCACCTATGGGAGTTGTACAATTCAGGTACAACACTGATACAGGCATAGAGTTGTTAAAATCAGCTGCAGCTCTCAAATCCAAAAACTGGTACCATGGCCACGGTACCGCAGCAAGACAGCAAATGTGCAAAAATAGATGGATATGATAGAAAGCGCTACTGATAAAGGAGCAATAGCAGTATTGGTAATGTCTTTAAAGATTTTAATGCATGGCTACGCGTTTCAACACAGAACCAGTGTCTTCATCAGGCCAAAGAAAACATACATAAAACATGTCTTATTTATACATATACTGGGCAGCATCACAACCTTCAAAGTGAACCAAAAAGAACCGCCAAAAAAATCAAATGGCACAACTGTCAGTGACGTCAATGATTCATACTATGTAAATTAAACTTGTATAGTAACACTCACTATTTTGTCTTTTGATTTGTATGGTTATTAAATAACATTGAACACTATGTTATAGTGTTGCGGAGTATCTCCTTATAGTCAGAGGAGAAAGGAAAGAGGAAAACACAGCCATACAAAACCATATTAGGGAGTATTATACAAAGAGGGACAGTAGGGGTACATACATTTTGTAAATATTTTCGTGTCTCTTAAGATTTTATGTGCAACTAATTTGTGTATTAGACATTTTATACACTTATTGTTTTATATATATTTTATTCTCTTTTATCATTGGGCTATGTGTAATATGATTACTGTAACTTTTTAGTTGTCTTCAATGTTCTATTTTCTGATCACTGTCCCCCCTCCCCCCAATTTTTATATGAATACTTACCTAGTCCGGTTATTCCCCTGATGCTTCAATGCTTCAAGCTTTGTCTTTTCCAGTTGTTTTTCTTGCGGCGCACCGAATAGAAGTGCTATTTTTACCTTTCTGTTCAGCTGCGGCTTCCGTAACTGCCTGGTTGCCATACCAACGGGGACGCTTGCGGGCTGTGTGCGACCTCCGGATCCATCTACAACTTCACATCCGCATCGCTCCCATGTAATGATCGAACAGGACACGGAATTATTTACAAATCATATGAACCCCTACTGTCACTCTTTGTATAATACTCCCTAATGTGGTTTTGTATGGCTGTGTTTTCCTCTTTCCTTTCTCCTCTTCTCAGACTATATGGAGATACTTAACAATACAAATCAAAAGGCAAAATAGTGAGTATTACTACTTAAGTTTGATTTACATAGTATGAACCATTACCCGGTCCCAGATGACGTCACTGACAGTTGTGCCATTTGATTTTTTTGGCGGTTCTTTTTGGTTCACTTTGAAGGTTGTGATGCTACCCAGTATATGTATAAATAAGACATGTTTTATGTATGTTTTCTTCAGCCTGATGAAGACACTGGTTTTGTGTTGAAACGCGTAGCCATGCATTAAAATCTTTAAAGACATTACCAATACTGCTATTGCTCCTTTATCAGTAGCGCTTTCGATCATATCCATCTATTTTTTCACATTTGCAATCACTGTAAGACAGGAGGGAGGGAGGGGGTTGAACTGGAGAGCGACATAAGAGCATTTAGAAGCAATGGTAACGTCCTCGTTGCACCCAAATGCTCATTAGCATAAAGTTAATAAAACAGATTTCTCTACAAAGGAGGCAGAAATTGAAAATAGACGTTAGAAACACGTTAGTCTCCTCTACAATACCCTGTTAAGAGTTTAAAACTGACATTCTGGGGACAGACTCCCTTTAATGTAAATTATTAAGAAATCGCACTGTCATGTGCTTTCCTTTTTAAGGACTGTTGGTTTTGCAGTGCAGTTTAATGTGTTCTGTAGGGGACATCACACGCACCCGAGCTCTGCACGTGATTATGACTAAGCTCGGTCCTTCTCCTTTTTGGAACTGATGTTCTCCAAACATGATATGCAACGATGACAACAGTCTTCACACCACCTTCCATTGATCGGAATAGATATCCATGCACCTGCTGTAGAAATAACCCCATTCTCATGTAAGGAACAGATTTTCAGCGACAAACCTGCCACATGTAAATATACCCTTACACTTTAAAAACCGCATGTAAAAACGCCAGTGTTTTTCTTAAATGGTACATTACATAGTATTACATAGTATTACATAGTTAGTACGGCTGAAAAAAGACACATGTCCATCAAGTTCAACCAAGGGAAGGGAAAAGGGAAGGAAAAATTTCTACACATAGGAGCTAATATTTTTTTGTTCTAGGAAATTATCTAACCCTTTTTTAAAGCCATCTACTGTCCCTGCTGTGACCAGCTCCTGCGGTAGGCTATTCCATAAATTCACAGTTCTCACTGTAAAGAAGCCTTGTCGCCTCTGCAGCTTGAACCTTTTTTTCTCCAGACGGAGGGAGTGCCCCCTTGTTTTTTGAGGGGGTTTTACAAGGAACAGGATTTCACCATATTTTTTGTATGTGCCATTAATATATTTATATAAGTTAATCATGTCCCCCCTTAGTCGTCTTTTTTCAAGGCTAAATAGGTTTAATTCTTTCAATCTTTCCTCATAACTTAAATTCTCCATGCCCCTTATTAGCTTCGTTGCTCTTCTTTGTATTTTTTCCAACTCCAGGGCATCCTTTCTATGAACTGGAGCCCAGAACTGGACTGCATATTCTAGATGAGGCCTCACTAATGCTTTGTAAAGTGGCATTATTACATCCCTGTCCCGCGAGTCCATGCCTCTTTTAATACACGACAATATCCTGCTGGCCGTTGAAGCAGCTGATTGACACTGCATGCTGTTATTGAGTTTATGATTTACAAGAACACCCAGATCCTTCTCAACAAGTGAATCCGCCAGTGTAGCGCCCCCTAGGACATATGATGCATGCAGGTTGTTGGTACCAAGATGCATAACTTTACATTTATCTACATTAAACTTCATTTGCCAAGTGGACGCCCAAACACTTAGTTTGTTTAAATCTGCCTGTAATTCATGAACATCTTCCATAGTCTGAACTATATTACATAGCTTGGTGTCATCTGCAAAAATAGAAATAGTGCTATTAATCCCTTCCTCTATATCATTAATAAATAAGTTGAATAATAGTGGTCCCAGCACTGAACCCTGGGGTACACCACTTATAACCGGGGACCATTCAGAGAAGGAATCATTGACCACAACCCTCTGGATACGGTCCTTGAGCCAATTCTCAATCCAATTACAAACTATATTTTCTAAACCTATAGTCCTTAATTTACCCATTAGGCGTCTATGGGGGACAGTGTCAAATGCCTTTGCAAAGTCCAAAAACACTAAATCCACAGCGGCCCCTCTGTCTAGACTTCTGCTCACCTCTTCATAAAAACAGATTAGGTTAGTTTGACAACTTCTGTCCTTAGTAAAACCGTGCTGGCTGTCACTTATAATGCTATTTATTGTCACATAATCCTGTATATAGTCCCTCAATAGCCCCTCAAACATTTTCCCCACGATGGATGTTAAGCTTACTGGTCTATAATTACCCGGGGAAGACCTAGAGCCCTTTTTGAAAATAGGCACCACATTTGCGCTGCGCCAGTCCCTTGGCACTATACCTGTCACTAGAGATTCTCTGAATATTATGAAAAGGGGGACAGAAATAACTGAACTAAGCTCTTTAAGAATTCTAGGGTGTAACCCATCTGGTCCCGGAGCCTTGTGCACATTTATTTTATTTAATTTAGCTTGGACCATCTCTACATTCATCCAATTCAGTATATCAACTGATATATTAACAGCACTGGCACCGGCTATATCAGCTGCTCTTTCTTCTGTTGTATATACAGAGCTAAAGAACCCATTTAGTAACTCTGCCTTCTCTTGATCCCCTGTGATCAACTCCCCATTACCATTATCTAGGGGTCCTACATGTTCAGACCTTGGCTTTTTTGCATTTATATGCTTGAAGAATTTTTTAGGATTTGTTTTACTATCCTTGGCCACCTGCCTTTCATTTTGTATTTTTGCTAATTTTATTACATTTTTACAGATTTTATTAAGCTCTTTATATTTTACAAAGGCTACAGCTGTACCCTCAGATTTGTATTTTTTAAATGCCCTTTTTTTGTCATGTATTGCCCCTTTCACAGAAGGTGTAAGCCATGTGGGGTTTAATTTGAGTCGTTTATACTTATTACCTGTAGGAATAAATTTTGCACTATAATAACTCAAAGTAGATTTGAAAATCTCCCATTTATCATTTGTTCCATTATTTGACATTAGTTCTTCCCAGTCTATATCCTGAATTGCAGCCCTCATCCTGGGGAAATTGGCTTTCTTAAAATTAAATGTTTTTGCCCTCCCAGCCTGCGTTTGTTTTTTACAGTATAGGTAAAATGTAACTATATTATGATCACTGTTACCGAGGTTTTCACGAACATTGACATTCCCAACAAGATCTGCATTATTAGAAATGACCAGATCCAACAGAGCTTCACCTCTAGTCGGGTCTTCCACAAACTGGCCCATAAAATTTTCCTGCAACAGGTTGAGGAAATGTCTCCCCTTTGCAGTTGAAGCCGAACCATGACACCAATTAATATCCCGGAAATTAAAATCTCCCATTATCACTACAGTACCCGCCTGTGCAGCCCGCTCCATCTGTTTATATATCTGACCTTCCATCTCCTCAGTTATATTGGGGGGTCTATAGATTACACCAAAAGTAATTTTTTCAGTGTTTACCTCCCTTTCTAGTTCCACCCACAAGGTTTCAACCTCCTCACAGTCTTCACCCACTATTGTCTCTTTCACACTCGCCTTCATATCACTTCTCACATACAGACATACACCACCACCTTTCCTATTTGTCCTGTCTTTACGAAAAAGTGTAAAACCCTGTAGATTTACAGCCCAGTCATGTGAAGAGTCCAGCCATGTTTCAGCAACACCAACTATATCTATATTTTCTTCCAGTATCAAGGCCTCCAGCTCCCCCATTTTGCTTGCTAGACTTCTGGCATTTGTGAACATACACTTTAACTTGCCTGTCAGTTTTTCACTTTTATTATCAGAAATGTGATTTGACATTAATCGGTCCTTTTTATTTACACTGATGTTTTGTAACGAAAGGATCTCCTTATCTTGTTGTCTAGTCCTCTCCCCACATTCTGTTTCTCCCCCCACCAATATAGTCTGACCCCTCTCTAACCTGGCTACCCCTTTTTTTTCTACATTGACCTCCCTCCTCAGCCCTAGTTTAAATACTCCGCCACCCCAGCTAGAATTCTCTCCCCCAGCACAGCGGACCCCCTTCCATTTAGGTGCAAATCATCTGCAGAATACAGTTTGTACCCCAATGAAAAGTCAGCCCAGTGCTCTAGGAACCCAAATCCTTCTCCTCTACACCAAGACTTCAGCCATGCATTTAACTCCCTAAGCTCCCGCTGTCTTTCCTGTGATGCGCATGGCACAGGCAGTATTCCTGAGAATACAACCTTGGAGGTCCTTCCCTTCAGCTTGTAGCCTAGTTCTTTAAAATTATTCTTAAGGCTCCTCCACCTACCATTTATTCTGTCGTTGGTACCGACATGGACCACGACAGCTGGATCATCACCAGCCCCTCCCAGCAATTTGTCCACCCGTTCCACCACATGCCGAACCCTGGCACCAGGGAGACAGCAAACCATTCGGTTGAGGCGGTCTTGGCGACAAATTATTCTATCCGTCTTCCTGATTATAGAATCCCCTACAACTATCAATTGTCTTGGCTTGCCTGCATTACCATCCCGCCGACTACTAGCTGGGCTGTTCTCCCGGCTGTTAGGGAGATCAGTATCCACTAGGGCTGCCTTTTCTGAGACTGACACCCTCGCATCATCACCCAACCTGGCAATTTTGCTTGGAATGCCAGAAACCGGATCGGCCTTCCTTGTCTTTGACCCCTTTCTACTGCCCCTAACTACATTAACCCAGCTACTTACCTGATCCTGCTCACCCATGTCTTCACCCTCCAGTTCTAACCCACTAACTGCATGCTCTGTGAGCAGCAAGCTCCGCTCAAAATTGTCTATCCTCCTCAGTGTTGCATTCTGCTCCTCCAGATCTCTAATACGAGCTTCCAGGTGAACAACATGCTCACATCTGCCACAGAGGTATTCACCCTGGAACTCCGGCTCTAGTCGTGTATACATATGGCAAACTGTGCACTGAAGAAAACCTCCAATCTTGCTATCCATTATCCAAGTTACACCAAAACAGCGAACAATTGTCAAAGAAAAAGAAGAGTACTTACTGGGGCTTCAACTCCTCTTTTCAACTCCGGTTTTAGAACTCCACTTAGTTCACAAGCCACTTAACCCCTTCCCGCTCCTTGACGTACTATTACGTCATGGCAGCTGTATCGTTCGCGCTCCATGCCGTAATAGTACGTCTCGGGAGTAACGGCCGTTTCGGCCGTCCTCCCGACACATACAGGAGCTGTGACGCTGCTGTCTTGTTCAGCAGCTGTCACAGCTCCTACAGCGGGGACCGATCGCTGTGTCCCCGCTGATTAACCCCTTAAAAGCCGCGTTCTATAGAGATCGCGGCTTTTTAGGGGTTAAGCTGCCATCGCCGGCCTGCTACGCGATAGCGGCCGGCGATGGTGACTATGGCAACCGGACACCAAACAATGGCGTCCGGCTATGCCATAGACGGAAGCCTAGTGGGTCCTGACAACGTCAGGACCCACTATGCTTGCTGTCAGTGAGTAGCTGACAGTTCTAATACACTGCACTACGCATGTAGTGCAGTGTATTAGAATAGCGATCAGGGCCTCCTGCCCTCATGTCCCCTAGTGGGACAAAGTAATAAAGTAAAAAAAAAGTTAAAAAAAAGCTGTGTAAAAATAAGAAAATAAAAGTTTTAAAAGTAATAAAAGTAAAAGTCCCACTTTTTCCCTTATCAGTCCTTTATTATTAATAAAAATATATAAACAAACAAATAAACTATACATAATTGGTATCGCCGCGTCCGTAACGGCCTGAACTACAAAATTATTTTGTTATTTATCCCGCACGGTGAACGCCGTAAAAAAAAATATTAATAAACCGTACCACAATCACAATTGTTTGGTCACTTCACCTCCCAAAAAATGGAATAAAAAGAGATCAAAAAGTCGCATGTACCTAAAAATGGTACTGATGGAAAATACAGTTCGTTACGCAAAAAAAAAAGTCCTCGCACGGCTTTATTGATTGAAAAATAAAAACGTTCTGGCTCTTAGAATAAGGTAACACAAAAAGTGAATGATTGTTTACAAAACGTATTTTATTGTGCAAACGCCATAAGACATAAAAAAAAACTATAAACATCTGGTATCGCCGTGATCGTATCGCCCCGCAGAATAAAGTGAATATGTCATTTATAGCGCACGGTGAACGCTGTAAAAAAAAAAGTATACAAAAACAATAGTAGAATTGCTGTTTATTAGTCACCACGCCACCTAAAAATGGAATAAAAACTGATCAAAAAGCCGCATGCACCCCAAGAAAACTACAATGGATTCCTCAAGGGGTCTAGTTTCCAAATTGGGGTCACTTTTGGGGGGTTTCCAATGTTTTGGCACCACAAGACCTCTTCAAACCGGACATGGTGCCTAATAAAAAAGAGGGCTCAAAATCCGCTAGGTGCTCCTTTGCTTCGGAGGCCGGTGCTTCAGTCCATTACCGCCCGAGGGCCACATGTGGGATATTTCTCTAAACTGCAGAATCTGGGCAATAAGTATTGAGTTGCGTTTCTCTGATAAATCCTTTTGTGTTATAAAAAAAATGGTATAAAAAGAGTAAATTTCACCTCTACTTTGCTCTAAATTTCTGTGAAACACCTAAAGGGTTCATAAACTTTCTAAATGCTGTTGTGAATACTTTGAGGGGTCTAGTTTCTAAAATGGGGTGTTTGATAGGGGTTTCTAATATATGGGCCCCTCAAAGCAACTTCAGAAATGAACTGGAACCTAAAAAAATAAATAAATGAGGCAATACTTCGCTTCTTACATTATACTGATAATGAGCCGTGCCCACCCCGAGATGACCCCAGTTTTGACCGTTTGTATAAACGGAGACCCCTATTAGACCGTTCCAGTGCCCGGTTTTCCCAAGCATACACCCCCGAGAAGTGTTTTTCTATTGATGAGTCCCTGGTACATTTTAAAGGGAGGGTTCAATTCCGCCAGTACCTGCCAGGTAAGAGGGCAAGGTATGGCGTGAAGATGTATAAGCTGTGCGAGAGTGCATCAGGGTATACCTACAGGTTTAGGATATATGAAGGAAAGGCCACCCCCAAACCAGACTGCATCCTGGACTACAATAGGTACATGGGAGGGATGGACTTGTCAAATCAAGTCCTGAAGCCCTACAGCGCCATGCGGTGTGGTATAAGAAGCTGGCCGGGCACATCATACAGATGGCTTTGTACAATGCGTATGTGCTACGTCGATGTGCAGGCCAGAGGGGAACTTTCCTGGAATTTCAAGATCTAATCTTTAGGGACCAGGAAGGGGGGGCACCCAGTACTTCTGGAAGCGAGGCCACATGCATCGTACCAGGGCAACACTTTCCAGGAGAAGGTCCCCAAACCGGTGGAAAGGGAAAGAGTCAAAAGAGGTGCAGAGTCTGCTATAAGAGGGGGATAAGGAAGAACACAATATACCAATGTGACACGTGTCCCGAAAAACCAGGGCTCTGTATAAAAGATTGTTTTAAAATGTATCATACATCCCTTGATTTTTAATTTACCCTGATGCACTCCGCACAGCTTACCCCCCTCATCTTTCCCTTCTGAGCCCTGCCGTATGCCCAGGCAGCTGATAACAGCCACATGTAGGGTATTGTCGTACCCAGGAGAACCCACATTACAATTTAAGGGGTGTATATCTCCGGTGGCGCATGCTGGGCACACTATATTGGACACTGAAATGGCATATACATATATAAAATTGCAAATCTCACACTGCACCATCTGCTGCGCATTATCTTTTACACAGTACCTGTGGGGTCAAAATGCTCACTACACCTCTAGATGAATGTCTTAAGGGGTGTAGTTTTTAAAATGGGGTCACTTCTCGGGGGTTTCAACTGTACTGGTACCTCAGGGGCTTCTGCACACATGACTTAGCACCAGAAAAGCTCCAGTAGGCCAAATGGTGGTCCTTTCCTTCTGAGCCCTCCCATGGGCCCAAAGGGCAGTTTATCACCACAAATGGGGTATTGCCGCACTAAGGACAAATTGGGCAACAAAATGGGGTATGTTGTTCCTTGTGAAAATAAGAAATTTTGATCAAAAATGACATCTTATTGGAAAAAATATCATTTTTTTCATTTCACAGCCCAATTCAAATAGGTGCTGTGAAAAAACTGTGCGGTCAAAATGATAACAAAAACCATAAATGAATTCCTTGAGGGGTGTAGTTTCCAAAATGGGGTCACTTCTGGTGGGTTTACATTGCTTTGATACCTCTGGGGCTCTGCAAATGCAACATGGCACCCGAAAACCAATCCAGCAAAATCTGGACTCCAACAAACACATAGCGCTCCTTTCCGTCTGAAACCTCCCATGGGCCCAAACGGCAGTTTATCACCACAAATGGGGTATTGCCGCACTAAGGACAAATTGGGCAACAAAATGGGGTATGTTGTTCCCTGTGAAAATAAGAAATTTTGATCAAAAATGACATCTTATTGGAAAAAATATAATTTTTTTCATTTCACAGCCCAATTCAAATAGGTGCTGTGAAAAACCTGTGCGGTCAAAATGATAACAAAAACCATAAATGAATTCCTTGAGGGGTGTAGTTTCCAAAATGGGGTCACTTCGGGTGGGTTTCCATTGCTTTGATACCTCTGGGGCTCTGCAAATGCGACATGGCACCCGAAAACCAATCCAGCAAAATCTGGACTCCAACAAACACATAGCGCTCCTTTCCTTCTGAGCCCTCCCATGGGCCCAAACGGCAGTTTATCACCACAAATGGGGTATTGCCGCACTAAGGACAAATTGGGCAACAAAATGGGGTATGTTGTTCCCTGTGAAAATAAGAAAATTTGATCAAAAATGACATTTTATTGGAAAAAATATCATTTTTTTCATTTCACAGCCCAATTCAAATAGGTGCTGTGAAAAAACTGTGCGGTCAAAATGATAACAAAAACCATAAATGAATTCCTTGAGGGGTGTAATTTCCAAAATGGGGTCACTTCTGGTGGGTTTCCATTGTTTTGATACCTCAACGCCTCTTCAAACCTGGCATGCTGCCTAAAATATATTCTAATAAAAAAGAGGCCTCAAAATGCACTAGGTGCTTCTTTGCTTCTAGGGCTTGTGTTTTAGTCCACGAGTGCAGTAGGGCCACATGTGGGACATTTCTAAAAACTGCAGAATCTGGACAATACATATTTAGTAGTGTTTCTCTGGTAAAACCTTCTCTGTTACTAAAAAAAAATTGAATAAAATTGAAATTCAGCAGAAAAAATGAAATTTGCAAATTTCATTTCCACTTTGCTTTAATTCCTGTGAAATGCCTGAAGGGTTAAAAAACTTTCTATATGCTGTTTTGAATACTTTGAGGGGTCTAGTTTTTAAAATGGGGTGTTTTATGGGGGTTTCTAATAAATAGGCCCCTCAAATCCACTTCAGAACTGAACTGGCACCTTCAAAAAAAGGCTTTTGAAATTTTCTTAAGAATATGAGAAATTGCTGTTTATGTTCTAAACCTTGTAACGTCCAAGAAAAATAAAATAATGTTCAAAAAACGATGCCAATCTAAAGTAGACATATGGGAAATGTGAACTAGTAACTATTTTGGGTGGTATAACCGTCTGTTTTTCAAGCAGATGCATTTAAATTCTGAAAAATGCTATTTTTTGTAAATTTTCTCTAAATTTTGCAATTTTTCACAAATAAAGACTGAATATATCGACCAAATTTTACCACGAACATGAAGCCCAAAGTGTCACGAGAAAACAATCTCAGAATCGCTTGGATAGGTTTAAGCATTCCGACGTTATTACCACATAAAGTGAAATATGTCAGATTTGAAAAATGGGCTCTGAGCCTTAAGGCCCAAACTAGGCTGCGTCCTTAAGGGGTTAAACCACCAAGCTCAGAAAGAGCAAGCTCAAAATGAGGTCTGATGACTAATTTATACCACCTGTGTCCAGTTAACCCCTTCCCCCTCGTCAACTGCTCAGCTGGAACGAATCTGCAAGGGAAAAAAAAAAAAAAAAAATTTACAAATTTTTTTTTTTAAATTGTGTGAGTTTTTGCTATCTTCTATTTGCTAGCAATCAAAACAGATTCACAAACACAGAAATACAGCAACACAATACAGAAGTACAGCAACACAATCCGGTTTTAGAACTCCACTTAGTTCACAAGCCACTTAAACCACCAAGCTCAGAAAGAGCTTTTTCCAGCCTTTTTTTCTGAATAGTGTGCTTTACTTGTTTTTTTTTTTTATGTTACAAGTCATGTGTTTCAAAGAATTCTCTATAAATATCATGATGTTTTTGTGAAAAAAAGTCACAAAAAAACGCAACACACATTGAGACGTTTTTTTTTTCTTTAAACAATTTTATTGGTTTTACAGGAATAAAACAGGTAAAACAAGCTAATGTTATCATAGGATACAAGTAGCAGAGTTTGTGATTTCATCACCAGTAGGAGCAATAAATAGGAGCTCGCTTAAAACAATGTAAATGTACAAAATGGGTCAATTTGAGACCCTTGAGTCAGACTTGTGTATAATATACATTGTATAGTATAGGTTTGCAGACACAGGACTCGGCTAGAGTATGACAGAAAGTTAAAAGGGAAAAAGAGGTAAAGAACGAGAGGGGTGAAACGTTGTAGTGGATGTTGGATGAATAAACCCAAGATTTTTTGAGTGCTGCTTCGTTCTCCCTTCTTTGGATGTACATTATACAAGGAGAGGTCACTCCTTGTTTGAAAGCATAGCACCGGCCTTAATAGGCGAGGAATCACAGTGCTGCTCCTATCTTTGAGATATATATATATATATATATATATATATATATATATATATATATATATATATATAAATAAACACACACACATACATACGTACGTACGTACAGTTCGGTCCAGAATTATTATTTTTTTTAAATGTAGATTTACATTTACACACAAAGTGACAGTAACTTACTGACATATAAACATAGTAAACTTAACATGTCAGCCATCACATACATCTGTAATAACATATTAAACAGCAGATAGTGATAATCGGTCAAGTAAAAAACCCTACTTGAGCCGTCCTGTTTTCCAATAGGAAGCCCCCAAGTCTTTATCATATGCTACTATATTCTCTGGGGAGAAGAGCCAGCGAGCTTTTTAGCCAAGCGCGCCAATGACGTTTAAGTGCAACCAATTGTGATGGGTTAGAGGCTAATGAAAACTCGTGATGCATATGGGAGTCAACCTTAGCACATAAATCCGTAATTGTTGGGGTAGTAGAAGATTTCCAATGTGAAGCCACACACTTTCGCGCTGAGGTTAAAATATGCACCGCAGGCCAGCGGTGGTCTGGAGACATCTCTGCTACCCGGATATTCAATAAGGCAATATCTGAGGCTGGAGGAACATCATAACCAGCCACCTAGGAGATAATCTGAAAAGTAGCCCCCCAGAACACTTTGACTATTGGGCAGGGCCACCACATATGCTCCAATGTTCCTACTTGCCCACATTGTCTCCAGCAGAGACTTGAGTATCCTGGAATGACATGAACCAATCGAGAAGGGTAAAGATACCAACGTAAATGTATTTTTTTTTACTTGTTCCAATTGATTCCCACAACGAGAGGAACGCATCAGCCAATCGCAAGCTCTTCTCCACTGAGTCACAGTTGTCAGAATATTCAAATCATGATCCCATTTGTGCCAATATGGCAATTTCTCATCCACATTCCCCAACCTCAGCAATGCTTTATATGCAGTGGACATCCCCCTCATATGGTTTTTATAGCCCAATATAAACCTTTGAATTGGAGACGTTGTGCTTACTACCTGCTGCTGAGGACACTTTTGAAGAGCATGACGAATTTGCAAGTATTGATAGAATGCCACCTTTGGTAAAGTGGCTTCACAGCTTAGGTCCTCAAATGACCTAAAAATAGAATTACAATAGAATTTATCTATAGTATCTATCCCTGACCTGCTCCACAACTGGAAATTCGAGTGGGGTGTATGATATTCTAGACTTTTTAAACAGAGATATTTAAATGGGATCTGTATATACGATTTGTGTTTTAACAAATATCTCCAAACATCCAAAGTGGCCTGCATAGATGCCGAAGGAGAGTACGTAATAGACCGTTGTAAACATTCCGCCTCCAAAAGAAGTCTAGTAGATTGAAACTTAGTAAAGTTTTTTTCTACCTGAATCCATTTATGGTCAGCAGCAGAATTCCACCACTCCCGCAATGTATCAATTAGAGAGGCTCTGTGGTACAAGGCGAGATTAGAAACACCCATGCCTCCTAGTTTAATAGGTAGGTATAGTACCTTATGTGATACCCTGGAATATCCATTAGCCCATATAAACTTTCCAACTAGTGCCTGTAATTTATTAATATGAGTATTAGAAAACTTATAGGGAAGACATCTCATTATATATAACATTTTTGGTAAATACAATATTTTGAAATTATGGATTCTTGCTATCCAAGACATTTCAAGTTTGGCAACTCTCTCCATCTCACTATGAAGATGTTTAACCCCTTAGTGACCACCAATACGCCTTTTTACATTGGTCACTAAGGGGCCTTAGGCTAGGCTGACGCCTTTTCACGTGAGCCTAGTCTAAGTCCTGCACGGGTCTCCCGTGCAGGCTGGAGCCGGGGCTCAGTTGTCTGATGACAGCTGAGCTCCTGCTCCAACGCCCGCGATCGAAGTTTACTTAAATGCCGCCGTCAATAGCGACCGCGGCATTTAACTTTGTTTACAGAGGGAGTGCGCTCCCTCTGTCACCCATCGGCGGCCCGCAAATGCAATCGCGGGTCTCCGATGAGGTGTCATGGCAGCCGGGGGATTGATAAAAGCCCCCAGGTCTGCCCTGGACATATGCCTGTTAGGACACGCCGGAGGCACGTCCTAACAGATTGCCTGTCAGATTTACACTGACAGGCAATAATGCTCTGGTATACGAAGTATACCAAAGCATTATAGCAGCGATCTGAAGATCGCACAGTAAAGTCCCCTAGTGGGACTAGTGAAATAAATAATAAATGTGAAATAAAGATTAATAATAAAAGTTACAGTAAAAAAATAAATAAAACCATTTTTTTTCCATAAAAAGTGGTTTTATTTAGTAAAAGTGTAAAAAATAAATAAAAGTACACATATATGGTATCGCCGCGACCGTAATGACTCCATTAATAAAGTTAATATGTAATTTAAACCGCAAGGTGAACACCGTAAAAAAAAACGCAAAAAACAATGGCGAAATTGAATTTTTTTTCCATTGCCCCCCAAAAAGTCATAATAAAAATAAATCAATAAGTCCCATGCACCCTAAAACAGTACCAATCAAAACTACGTCTCGTCCCGCAGAAAACAAGCCCAAAAAATCACTACATTGATGGAAAAATAAAAAAGTTACGGCTCTTGGAAAGCGACGATGCAAAAACAAATAATTTTAGTTCAAAAGTGTTTTTATTGTGCAAAAGTCGTAAAACATAAAAAACCTCTACATATGTGGTATCGCCGTAATCATACCGACCCATAGAATAAAGGTAACATGTTATTTACGCCGCACAGTGAACGGCGTCAATTTAAAAACGCATAGAACCATGGTGGAATTTCAGTTTTTTTTTATAATACGCCCCAAAAAAAGTTAATAAAAAAAATTCTATGTACCCTAAAATGGTGCTATTAAAAAGTACAACTAATCCCGCAAAAAACAAGTCCTCATACAGCTATGTAGACGAAAAAATAAAAAAGTTATAGCTCTTTGAATGCGACTATAGAAAAACGAATAAAATAGTGTAATGACGGGGGGTAGGGAAACGGACAAGTGAGCCCTAGTCTACCCGCCACTCTGTCCCTGCCTACTTGCAACGACCCGCCCTAGGCGACGGGGTACAACTGGGCGGCGGTCCCTGCGCTCAGTAAGTGCACGACAAACACGACAAACATACAAGGGAATACAAGCAAGGGAAAGGGGCAGTTGCCCACGGCAACACCGTGAGCAACCAGAGTGGTGAACGAGCCGAGTCAAGCCAGGAGTGTACGAGGTACCAAACGAAGAGCAGAAGAGTAGTCAGTAAGCCAGGGTCTGTATGGAGCAGGATCAAAATAGAAGGAGCTGTAGCTGGGCCAGGAAACCACACGAAAAGAATCACAAGCACCGAGGGACAGGAAGGGCAGGCTTAAATAAACCGAGGGCGGGAGCTAGCTGAGTCTGGCCAGGTTGCGATAGGCTCTCCCACTCCTAAGCCTGCCAGCCTGAGTGGTGGAAGCTGGAGTCAGTCTCAGGGATGTAGATTCAGGTGCTGACTGATTAATTATGGGAGTTAACCCCGAAGCTGTGCCTGGCATATCCTTTACAAATAGCTTGGTCATTAGGGCCTAAAATGGGCTGGTCATTAAGGGGTTAATCAAAGTATCCACATTACGATCTATCAAAGACCTGGTAGGAAAGACCAATTCCTCCCCCAAATACAGAAGTTCATCAGTCACCGAGACAAAGGAATATAGTTGTTGTAAGGAGTGCAAGGAATTGTCTGACATAAAAAGAGGTAAAATGAGAGTTTTGGACACATTTAATTTATAGTACGATACTTTAGTAAAGGTGCCCAACACCCCCATTATGGCTGGGATAGATGATTCTGGTTTAGTACATGTGATAATAACATCATCTGCATAAACACACAAATGGTCTTATCCCCCTCCCCACACCAGAATGCCCGAGGTCCAGAATTATTTGGACAGTGACACAATCTTCATGATTTGGGCTCTGCATGCCACCACATTGGATTTGAGATGAAACAACTGAGATGCAATTGAAGTGGAGACTTTCAGGTTTAATTCAAGGGGTTGAACAAAAATATCCTGTGAAACGTTTAGGAATTGCCACCATTTTTCTACACAGCCGCCTCATTTCAGGGGCTTAACCCCTTAATGACCGGGCCTGTTTGGGCCTTAATGCCCAAGCCAGATTTGTTAAATCTGGTATGTGTGACTTTATCAGAGAATAACTCAGCGAAAGTTTTGAATATCCAAGTAATTTCGTCACATGTTGTACTTTATTTTAGTGGTAAAAGTAGACTGATACGATTTACGGAAATTAATAAAAAAATAGAAAAAATGAAGAAATTTTGTAAAAATTATCATTTTTC
The DNA here is from genome assembly GCF_050947455.1 of Rhinoderma darwinii. Classification (NCBI taxonomy): domain Eukaryota; kingdom Metazoa; phylum Chordata; class Amphibia; order Anura; family Rhinodermatidae; genus Rhinoderma; species Rhinoderma darwinii. The sequence continues at coordinate 64,975,028 of NC_134688.1, forward strand.
CCTATTTTTAACGGCAATATATCACATATGTACATACATACAGTACAATTTTTTTTATTAAATATATATTTCCATCTCTTTACTCTATTTTGGTAGCACTTTTGGAAAAAAAAAAATTTTTTGTGCAATTTAGAAGACTTACAAGTTTAGTAATAATTTTATACATTTTGAAGTACATTTGGTTTTCCTGCACCAAGCCAGGTTTTCAGAGGCTCATAGGTGTCAGAATGGTGGAAACCCCCACAAGTGACCCCATTTTGCAAACTACACCCCTTAAGGTATTTATTAAGGGGTGTTGTAAGTATTTTGACCCCACAGTTTTTTTGTAAGAATTCATGCAAAGCAGGCATAAAAAAATATAATCTCACTTTTTTCATAAAAGTATCAATTTGAAGACCGATTTCTGTGTAAAGCGACCATAAGAATGAAGAAACACACCCCAAAATCTATCACCCTGTTTCTCCTGTTTTCAAAAATGCCCCCATTGTGACTCTAATGCATTGCCTGGACACACAGCAGGGCTTGAAAGGAAGGGAGCACCCGGAGGATTTCAGGACTCATATTTTGCTTGAAAATGTTTTAGGCCCCACTGTATATTTGGAGAGGTTTTGAACTACCAGAACGATAGAAACTCCCCATAAATTACCCCATTTAGAAAACTAGACCCCTTAAGGTATTTATCTAGGGGTGTAGTGAGTATTTTGACACCACAGTTTTTTGCTAAATTTAATGCATAGCAGGTGAAAAAAAATAAAAAATCACTTTTTTCATAAAAGTATCACTTTGAAGACCGATTTCTGTGTAAAGCGATCATGAAAATGAAGAAACACACCCCAAAATCAATCACCCGGTTTCTCCTGTTTTCAAAAATACTCTCATTGTTGCCCCAATCTGCTTATTAGATGTGTGGCTGGGCCAAAAATAGAGGGAGCACCCTTTGGCTTTCAGGGCACAATTGAATAAATTCTAGGCCCCATATCATGCATTTAGAGGCATTGAGCTGCCTGAACAAAAAAAAAAACCACGCAGAAATGACCCCATTTTAAAAACTAAACCCCTAAAGGTATTCATCTAGTGGTGTAGTGGGCATGCGGACCAAAAATTTTTTAAAGGAGGAAATAATGGGTATCATTTCAGACACTATGGGTATATAATGTTTTCTTCAAATTCTTATTACGTTTCCAGATAAAATAGAGGAGACGTGGTAGAAGGTTATTTTGTTAGAAATATGCCACATTAATAAATTTGTGCGGCACAGAATAGAAGTGAAGCCGTGTATTCATAACGGATACATGTCGCTATAGACGTATTTGCCTGTACTTATGACTATGTCTTGCTGAAGAAGCAGTTGGTGCCATTATGATGTCATTGTGGACAGAATTCTGTCCTAATATAAAATCAGTCAGAGAGGAAAAAATAAACTGTACTGGAGTGACGGGCAATATCTTCAAACAAATGGAGGAAAATGTATCCAACTATGTTGCAAACTCGAGTCTGTTCACTAGATAGAAGAACACCTGCAGGGCTGCCAAGGCAAGGTTTTTTTTTTTCAGTGACTGGTTGTACAACGTCTCTTTAGCTCCATCAATCCTTATGAGGGACGAATGTGCCAAGTGACGCGGTACACCATAACAGGCCCCTGCCCGGCAAGGTAGGAACCGCTATGTGCACAAAACAACCAATCACCTACAGAATATATAGAGGGGCAGTGTCCAAAACCATCTATAGAAACAGTAAAGGATCACTAATCCCCAAAATGATGTCAGTATTTCCAGAAGAACCGTAACAAAGCCCATGGTGTATTGATAAGGAACAGCTCGATTATTAGAGATCCTCCAAAAAAAAAATATCATGCCTGTATCACGGTACAGAATTAGGAATGTAACAGCTGTATGTGGCAGGACCTAGTCATAAGAAAAAGGAAATACATCCCCAATTTATTCTTGTAACCATTGCTAAAATGCACGACTTCCACAAATTCAGGGGCCGCAGGTGTTGGATTTATCTACTAATAAATGCAATGCCCACATTTATTTTTTATTTCAAGAACACTTGTGGGGTCCATGTTCTGAATAGACAGATGTGGGCTCCTGCACAATAAACAGTATTCATTTGTGAGTGATCAAGTCCTGGATTTAATTGTCCAAGAAATGTATAAAAAAAAAAAAAAAAAAAAAAGGGGAAAATTAGTTTTACAGTCTGAAATAAATACTTTACTTCCTCCCCATGAGAATCCCTCCCTCCCTTGGAAAGCTCAGAAACGAAAAATAAAAGATGAATAAATGAAATTGACTCCCTAAAAAGAATCCCCCCCACCCCACCCTTTTTGGTGTTCCCTAAATTATAGATAAAATTAATAATTAGAAACGGTGTGGTAGGTCTCAAAACAGGGGTAGTTGCACAGGCCTGGATTTGAAGGGCACATGGGGCAGTAAAACCGGGTATCCCTCCTCCTTCCGTGTTTACTGCACACCCGGCATCTCCTTTGGGGGTATTCCTTACTCTCAGTGGCAGGGACGGGGTGAAGGAAGTGGCGCTCAGTGAGCCTTTTGACATTCTCTGACTCAAAGGAGTCTCCAGGTGCGGGGGAGTCAAACAGGAGGTGCTCTATAATTTTCTCCTGATACTGGAGGAAACTGAGCATTCCCTGGGTCTTATAGAGCACATAACTGTTGTAAGTGGCCATCTGGATAAGGTAGATCGCTACCTTTTTATACCAGGCCCCAGTTTTGCGCTTGACCAGGTACGGTTGTAGGACCTGGTCAGATAGATCGACTCCCCCCATGAACTTGTTATAGTCCACCACGCAGACCGGTTTCCTCTTATCAGAGGTAGCGCCCCTCTCTCTTACTGCCACTGTGGTGTCCTCGTGCACGGTGGAGAGCATGTACACATCCTTTTTGTCACTCCATTTTATTGCGAGCAACTGGTCACTGGTGAATGAGAGTGACGCACCCCTTACTAGTCGCCTGGACACCAGCTGTTGAGGGAAGCCGACTCTATTTTTTCGTACCGTCCCACAGGCCCCTGTATTCGCAGCATGGAGGGACTTATACAGGGGGACACTGGTGTAGTAATTGTCGGTGTACACATGGTACCCTTTCTGTAGGAATGGCACCATGAGTTCCCAGACAATTTTCCCACTAATGCCAATATCCTCTGGGCATCCTGGGGGATTAAGGTGGCGGTCCCTGCCCTCATATATAAAAAAGGCACAGGTGTAGCCCGTTGTGCTCTCGCACACCTTATAGAGTTTCACTCCGTATCGGGTTCTTTTGGAGGGGATATATTGGCGAAACGATAGACGGCCCTTGAAGGCCATAAGGGACTCGTCTACCGCTATTTTTTGGCCTGGGGTGTACAAATTCAGAAAAGACTCAGATAGGAGGGAGATGAGGGGTCTCAACTTGTTGAGGCGATCATGGCCTGGGTCACTTCTTGGGGGGATTTGGGAGTTGTCCGAGAAGTGCATGAAGCGCATTAGCGTCTCATAGCGCGTTCGGGTCATGACAGCAGCAAATACAGGGGTGCTATGGATAGCGCTAGTAGCCCAGTAGGAGCGGATAGACGGTTTTTTTACTATCCCCATATTTAGGGTAATTCCCAAAAATGTTTTCATTTCACAGACGGTTGTGGGGATCCATCCTCTGGAATAGTAAGAACTGGGATTTTGGGTGACAAATTGCCTGGCGTATAAATTCGTCTGCTGGACGATTAGTTCCAGGACCTGATCGCCTATAAACAAATTAAAAAAATTATAGGGGGTAAAATTTGTGACATCAGAGTTGATGCCTGGAGTCGCTGTAAATGGCGGAATTTGGGGGGAGAAAGAAACTGCAGGATCCCACATGGCGGGAGGGACTGCAGTACTAGGCCCGGCTCCTGACGCCTCACCGGTGACCGCTGCGTCCACCACCATAGGGCTGGGGGGTCCAGTGGCAGAAGCAGAACTTGTGTCGCTTTCTGAGCCAAGTTCTGCTTCTGACGCAGTGTCTGTATCACTGCCGGAACCGCTAGAGCACAGCATGGCGTATGCCTGCTCTGCAGAGAACATTCTGCGGCTTCTGCGGTTCATTATTTTATAACACTAAACTAACAAGTAAATTTTTTTTTTTTTTGTATTTTAAATTTTTTGGGGATTTTTTTATTTTTTTTATATAATATAGACACAACACTAACGTAAAAAAATAAAAAAATACGGTAAACCGCAGTTAATTACAGCAACTAAAACTAATTCAGCGGGAAAAAAAAAGAATTACGGAGATAACAAGTAATTACGGGTAATCTGGCGTGATTACGGGTAATCTGGCGTGATTACGGGTAATCTGGGGTGATTACGGACAATATCGGAACACTGGCGAGTACGTATGTGGTGTATTTCACAGTATAATACAGCACAAGATTTCTATAGTATTTCTCTCTCTCCTCTCACAGATCAACTACAGTGAGAGGAGGGAGGGAAAGAGAACAAATCTTGTGCTGTATTGTGTAAATATGGGACTATGGTCACTGTGATAGGTATATCACAGTGACCATATGATCAGGGACCAATTATCACTGTCCCTGATCAGTTTCTATGTACAGGCAGAATAGCTGCCTTATGTCACTGCGCATGCGTGCGCCATTCTCTTTTTTTTTCCCGGCAGTTAGGGACGGGGGGGCACGGGGGGACACGATCGGAGGCAGCAGGGGGCCTAAGAAGCAGTTTTTTTTATCTCCTCTCACCAAACATACATGGTGAGAGGAGATAAAATCATAATTTGCTGAGGCTCATTTATTGTAACGGCGGTCGCCGGTATTCGTTGAATACCGGCGATCGCCGGTATGGGGACCGCAAACAGCGGTCCCCAGTCACTGCTCCCAGCCCTCAGCTACCTCCGGCAGCTGAGAGCAGGGAGCTAAACCTCCCCCTGGCGGCGCTATTTTATTCCGATGCCGCGACGTAAAAAGTCTATGGCATCGGAATAAAGCCCGTTAGTGACCGACGTAGAAACACGATGGGTCGGTCACTAACGGGTTAAAAGTAATTGGACAAATTAACATTACCATAAATAAATGTTTTTTTTTAATACTTTGTAGAGAATCCTTTGCAGGCAATGACTGGCTGAAGTCTGGAACCCGTGGACATCACCAAACACTGGGTTTCCTCCTTTGTGATGCTTTGCCAGGCCTTTACTGCAGCGGTCTTCAGTTGTTGCTTGTTTGTGGGTCTTTCTGCCTTAAAGAGGCTCTGTCACCAGATTTTGCAACCCCTATCTGCTATTGCAGCAGATCGGTGCTGCAATGTAGATTACAGTAACGTTTTTATTTTTAAAAAACGAGCATTTTTGGCCAAGTTATGACCATTTTTGTATTTATGCAAATGAGGCTTGCAAAAGTCCAAGTGGGCGTGTTTAAAGTAAAAGTCCAACTGGGCGTGTATTATGTGCGTACATCGGGGCGTTTTTACTACTTTTACTAGCTGGGCGTTCTGACGAGAAGTATCATCCACTTCTCTTCAGAACGCCCAGCCTCTGGCAGTGCAGACACACAGCGTGTTCTCGAGAGATCACGCTGTGACGTCACTCACTTCCTGCCCCAGGTCCTGCATCGTGTCGGCCACATCGGCACCAGAGGCTACAGTTGATTCTGCAGCAGCATCAGCGTTTGCAGGTAAGTAGCTACATCGACTTACCTGCAAACGCCGATGCTGCTGCAGAATCAACTGTAGCCTCTGGTGCCGATGTGTCCTCGCTCGTCCGACACGATGCAGGACCTGTGAGTGACGACACAGCGTGATCTCTCGAGAACACGCTGTCTGCACTGCCAGAAGCTGGGCGTTCTGAAGAGAAGTGGATGATACTTCTCATCAGAACGCCCAGCTAGTAAAAGTAGTAAAAACACACATGTACACACATAATACACGCCCAGTTGGACTTTTACTTTAAACACGCCCACTTGGACTTTTGCAAGCCTCATTTGCATAAATACAAAAATGGTCATAACTTGGCCAAAAATGCTCGTTTTTTAAAAATAAAAACGTTACTGTAATCTACATTGCAGCGCCTATCTGCTGCAATAGTAGATAGGGGTTTGAAAATCTGGTGACAGAGCCTCTTTAAGTTTTGTCTTAAGCAAGTGAAATGCAGCTCGATCGGGTTGAGATCTGGGGATTGACTTGGCCATTGCAGAATATTCCACTACTTTGCCTTATAAACTCCTGGGTTGCTTTTGCAGTATGTTTTGGGTCATTGTCCATCTGTACTGTGAAGCGACGTCCAATCAACCTTGCTGCATTTGGTTGAATCTGAGCAGAAAGTAAATCCCTGAACACTTCAGAATTCATCCGGCTGCTTCGGTCTTCCGTCACATCATCAATAAACATTAGTGACCCAGTGCCTTTGGCAGCCATGCATGCCCATGCCATCACACTGCCTCCACCATGTTTTACAGAGGATGTGGTGTGCTTTGGATCATGATCCGTTCCAAGCCTTCTCCATATGTTCTTCCCCCCATCATTCTGGTAAAGGTTGATCTCAGTTTCATGCTGGTCCAGAACTGGGCGGCTTCTTTACATGTTTGCCAAAGTCTAATCTGGCCGTTCTATTTTTGAGGCCGATTAATGGTTTGCACCTTGTGGTGAACCCTCTGTATTTGCTCTCATGAAGTCTTCTCTTTATGTTAGACTTAGATACTGATACACCTACTTCCAGGAGAGTGTTCTTCACTTGGGTAGATGTTGTGAAGGGGTTTTCATTCACCATGGAAAGGATTCTGCGATCATCCACGACTGTTGTCTTCCGTGGCACCCAGGCCTTTTGGGTTTCACGAGATCACCAGTGCGCTCTTTTTTTTTTTCAAGAATGTACCAAACTGTTGATTTGGCCACTCCTAACATTTGTGCTATCTCTTTGATGGATTTCTTCATTTTTTCCAGCCTAACGATGGTCTGTTTCACTTGCATTGAGAGCTCCTTTGTGGGTTCACAGCAACAGCTTCCAAATGCAAATGCCACATCTGGAATCAACTCCAGACCTTTTACCTGCTTAATTGATGATGGATTAATGAGGGAATAGTCCATGCAGCCCATTAAATAGCTTTTGAGATAATTGTCCAATTACCTTTGGTCCCTTGAAAAAGACGAGGCTACACATTAAAGAGCTGTAATTTCTAAACCCTTCCTCAAATTAGGATGTGAATACCCTCAAATTAAAGCTAAGAGTCTGCACTTTAAGACCATATTGATTATATAACTGTATATTCAATACGTTTTGGTAAACAGCTAAAATGCCAAAACCTGTGTCACTGTCCAAATAATTCTGTACCTAGCTGTATATATACACAGTGCATTCAGAAAGTCTTCAGACCCTTTCAATTTTTTCACATTTTGTTATGATGAGGGCTTGTGCTAAAATAAAAAAATCTATTTTTTTCCCCATCATTTTGCACTCAATACCCCATAATGACAAAGTGAACACAGAATTTTAGAAATTTTTGCAAATTTATTAAAAATAAAAAGCTCAAATGTCGCATGACACTTGACATTTAGCTCTGGGGCCCCCCATTTCTCTTTGAAAGGTTTATACACCTTTATTGGAGTCCACCTGTGGTAAATTAATTTGATCGGACATGATTTGGAAAGACACACCCCTGTTGTACAACAGACCTAATGAAAGGAACAGTACGGTCCAGAAACGCGTCGTCCACTGAATAGAGAACAAATTCCTTCTAATGAAAAAAACATCTGTGATCATCATTATTTCTGCCTGGCGCCGATACCATAAATACTGCAATTTTCTTTCTACCCTTTGTACCCAAGAACACAATGGCCTCCAGAATTCTTAAATTGAAGAAGTTTGGAACAACCATGGCTCTTCCTAGAGCTGGCCACGCCACCGAACCAAGTAATCGGGGGGAGAAGGGCCTTGGTAAGAGAGGTGACCAAGAACCCAATGGTCACTCTGGCTGAGCTCCAAAGATCATGTGCGCAGATAGGAGAAACTTCCAGAAGGTCAACCATCACTGCAGCACTCCACCAATCTGGGCTTTATGGCAGAGTGGCCAGAAAGAAGCTTCTCCTCAGTAAAAGACACATGAAAGCCGCCTGGAGTTTGCAAAAAAAGCACCTAAAGGAATCTCAGACTGTGAGAAACAAGATTCTGTTGTCTGATGAAACCAAGATAGTTGTTTTTTTTTGGCCTCAATTCTAAGCGTCATGTCTGGAGGAAACCAGGCACTGCTCATCACCTGCCCATTACCATCCCTACAGTGAAGCATGGTGGTGGCAGAATCATGCTGTGGGTGGTGTTTTTCAGCAGCTGGGACAGGGAGACTGGTCATGGTTGTGGGAAAGATGAATGGAGCAAAGTACAGGGATATTCTTAATGAAAACCTGATCCAGAGTGCTCTGGACCTCAGAATAGACAGAAGGTTCACCTTCCAACACGACAATGACTCTAAGCAAACAGCCAAGATAACACAGGAGTGGCAGGGGGACAACTCTGTGAATGTCCTTGAGTGGCCCAGCCAGAGCCCTGACTTGAACCAATCGAACATCTCTGGAGAGACCTTAAAATGGCCGTCCACCGACGCTCCCCATCAAACCTGACAGAACAGAAAGGCAGAAAATCCCCAAATCCAGGTGTGCAAACCTTGTGGCATCAAACCCCAGAAGACTGGAGGCCGTTATCACTGCCAAAGGTGCTTCAACTAAGTTCTGAGTAAAGGGTCTGAATACTTATGTCAATGATATATTTTCGTTTTTCTTTTTCAGAAAGTCAGCAAAGATTATTAAAAAAAATTTCACCTCTTTTGCTATATTACAAACATTCTGTTTTCACTTTCTCAATATGAGGTACAGAGTGCAGGATAATGGGGGAAAACTTGATTTATTTTTTATTTCAGCACAAGGCCTCAACATAACAAAATGTGAAAACATGTAAAGGGTCTGAAGACTTTCTGAATGCACTCTATATATACACACACATATACACTTTAGCTAAATATTCTTTTTCGGGGCACAGATGGGGCTTTAATATGGTACCAAAAGAAAACCAGTATCTTTTCATTTTTTTAAGGATAAATATAGCAAAAATTGCAAATTTCCTTCTTTCTTTCCTTATAAGTTAATATAATTACTTTAATCCAAAATCTTTATAGCTCAATATAATCCCCTCACTCTCACATGTATAGCGATACCAGATATGTGTACTTATTTTAGGCGGTTAGGAGCACAAAAAATAGTGACTTAATTATTTTTGTGGATTTGGGGTAACATATTTTGCATGATATGGAACCTTTATTACAAGAATGCAAGATGCCCATGTAATGTGCGTCCATGTCATATAGGATGCTCCTGATGATAGAGACTGCTTCGGAAGATCGATTTTAACCCCTTCCCGATATCCGCCGGGTGGGGGAATATGGAGCGGGCTCACGGGTAGAGCGAGTGTGTCAGCTGTGTGTTACAGCCGACACTTCCGGGTAACGAGCGGGATCCCGTTCAAGCGCGATCCCGCCGGTTTAACCCATTAAATGCAGCGTTCAATAGCGATCGCGGCATTTAAATGACTAAAAATAGGGGGGCAACCCCCTGTAACGTCCCAACGGCCCCCCGCGGCGAGATCGGGGGAGCAGTTGGTTGGCACGGCAGTCTGGGGCCTGACGAAGTCCCCCAGGTCCGCCATCTCTGTACTCCTATGAAGCTCCAAGGAGGAAGGGCTTCATAGGAGACTGTCAGAATCGCGATATACTGAAATACATTAGTATTGCAGTATATCGTGCAAGTGATCCAATGATCGCTGGTTAAAATCCCCTAGGGGGACAAGCAAAAAAAGTAAAAAACAGTCAAATAAAGTTTTTTTAACAAATAAAAAATAAATAAATGAAAAGCTAAAAAAAAAAACCTTTTCCCATTTTCCGTCAAGCACAATGTAAAAAATAAATAAAAACCTAACATAACTGGTATCGACGCGTACGTAAAAGTGTGATCTATTACAATATATCATTATTTAGTCCACGCGGTGAACGCCAAAAAAAAGAAAAACATCAGAATTGCTGTTTTTTGGTCCATTCTTCTTCCACAAAAAATTAAATAAAAAGTGATCAAAAAGTCTCAAGTACCCCAAAATGGTACCAATATAAACCACAGCTCGCCCCGCAAAGAATAAGCCCTCACACCGCTAAATCGACAGAAAAATAAAAACGTTATGGCTCTCAGAATGTGGCGACAAAACGAAAATTTTATTTTTAACGATCAGTTTTTTCCTTGTAAAAGAAGTAAAACATAAAGAAAACAATATAAATTTGGTACCGCTGTAATCGTATTGACCCGCAGAATAAAGTTAACATGCCGTTTTTACCGTACGGTGAACGCCGTAAAAACAAAACCACCCAAAATGTTGAGGAATCGCTGTTTTTTTCCTTTTCCACCCCACATATATATTTTTTTTCTCGTTTCCCACTACATTATATGGGGATAAAAGCAAAAAGCATGGTGCCACATAGTGCAAATAAACAGATGGATAAAAGTATATCGGACATATACAATAGTCCTCTCACCTGGGAGCGATCAAAACCAGGATTAAAGGAGTAATTTCCAATGTGTGCTGCTGCCAAGACCTAAGGGCGGTGAGCCATCCGGTCACTGCAAGGATAGTGGAGTAGGAGGGAATGAAAAACAGATCTTGTTTCGGCGCTCCTACACTTTAAGGCAAATAAGACCGTGGAATAGATAGTCACGTAACAAAGGAATGATTTATTAATAAAAGTGGCTACGCGTTTCAATGCAGTATTAGCATCTTCCTCAGGCCATAAAAACAGACATTATACACCCTCTTTAAATACTTAGATGTAATGAAAGATACCGCCAAAAAAACGGAGGTCAAAGGGTAATCATGACGTCATTAACGGGAAAAAGATATATATATATATATATATACATACACAGGGGGTGGAGTAACGACATTAACAAAGTTTAAAAATAAAAGACACAATACATTCAGAAAATATATACATTAAATCGATGGATAAAACAGTAAAACTGTGCACTGGAAGTAATCAATCTTACAATCTTAAAATAATCGAATAAAAAATCGTAATTACCTGGTTCAAAGCTAGTTGTTCACATCAGTATCTTTTTGTCTGTCAGATGCAGCGTCGCCGGTAGCTAGGCAACACAGGCGGCGCCAATAGGCGTCCCTGGACTCCCAGCAACTGTACACGGCTGCAAAAAAGGAAGACTAGTAGAACGAAATCATGAAGAGGAATGCAAAAAGTGAGTAATTAAACACTCTATTAATTTAATTGTATTTGTATGAGTTGCCCTGTTACTACAAACTACATATAATCAACCTATTGATTAAGTATACAAACATAATTGTTTTTACGGAATTATAGGGTATACTCTTAATGTGCAACCAAAGAGAAAAGGGATATGTTGATTTTTCAGTTAGATTTAATGGGTCTTCATGTTATAATTGAGGATGTTTTACTAAAAATAATTTTAGATAAAAATTAAAGGATTCTTTTGTTACAGCTGAAGTATATGTCACTTTCCTATGTGATATGTTGGAGCAACAAAGGCAGCGTGACTGTCCACATTTAAAAGAACCGAGTACACTTGGTGCATAACAATCAATTTAATAGTATTAATATCACCCCTATAGAATACATTCCTTCTGGTGTTCAATTGTTATAATTGAGGATGTTTTACTAAAAATCATTTTAGATGAAAATTAAAGTTTGGCGTAAGGTTGTAATTTAACAGAAAGGGACAAAACACATGTATTAATCAAGGGATGATTCAGAAATATCATTCAGACCATAAGCTGCAAGGTTTGAAGTCTGAATATCCAATAGTTCTCCCGTTGTTTCAATTTGCAAAATACAAATACAATTAAATTAATTTGCAAAACCTATCTTGAACACCAGAAGGAATGTATTCTATAGGGGTGATATTAATACTATTACATTTTTTGTTATGCACGAAGCAAAGTGTCGGGAGACACTGTGTTAAAGAGGCTCTGTCACCAGATTTTGCAGCGCCTATCTGCTATTGCAGCAGATAGGCGCTGCAATGTAGATTACAGTAACGTTTTTATTTTTAAAAAACGAGCATTTTTGGCCAAGTTATGACCATTTTCGTATTTATGCAAATGAGGCTTGCAAAAGTACAACTGGGCGTGTTGAAAAGTAAAAGTACAACTGGGCGTGTATTATGTGCGTACATCGGGGCGTGTTTACTACTTTTACTAGCTGGGCGTTGTGTATAGAAATGTCATCCACTTCTCTTCACAACGCCCAGCTTCTGGCAGTGCAGACACAGCCGTGTTCTCCAGAGATCACGCTGTGACGTCACTCACAGGTCCTGCATCGTGTCGGCACCAGAGGCTACAGATGATTCTGCAGCAGCATCGGCGTTTGCAGGTAAGTCGATGTAGCTACTTACCTGCAAATGCTGATGCTGCTGCAGAATCAACTGTAGTCTCTGGTGCCGACACGATGCAGGACCTGTGAGTGACGTCACAGATCTGCACTGCCAGAAGCTGGGCGTTCTGAAGAGAAGTGGATGATACTTCTCATCAGAACGGCCAGCTACTAAAAGTAGTAAACACGCCCCGATGTACGCAGATAATACACGCCCAGTTGTACTTTTACTTTTCAACACGCCCAGTTGTACTTTTGCAAGCCTCATTTGCATAAATACGAAAATGGTCATAACTTGGCCAAAAATGCTCGTTTTTTAAAAATAAAAACGTTACTGTAATCTACATTGCAGCGCCTATCTGCTGCAATAGCAGATAGGGGCTGCAAAATCTGGTGACAGAGCCTCTTTAAGGAAGCCTATTTTTACTTTGAACCTATGTTTGTTCATCCTGTTACCCAAACTTTGGGTTGTTCGGCCAACATATTGTAGTTGGCAAGGACATTCTAAAAGATAAATGATGTAGGAGCTACCACAATTCAAAAAAGTTTTAATTGGGAAGGATTCTTTTGTTACAGCTGAAGTACAGTGAAGGAAATAAGTATTTGATCCCTTGCTGATTTTGTAAGTTTGCCCACTGTCAAAGTCATTAACAGTCTAGAATTTTTAGGCTAGGTTAATTTTAAAAGTGAGAGATAGATTATATATATAAAAAAAACAAAAAACAGAAAATCACATAGTCAAAATTATATATATTTATTTGCATTGTGCACAGAGAAATAAGTATTTGATCCCCTACCAACCATTAAGAGTTCAGCCTCCTCCAGACCAGTTACACGCTCCAAATCAACTTGGTGCCTGCATTAAAGACAGCTGTCTTACATGGTCACCTGTATAAAAGACTCCTGTCCACAGACTCAATTAATCAGTCTGACTCTAACCTCTACAACATGGGCAAGACCAAAGAGCTTTCTAAGGATGTCAGGGACAAGATCATAGACCTGCACAAGGCTGGAATGGGCTACAAAACCATAAGTAAGACGCTGGGTGAGAAGGAGACAACTGTTGGTGCAATAGTAAGAAAATGGAAGACATACAAAATGACTGTCAATCGACATCGATCTGGGGCTCCATGCAAAATCTCACCTCGTGGGGTATCCTTGATCCTGAGGAAGGTGAGAGCTCAGCCGAAAACTACACGGGGGGAACTTGTTAATGATCTCAAGGCAGCTAGGACCACAGTCACCAAGAAAACCATTGGTAACACATTACGCCGTAATGGATTAAAATCCTGCAGTGCCCGCAAGGTCCCCCTGCTCAAGAAGGCACATATACAGACCCGTCTGAAGTTTGCAAATGAACATCTGGATGATTCTGAGAGTGATTGGAAGAAGGTGCTGTGGTCAGATGAGGCTAAAATTGAGCTCTTTGGCATTAACTCAACTCGCCGTGTTTGGAGGAAGAGAAATGCTGCCTATGACCCAAAGAACACCATCCCCACTGTCAAGCATGGAGGTGGAAACATTATGTTTTGGGGGTGTTTCTCTGCTAAGGGCACAGGACTACTTCACCGCATCAATGGGAGAATGGATGGAGCCATGTACCGTCAAATCCTGAGTGACAACCTCCTTCCCTCCACGAGGACATTAAACATGGCTCGTGACTGGGTCTTCCAGCACGACAATGACCCGAAACATACAGCCAAGTCAACAAAGGAGTGGCTCAAAAAGAAGCACATTAAGGTCATGGAGTGGCCTAGCCAGTCTCCAGACCTTAATCCCATCGAAAACTTATGGAGGTAGCTGAAGATCCGAGTTGCCAAGCGACAGCCTCGAAATCTTAATGATTTACAGATGATCTGCAAAGAGGAGTGGGCCAAAATTCCATCTAACATGTGTGCAAACCTCATCATCAACTACAAAAACGTCTGACTGCTGTGCTTGCCAACAAGGGTTTTGCCACCAAGTATTAAGTCTTGTTTGCCAAAGGGATCAAATACTTATTTCTCTGTGTACAATGCAAATAAATATATATAATTTTGACAATGTGATTTTCTGTTTTTTTTTTTTTTTTAGATAATCTATCTCTCACTGGTAAAATTAACCTAGCCTAAAAATTCTAGACTGTTCATGTCTTTGACAGTGGGCAAACTTACAAAATCAGCAAGGGATCAAATACTTATTTCCTTCACTGTATATGTCACTTTCCTATGTGATATGTTGGAGCAACAAAGGTAGCGTGAGACTAAGAAGTGTAACACCAATTTTATTACTACTTTTAATAGCGGCAACAAAGCTGTCAGGAACATTTTATGCAAGTATTGGCACATCCTTAAAAGCGATCCATTCTTGAAGGATGAACTACCTGAAAGACCATCAATTATATTTAGAAGGTCACGCACTCTAAAAAATATTCTTGCACCCAGTAGAGTAAAAAAATAATAATCTTCTAACCCTACAATGTTCCCAAGTGTACTCGGTTCTTTTAAATGTGGACAGTCACGCTGCCTTTGTTGCTCCAACATATCACATAGGAAAGTGACATATACTTCAGCTGTAACAAAAGAATCCTTTAATTTTTATCTAAAATTATTTTTAGTAAAACATCCTCAATTATAACATGAAGACCCATTAAATCTAACTGAAAAATCAACATATCCCTTTTCTCTTTGGTTGCACATTAAGAGTATACCCTATAATTCCGTAAAAACAATTATGTTTGTATACTTAATCAATAGGTTGATTATATGTAGTTTGTAGTAACAGGGCAACTCATACAAATACAATTACATTAATAGAGTGTTTAATTACTCACTTTTTGCATTCCTCTTCATGATTTCGTTCTACTAGTCTTCCTTTTTTGCAGCCGTGTACAGTTGCTGGGAGTCCAGGGACGCCTATTGGCGCCGCCTGTGTTGCCTAGCTACCGGCGACGCTGCATCTGACAGACAAAAAGATACTGATGTGAACAACTAGCTTTGAACCAGGTAATTACGATTTTTTATTCGATTATTTTAAGATTGTAAGATTGATTACTTCCAGTGCACAGTTTTACTGTTTTATCCATCGATTTAATGTATATATTTTCTGAATGCATTGTGTCTTTTATTTTTAAACATTGTTAATGTCGTTACTCCACCCCCTGTATATATATTTTTTTCCCGTTAATGACGTCATGATTACCCTTTGACCTCCGTTTTTTTGGCGGTATCTTTCATTACATCTAAGTACTTAAAGAGGGTGTATAATGTCTGTTTTTATGGCCTGAGGAAGATGCTAATACTGCATTGAAACGCGTAGCCACTTTTATTAATAAATCATTCCTTTGTTACGTGACTATCTATTCCACGGTCTTATTTGCCTTGAAGTGTAGCAGCGCCGAAACAAGATCTGTTTTTCATTCCCCCCCCTACTCCACTACATTATATGGTACAAAAAACGGTGCTGTGAAAATCTGCAACCCGTCCCACAAAAAACCGGCCTTCATACGGCAATATTGATGGGAAAATAAAAGAGTTATGGCTTTTGGAAGGTGGGGAAGAAAAAACAAAAGTGAAAATCCGAAAAATCGCTGTGGAGGGAAGGGGGTTAATGTATTTATATTTATTTGGGTGGTGTTTTTATTTTTTTACCGATTTATTTCACACTTGTTGCACTGTGGCAGTAGATGATCAGTTTCCTACAAGCACCTCTCTGTATGTAGATCACAGATAATAGAAATCTTTTGGCTAATGGGCATTAGATCAGTGTTAGCAGTGATCTGTATACAGAGGGATGCTGGGAAGGAAACTGATGACGTCCGCACAGCATGCTCCTCTTCTCCATGGCGCAGTTGGAAGCTCATTATTTCATAGGTTTCAATGGCAACGGCCCGAATACAAGAAGGACGTTTTCTGCATTCGGGTCCCAATACTAAACATAGTGCTCACTTTGTTTAGCGTTTTTGTGAGGGACCTGATCATTTCAGCTCTCTGTACCCCAGGAGAGTCGGGTTACATCTGCCATAAAAGTTAGGACAGTAGATGTACGTGGCTGCACAAGTAATCGTCAGCTAAGACTCATGTCTACAGTATGGCGGGAGCAAGGGGTTAAAGTAGGGATGGGCAATTAATCGAAAAATAACCGAAACTGAAAATCAGCGCAGATAACCGACGTCATTTCGTTTTTTTCGGTTCGGTTATTACATGCAGCCCGGCCTCTGCCATCAGTAACTGTATGCTATCCAATTAGAATCGGTGATATGTGATTAACACATCAGCGATTCTGATTGGATAGCATACAGTTACTGACTTTTTGGATAGCCAATGGCAGAGCAGGCTTAATGTGACGGCATCGACGCTACTCCTCCAGAACGCCGAAGGTATGGTTGCCTGGAGTGCAGGGATTATCAGTTAGGCTGTATTCATACGAGCATGTTTCGTCCGTAATGGACGGAACATATTTCAGCCGCAAGTCCCGGACCGAACACACTGCAGGGAGCCGGGCTCCTATCATCATAGTTATGTACGATGCTAGGAGTCCCTGCCTCGCTGCCGGACAACTGTCCCGTACTGTAATCATGTGCGCGTGTGAATCCAGCCTAACAGCATGTTCAGGCTGTCTGCTGAGGCACAAGCAGACCCACCAAATCAGTATGTGGGCCCTGCCGGAGCCAAAAGTGGTCCCCCACCCCTCACATGAGCAGCACACGGCACAGTGCCGTCGCTGCACTATTTACAGCTAGTCCACTTTGTTTTGGTCAGCCGTTGCCGCTCATCCCCCCGGACAGTCCCAATACTTTCTGCTTTGTTCCGTCAGCTTCCTCTCTCCTGCCGTCGGCGCTTTTACAAAACAAAGCAAAAAGCACGGGGACAGTCCGGAGGGGGGGGGGGGTGATCAGAAGTGAAGCTAGCTAGAAGGACCTCGAAGATTAAGAACACACTAGTCAAGAAGAACCTGACTCTGAGATGCCTCAGCCAAGTGTAAGTGGAATGGTATACTACTGTATATAATATATACCCCCTGAGCCTGCCTGCAGTATAATATATATGCTGTATGTATACCCCCTGGCTCTAAACCTCTTGTATACTAGTAGTATACAGCAGACTCAGGGGGTATGTTATATACTAGTAGTATACAGTAGGCTCAGGGGATAAATATTAATTCACTGGCGTAGCATGCAAATAGGGGGCGTGGTAAACAAAAATGGGTGTGACCTAAATAATCGTTCAATAATCATAAATCGAGGTTACATGTTCAATTAAGCGTGATTTTGATTTAGGTCATAATTGCCCGGCCCTAGGTTAAAGTCTTATTCCTAACAGAGAAAGCGGGGGCACATCGCTAAGATATGCCATCATTTCTGGGACCCCCACCTGTCCTAAGACTGACGGCCCACAGCTCTGATTTAGCATCGCATGTTTTCACTGCAGCACTGCTCCATAGTAAAAAGATGCATTAGACAGTTCCCATTGAAATCAATGGGCTGTCCATAAAACGCATGCTTGAGAGTGAGAAACCCTCTTTGTAACCGCTTTCCGCTCTGGCTAATAGATGGGGATCCTGAATGGGGGACCTCCTGTATTAACTCAGAATTCCATAAAATGTCATATGAAAATATATTTTCTAAACCAGAGGCCCCAATACGGAGGTACACGAAGTCCCTACAAGTTGGTAATATGGTCCTGTAGTGCAGTCTTGTGAATGTTTACTAATGTTACCTTTCTCCATTGGGAGATCTGTTCCCATTTTTGATTTAAAAAACATAGAGGAGAGCAGATCTTCCAAACGAAATATGAAAGCCACATCAGAGATTATTGTTGGGCCACATGCACACGTCACATGGATCACGAATATGGCACCCACAGAATTGTATGGACTCATTCCGTACCTCTGTATGATTCCAATCTTAGGCTTCGTTCACATCTGCGCCAGGGCTCAGTTCAGACGTTCCGTCTCAGCTTTCCGTCTGAACGGAGCCCTTGCTGACACAAACTGAAACCATAGGTTTCCGTCACCATTTATTTCAATGGTGACGGATCCGGTGCCAATGGTTTTAGTTTGTCTCCGTTGTGCAAGGGTTCCGTTGTTATGACGTGATGAATACTGTAGTAGACTGGCTAGAGGCGATGTCTTTTCATTCTCCCGACGCTCCAGTAAAGTTAATGAGGGAGTAAGTGACAGCACAGCGTGATCTCGCGAGATCACAATGTGCTGCGAGAACAGCTGAACATGAATGAAGAGAAGTGTATGACGCTGATTGATCAGTAATTGGTCAGCGTCATACACTTTTCTGTACAACGCCCACTTGCTCTAAAATAAAAAAACGCCCAGTTGGGCATTTAGAAGAAATTAGAATAAAACAAAAAATAGTCATAACTCAAAAACAAAAACTGTTGTTATCGACATTACAGCGCCTATCACCTTATAAACTGGTGACAGAGCCTCTTTAAGTAGCTATAATAAGTTATATATGTCATGTGAGGAGGAAAAGGTGCGCAGAGACTGGCACTAAATCCAGAAGTATCCTTAGCTTGAGGACTTCAAAAATCAGGTAAGATGCTAAAACAAATACCGGCAACTAAAGCCGCCTGGGAATACAATGAGATTTTTATATGAACTTCAATGTCAACACCAGTTGTATCATCTAACCGTACAGAAACATCACCACTTTGTACACAGCACTCCGCAGACTAAATCCACCAATAGAAAGAACCGAGTAAGGGGAAATTGGCCTCAAATGTTAAACTGAGCTTGCTGCGTCTCCTCCCATTAGCCGTCGGTACTGTCATGTGCGTCACCGACGTTTCATCCTCTCTGAACTTAGTGGCAACAGGAGCAGCGCACACATGACGATAGGTCTTATTTCAATAAAAGTATATAAAATATAGCCCTGATGCCCAATCTAAAGCTGAAACATTGGTGGTAAAATGTGTAGTCTGCGCACGCTCGGCTGCAGCTGTCACACAGAGAGGCGGTGCCGGTACAAAGCTGACGCACTTCAGCAATAGGTGAAGCACAATGCTGTCCTCTGCGTATGCTCACCCTGTGGAGTTAGGCCTGGCAAACCGCGCATGCTCACTGCACAGGGAGAGATACATAGCCGATATGGAGAGATAGCGGTGTCCTACTGCGCATACTCGACCTGTGAAAGATACAGGGCCGGCCTTATGATAGATGGCGCCCCATTCAAAATTATCTTTCGGCACCCACCCCCCTCATAAATAAAAATGTTCCCCACAGTATAAATCCCTATATAGTGCCCCCACACAGTATAATGCCACTTTAGTGCTCCCCATACAGTAAAATAATAATATGTTATATTATAAACCCTTCAAGGACACAGTATTTTGTCCTCTAATTGTGCCCACACAGTATTATGTCCCCTAAGTGCCACACACAGTATATTGCCCAATGTGGTACCCCTACACGGTATAATATCCGCTTAGTGGCCCCCACAAAGTATAATGCCCCCCTCCCTTGGCTGCCACACACAGTAGATAGTGCCCCCCTGTAGATTGTGCCATAATCCCCCACCTCCTCCTTGTAGATCGTGCCATACAGCCCCCCACCTCCCCATTGTAGACAGTGCCCCCCCCAAAAAAAATTGTACTCACCTAGGCCCTGTACCCACGACGAACTGAGCTTCTCCACGACGACATCCTTGCGTAGGCCGGTGTGATCCTGTAGCCTAGTACAGAGTTTCCCAACCTTTTCGGACTCGAGGCACCACTGGAAAAATAACATTTCCTCAGGGCCCCCCTACCAAAAATTGATTAGAGAGAGACAGAAAACGGTTAAAAGCAAGCACTCCACTTGGCTAAAAATAAGCACTTACACAGCGTTTTTTGTAAAGCAAAGGAAAATCTGCCTCAAAATTCCTTCAGGAATTTTGAAGCAGATTTTGAATTGACAATGTTGGTTGACCTTTTTTTGTGTTTTTTTTTAAGCCGTTGAAGCAAAAGATTAGGGCAAAAAAAGCACTCCAAACGGGCGCTGCAGGTATATTTTGCCTCCTATTAATTTCAATTGGAGCTGAGAGGTGGAAACCACTTGGAGACTATCAGCCCCCCACTCACAGTAAAATAACCATCAACCCGCCACTCACAGTAAAATAACCATCAGCCCGCCACTCACAGTAAAATAACAGCCCGCCACTCACAGTAAAATGACCATCAGCCCCGCACTCACAGTAAAATGACCATGAGCCCCCACTCACAGTAAAATGACCATCAGCCCCTCCACTCACGGACTCCCCCTATAGGTAGTGCCACACCGCCCCCTGTAGATAATGCCACACAGCCCCCTGTACGTAGTGCCACACAGCCCCCTTGTAGGCAGTGCCACACAGCCCCCTTGTAGGCAGTGCCACACAGCCCCCTTGTAGGCAGTGCCACACAGCCCCCTGTAGGTAGTGCCACACAGCCCCCTGTAGGTAGTGCCACACAGCCCCCTGTAGGTAGTGCCACACAGCCCCCTGTAGGTAGTGCCACACAGCCCCCTGTAGGTAATGCTAAACAGCCCCCTGTAGGTAGTGCCACACAGCCCCCTGTAGGTAGTGCCACACAGCCCCCTGTAGGTAGTGCCACACAGCCTCCTGTAGGTAGTGCCACACAGTCCCCTGTAGGTAGTGCCACATAGCCCCCTGTAGGTAGTGCCACACAGCCCCCTGTAGGTAGTGCCACACAGCCCCCTGTAGGTAGTGCCACACAGCCACCTTGAAGGCAGTGCCACACAGCCCCCTTGTAGGCAGTGCCACACAGCCCCCTTGTAGGTAGTGCCACACAGCCCCCTTGTAAATAGTGCCACACAGCCCCCTTGTAAATAGTGCCACACAGCCCCCTTGTAGGTAGTACCACACAACCCCCTTGTAGGTAGTACCACACAACCCCCTTGTAGGTAGTACCACACAACCCCCTTGTAGGTAGTGCCACACAGCCCCCTGTAGGTAGTGCCACACAGCCCCCTGTAGGTAGTGCCACACAGCCCCCTGTAGGTAGTGCCACACAGCCCCCTGTAGGTAGTGCCACACAGCCCCCTGTAGGTAGTGCCACACAGCCCCCTGTAGGTAATGCCAAACAGCCCCCTGTAGGTAGTGCCAAACAGCCCCCTGTAGGTAGTGCCACACAGCCCCCTGTAGGTAGTGCCACACAGCCCCCTGTAGGTAGTGCCACACAGCCCCCTGTAGGTAGTGCCACACAGCCCCCTGTAGGTAGTGCCACACAGCCCCCTGTAGGTAGTGCCACACAGCCCCCTGTAGGTAGTGCCACACAGCCCCCTGTAGGTAGTGCCACACAGCCCCCTTGTAGGTAGTGCCACACAGCACCCTGCAGGTAGTGCCACACAGCACCCTGCAGGTAGTGCCACACAGCCCACAGCCCCCTTGTAGCTCCCAGAAGGAGCGTAATCCCCCTGTGGCTGGGGATTCCGCTCCTGGAGCGCTCCGCTTGATGTCTCCCTCCATATATGGATAGCGACATCAGGTGCAACTCCTGAAGCGGAATCCCCGTCCACAGTGTTGCTGACGCTGTGACCGGGGATTCCACTCCAGGAGAAGACCCTGTCGTCTGTGTCCATTTATAGACAGTGACATCACTGGCTTCTCCTGAAGTGGAATCCCCGGTCAGTGTCAGCAACACTGTGGACGGGGACACCGCTTCAGGAGTTGTCCCTGATGTCACTGTCCATATATGGACAGAGACATCAAGCGCTCCGTCTAGGACCGGAATCCCCGGCCACACAGGGATTCTGCTCCTTCAGGGAGATACAGTGGCGCTAGTAGATAGAAGACCAAGGAGATACCTCCCTGCTCTGCTATAGTGGCGGCGCTAGCGCTGTAGCAGCCCGGTGTAGACGCTAGAAGCCGCTATGGTTGCTACAGCGGTAGCCACGTCACTGGGTGAAGAAGCGCCTGGGCAGAAAGGCGGCTGCTGAGTCGCCGGGCCCGGGCGCTTCTGAAACAAGCAGGGAAAGGGAGCCAGTGCAGCGTTCCCCTCCACCTGTTGGAGTAATGCGCCCTGGTCGCACACCACTAAGGCCGGCCCTGAAAAGACAGAACTACTTGAGGACATCTCCAGTAGCAACAAGGTATAAACAACGGTTTATCTGTCATGACCGCCCAAAATACCTCCTGATAAACGGTTTAGTTTTGAAAAATGATTATATTACACAAATTTGTTTATTTTTGCAAATGGGATATAAGCCATGTTCATTGCTAATGCTTATGTACCAAAAAATGGTGCATAAATTAAATTACAATTCGTCCTGCAAAAAAACAAAACCTCATTCAGCTACGTCTAACAAAAAATAAAAAGTTATGATGCTCGGAATTAAAAGAGGCAAAATCAAAACATTGTTCTTGTCCTTATGACTGAGAGGAAGTTTACAGGTCGGATAAAGAAAGAAACTGAAAGCATTAATGGAATAGTGGAAGTTTACAGAATGATGATTTCTGAAGACTGACTTTAGAAAATCTTAGTAGGAACTAGGCAAATCCCTATGGCAAGGATATTCTTAAAGGGTAATTAAACTTTCATAAAACCTTTGACGTCAGAAATTTTGATCAGTGGGGGTCATAGTGCTGAGATGCCCACGATCAGTAAAACGAAGCGGCAGAAGCGCTCATGTTAGCAATGTGCCCATTCATTTCTGATCGGCTCTGCTAAGCGAGCGGTGTACAGACCTACAGACTTTCTATTGAGGCCGTACACCACTCACTTGGCTCTCCTAGGAGAGCTGAGCCAATCAGAAACTAAGGCTGAGCGCTTATGTTACTTTTAAAGCGATCGGCCAGGGTCTCACCGCTCGGACCCACACTGCTCAAAACTTTTGACATCACTTTGGCTATGTTCACACAGAGTTTTTTGCAGGCAGAAAATACTGCCTCAAAATCCCGTTTGGAATTTTGAGGCAGATTTTGATCTGCCTGCACGCCGTTTGCCGTGTTTTTCACTGCGCTTTCCGCTCGCGCCCGTTGGGCGCCACGGGCAAAAACGCCTCGAGATACGCTTTCTCAGCCTCCCAATGTCAATGGGAGGTCAGAGACGTAAACGCCCGAAGATAGGGTATGTCGCTCCTTTTTCCTGCGAGATGGTTTTTCCGCTCGCAGGGAAAAAAACGCCTCCCCTCCCATTAAAATCAATGGGAAGCATTTTCAAACGCTTTTTTGGCACGTTTTCCGAGTCAAAAAACTTGTAAAAAAAACTCTGTGTGATATGGCCCTATGACATGTCATAGGTTTTATGAATAAGTGGAATTAAAAGGTAGATCTTCTTAAAATTGTTATGTGCAAGATCAGTACACACCAAGCCACCCACAAGACAACTTGGTAGCTTGCTTCTGGGCCCAAGCTTGGGAGCTGTATTAATACATGATATCTCCAGGTCAAATTGGTTATGTATGGACATACGGCGGATCCAAATAGTGCCCAGTTAAAGGCTATGGAAACCTTTGAAAGGCATTTATTTATTTTTCTTAATAAAAATGTCAGTCAGTGTAATTGGTGCAACTTTCTGAATAGTTTTTATTAAAAATGATTTTTACTTTTTGAGATACAGAGGCTTTGTATCCTGTATACAGACCAGCTTTATCTAGCGCTAAATCCCATTCCCTGTCAGGTCCGCAGGACTGACGGTTTCACTGTCGGCGGGTCCTGCGTCTCTATAACTTAGATGTGATCAATTACAGGTGGACCCGCGGATTCAGGTCCTAGCGAACTATACAGCTGCTCTGTATACAGGATACAAAGCAGCTGTATCTCAAAAATTAATTTTAAAAAACTATTTATAAAGTTGCACTAATCACACTGACTGATCTTTTTATTTATAAAAAAAAAAAAAGCGTTTGAAAAGTTTACATTGTTTCGACAGCAAAAATAAAGTGACAGAGGCGTTGAACAGCAGTGTGAACGGAGCTTAAATCCATAGCACACAGGGAAAACGTAATGACAGTGCTAGCACCAAGACATAAAGCCTTTGTCGTACACCAAATTTGCTTCAATGTTAATGTAAACATTATCATCAGGGCGCCTGCCAACAGAGATTATCTGAAGAGTCGTTTGTCGGCTGTGCCTGGATAGGAGTAGGCAAATATTTGATCTTTAAAGTTTTGCACTCTTGGTAGTTATTCAGGACACAGAAATTTCTTTCATTTTTGGGAGGAGTTGTATTTTTCAATGGCGCTATTATAAGGTATTGATTAACTTTCATACTGGGCGATTTAGCTGTGGATTTTCCGCAAGGGATTTCATTGCTGAAAATTCACAGTGTGTGTAAAAGTAGCAGCAAAGTGGATAAGATTTGAACAGATCTCATCCACACGCTGCATAAAAAATTAGCTGAGAAAACGTGAATAAATTGATCTGCAGTGCGTTTTTTTAGGTTGCAACGAATAGCAAAACGTTGCAATTTTTGCAGCGTAAAAGCCGAGATTCCACCACAATAAATTGCAAATCTGAGAGAGAAGAAAACAACGAAACCCTTTTTCAAGTTTAAATTTAATTTAAAAAAAAAAAGTCTATACTTACACCCCTCACCTTCTGGTGTTTGTTTTTTATATAGCGACGGAGCTTTGTTCCCCCGGCTGTTCTCCGTGCAGCACAGCATCCTGGGATGACGTTTCAACCCATGTGACTGCTGCAGCCAGTCACGTGATATAGTGGTCACATGGGCTGCAGGGTCATTCCAGGAGGCCGGGCTGCACAGAGAACAATGTGGTGCGTCACTATGGCAATGCTAGTGAAGGTAATTGCTTAAGTTTTGGGATTTTTTCAGTGCGGTTTTCCGCAGCGGCGATTCCAGCCAAAAATCTGCCCCGCAATTTGGTGCGGTTTTTCATCCGGAACTCTCTGTGGCTTTTAGGTCGAATATGCGGTGTACTTTTATGTATCAATGTATGGCGGCCATGCACCACACATTGTCCTCCACATAGGACATAAAATGAAAAGGCTCCCTCATTACTCTAGTGCCGGACGCTTGTACAAGGTTCTTATGCCGAGCAGCATCAGGGCCTTATATGCGATGCAGCACTTCAACGTCATCAGTACCGCAGAACGTACAACATCGTGACACTTACCGGCATCATTACATTGTATGAGCTGTGCTGGAGTGATGAGGAAGCCGGAGGGCAGAAGAGGAGTAAAGAGTTGACCGTATAAATAAATAAAAAAAATTTCTTTTATTTAATTTTTTATGTCCAATGGGGGGTAGTCTAACCGGGGAGGGGCACGATAGGGGCCCAGCACAGGCCACACCCCTTCCCACAAAAGTGGCTGGAGTGGCAGAAATAATCAGAAGTCGCAATTTGCACCACAAAGCATTCAGTGACTTAAAACATAACACTGTCATAGGATACCACGTGTTCTGTGGAGTGATGAATCATGCCTCTCTATCTGGATGTCTGATAAACTAGTCTGGTTTTGGTGAACGCCAGGAGAACATTACCTGCCTGACTGCATTGTGCCAACTGTAAAGTTTGGTGGAGATAATGCTATGGGGTTATTTATCAGGGGTTGGCATAGACCCCTTAGTTCCAGTCAGTGGCGTAACTACCGCTGGTGCAGTCATAGCGGCTGCTACGGGGCTCGCGGCACGAGGGGGCCCGTGCCACCAGCCGCCACGGGCCCCCTCATGCCCGGAGGCTCCGCTAGCAGCCGCTATGACTGCTACAGCGGTACTTACGCCACATTCCAGTGTTGCTTTTGAACACGGTGACAGAGCAGGGAGGTATCTCCCTGCTCTGCCATAGCCTACTGTATACAGTGGCGTAGCTCTAGGGGGCGCAATTGCATTATACTGTATGGGGCATCTGTGTGGGCATCTGTATGGGGGCATTATACTGTATGGTGGCAGCTATGGGGGCATTATACTGCTGGGGGGGCACTATGGGAGCAGGGGCGGGGATTGGGTGGGATTAGAGGCGTGGCTTAAAAGGAAAAAAAATTGCCACTGCGCGCCGCATCTATTATCCCTCATTGTGTCTACAGGGAGGGCCGTATAGCACTGTCTACAGGGGGGGGGCGTATAGCACTGTCTACAGGGGGGGGCCGTATAGCACTGTCTACAGGAGGGGCCGTATAGCACTGTCTACAGGAGGGGCCGTATAGCACTGTCTAAAGGGGGGCCGTATAGCACTGTCTAAAGGAGGGCCGTATAGCACTGTCTAAAGGGGGGCCGTATAGCACTGTCTACAGCACGGGCCGTATAGCACTGTCTACAGCGGGGGCCGTATTGCACGGTCTACAGCGGGGGCCGTATTGCACGGTCTACAGCGGGGGCCGTATTGCACGGTCTACAGCGGGGGCCGTATTGCACTGTCTACAGCGGGGGCCGTATTGCACTGTCTACAGCGGGGGCCGTATTGCACTGTCTACAGCGGGGGCCGTATTGCACTGTCTACAGCGGGGGCCGTATTGCACTGTCTACAGCGGGGGCCGTATTGCACGGTCTACAGCGGGGGCCGTATTGCACGGTCTACAGCGGGGGCCGTATAGCACTGTCTACAGGGGGGGCTGTATAGCACTGTCTACAGGGGGGGCTGTATAGCACTGTCTACAGGGGGGGTTGTATAGCACTGTCTACAGGGGGGCTGTATAGCACGGTCTACAGGGTGGGCTCTATAGCACTGTCTACAGGGGGGCTGTATAGCACTGTCTACAGGGGGGCTGTATAGCACTGTCTACAGGGGGGCTGTATAGCACTGTCTACAGGGGGGGCTGTATAGCACTGTCTACAGGGGGGGCTGTATAGCACTGTCTACAGGGGGGGCTGTATAGCACTGTCTACAGGGGGGGCTGTATAGCACTGTCTACAGGGGGGGCTGTATAGCACTGTCTACAGGGGGGGCTGTATAGCACTGTCTACAGGGGGGCTGTATAGAACGGTGTACAGGGTGGGCTCTATAGTACTGTCTACAGGGGGGCTGTATAGCACTGTATGGGGAGGCTGTATAGCTCTGTCTACAGGGGGCGCTGTATAGAACTGTCTACGGGGGGGGGGTTACTGTTCAGCACGGTCTACAGGAGGGGGCTGTATGGCACTATTTACAGGGGGGCACTATCTATAAGGCGGGCTGTGTGTGGCCCCCAGGGGAGGGGGGGCCCTGTCAAACATTTGCTATGGGGCCCAGTGTTTCCTAGTTACGACCCTGGTTCCAGTGAAGGGAAATCTGAAAATGCTTCCAAGACATTTTGGCCAATTGTAGCTTCCAACTTTGTGGGAACAGTTAGGGGTTCGGCCCTTTTCTGTTCCAGGAGGACTGTGCCCCAGTGCACAAAGCAAAGTCCATAAAGACATGGTTGGGTGAGTTTGGTGTGGAAGAACTTGACTGGCCCACACAGAGCCCTGACCTCATCCCCATCAAACACCTTTGTGATGAACTAGAATGGAGATGGGGAGCCAGGTCCTCTCCTCCAACATCAGTGTCTGACCTCACAAATGCTCTTATGGATGATGGGGCAAAAATTCCCACAGACACTCCAGAATCTTATAGAAAGCCTTCCCAGAAGAGTGGAAGCCGTTTTAGCTGCAAAGGAGGGGACGGGGCAACTCCATATTAACACCCATCATTTTGGAATGGGAAGTCCAACAAACTTATACAGATGTGATGGTCAGGTGTCCACATACTTTTGGCCATATTATATATTTGCTAACAAATATCTGTGTTTTTACACCTCATGCACACGACCGAGTGTGCCGGCTGAGTCCCGTCAGTGATCCGAGGAAAGAAAGGACATGTTCTATCCTTCCTCGGATTGGAGACTCGGTCCATTTCTCACGGACCTGATTCACCCGCTAAAGTGAATGGGTCCGTGAAGACTATCGGGTGCCACTCGGATGCCGTCAAAAACGGTCCGAGTGACACAACGGTCGTGCGTGCATCAGCCAATCGTTCACAACTTTGAACAATCCCATTATGTTTTTTTGTTAACTATGTCCCTGATCTGCCAGTCACTGTGGCATGTTGATAATCTGATCCCTTGTGTGAACGATCTGACCTACGATTGTAATTTTAAGTGTGTGGCCTTGTAGAGATTTGCCTGTTCCTTATAGCAAAAAAATTAATAAAACTGTAATCAGGATACCTTTACAGGATTTAAACAATTCAAAACCAAAAACAATTAACCCTTAATGACACAGCCTAGTTTAGGCCTTAAAGAGGCTCTGTCACCACATTATAAGTTGCCTATCTTGTACATTATGTGATCGGCGCTGTAATGTAGATTACACCAGTGTTTTTTATTTAGAAAAACGATCATT
Organism: Rhinoderma darwinii; assembly: GCF_050947455.1. Taxonomy (NCBI): domain Eukaryota; kingdom Metazoa; phylum Chordata; class Amphibia; order Anura; family Rhinodermatidae; genus Rhinoderma; species Rhinoderma darwinii. Next base: position 65,003,662 of record NC_134688.1, read on the forward strand.
TTTGACGGAGTTATGACCTATATTAGCTTTAGGCGGAATTCACACGACAGGGTTTCCCGGCCGGGTGCCGGCCGTTCTTAAATCGGCCGGCACCCGGCTGCATTAGGAACAATAGACCCCTAATGGGGCTATTCACACGACGGATTTTTTTGACGGCCGGGAAAACCGGCCGTCAAAAAATGGGACATGCCCTATTTTTGGCCGGGTACCCGGCCTCCCGGCTCCCATAGAAGTCTATGGGGCCGGGTAATGCACGGCCATCACTGGAATGTGTCCCGAGTGATGGCCGGGTCTACCGTCACTCGCGCACTCTCTCCTCCTCCTCACAGCGCAGAGTGCATGTGAGGAGGAGGGTCTTTTTTTGCTCCCTGTAGGAGTCGGAATCCCCAATCCCCGGCCGGGGATTTGGGATTCCGCTACAGGAGAAGTGCGTGACTGCACTGTCCATATATGGACACAGCAAAGTCACTCACTTCTGCAGCGGAATCCCCGACTCTATGGCCGGAGATGCCGCTACAGGAGAAGTGCGTGACTACACTGTCCATATATGGACACAGCGAAGTCACTCACTTCTGCAGCGGAATCCCCGGCTCTATGGCCGGGGATGCCGCTACAGGAGAAGTGAGTGACTACACTGTCCATATATGGACACAGCGATGTCACTCACTTCTGCAGCGGAATCCCCGACTCTATGGCCGGGGATTCCGCTACAGGAGAAGTGAGTGACTACACTGTCCATATATGGACACAGCGAAGTCACTCACTTCTGCAGCGGAATCCCTGACTCTATGGCCGGGGATGCCGCTACAGGAGGAGTGACTACACTGTCCATATATGGACACAGCGATGTCACTCACTTCTGCAGCGGAATCCCCGACTCTATGGCCGGGGATTCCGCTACAGGAGAAGTGAGTGACTACACTGTCCATATATGGACACAGTGACGTCACTCAATTCTGAAGCGGAACTCCCGACCTGTGGCAGGGAATTCCTCTCCAGGAGAAGTCAGTGACTACACTGTCCATATATGGACATTGAAGTCAGTGACTTCTCCTGGAAGGGGGGGGGGGGTGGGTGCAACCTACAGGGGGCTGTGTGGCATCACCTACAGGGGACTTGGTGGCATCGCCTGCAGGGGGCTGGGTGGCATCGCCTACAGGGGGCAGGGTGGCATCGCCTACAGGGGGCAGGGTGGCATCGCCTACAGGGGGCAGGGTGGCATCGCCTACAGGGGGCAGGGTGGCATCGCCTACAGGGGGCTGGGTGGCATCGCCTACAGGGAGCTGGGTGGCATCGCCTACAGGGGGCTGGGTGGCATTATCTACAGAGGGCTGTGTGTGGCAACAAATTTAAATGAAATTCATCCGATTTTAAAACGGACAGGGAAAAAAACGGATGCAAATCGGGTCCAAATCGGCCGGTAAAAACGGCAACAGGGCCCGGAAAAAAATCGGAACGGATGCAAACCGGCCAGGAAAATCGGCCAAAAACGGACGATTTTCCCGGCCGACACTCAGACCCTGTCGTGTGAATGATGCCTTATGCTAATGAGTTTCTCAATGGACAACTGAGCGTGTTTTACTATATGGTCGAATGGGCGTTGTGGAGAGAAGTGTATGACGCTGACCAATCAGTGACCAATCAGCATTATACACTTCTCTCCATTCATTTACACTGCACTAGCGATATAACTATATCGCTATGTGCAGCCACATAAACACATTATAACGTTACTGCAGTGTCCTGACAATGAATATACATTACCTCCAGCCAGGACGTGATGTGTATTCAGAATCCTGTCCCTTCTGTAGCGTCTCTGTGATTTACAGCACAGCACAGCGAGATCTCGCTGTGAATGACCGTTTACAGCGTAATCTCGCGAGACTACGCCTGCTATGCTGTAAATCACAGAGAAGTGCAGAGAAGTGGTCAGGATTCTCAATACACATCACGTCCTGGCTGGAGGTAATGTATATTCATAGTCAGGACACTGCAGTAACGTTATAGTGTGTGTATGTGGCTGCACATAGCGATATAGCTACATCGCTATCTGCAGTGTAAATGAATGGGGAGAAGTGTATAACGCTGATTGGTCACTGATTGGTCAGCGTCATACACTCCTCTGTACAACGCCCACTTGGTCATATAGTAAAACACGCCCAGTTGTCCATTGAGAAACTAATTAGCATAAAGCTAATATAGGTCATAACTCCGTCAAAAATGATTGTTTTTCTATATAAAAAACGCTGCTGTAATTTACATTACAGCGCCGATCACATCATGTACAATATAGGGCATTTATAATGTGCTGACAGAGACTCTTTAACTACAGCAATTTTTTTTCAGAGTTTTCATCTCCTTAATCCGAAAGCCATAACTTGATTTTTCCTTCGTTGTAGCCGTATGATGGCTTGTTTTTTGCAGGATAAGTTGTATTTTTTTTTAACGGCACCATTTTGGGGACGAATCAAAAGGAAACAGCAATTTCTACATTATTCTTTGCTTTTACGGCATTCAGCCTGCGGTATAAATAACATGACAACTTTATTCTCTGGGTTGATATAATTACAGCGCTAGAAAATTGATATTGATTCTTTTTACGTTTTACTACTTTGCACTAAAAACAGTTGCGCACCCCTTGTACTTGTACAGCAGCAACCGGCGATTTCTGTATGTTAATTCTTCTGCTCCTCTGTCGGAGCAGAACAACGGAAACACCAAATGCAGATGTGAACAAAGCCTAAAGAATGTTTTATTTTTAAATCATTTATTACAATATTTTTTGTTTTTGTTTTACTTATGACAGTCCCGGGACCCCGCAGTGATGGTGTAGCGCCTCCTGCAGGTGTAAACATCAGTGTACTGCCCCTCCCCCTCCGTTATATGATGGACCCTCTGATCCTACCTGGCCAGGCTGGTCTTGCCAGATCCCGGTAGCCCCCGCAACAAGTAGATGTGCTTGTTAAACCTGGAGGGCGGAGGAGCAGGGCTGGGGCGATGCTGAGTCGGGGGTCGGTTCTGTGGCAGCCGGCGGGGGCGCCGCTCGTCCAGTCGCAGGTTCCCAAAGGAGTTGATGAGCCGCTCTGCCATACTGCTCAGCCTCGTCCCAACGCCGCCGCGCTCCCTCCTCTGTCACAGCCTGCGGTTATCGCAGGGAGTCATGCGGGAAGGTGTCTGTGTGATGAGCATGCAGCCCGGGCATTACCACTGCTGGGAGCCCGGACACTGCGATGTTATTTCCGTACGGTGGGGGGAAAAAGTGCCCCCCTCTACATGTAATAGTACTGACAAGCTTATGTACTTGAGCCCGT